>NC_134465.1:6330087-7004254 GCF_047948215.1 Lycorma delicatula
TTTATTATCGCATTTCTTTTCCGCTTTTTTTTAAATTTTCTATGTCGTACTACCGTAAAACGACACAATAAATAAAATTCATACATATATATTTTATACTAGTAATTTCTTTTCTGTACGCACGAGAAAGTTTCACCTTGTTTTTTCCGGTCGGATTTTGATATCTGCTTTACAAAATAACGTTTCATATAAAATCCGCAATATTAATATCTTCAAAATAGATTTTCTGGCGTTAAGAATGATTATAAGCGTTTCATTGAACACAATAAACAGCGTAACATATAATAAATTTAACCGGTAAATCGTTTTCAATTTCCAAATATTTCTTCGTAGTTCTGAAATTCAGCCCGAACCGACTTTAACTGATCATATATTATAATTTTACTTTGGTCTGGCTTCTTTACCGTTCAAAATACTTTCCTATTTATCCACATCTGATCACTAATTAATTCTCTAATTATCAAAATAAACAGAAATTTTAATTCGATTAAAAAAAAAAACTGTATTTAAAAGGGTTCATTTTTTAAATATTAGAAAAAAAAATTTTTTAAATAATGATTGTAAATTAGTAAATAAAATTAAATATCGTCAGTTTCATAAGCCGGAGCAGAGAATGACAGTTTAGATATCCCAACAGTGATTTCATCAGCAGAATCGTCACCGCTAACAATTTACACGACTTAAAAAGCGGTGGATTTCTTCTCTTTTAAAAGAAAGTTCGACTTACTTAATCTTCGTGTCGAAGATTTACATAAACTATTATATAAGTATAATTATTAACGCTTTATTAGTTTAAATCGTTATAATTCAACTAGTTATTCAAATATTATAATCTTTAAAAACGGAAAAGATAAAGCATTTCTATTTTACCTTAATAAAATAAAATTGTGTCACATCTTTTACATTTGATTAAACCCGAACGGTTTTACAACTATTTAGCAAAATAAAAAATTCTATATTTGATATATTTGATATCTGAAATTTATATTTGACTTTTCTCCTAAAAACTAATCGATTGTTACATCGATTTATTAATTTTAATGCATAGCTACGCGTTGGAAGCCGTCATACCTATTGAATGTCCTCTAACGTGTCAAATCCTTTAACTTAAACTTAATTTTTATTACGAGAAAATCAAAAACTCACATGAAATTCGGGTATATAAGGAAGAACAAAACGGTTGTATTAGTCTGAGTTACCCGGTAATTCCATATTATTTTAGGGAAACGGAGTACAATTGTTTTTACAAAGCGTTGTTATTTCGACGAAATAAAATTCCGTAAGAAAAAAAAACATTTTTCATAAATATCTTGAATTGTTTTATAAACGAGTTAAATCCATTTTTCTGCGAACTTTACAAACATTTATATCGCTTGAACTACACAAAGGATTTTTTCATCTACAATATACTGTTGTATTTGAAACGTTTATATACGGTACTTCGATTATGAACGTTCGGGACTCACTTTTTTCTCGAATCTGTAACAAAATTTATCATAAATTCTTTACCGTTTTAAATTAATCGCGTCGGAAATCACGAATCCAACAATTATAAACGTTCATGAAATCGCTAAATATAATTTAATCGTGACTGTTAACTGCCATTACGTATTTCATCGGTTACATATGCCGGTAGAGGCACCTAGCGGCAGAGTTCTGTATTACGTTCCTTTTTGGTTGAAATTTCAATTTCGGGCAGTACATTGTATCGCATATACTAAAAACTTCGTTCGACGATTCAGAGTAAAACTTTAATTTAATATTTTTCATTTACACGCGATAAAGTTATTGATTTACTTAAAAAAAAAAAATCAATAATAGTTTTGTATTCGTAACAGATCCAATAAAATTTGTCACACACAGACAGACCAAAAACGGTTTAAATAAATATTTTAACGCGATTAAATATTATTTCGCCGATAATATAATATTTATATATGTCCGCGTTCGTTTCTAATTTTTATCATGAAGGTGTTCCTAGTTAGATTTGAGGTCTTTAATTATATTATTGTTAATATAAATAAATAGATATAGCAAAAAATAAAAATAAAAAATGGTTATTTTAATTTATATTTTTGTTTTTCATTTCAGTCATTTAGTTACTGGCAAGAACCTATCGTAAGTATTTAAAAATATTTTAAACCGTTATAAAACAGAAATCTTAAATAATTAAAAAATAATAACAAATATAACAATAACTAACTTTTAAGTGTAAGTAATTTTTTTACATAAATATAGTGTCCATATAAATCCTATTAATTGATCGATTGGAATCTCTTTTTCAAAAATATTTTTCTTTAAAAATTTCTACAAACAGCTTAAAATTAAGTTCTTCAAACAAAGAAATAGAACGTAATAAGAACTATTACTACTCTCCGTGCAAATCAAACTTAATAAAATTGTTTACCGAATAAAAAATTCGTAACAAAATATTTCCTTTTGTTAAGATACACTCTGCGCAAGAAAAAACTATGATTTACAAACAAGATTTGATCATTATTAAAATTCGTTTTATTATTTAAAATTTAATCCAGTATTCAATACGCGTAAATAAAAAAATCAAGGAATTTAATAAACAAAGCATACGTAATAAGTAGAGACAAGATTATATGCAAAGTAAAAAGCATGATATATGCGTGCAAATATGCATGAAAAATGCTTAAAATATGCATGAAAAGTGTCTAAATATGCGACTTCAAATAATAAAAAAATAGTAATTTTTGGTTTTTTTATTTAAAAATCAGCGTACAATTAGTAAGTAGTAGAATAACATATCCGTAAATTCGATAATTAACAATTATTTAACATTTTGTTACTTTTGTAACCAAAAACACTCAGAGGTACTGTTCCGCGACTGCCAAGCGCTCTCTAAGAGCCGTGAGCTAATAGGTTTGGCCGGCTACAACGTAAGATTTCATTTATTAACAAGGTACCCGCCGAAAAATATTGTAAATATAGCGAAAATGCGTATCATCACTAGATTTTAAGGAAAATACGCAATAACCGGTGTGAATGGGCTTAATATGCAATCACATATAATCCGGTCTCTAGTAATAAGGCAGAAAAAACCATACCCGGCTTGGTTTTCTCCTCCTTCAGCGTTAAAACAATTGCTAAAAATAAGTTTTTTCTCGCTTACCTCTAAGAGTGTGAAAAGCAGTCGGTATAAATCAACTTTTTTTTAAATTTAGAGTACTTCAATCGAACAAAAATTGTAGCGATCCAAAAATACTTGTTCTGCCCAAATATTCTCCCTTCCCCAAAAATAGAAAAAAGCTATTTTTTACGTCTTCCTAAGCATAGTAGTAACAGTACAAATGACTCCAAAAAAAAGCTTTGGGGCGATATTGAGGGTGAGAGGTGATCGAAGTTTAAAAATATCGATTTTTTGTAAAAATCTTTTAACGTATCATTGTTGTTACAGTATATAAGAAAAAATTACCGATTCCAGTAAAGTCTTAAGAAAATTTAATAAAAGGTTCAAACGAAAGATAAAATTTCAAAATCGAACTCATTTTTACATAAATATATAAATTTAAAACAATAATTTACACGTAAGTATATTTTCTTGAACTCGAAAGAGCAAACACAAAAAAGTATAACTTTAACAATATATATTACTTCAGCTAGTAAATTACTTCTTTAAATTACCCTTTAAAAAAACTGTTACTTCAGCTAGCAGATGCAAGTAATTAAATTTATGAATCTACGGTTGGTATTATCGTTTACCCCTTTCGTTAGCATTTTTAATATAATTTTTCATAATCAGTAAAAATAATAATAAGTTCATAAAAATCTTATTTATTCTTATTAATACGTATTTTTTTTATTACTTAAAATAATTTTTCTTAAATCTTTGTTTTTTTCTTACAGAGTTACATCGTAAGATCAAGAACTTACAGAAGCGTTTTATACGTAAGTAAATAGATTTAATAATATAATACTTGCAAACAATTCCGATTACAAAACGCAACATACAATACAGTATAATCATGCCGATCTCTGCGAAAAAGTGGTAGCGTCTCCGGCCTTTTATCCGGAGGTCACGGGTTCCAACCCCGGTCAGGCACGGCAGTTTTAATACGCTACAAAATTCCATTTATATATCTCACGCGCAAGCTTCTGACGCGGTATCATCAAATTAAAAAAAAAATATTTATGTCCTACAATAACAACAGATAAATATAAAAACACGAATTGCCAAAAAAACATTGCTGTTTAATATAGGATAATTAAAATTTGTGACAATTTTTTATTCGCATTTTTTAAATTTATTTAAACATATATATAAAGCTTATGACACTCCCGGTAACGTAAGGATACCAACGCGGGGTCATGCAACTAAATCGGCACAGCCGTTGAGCTGGTACGCAGGAACAAACATGCATACATACACCCTGAACGCATTTCTCTCATTACTGTGCAATCGTGTAATATTAAGGTCTATTTCTGAGTATATTTTTGTTAAGGTTTGGTTCCATCATGATTTTGTATTATACTAGCAAATACCCTGTTTCAATTTTGAAAATCGGAAGATCGGTTGCAAAGATACAGCAACATTTCCGAATAACCGCGAACTGTTAGACGGAGAGTGTAACTGACGCATAAAAACTTAAGCCTTCAATCTAGGAACAAATATCCCGTTTGAATTTCGAAAATCGGACGAGCGTTCGCAGAAATATTATAAGAGCACCCCAATGCACCTTCCAAAAACAGGAGATATCCCGTTTGTTACCGGTTGATGGTGATTATTGGTCTAGCCTCGCACGAGGTGCTCAAATCACTTCACCGCTTTAGCCTCACGCGCAGTCCCCACGGGAAGCTCATTATTATTACACACAATTTTTTATTAAACGGACATTTTTTTAATTTATTTTATATTATTCTATTTTATATAACCTAAATTTAATTCTACTATTTTTGTAATATTATTCATTCGATCGATTCGAATCTTATAGTTTAAACCCAGCTAACACAGTGAGAGGCTCACAGTTCACGATTCATTAAAGCTTGTGCTTCAACTTGCAAATCTCCACTGCTATATATATATATATATATATAGCTTATGAGAATCACGGTAACGTAAGGATTTCAACGCGGAGTCATACATCTAAATCGGTTCAGTCGTTGAATTGCTGCGATGGAACTAACAAACATACACATATACCCTAAATACATTACACTTCTTTTTGGACACTCGTGAAAAAAAAAAGAACTGAACGTTAAATAACGTCCAACAATTTCTTTAAGTGCGGTTATGACGTTTGCTCGCGTATTAATTAGAATGTAATGTTTCAAAGACAAATTTAACCTTAGTAATCTTATTTAGAATAAAAGAAAGAAGCTGCAAGTAACTAACTTACGTATATCGAAGAAACAAATGTATTTTATTTAACGAGAGAAAATTTATTATTACTTTTTAAACATAAAATACGTAATAACTCAGAATTTATTAACATCAACTGACAGAAACCAGCTGTGATTTTGTGTGGGGCTCGTTTTGATGTCGCATTGTAATAGTGATTTCCAAACGCTAAGGGTTTTTTGCGTCTCATTATTCAGCAGAAAAATATGTATTGTAATACAGCAAATTACGACCACTCCAACGGTATACGTAACTTCTTTTTTCATTACAACATACAAAAGTTACCGACTTCTTATATTTCCATTATTATAAAATAACAGGTGATTTTTACGAATTAAATTTAATGTAATTTTGTTATTTAGTTTGATAAACAAGTTAACAAGCAGTGTGGGAGGTGTGCTATGCGTATATGCATGGATATATATATATTTCTTTTGTAAATAACTGTCAAGAAATAATTATAAATAAAAAAAAAAAAAAACTGGTAAATATTGTATACATAATATTTTTAAATCGTTTTTAAACTGCTACTTCCTGACCCTCCATCGACCCCTTCGTTCTTAGCCCTTATGGATTTTACCGGAGGTCATCTTCGAAGCGTCGGCTTTTGATGTATTCCAGTCCACCTCGGCCAGGATGCCACCGATGCGAATGCCGTAAGTGGCATCGCCATCGGTGTGTACTACTATTTAATGAAATCAAAACAAAACACGTCTCATCGAGTCTTAAGTAAGACCGAAAGAACCTAACCGAACAAAGGAATTGAACTAACTACCTACTCGTAGAAGGTAAAAGCGAGTTCAACACACAACACGAAACGGAAAAATCTTACACGGAACAATAACTACACGACGGGACACTGTAACAAAACAACGGACAAAAATAACAACGAAAATATAATTAATAAAACACAACATTAACAAAAATAGAATGCAAGAGAAATCCTAGCAGGGCTCTAGATCCCCTCAGCAATCTTTTCCTTTGTTAAGTACACCGTAAAACTTTCCACTATTGCCTATTCGGCCTGGCTGCTCCAGTTTACACGGAGATCCAAGCCGACCGTAAAGTTGACAGATGGTCTCCGCGCGCATTAACCCGTACTTCCAGCACTCATAAAGAACACGGCAAGTGTCATAAGATTGTCCAAACTGAGGACACACCCCAGAATCTACCGGGCGAATTTGTGGAATTTGTCCCTAAAAACACTATGGAAAGAAATTGCGTTCGCATATTTATTACGGTGAACCCGAGAGGCGTCCCGCAAACCAACAACATTTGGAAAGACATCGTGCGTTAGAAACGCTTAATAATATTTCCATGTCAAAATTTCTTTTGAATTATGCTAATACAATGAGAGAAATGAAATAAAAAGTTGAGCGATATAAAAATAAAAATCGGATTTAAAATCTTTTCCGTGTGCGTGAATTACATAAATATATTTTCTTGGATTTCATTATTTCAAGCGATTGAAAAAGGATTTCCTTATTTTATCCTAGTAAATAAAACAGTACGGTAATTATACGATCCAGATTTATCCTTCTTCGACTGAATTTATCTTCTTTTAAGCTACCGACTAGCGTCTAACTCGCTGAAATGCTGTGAGGCTCAAACTTATATCTCGCTTTTTTATTATAATTACACGTAATTTAACATCGAATAAAATCTTACATAGAAAATGTATAAACCGAAAGGAAAAAAAATTGGTGGAAACAATTTTTGCAGCAGGATAGTTCTTTAAAACTATTATATATATTACCCATCAAAGTTGCCCTCTTTAAGAGTAACGATGTTCTCTAATCGTCCGATCCTTTAACTGCACTAAATTAAAATATCATTCTGGTATTATTAAATATTACGACATTTCAATGGACCCCGTAATTCGGTACGATTAACCAAATCGTACTGGATGGCGGTGAATTATAATGAAAAAAACTGTCGATGGTTGTATTTGTACCGACTCTACAATAAACATCAAACTGAATCGTCCGGTAATATTAAAACCGACATTAAGACGCTGTTCTGTATAAATAAAATTTTAATAACCGTATCCGGTATTCGTTTACGTTAGACGATCGACTGTATTTTAAGAGTATACAAAACTTTACTTCTGAATTAATTTCCGTTTTTTTAGTAGTACATGAGCTTTTATTTTTATATTGACGATCGCTTTTTATTTTTACATATAATTTCATTTGGAAAAATTTCCAATAAAAATAATAATAGAAAAATAAATATTAAAAGTTAATAAAATTAAATAATTATAGAGCGTAACATAATTTAAAAAAAAAATTACTGTATACCATTAATTAATCATAATGTAAATTTCATATATATAATTTACGTAATTCGAAATCGATGCGGCTTAAATAGAAAACTGAGGTCAAAGCAGTTTATAATCGCCTCTCTGAAGAATCCAACAGCAAATTATTACATTCGTCGTAAATAATAGTTGTAAATTTTTAAAACAGATCGATTACATCGCATATGAAAACAATCTTGTTTATTATATTTAAATTTAATATTTAAAAAAACCATTTAATCAATTTTTAATAATGTTCTTTTTCTTTTCTTTTACAGAACTTCTACGGTTGCGTAAGTACACAAAACAGAATACATTTTTATACGGGTCTAATAATTTGTTTTTAAATTTATATGTAATTTTAATTATTATTTTATTAAAAAATAAAATTCTATAAAGAAAAATTCTAAAACGAAACGATCGTAAAATTTTGATATTTATGATTTTTTTCAGTGTTTTATGAAAATTTACTTGTCGATTGCTGTTGAAAAAATTCTAAGATAGATTTTTTTTTAATTTACAGATCCGTAACAAAAAAATTTTGGAGTATAAAATCCAAAAGTTTGTTACGTAATTTTTCACGCCCAAAATGTATACGGAATTATTTATTACTCCATCGAGGAAAAATTTTCTCTACCCGTAATTTGAAAACAATGCGTTTCCTTGACTATTTTTACGTAAATTTTTTTTCGTTTATTTTCACCGATAGATCAAATTCTAAAATTATTTTCTCTTATTTATAAAAGACGCCAAACATGAAGAGTGTTTGCTGAATAAGTGGTTTACGGTTTTATAATTGTTTTAGCGTCTTATTTTTGTATTTATTGATAGGAATTTTTATTTTAAGTGTACCAGGTTAATTTTTCAAATAAATAAATAAATGATTTGATCGGTGTCTGTAGAAAATGGAACTCGTTTAAATACGACATTTCCAGTAAATGTTTAATCGGCATGAAGCACCGCTTTTATCATTTCAAAACGTCTTAATCTTTTCTTTTATCCATTATTTTCTCATTTTTCGTTATGCTACTGCAAAAATGACTCCTGGCCTGGATTCTATGATGTTTTCCTCATCCATTACCGTCAAATGTCTACAATCCACTTTGTTCCGCTGGCTGTACTTAAGTTTTTTTACCGATTTCACACAGGAAACCGGTTTCGGAAGACGAACGGAATTTCTTATTCGCCTAACTCTGTCGTGAATTCTTCAATTTCTAAAAACTTGTACGCTTTGCCTTCATCTCGTTCATTTACATTACTCTACCTAAACGATAATAATACACCAGTCTCCTATTAAAACTCATCTACCTTTTACAAGTGCTTTGTCCGCGGCAGGAGAACAAGAATAGACTTATCCCAACGAGACTGAACCGGCGTAAAATCTTATTCGGTAGCAATACATTTAACCTACATCAGCCTGTTTCCAAATATTCTACCTTATGAAGATTAACGGAATCGCTACAATGGTTTTCATATTAACAATGATACACCCGCAAAAATATGATATATCTAAATTTGTAGTTAAATTAAATCTATTTAAAAATTGTTTAATATCGAACAAAATTTAAATTTAAAGTCCTATTTTTTCTGTCAAAAATCCAGGATCAATATATTATTTTTAAATTATTTTTTTAACGATATTATCTATTCAAAAATAAATTGTCGTATATTTTAGAAAGTATTAGTTAAATAAAACATCGACTTACGTTTTTCAACCACTGTAATCGGTAATGAAAAACTTCTAGCGTTCGATTCAAGCAGTAAATTTTGAAAATATACATATTTTAAATACCGATTAAAATATTTTGTTAAACTTCTATTTTTGCTGAAAAAGAAAATCTTTTAAAAATGTTTATAACGTATAAACTAAAAGTTTATTGTCTATTTTTACAGAACGATGAGAGCTCACTCTGGTCAGCACTCTCACAAGTAAGTCTTTAACGGTTATTTCGATTATTCTCTTTTATATTTTAATCGTTTACATACTTAAAAATTAGCGCTATAGATAAAATATTTTTTTTAAAAAGAAAAGGAAACATTATTTTTGCTTTATACAATTTTTTAATTTTTCTTGCTGCGCATATAACTTCTAAAGCGACCCTGATATGCGATACTTGTTATTCTTTGTAATGACTCTGCAATTTTTCGGAAGCAGTTAGTATTTCATGTCGGTTCGCTACAAAAGGAACCGCATTCACATCCAGATTAGCGGTATAATTAATTTTTAACTAAATTTTTATGAACTTTATAAATCTGTCTAAAAAATTAAGCTCCGATACTTTCCCGAGAACGATCTGCTAAAAAAATAATATACGACTTAAAACTATAAGAAAATTTTAAGCTTTTAATAAGAAAAGAAATTACATTAAATTTTTGGGTCTTTTTTTATCGGAATGTCTCCGTAACTTGTGATACTTTTTTTTTACTAATGTCTTATCAAACGTACCGTTCACCTGTTATACAGGAAGGATATACGCCGTCATATCCTATAGGTGTTTCTCGTGCAGGTTCAGACTTTTATGTCGGGTTCTGCAAGTAAATTCCCAAAAATAGATCTATCATCGCCCTACTTGTCCTCGTTCTAGATCGTTTCTACGTTTTGGAGCGATTCAAATCGATTCGATCCTTTAATTATGCGCACCGGTAAACGGGATCGACGAAATTTTCTGAACGATCGACACGCTATAGTGTTCGTATCGCATTTCATAGATATTAATATTCTCTCGTGCTCCCCCTCTCTCGTAACCGTCAGATATAACGGTTGCGTAGGATAGATTGGCGGCTGTGATCGTCTCTGTAAGGGTTTCCGGAGACCGATCCCGAATAGAAAATAAGAAACACTCGCTTTTTTCTGCAAAGACCTCCGAACGACCGTTGAATAGTATAAATCCGGCTCGTATTATGTTTCCGCCTAGAGTAGCACGAACCGTCGATTTCTATTACGCTTCCAGACCCACCGACCCCGACCGGATTAATAATTAAAGAATGAGCGCAAACCTACCGTAGACAACACTGCTTCCTATCTGTGATCGCTTCCATTATCGGTTTGATACGATCAAAGTTATAAATACGAGTTGCGGAGAATCCGATAAATACCTAAATATTTTTTTAACGAAACTATATATATATATATAATTTGGAAAAAATTTGGTTTAGTTTTTAAATTTTCATTTATTTACAGAATTACACCACTAAAATTTCAAAATAAAAAATGTTTTCCTTTTTCCATAAAATTTGCATAGAGCACACTCAAGCTCTGTTATACTATTTCCTAAATTAGTAGAAGAATTATTAAAATAACGCAGTAACCTTTATACGGTATACGTAATATAATATCATCTTTAGATGGCTTAGATTATTTATTAATTTCATTACGTATAATTAACGACGAACAAACTATTAAAAAAAGAATATATATAAAAAAAGAAAGAATTAAAAAATTTAGCGCGCGTCTTAGTAGACGCTTTGTAAGCACAGAGTATAACGATGATTAAAATAATTTTAATAAGTTTATAAACAAACGTTTCTTCTAATCGTTTACTTTACTTTTACAGAGTTACGATAACAACAGAGCCGGAGTATTACTGGTAAGTCGATATTATGCTAATAGCTAGAATCAACGATAATAATTTAATATTTTCTTTACCGCTAGGATATGCCGTAATGTAATAATACTATTTATATACTTTTATTACAAATATTTTTTTAAATACAGTTATGTTTTCACCCCTCTTGCCGTCGGTGCTGAAACCTAGCGGCGTCTAAGGTACCCACGGCAAACTACGGTCACCAGATCAGCACGCGACTCTACATCACTAGCTGCTCCCTCGAGCACTGTACGTAGCGTCTTATACCGGTCTACACTCATACCTGACCCAAGGCGGTCGTGTCCGGATGGACTCTCTCGATTTTTGTTCGGATGAACATTACTTTAAGTTTTATTTAGCTTATATTTGCTATCTTTAAGGTTGACTTTAACAAGTGTTATGTTACAAAATTATTTTAAGTCGCCAAGACGGCGTACAATTAAACAATCCTTAAGTAATCGACAAGCCATTTATCACCTATGAACACATACAGTTCACCCTCGCTCTAAAATCTACCGCAACGCTGTTAACCAAGGACGTCCCGACCAAGTCGCAACAAATACGATAAACTGAAATTCGCATTATCCAAAATAAATATAAATAAAAGCGTAGTATACATCTGAACCCTACTGGAGTTTATATAATTAAAAAATAGAAAGGGGTTAATGTTTTAGTAGGGATTCGAAGATGCCATTTCATACACACAAGAAGAGAGGAGAATTATTATACGCGTAATAAGTGCTAGTCAACAACCGGATCGGTTCCGTTTTGTCGTGTTATTCTAGCACTAATAATCGATCGTGGTGACCTTATCGGTTAACTCTCCGGCCACCACCCCATTCGATGACCAAATGTCCGTGCCACAAACGGCTACTGAGCCTCAAAAACAGTTAGCGACCGATAATCTAATAGCTCCTAGTGAGCTTACCTAACAGCGTGAGCGGACTAAGCGAGGAGCCATACACCACCTGCTTACGTGTCCCAACTGCTCATTGTCATACAGTAAAACTAAACCGGGGAGGCGCACCCCTTGTTATCATATTAAAAATACAGTAATTTCCTGTCACGCCTCGGTAGCTGAATGCCAGCTAGTACCTGTCCACCGTTTAAAGCGCTTGGAACTTTATCTGGCCGGTGGCCGGCCGTTATCTCTGGATTAGCTTCCCGCAGCAGCACGGTAAGAGTCATTATACTTTACCCTTAACTAATCTACCGATGTCGGTTGAACAACGCAACCTCATCGAGGAACTCCCATACGGTCCGACAATGCGGCTCTCGCCACACCGACTCGCCGTTTATGAGCGGCCAATTTTCCCCTCGACCTCTAAGTTCCAGGGTGGCCCGGTCTCTGGCTCCCCCAAGAGCAGGGCAGTCAAACATCATATGCTCGTTTGACTGGACCTCCCCGCAGACGCACAGCTCATCAGCTGCCAGGTAACCTTATGTAAACTGGCAAGAATTACCAACCGACCGATAAATGCGAGAGTTCTTTTCCCTTCTTTCGAGTTCGATCGTAAATTTTAATAGTAATAGTTTATTTAAAAAAACAATTTCTTATCCGTTTCACCGGAAAAAACAACATATTACATAGTTCTATTAATACCTGATGCATAATATGTTTATTGCACATTCATTTCCCTTTTATAAAGTACAATTGTATTATTTTTTAGATTTTTAAAATATCACTTTTTAAATAGAAAATATTGTAAATAAAAAATGAGGATCGTGTGAAGATCGGTCCGCCTTCAGTAATTCGAAAGACCAAGCTCATATTTTTGTGTATAAAATTCAGAAATATTTAAAAATTTAGTGAATTTTATTTAAGTATGTATTTTATTTATTTATGTATGTAATGTAATGTAATGTAATGTAATGTAATGTAATGTATGTAATGTAGTATGTATGTAATTTTATTTAAGTATTTACTCTTGAAATCATTTCTTATAAATTACTTTAAACTGTATTTCGGTCAAAATAAATTTAAAAAATTATTATTTTTACATTCCTTTAAAATTTCTTACTAAAATAAAATACTTCCGCGATGTGTAAGTTATGAAAAAAAAATTTGTTACTAGGTATATTTCATAAGAAAGCTACCTATTGCAACGGGTATCGTGATTCGATTTCCAGAAAATTTCACATATCTTCGCGTTTCACATCCCCAGACCTCAAAACCACCGTCGGTTCAAAAGTTTACATATATATATTTTATTTCCTTGTGGACACGAAAACTGCCGTAATTTTGCGCCAGTCACTTTCAAATCGATACAGTAAATATAAAGACCCTAAATCTCGGTCGAGTTCGTTAACGGCCAAAATCAGACCACGGGAGTAAAAATGGGGGATTTTGCGAAAAACAAAATATCGATATAACTTTCTTATCTAGTAAAATATCGAATTCGTTTAAAGTTCTTACTATTCTTTGGAAAATGGTCTAAAACTTATACGAGCAGATATTTTTGATATCACCAACCGTCGGCCCAGAAGGTGGAAAAAATGGGGTTTTTAAGACAACAAAATTATACCTCCCTTAATAGGCGCAGTATCGAATCGGTTTAATGTGGTCATCAGTCCTCTAAACGTAACCTAAAACTTTTGTTTGAAACGATTTTTTATATGACCAAACCTTACGGCAAGGGATGACCAAAATATCGCTAGAAGTTTTAAGATGGGGCTTGTCGTATGCTAAACATGTGAAACATTTTTTCACATGCAACCGTTGTCGTATCGAGTAAATTTGAAGTTTTTCTTAATTTTAAAGTGGAAATCTTTTTTTTATCCTCTACTTAGCACCGGTGAAATCAACTTCCGCCTTCCGGCGTGCCGAATTTTTTTTTAATGTCACTACGATCGATATACACTAAAATCGATCGTCAGCGAATAAACGGTAAAAAATAATTTATCTCTTAAGGATAAAAATCTTTTTTAAAATAAATAAAAAAACACCGGATAGATTTTTCGTTTAAATGTTTAATTAAAAATAAATTCCTGTCGTGTAAATAATTAAACAATAATAATAATATTTTAGAAAACGTTAAAAATAAAGGGTTTCGTTAAACTATTTTGATAAACGAAAAGAAAGAAATATTTGACTAAGTGATCAGTTTAAATTGTAAAATCATTTTGAAGAAAATGTCGATCGATATCCGGCATTTCAAAATACGAAAAGTATCGTTATAAGTTGCATCTTCGTTATGTTATAAAATTATCTACAGCTTTTTACTTCTAAAATATTTTTTACTGTTCAGTAAATACAATAAAAAATTATATCAATCGGAAGAGCGGATTTTGAGATTACGTAAACATCGGTACTAACAATAAATAAGGGTTAAAAAAACACCTTTTACAGTTTTTATTACGTACGATAAAATTAAATATGTAGTATTTTAAATTTAAATTTTATTTAATACATTTTATATTTATTAATCTAGTAACTTTGCTGTAATGTACTAATATAAAATATTACGTAATAAACTAACGTTAATTTTTTCAATTTCTATTTTCAGTTGTTGAGACATGTCCTCTCAAGGGTAAGCATACGTTAAAAAAAAAAATTATTGCGTTAAATAAACTATATTTAGTCATTTAGAATACAAATAGAGAATAGTAAATAAAATATATAAGCCTCTTCTAAGAACATCGCATATACTTCTGATAATTTTTCTTTTACTGTAAAGCGGATAAATACTGTTTCCATCAGATGGTATCTCTTTCTTAGTTCGAAGAATATCCGACGATAACAATAAAATAAAGCTAAACACAAAAAAATTGGTATTTTTAGTACACGGGTAAAATCTTTAAAAGTAAATAAAAATGTAAACTCGGCTGTTGAAGAAAATAATGTTATTGCAAGGTGCCTATCACTTTCTAATTCAATTCTGCAATAGATTCATTTTTACTTGAAGACAGTAAAAATTAAAAAAAAAAAAAATATTAATACAGTTTGTTTGGTTCAGATCGACCAATTTCACTCTATTAAATATATTTGGCAATAAAGATACAATAATTCTTATTTTTTGCCAAATCGCAGCCTTCTTGAGCTTTGTTTTTACAAATATCGTTTGATATTTGAAAAAATAATAAAAATATGATTACGGATTTCCCTAATTTTCATCGACAAAATCAAATAATTCGGAATCAAACACTAAAATTAGGATCTAACAATTAATCGATGAAATTTTTATACCGATCAACAGATGTAAAACCGGAAACGATTAATATATACTTTACAATCAGATAATATTCAGAACATTTATCATTCAGATGATTATTATTCAGATTATCTATCATTCAGAACATATAGTATAAGATCGTATATTAACCGGGTAAAAGACCTGTTATAAATCGATTTTTGTCGGTATATTTATACCGCAAATCATATCTAAACACGTTTTCCGATATATATGAACTTTTACGGTAAGATTCCTTGTTGTCAGGCGGAATAACGTCCTAGTAAATCAATTATTTTTACACGGATTTGAATACTAGATCGTGAATACCGGTGTTGTTTGGCGGTCGGGTTTCAATTAACCGCACATCTCAGGAATGATCGAATCGATATTGTAAAACACTACTTCATTTACACTCGTACATATCCTCTGAAGTATCTGAACGGTAATTACCGGAGGCTAAACAAAAAAGATAAAGGCGGAATGACATATGTGTAATAATTTTTCGTAAAATTTTCCAGTCGTAAAATTTGACAAAACCAACGAAAGATTAAAGTGAAGAGGACATCAACAACAAACGGTCTCCCATCAACTTCTTACGTCACCCAAAATTTCCAGTCTTTTAAATATTTCTTGTCTCTTAGCACCTTAGACGTTAGTCGCTATAATCTTCTTTTTACTCCGCCTTTAAACTTGACGTCTGTCAAGTATTATAAAACATCGGATTAAATAGTTAATCTTATTTCGATTTTCGCTAAATTAACATTTCATACTTTTCCCGCGGCATAGCTTACTTACAAAAAAAAGTTTGGAAAGTACAACAAAAAGAAATACAGAGTTAAAATGGAAGTATCTTGTCGAACGTGATATCCTGTGTCAACGCTGTTGATTTTTTTTTAATATATGAAATCTTTACGCTTGATTTTTTTCGGTACCATAACTTCCATAAGCGATTACGAACGAAGATTTCTTTTTTACTTTACTTTCATTTCCATTTTATTAATTATATTCTGTTGTACTACGAGATAACGGAACGCATAACGTACACGATGAATATGAATATGTAAATGGCGATCGGGTAGAGGATGAAAGGATATAAAATAAAAAATAACCGTTAACCTAATATTCCCAGAGTGTAACCGATAACGCAACGTAATTTGTTGTCGAACCGCACTACCCTTGGAGTACTCCTTTTAACGTAGTCTGATGAAAGGTCAGCCGAGTGCAAGTTACTCGTATTTTAGCGGTCATACCATACAGACCGATTCGTTTTATCTATACTTTTTTCGCTTCCGTTTAATACAAACGACGCATTTTTATTGTATTTCGACTATTAAGAACGTTATAGTAATCTTTATTTTCTTTTCTTATTACAGAGAACCCTTTACGCCAGACAACAATATTTCAGTTTAGATTTCAATACATACGTGAGTCATAATAGCATTTTTTCAAGAAAATTATTCAAAGCAACATACTACAACCAATACCAGTCTTATAAAAGTAGCCAATCAACTTACTCGTCTACAAGCACTTCCGGCTATGACAGCTCATTGATCGGTGGAAGCGGTTACGGAGTATCCAGCGATTACGGAGTAAGACAAGCCGCAACGACAGCATCATCAACTGTTTCACAATCGTCTCAATCTATTCAACAAGCAGTAAGTTTTTACAATTTTTTTTTCTCCAAAAAATAAATATATTTGCTTTTTTTTAAAGCGGTAATACGGTGGAACCTTATATTCTTCATATTATCAACAAACAACGATTTCTTGAAAATTTTCAACTAGATGAAGTATATAAATATATACTTTTTAAATTATTTAATTTTCGTTTCAAAGAGTTAATCGTATAGAATACCAAGTAACAAGTCATTATTATTCTATGAAAAACTTATACCGCATACTAAGATAGAATGCATCACGTCAAAACAATGACGCTTGCATTTCATCGGCAAAAATAATTTTAAATATTTTAGTTCGATTTAACCTTAAAAATAAAAAAGAAATTCATTCACTCATCGTTAAATTTAATGCCCTGCGAGTCGTAATTGACGCTTGACCGAATAACCTTACTTACTAGTTAGTAAATTATCACATTTGTTTATATCCGCTATACTACACCGGATTCCCGGTATTTCAAAAAAATACCGGGAATTGTTAAATAAAACGCGCAATTTTTATTTATTCATCAATATTTATTTTGTCCCTTTAAATTAGGCCCGATTAATTTGATGCAACACACATATGCTAGGGTTTTTTCCAGGTCTTCGAAACGCATTTTATACCGGTATAGCCTTCAACTCGTTCCAAGAATTTTTCTTTTTCGGCTTCGATCGAGTCAAAACGGGTACCCGGAAGCGGCATATTTATCTTCGATCGATGGTATTTACTGTGTTTTTGGCCTTAAATTCGTTCATAATTGTCGCTCTATGCGAGGCGCATTATCGTCGTGTAAAATCCACGAATTTTTCTTTCACAAATCTGCCGTTTCTGACAGATTTTCTCACGCAAACACGTTTCAATACGGCCAAATAGTATTTTTTATTGACCGTCTGTCCCTCTGGAAAGAATTCGTGATGCACCAAACCATCACCTTGACTTTTGAGCGACTTCGACGTGGTTTTTCTGGTTTCGGCTGGTCTTTTGTCTTCCGTTCTGATGACTGTTAACTTGTTTGCACGCCAAACTCGTAGAACCGTGTGCCTCGACACCAGTTACGATGCGTTCCTTGAACGAGGGGGTCAGAGTCGGCGCAATCCATCACGTCTAAAGAAACCTCTCACGGTATTGTTTTTGAAGAAAATTGAGCAAGCTCATTTGGAACAAGCCGTACGGCGACGCGTCTCGTGCCAGAATATCCACCAAAATCGAACAGACTCGTGAGAAATTTTAAGGTCACGAGCTATCTCTCTTAAGCTGGAATGGCGATTATCGAGCGCAATTTCCTTCACTTTTTCGATGTTTTCATCGGTTGAAGATAGTCCAGAACGACGCATGTTTTCGATGATCTGTCGGCCCTCCTTGAACGCTTTGTACCACTCGTCGCGTGTTTTTTGATAAAACTAATTCACCGTAAGTTTTTACAACATTTTTTGCGAGTCGGCACACGAAATTCAGTCCGTAACACAAAATTTAAGACGAATTCTTTCTTCAATAATTTTGTTTATTGGAAAAATCGTGATGGATGGCCCGATTCAACCGGCTGCTGTAAACAAACTGGTACACAGATCGTACTCGTTTTGAGAATAGTAATCAAGTACAGTGCTATCACCGTATGGAAAAAGATTTTTAAAAAATCATTAGCGCGGCACTTTTAAAATACAAATCTGCGGTACATTTTTGACAAAAGGGATACATTTAATCGTATCTAGTTTAATTAAATCGTATTTCTGTATAAAACCTAATAAAACTGATTTATTCTATACAATCGGTTTTATTTTATCATCTTATAACAATATTAAATTTATTAACAAAAAACTCACACAATATTTTTTATTTCATAAATATATTATACAATATTTATAATTCTTGGATTATTTAATACAGGTACGCTGTATCAAATATTCATGTGTCATTATACTCAATATTTATACAATTTTTATGATATGTACATACAGTTATTTGGACTAATTAAGAGATTTATACATAAATTTCTTTTATTATTATTCTTCCATTATATATTTTTTTCTCATCCCCTCTCCCGATCCCTAATAAAATGACATGTAATCTTGCTTGTTTTTCCATCTCTAAACTGAATTATATAAATATATTTACCTATTTTTAGTATTGGAAAAGAGTCGGGAGATATATATATATATATATATATATATATATATATATATATGTAATAGAAATGAAGTAACACTTATATAAATCGGTTGACGTTCCAATTAAATAAGAAACTTGTAATAAATACATAGTAATTGAAAATATTTAAAATTATGAGCGAAATATTTTTTATTTAATTATGTTTTTCTAATTTCTTTTTACCCAAAATTTGTAAAAAATGAAATCGGTAAAAAACACAGCATAAGAATCACTATTTTACTCCGTAAATAATATATTCCTAGTCGTATATTATTTTTAATTAAAATACGCGACATACCGTATGAGAAGAGCACAGTTAGTTCATCGAAAACGTTAAAAAATAAATAAAAATCATAAATGAAAGTATTCTAATTATTTAAAATTATTTATTACTTTCGCAAGGTTCGTTTCGTTTCAATTACTAGATAAACGTATATTTATGTACTGTTCAACAAAAACGAAATTGTTCCCTGAGGTTGGAAGAATAACCGTGTGGAACCGGAAATGTTTTGAAAGCTATAGGAAATATACTTTACGTTACATTTACGCATAGTTATTTCTGTACGACGATACGCTGGGGCCGGTCACCTTCACTTCTTGGTCTACTATTACGCATTTACAAAGTACGGTTTCGTTTTTGTTGGACCGTACTGCTGTCCAAAATTTTATCTAATGTACAGTATATTAGTTACCGGTTAACCGCAAAGCAAAGCTTTTTCCAACAGCCTTCTAGGTCGATTAATGACATACATCGGAATCTCTTCGACGGTTTTATTTTTAAGATTAAAACTTAATTTATATAAAATATTTTAAAAGATGATTTTTTGAGGTCTACAAAGCTTTGTCGACCGCAATAAAGTATGCGTGAGCCGACCTCGCGTCAATGTACTGTTAAAATTGATCTTATAGTTAATAAAATAAAATTAACCGTTTATTAATATTATCTTGGGAATAGACTTCCTTCGTTAAAAGGGTAAAAATGCGATTGACAATATCAAATTTTCATTTAATCGAGCGATCAATTATGTCAGACATACTACGGTTATCTATATGAAATTCCTATCTTTATCGATGTTAATGATGTCGACATCGTCGATAAACAGATTCTGTTGTTCGACGTGCGTCGTAAAGTTTTGCGATTTATGAGAGGTCAGTTTTCCGGTCGACCTCGAGAGGAAGGCTGGAGTCACTAGGGACTCTCCTCTCGAGAATAAGGTAGGCGAACTTCAGATGTTTATTCAATCGTTCTCTATTTAAATCGTATTAATTGTTATCTATATACTTAACGAATAAGTATATTCATATAAAACCTTTTTCTTTCAGGGATATGGAAGCAGCAGCGGTATAATCGGTGGTTCAGGAATTGCTTCATCTGGATTAAGCGTGAGTACTAATTGCCTAAAGAGAGAGAGATATTGACAGAGAGAGAGAGAGTGAGTGAGAGTGATAAACAAATGCTATTATCATAAATATTCCACCTTAAAATTTTATTGGAACAAAATAATCTTGACAGATTTAGCAAATTTTTATACGATTCACTGAATATTCAAGGAAAAAAGTGAAGGTTTGGTTTTGTTTCTCTACCGGGTAAAACAATTTTTCACCGGAAACATTTTCACATTTTTTTTTACACGATTCATTTTTTATCTCCTACTTGAAGCAATATAATACATAATTATAAAATGCATGGCTTTTTAATAAAAAGGGATGCATTCGTTACTTTTTCCCCATGATTGTAAAAGATAAAGAATTACTCAGGTTTATTTTTCTGGAAAGTATTGTTTTTTACTATACAGCTAATTTTCGTTATGAACAAAATGATGATGTCTCTTATAGAGATGAATAACAGTTAAATTATAATGAATTGATACAATGCTTGTATAAAAAATGCTATAACAGTATATTCAGCACAATAAAGAAGGCAGCGGTATAGAACTTTAATCCCAAATTTTCTGGTTAGCATTATATTAAATCCTGGTTGTCAACTTCTATCGTTAAGATATGACATTTTAAAGGCAAAATATTTTGTTTAAGCTAAAACTGCTCTACAACGAAATGAAATATAAATATTAAATTTAAAAAAAAACAACGAAAAAAATAATAGCCCCGAATGATTTTAATAGATCTATTGATAAAAATAACATTTTTTTTTTAAATTCCACCAATTTTTTCATAAAAAAATAATATATAATCAGAAACTTACAATGTTCCTTTTTTGTATTATTTTTTCAATTTCTTCTTTTTTCCTAAAAATTTTAAAATCAGCTTATATAATTTTTTATTGCAGACACCGAAACGTTTTTCTACTTCATCCGCTTAGTTTGAAACATTATCGAATTACTCACAACCACCACGAGTTCGATAATCGTTCGTATTATGCTTTAAAAATCTAAAATAAGTGACATTGTAAACAAGAGATAAGTATTAAAAACTAAAAAACACGACTGCCCAAAAAACAACATCACTAACAAACATTGACACTCCCGGTTACGTAAGGATTCCAATGCGAATTCATACATCTAAATCGGTTCAGCCGTTGAGCTGCTACGGTGAAACAAACATACATACATATACCCTAAATACACTACAATCCTTTTTGGACAGTCGTGTAAAAACATTGGTAAGACAAATTCACACGTATGTGATATAAGATTGCCGAATCGTTCAGAATGAAGCGTTGAGTTGCGAGTTATTCAAAAACGAGTTATTTAACTGATAAATTTTTTAATGTTATTTAAACACTAGAAAAAGGGGGGACCCACAGCCCATCGTTAAAATGTACATAGTTTATGTTTAATTACACGTGCTTTTGTTAAGTGTTTTTGCCGACTGCAATTAAATAACGTTCGTGAATTTACCGCACTAACAATAAAAACTTTTACAACGAATAGCTTCAAAATATTGAACGTTTTTAGCCGTTTCATGAATTATGATTTTTTAACACAGCTCTAACCGCAATGATTTCCTCTGTCAAAACACAAATATAATTTTAAATAAATCGTTCATATAAAAAAGTATAAATCGTTCGAACGAATGAATCGTTCGTGCGCTGCGCGCAGTTGCCCGGCGCACCACGTGGTCAGCTCTGTGCCAACAGCGGTTAAAATAGAAATGTGAGCACATATATCAAACAAACTAACTCACACTACAATCTTTTTTATGGAAAAGATAAAAATATATAGCCTTATGACACTCCCGGTAATGTAAAAATTACAAGACGGGATCATACATATAAATCGGTTCAGCCATTGAGTCGCTACGGTAGAATAAACATACATACATACATACACCTTAGTCGTGTAAAATATACTGTAAATAAATAACATCAATGGATGATACAAGCTAGCAGCACAATAAATAATCGACTTTATAACATCTTTCACTGCGCAGACCACTTTATCCAAAAAAAACTCTTTTTTTTATTTAGTTTCGATCGTTTACAGTAAAATAATTATTGAGGTATTTCAGAATAAAACCTTATGTTTTAATCGGTCATCGTATAAACAAGTTGTTTCATATTTCATACTCGTTGATCAAACGATAAAAGAGTAAAACTAGGCGCGTTAAATCTTCAAATATTAATTTTTTATTATTTTTCCGAAATATAAATATACTCTAGAAAATTTATAAACACAATTATTTATAAAAGTTTGGTGTTTTAAATCAAAAAAATCATACATTTTTGACTGACTAGGCTTTATTGAAAATAAATAAGCTATTCTATTGGTTGTTGCCATAGCAACGTATCAAAACATTAAAGTTGCACTGTTGCCAAATTGTGCAAAAGAATTTCAGTTTTTTTTTGTTTTTTCACGCTTTTTAAAGTAAAAAAAAAGCTACGAGTAATTTATCAAAACGCAGTAAGCACAATCCATTTAATGAAGAATGACAGAAATAAATTAATAAAATAATAATATTAGTTATAATAGAAATAAATAGATTTAAAATTTTACCAAATCGCATTAATTTGTTGCAGAGTGGATATTCTGCCTCCAGAGTATCAGTAAGTAAAAAATTATTTTATTAAAAAATATATACACGAAACAACTTCGCAGTTTTATAAACAAAAATAATTCAATAATAATTAATAAAATAACGTATGAAATAATCATATCTTTCCGAACGAAATTATGTTTGGATTGTGATACTAGCTACTTCATACTTCTTTCTTGTTAATAAACCTTTAAAATATTTAATTTTGATTTTATATTTTAATTATCCGGTTCACGTAAAAAAAAATATTATTTCTATTGGTTTTTTTTTCTTCTAAAGTATACATTGCAATCTGTTCAATTAGTGAAAAATAAGCAATTCCCCCTCCTCTCACAACCGAATGACATGTAAAGGTAACATTCAAATCCGTATAAAAGTAACTAACTTTTACGAGGATTTGAATCTCAGCCTTTTCGACTTCGAAAATCAGTTGTTAAATAATTTGCGACGAAGATTTAATTGTTAGACCAGCCCGGGGGGCTTTTTATTATTCAAATTACTTTTTTTCATATCGATTAAAATTTAGCTGTCTATAATTTATTTCTTTTTATATAATTCTTTTACAAAAAAATATTAGTTTCTTATTTCTAAAAATAATAATTATTTTATCACAATGTAATTTCGTCTTTTTTAATTTGTCGCTAGATCAATAGCATTCAAAAATCCGTCACTGGAGTGCGCTTTTGTTAGTTTAATGGAACAAATAAAGATAAATTATACGAAATAAAATTATTTAGAGATGTATGCTTTTTTAATCTATATGCTTCAAAGAATGTATATGTATACGTAAGAAATCTATTTCAAAATGTTCACACTAAATACGAATAAAAATAACTTTCCAGTAAATTTTAACGTTCACCGTTTATTTTGAATTAATCACAATCGATTCAGACATTGATTCAAGACGATCGATTCAGACAGACATTAATTAGTAATTTATTTTAATTTAATTATATTAAATATAAAGTTTCTATTGAAATTAAAAAAAGTATTTAATTATTTCTACTTAATTTTGTTTTAATTAATTAACAACGGTCGATTTAATTACTTTTTTAATTATCAGTTTTATTTTTATTAGTATTTTATATTCGTAAATTATAAAATTCATATGAAATCATTCATCGTCCTGTTAACAAATAATCTAACAAATAACATTAACGATATTTAATTTTGCCAATAATATATATTTATATAAGATTTTATTTTTTTTAATTACAGCAAAAGACAACCACCACAACTACATCAACAGCTATCTATGAATCGTACTATCCAGAACTTTACAAAGATAACTTGTTCCAGGTAAATATTGCAATACTTAAAACGCATTAAAATAGATAATTATTTATTTGTTAAAAACTTATGTTTATAAAAATCAATATAGATTCGTTATTACACATTCCTTTTATAATTCCCATATTTCTTTTCAAATATAATTTTGATTTTGAAATTTAAGGTGTGTACATATATTAAACATATATGAGTATATTATCTGCATTTAAAAGTCTAATCATACAAATTTTTATTTTTAAATATTGACCTTACTCACAATTTTCATTCCGGCATAAATCCTCAGTGAAACGGTTTAATCTCTTTTTAAAAATAAAATACAGTATTAGCGCTTTTGGCTGCATTTGTCACGTTTCCTGTCTCTTGGAACCTGTCGAACAGCCGCTCGACGGAGGATTTGTATGATGCATGCACACCTTACTTTTCTGTGATGGCATTCTAGGTCTAGGCATATCTAATGCATCGGGAGACAAGGAATATTCTCTGCTGCATTGTGTAACCGATCTTTCCTCAATTAAAACTGCAACAAAAGAAGGAAATATTCTTCCATAGGATTGGGTTTTTTTTAAAAATCTGTCTTAAAAACATCATAAGAGGTTAAAAAGACTGTATAGGAGCAGAGTCTTAAGTGTTTTATTCTCCTATTAATTACGTTATAAATCCACCATCTTGTACACCGATTTGTCTTGTATATTCCGCTCATCTACTCTATAAACTGTCGTCTATTTACAATAAAATTCACGTTTTTTTAAATGTAATTCAGAAATTGTTTGCGTAAGTCCCATAGGAATTATAATCATCATAAAGCAGTATTATTTTCATCACAGAAATACACGAAATTATATGAACAGCGATGAAAACCGATTACTATATTTTTGAATTTCGTTTTTCCTTCCCGTTGTTACCTCATATAGAAATAAAAATAAACGCGTTAGGTTACCCGTTTAAACCCGAACTTAATTTACGATGTTACATTTTATATTTCCGTGAGAAGTTCAAACAAGCGTGATTCCGTAAATCGATAAATTAATTTTATTACGTTTCTATTATCTTCATATATCATTTTAGATACGCATCACAGTTATTCGTTCGTCTAATACGATTAGCATTTTATAAATTTTTGAAACTAAAAAGTACCGGTAAAATGACAGCAATATCCGATTATTCTCTTCTTAATTTAATTACGATAGAATCGTAACATAAAATCTAAAAAAAAGAACGTTACCTTAAATTAAATTATGAAAATTGAACGATCACAGTTTCTGAGAGTACAAAAGCTTCTATTATTTTCTAAATAAACTGTTTTTAAGCAAAATTTCCTCTTTTTCTGCCGTTCGAAAGGAATAGTTATAAAACAAAACGAAGAAAGAAGTTTTTTTGTAACTATATCATATTACGTTTATTTATAATTGCATCCGTATTACATTATTATTTGTAATTACACCCGTATTTGTAACTATAACAAATTTATATATTTTTAAAAATAAATGTAAATGATATTATTATTATTAAAAGCGCTTTAATAATTTATATTTTATAACTAATATTTATTTTGTATATTTTTATTCCAGTCTCTCTGTGGCATCGATTCGTTCGTCAGATCAGAAGAAATTTACCAAAGAGTGAGTAAACAATTTTGTATTAAAGTTGTTAAACGTTATTAAAACGAATACTTTATAATATTTTTATTATACTACACCGAAGTTACTTTTTTAAGCGACGAATTAAAAATATATAAATAAAATGTAATATCGTTCAATTTATAAAAAATAATTGACATTTGATACGGGAGAAATATAAAATGATATTTTAATGGAAAAAATAATTAATAGCATAGTCTGTAATAAATTCAAGAGATATACAAGAACGCCCGTTTTATTATGTTCGGATACTGCCGGTAAATAAAGGCAACATCGGAATTGTCATTGCGATAATAAATTTTTCAAAAGAGACTAAGTCCTTTGTTTGCATCGTTACTAAATTCAACTACACGTTTTGCGTAAGAAAAATTATAACGCCATAGATATCATTCGGTTTAAATGTTTCTATGCGGCTGAAAATCAGTAGAACTTAAGGAAAGAAAACCGACAACCAAGTTGTATACAAATACTTCCCTGGCGTTCATTATTTGTTTTTATACAATGCAAAAATGATATATGAAAAAAGTTTAAAATCACCTCCAAAATTACTCCAAAACTTTCACCTCACACAAATGTTTTTGATTTATCTACCTATAATAAGTTAAACGGAAGAAATAAATTTTAAAAAAATCGTTAAAATTGAAACAAACAAAGAAAAGTTACTTAAGATTTCTTTTTTAGAGGTGAGGGTGAATAGGATGAAATTTTATTATAAAAAGTTTATGTAAGCTAAAAACAAATTTCACAAATATTCAAACGATCGATATTTTTAAATTCTGGTCGACTCTTCCACCCCTAATATTACCCCCGATGTATTTTTTGAAGGAACTACTACTACGCTTAGGGAAATATTTTTTCCTTCCTAATGTGTACGCCGCTATCTGTTCGGAAACTAGTGAACAATAAGCAAAAAATGAGATGAGAATGTTCGAATAGCATGTAATGGAGGTGTAATCTTGTTCAGACTCAACGGTATAAGTTATACGTAGTACAAGGATGTATAAAAAGTATGTCATCCTTTTTATGGGGTCGGCCTGATCCGGACTCAGGTCGACTGTTCCTGAGACGTAGTGCACTGTCCTCAAAATTTTAATAATAAATTGCCCCGTATACACGAGTCTCTTGTCAAATTTCATCAAAATCTTTCATCCGGTAAACACGCTGTTTAAAAATCTAAATGACCGTCTAGTTTCATATATTATGTAAAAAAATTTTAAATAGTCTTTGAGCATTTTTATTGTTATTACATTTCACTTTTTTATCAGTTCATTAATTTATTACAATTATTTTCTAGGAATCTTCATTTTTGTCCAGCTACGACTACCAGAAAAGATTTGTAAGTGTTTTACGAATTAAACTATTATATTTAAATCTTACGTCGTTCCACTTTGAAAAAATTGTGAATTGTAAAATAAATGTAATCGATAATTTCGGATTAATGTACGAAGGTAAGTCGATTATTATCCGCAATGTAGTTATAATTTTTATTTCGATACAAATAGGAAACTTACATGTACATCATTTTTCTACACAGTCCCCTTGAATTTCACGCACCTGATCCATCGTTGCACAAGCTTCCCGATGCCCTCATAAAAGAAGGTTTTCGGTCGAGCTGCGAACCAGGAATGCACACCGCTTCTTTCACCGTTTCGTCCGAGGTAAATCGGCGGTCCCTTAATGCCTCTTTGAGTGGACCGAACGAGTGGTAGTCAAAAGGAACAAGATCAGGACTATACGGAGAAGGAGCCGGTACTTCAAAGTCGAGTTTTTGGAGCGTTTCAGCAGTATGTGGACGGGCATTGTCGTGCAACAACTCAACATCTTTCGACAGCAGTCCTCGGCGTTTGATTCGAATTGCAGGCTTCAACTTGGCAGTAAGCATCTCACTGTAACGCGCACTGTTTATTGTCGTGCCCCTTTCCACATAATGTTCCAATACTGGGCCTTGTGAGTCCCAAAAAACCGTAAGCGACAGTTTTCCTGAGAACAGTTGGGTCTTGGAACCTTTTTGCAGGACGAATTTGGACGTTTCCATTCCATACTCTGCCGTTTACTCTCCGGCTCGTAATGATGGATCCGTGTTTCGTCACCGGTGATGATTCTGTCTAAGAAGATGTCCAAATGTTTTTGGCAGATGTCCAAGCGCGTTTGTTTATGCGACTGTTAGAGTTGTTTTGGGACCCGCCTTGCACAGACTTTATGAAACCCAAGTCTGTTGCGGATGATTTCGTGGGCAGAACCGTGACTAATTTGCAGACGATGTGTCGCTTCATCGATAGTTACTCGTCCGTCTAAGAAAACCGTGTCGCGTGCGCGCTCAATGTTTTCTTCATTTGTGGAGGTAAAAGGTCGTCCGGCTCCTTCGTCGTGCGTAACACTTGTGCGATCGTTTTTGAATTTTTCAAAGACACTCCGTTGCGGCAACACACTGTTCCCGTACTGTACCGAAAGTCTTAGATGAATTTCGGCCCCTGATACACCTTCCGACCACAAAAAACGCATCGCTGAACGTCGCTCTTCTTTGGTGCACACAGAAAGGGGAGCGGCCGCGGTTAACGGCAGGGCAGCGATAATGGAACTAACCTAGCAGCATCAAACCTGTACAGACATAACAACAATTAAACCACGCACGCGTCATCTACGAAATACAACTACCGACATAAACAAAAATATAACTAAATTGCGGATAATAATAGACTTACCCTCGTAAATAAATCCAAGTATAAAATAACAACAAATAATATATATAGAAGAGGGGATATCATAAAACCTTTCTTGCTTCGCTATATATAACTTTTAATTTTTTTATAACGCATGCTGTAATTTTATTTAAAAATAAATTAATAAAAAATAATTTATAAAAATTAAAAAATTAATTTAAATAGTAATTATAAAGTAGAAAAGTAAAATAAATCGATAATTTAATTTTTTTAAATAATTTATAAGAAAGAGATAATCTATTTTGCGAATCGATTATTTATATATATCTCAAGGAATCATCGAGATATATAATGTAAAACCGCTTCACTGAAATGATTTTATATAGTTTTACTTTACATATAGCAGCAGGTTTGTAGCGGTGAACATCAGCCAAACTATATTAACTCAACACATATTTTTTTGTTTTATTATTTTTTATTAATATACTGATTGAATTTTTCAATTTACAGTCAAACGTCTACTCCAACAATGCTATATTCAAGAATTACTTCCGTGTAAGTAAATAAATAAGACAAATTTAATTAATTTTATATTATTTCCATAATCTTACAATCCTTACGTCTTTATAATTTCAGTATAAGGAAATTACATATACTTATAATGTGTTCGTATATAGTTTTACTGAACACATGCTAGGTCAATTAATTTTTTTTTTATTTCTTTCCTTTTTTTAATATTATAAGGTCATAAACATTAGAGGACAGAATTCTAAACCTATCTTCCCTTCTATTTTAATCCATCTAACCTGTTATTTTAATGACTACTAAATCTGGGTGTGCCCTTAAAAACACTAAATAAAGCCATTTATTCAATTTTAAGGAAAATAAAATATAAAATCATAGCAACACAAGACGACCTTTTTAATTGATCATTTAAATAACGCAAAGATAACTAAAAATCGTAACTCTCAGATCGATGAAAAATCGGGGCTATGTAAAATTTCTTGAGATTTTTCATCGTAATTATTCTCGGCGACTGAAAACAAAAAACACTCTCTTTGCAGCGGTAAGGAGGAGCTCCCCGTTTGAAATTAACATTAAACATCTTCCTAAAGATATATAAATGAGATTCAAATATATTTTTTTTTTTATTTTTGAAATAAAAACCGTGCGCTATAATTAAAGAAAAATGTATTTTTTTTAGCACCGTTTAAAGAAATTGTTCTGCTTTAAAATCCTATTATAAAATGTTATTAAATACTATTACTTTTTTTTTGTGGTATCCGTAAGGGGAGGAAAAAGCTCTGCCAGCCGCCGTCAGGCCCACTCTGACGGCAGTTAGAGACTCTCACAGGCTAAGAAACCTCCCCTTTTATCATGCAGGGGCCGGATCTAAACCAAATGGTATGTACAGACCCTGCATGATCGTCCAGGCACTCTATTATCCGAATCTGAATGACCGGAAGGCGTCCCCAGGAGACGGTCGACGAGAGACGACTCCGAGGAGCCCCCGCCTCCCCCCTTAGAAGCTGGCCCCCCCTTTTTCGCACGTCATCGAACTCCATCTCTCTATCGATCCGCATCTCCTCAGCTTGTCGTCGCCTTTCCTCATCGGCCTTTTCTCCTATCGTTGTTGCGATCGTAGTCGAGACGCATTCCCGTTTGTCGCTACTGCCGATCATCACATCGATTATATTGTTGGCCCCCTCCGCACCCTGATCCACAAGCACTACTCTTAAGTCGCGGTAAATACTATTACTTTACTTACAATCATATGACCGATGAAAATTTGATGTTTGACGTAAGCGTTAGGGTCGCCCAACACTTTTGATAGCCGGTCTCCGTGACGCGAACGATAGAGTCTCGGCCTTTCATCCGGAGATACCGGGTTCGAATCCCGGTCAGGCATGGCATTTTCACACGCTACTTGTCATTCGTATCATCCTCTGAAGCAATACGTAACGGTGATCCCGGAGTTTAAAAAAAAGCACGGTTAAGGCTCACAATGAATGCTGGGGACGTTATTTACCCGCCCAGTCTTTGCAGTAGCTACAATTATTCTGTACGAAGGGGAATCGATTCTCTCGAGCCGGCTATCTTATTCGAATCCAGAACGCCAGTCTTACTTCATCCGGACATTAATATTACGGTCGAAGTTTTTTTTAAAGTATTTTTTATAATTGTACTATCTTTCTACACTCTTAATTATTAATATTTTCTATTATTTTATACTATTTTAAAATTAAAAATATATCAAATTAATCTTGTTTTGTTTTTTTTTCTTTTACAGGCAGCAATTGGTCTTTCGGTAAGAAATCATTCACATTATTAAAAAAAAAAAGAACAGAAAAACAATAAATTTATTGCTTAACTTAGCTGTAAAAATTTCCATATTTATTTTATATTATTATTTAAAGAATAATGAATAATAAATGAAATTTTTTATTAATATTATGAGAATAACGTGTGTGTGCCTGAGAATATGTGGAAAATACATATATACTTATTATTATTATTTTATAGTTTTTTTTTAAAATAATTCTAACAATGCGATAATTAATTTTACAGTTCGAAGAAATCGAGAACGAGTCATTCTTCAGCGTAAGTACATTCACGGACATATATATTTAAAACATATCTTATATTTTTTCTAAGAAATATCTATTTGTAAAATTCGGTTAAAGATATGCTGAAATAACTCTAGAGATGTATTACAGTTTTTTTAAAACACGGCAAAACTTTCTTAATATTATAAATAATAGTTTAAAATAATAATAATAAATGATTGTTACACATTTATTAATAAAAATGTTATTTTGTTACAGTATGTAAGAGAAAATCCTGGATACTTCCTCAGGGTAAATATTTTGAAATATTAATTCATCGGTTTTAGAATAAATTTACTTAGTCCGTTTGTAGTGTTGTAAAAAAAAAATCTCAAATTTATTTAAACCCGATAAAATGCACTAAACCAGAGTTAAAAGATATTTATATAGATTGTTTAAAATAAACTAACTGGTTTACTACATTTAAAATAATCTAAAATAAATTTTGGGAGAGCATATTTTTTTGTTAGTATATTTTATGTAAGAAAAAATGTATTAATATTTTTTTGTTGAAATTATAGTATAGTATTCAATTTCTGTAAAATTTGAAAAATGCCAGAAACCCAAACTCTACAGAATAATAAATGTCATAATCTGTGCCTACAAAGAAAGTCAGTTTAGAAAAAAAAATAATCAGTCAATAGAAACTTGATATAGTCTTTTAAAATTGTTTTTAATAGAAATAAATTTACATCACAACAGCATCTTTCACGTTAAAAAACAGTAAAAAAAAAAAAAATAATAAATAAATAAAAAGAGATAAAAATGTCAGATTTTTACTAGGATTCCCCAATCATTGGATCAAGTAGAAAGAAATTAGTTTTCTAATTTCAATTCTAAATATTCCAGTATAACTGGCCAGACAAATTTCATATAAATTTAATAAAATTATTAAATAATAAAGTAAAAATATTGCAGAAAACAAAAAAAAAAAATAGAAACAAATTAGATTCAATATCATCTGGTGTTCTGCCTGGAGGTAGGTTCTTCTAGTCGGCGATATCTCTTCAAATCTTACGAATAAAGTTACAATAAATTATGAAGAAATTAATTGTGATTGAATATTGTAACACCAATTCACTAGATTATTCCTTTTTTGCAAAGGAACTTGATCGAAAGGGATAATTTACATGAATATTTTTCTTTAATTTTAAAATTTTCCCAGAATTTTTTTTACAGATTAAAAAAAGAACACATACAAATTACGTGCGCGCGCACACACACACACACATATATATATATATATATATATATTATTTATTTATGATAGGTTAACATCATATATAAATATATTACTAAAAAAACGATAACTCTTAATCAATTTATAATTTCTTTTTTCAGACAATCCATCTTTACGCCAAACATGTGAGTAAATTTAAACTAAACATTTATTTAAAAATTAAATTGTATATAGACTGTAAAAAAGGTTTACAGCTGAAGCAATTTAAAGAAGTAAATTTCAATATTGTACCGCCCATTAAATAAAAAATACATATTTGAATCATAAATTCATTCGTTAGCCATACATTTAGCGATAAAATATGACACTTTCAATATATTTCGAACACGACACAAATGCCTCCGCTGGCACTTTTGCCTATTTCTGTAATGATCCGATAAGAAATATTTATTTTTAATAAATACAAAAAAATTATTAATTTAACTAATTATATTGTTTTTTACGACGATGTAAGTATTTGTTTTACCTCATACCGATGGATATGATTGTACAATTTACGAGGGTTATTTTTTTTCAAGGTCCGATCGGTCACGAAATTAAAACCGCAGTGAAAATAAAAATTTTTTTTATTTGTAACAAGTACTTACACAGTTACGCTATTTCTCTACATAGTCGCCACTCCGATTTAGACATTTGTCGCAGCGCGGTACCGACTTTCCAATACCCTCGTAATAGAACGGAGCCGCCTGTGTTTTCAACAGTGTTTCTACGCGGGTCTGCAGCTCGATGTCTGTACCGAAATGTTGTCCTCCTAGCCGGCGTTTCATCTGAGCAAAGAGGTGAAAATCGGATGGAGCCAAGTCCGGGCTGTACGGTGGGTGATCAAACACTTCCCGACGAAAACGCTGCAGGAACTTGTTTGTTACAGCTGCAGTGTGCGGCCGAGCATTGTCACGGAGAAAGTCGATGCCTGATGACAACATTCCTCTCCGCTTATTCTGAATTGCCCTTCTTAGGCGTTAAAAAGTCACGCAGTATGAGGCTGCAGTGATGGTCGTAGCACGTTCCATGAATTCCACCAAGAGCTGCAGACCAGCGTACTTGTTACAATAAATTTTTTTTTTATTTTCACTGTGGTTTTAATTTCGTGACCGTTCGGACCTTGAAAAAATAACCCTCGTAGCTTAATATTAACCGGTCTTTTACGATTTGTCGTAAAAAAATAGTCGAACCAGTTGCATACCTCTAACAATTGTTATCAAAAATACTTGATTTTAAAGTGGAAAATTTGATTTTAAGTACAACTTTGAAAATTTAATATAAATCAAAACTTCCAAATTTACAAAAAATAAAATTAAAATAAAATTCATCAAGAGGAAAAGGACGGAGACAATTTAAACTTAAACCGGTATAACACAAAAGTTTTATAAAAAATTTATTAAAATAATTTCCTTTTTTATTTTGAAATGTATGTATAATTTGGAAATATAATGGGAAAATAATGCTCGAATCCGATCGGGGATTCAAACCTGGAATTTTTCGGATGAAAGATAAAGATCTTATTAAATTTACTTTACCGTACATTATGTAAACAATTTTTAACTTATCAGGCTTAGTTCTGAAGAGATTATTTACTTCAAATTATATACTTAATAAAGACACGAGAAGTTTTTATTAATTTAGTATAAAAAAAATAAACTTAATATTGTAACAAATATTTAATACACCGCACAATGTTTCATTACAACTTTAACTTCTTTCAAGTGCTAACAAAAGAAAAATTTTTCGATGGAAAATTCCATCGATTTTCTCGTTTTAAAATTTAATCTTCCATCGATTAATTATATAGTCGGTCAAGTGGTTTCAATAAATGCTACATTACTATTTCCCGACTGATATTACCTCTGTACCAGTCTTACGCTAATTCAATACTAATTCTAGATTAATTTTAACTCAAACTCGAGACTTAATCGATCTACTGAGACAGCAACGGTTTAAAAAACTCGGATAATTAAATCACATATAATAAGGCCACATCCAAGATTTTCCTTCAAGTCTTAGTCGACGTATGAGCGAACATTTATTTTTCCCTACAAAAAATGTTGAAAACATAAAAATTGCAATAACTCGAGACCTAATCGATTTGCTGGAACGAGCGATCGCTTAAAATACTCGGAAACTCAAGTAACACATAATGCAGCAAAGATTTTTCTTCAACTCTCAGTAGAGATATTAGCAAATACTGGTTCTTCCTATATTATAATATCGTAAAAAAAATGTTGGCAGTAAAAAAGCAGCTAGGGGTCGCAGCCCCCTAGTTTAGTTTTTATTTTGTTTCAGCAGTTTACTTTCTATTTTCTTTTTATTTTAGGTATACGTCGATACAAATTAATTTTTATTAATCGATAAAATTTTTAAACAAAATTTTAATAAAATATATACAAAATTAATATTTTTATTCATTATTATAAATAAACATTAAATTAACTTTTGTATATTTATTTTACAGCCCCTTATCTTCAAGAACAGATTGACTGTAAGTAAAACTAAAGTTATTTTTAATTTATATCGTAATTTTTATTGAAGTAATAAAATTTAATAAAACAACTATAACGCGATAAAATTATTTATTATTTAAACCGATAAAAAATTTTGTTGTCGATTAATTTTATTATTTTTGAACGACGATTATATATAGTAAAAGGAACGAGAAAAAAAAAGATATCGGGGTGTAATCAACCCTCGTTGTCGTTTAACTTTATACATGATAACAAGCGATAGAAGAAAAAATTTGGAACTACAATAACTGTCCAAAGACGACTATAAAAATTACCAATTTATTTTAGAGAAATTAAAAAACGAGTAAAAAGGATTTATTGTTATAAGAATAAAAAAAAACATATTTCGGCTTTGAAAGAAGCCGGAATAATTAAGAAATTACATATTAATATAGGGAAACACAATATATGCTTTAAGCACGACAGTTTTCTTATTTAAATAGTAAAATTACGAAGTACGGACGAAACGGAGATACAAAAAAGCAGATCAACACCAAAATGGACAGCTTTCGTGAAGATAATGAAACCAGTTTGTATTAAATATATATCTAAGGAATTAGAAAAACATTTGAATATATTTTTATTACGTATAACGCTTTACATAGGCGTGAAACAAAGAGAATAAGGAAAATAAAAAAGGAAAGAATCCTCTGACTTTTGAAATGTAATGTTACGGAAGAATTTTTAAAATCAGGTGGTTCAATAAAATTACAAGATGAAGAGATCTTAAATCGAATTAAAAAGGAGAGAAGATTTTTTTGCAGTCTTTTAAAGAAACTGACTATACCGGTTATCGATATAAAATTAATTAATCTGATAAAAGAGATGCGTAAAAGAATAAAATCTGTAAAAAAAGGCAAAAACCAGAAATCAAGAAATTAATATGTAAAAATTATGTCGAGCTTAAAAGATTAACGCATAACAAAAATCAACGAAGAACAGTATCAAAACACACGTCTAATGACTGAGAAAAAACAGTTAACATATATGAAAAGAAAAATCATACCTAACAATTAAATTCAGAATTCTTCCTTAAATTTATACCCTTTAATTATTGCGTTGATTATTTTAATAAACCGACCGATAATTTTTCATAATTTTCATTTTGCTTTTGTTTTTTTTTAAATTAAAATTCTGATACAATGAAAAGCAGTATTACTGTTTATAAAATAAAGCTCAGATCTTTCATTAATAAGTTTTGTACGGTTTATATGAACCGTATAATTTTTACTATCGATAAAATAATCATCAGAAACTTTAAAACCGTAAAAAAGCATACGATAAATATTTCCATATTCAATTAAGTTATAAATAAAATCAACTTTTAAATTCTTTTTAAATTATAATAGTATTTTTTATAGATATATCTAGTAAAATAAGCACAATATTTAAAAACAGTTTACGCTAAATTTTTTTTTTTTTAATTGATTTTATTATAAATATTTTTTACTAAATTATTTAATATAATAATCTTTTATATTATTTACAGGAATATGTTTTTGCTGCCAAATCATCTTTTGAACTCATCCAAACCTCTGAATCAGTCGTAAGTAAATTAAGTTTGTATGTGTATAATGTTATATAAATTTCAATAACAACCGCATTTTGATAGTTTAAGTATAAGAAAGAAATCTTTATTTTAAATTCTAAAGGGGGAAAAAGTAATTTTAAAAATAAATAAAAATTTAAAGTTTTTCTGCTCTACATTTGGTTATTAAACAGAAATACTTTTCCTTTAAAAAAAAAACATAAAAACTAATTTCCTAAATAATTTAAATTAGAGCAACCAAATTTGTATTTTTCGTGTTATTATTAATAAGTACTTTATTGCGATTAAATAATTTTTTTTTTTCAAATTCCTCAGCTTAGATATTTTATGAATTATACAGAGCGTTTCTAAAATGGTGGGCTGACTATGCTTTTTAGGATTTCACTTGTAAAACTAAACAAAAAATATCCTTAGAAAAAATGGCAATTACTCCTTCGTTCTCCCCCTGTCGGTCATTTTGTTATTTTTATATCAAAATTTATATCTCAAGTTCAGATAGACGAATCGCATTAATATTTGGTAAGCGTCTTGGTTATAAAGTATTACCCTTAGAAAGAAATCAGGGCTTAAATACTTTCTTCATAAATATAACTTTTATCAAAATTTTATGTTATTTGCTAAAATATTAAACCTTTCATTTTGAACAAAATGACACTCGTTTTTAAAATCGGTTAAAATTGACGATTTAAGATTTGTCATAATTGTTAGGTCTATTATTGTGAGAAAACTATTATCTAATTTGATACTAATTTACAATACTATAATTAACAATAAATAAAAATATTTCATCGAATTGAACTTAAAGTGGAGGACATGAAAACAGACACAAAATTACAATATCAATTTTCTCCCATAACTCGGTTATTTGTTAACCGATTTTCAAAAATAAAATCTAATTTTGTTCAAAGTAAAAGGCTTAATATTTTACCAGACATACATTTTGACGACACTAATATTTATGGAAATATAACGGATTGAAAAATAAATATAACGGTAATTTTCGAAGGTATTTAATTCCTGATTTTTTTGCTAATTTTAAAACTTTATTACCAAATATTAATGCGATTCGTTTATCCGAAATTAAGATATAAAGTTTTATACAAAAATAACAAAATGGCGGACAGGGAGAGAACGAAGGAGAAATTTCCATTTTTCTAAGGATATTTTTTGTTTAGTTTTACAAGTAGAATCCGAAAAAAACAAAGCAAGCCCATTATTTTAGAAATACTCTGTATAATGTTATATGTATATTTTAATAACAACCAAATTTTGATAGTTTATAAGAAAAAAATTTTTATTTTAAATTCTATCCTAGCAAAAGAAAAAATAATCTAAAAACAGATAAACATTTAAAGTTTCTATGCACTACATTTGGCTGTTGAATAGAAATACTTTTCGTCTCAAAAGAACATAAAAAAATAATAATTTTCTGAATCGTTTAAATTAGAGCGATTAAATTTTTATTTTCCATATTATTAATAAGTAATTTATTGCAATTTTTTTTTTTTTTTTTAATTCCTCAGGTTAGATATTTTATGAATTATATAATCAAATATGATTCACGAAAATGTAAAATATATTAATAGTTTAACTTATAATAGCATAGGTGATACATTCCTTGAGATAATTTATGTTTTGTATTTTTTCCTCGTGCACAAAAGCCTTCATAAAAATACATTTATTTTTCCAATTTATGGAAACTTACGGGACACTCTGAGGTAGTTTTTTGATGTCTCATAAGTACTCTTACATGTCCAAGTATAAAAAAAAAATTAAAGTACGGTTTTTTCAACCCCTTAAAGGTAACAATTAAGATAATCTACAAATAAGTGGCTTACGCATATTTATGATACAGGAGTTTGACTATTAATAGTTTATTGGGTAAGTGTGAATAATTTAGAGCATAGCTAAAATTAAATCATGAATAAAATTAATTTACTAAATCATTTTTACAGATTTCCAGCTACTTCCAAGAATCCTACTTAGTAAGTATTATTATTATTATTATTATTATACTGTTACAATAAAATTCAGTACTACCATCACATAATATATATATTTTCGTAGCATAAAATACATTACTGGAACATTTTTTTGTCTTCAGTCATTCGGCTGGTATGATGCAGCTTTCCAAGATTCCCTATCAAGTGCCACTCGTTTCATTTCGGTATATCCCCTTCAACTTACATCACTAACAATTTGTTTTAGATATTCCAAACGTTGCCTGCCTGCACAATTTTTCCCATCAACCTGTTCCGCCAATATCTAAGCGACTATTCCAGGGAGCCTTAATATGTGGACTGTAAGTCTTCTTTTAACTATATTTTTTCAAATGCTTCTTTCTTCATCTATTTGCCGCAATACCTCTTCATTTCTCACTTTATCCACCCGTCTGATTTTTAACATTCTCCTATAGCACCGCATTTCAAAAGCTTCTAATCTTTTCTTCGATCGTCCCAAGTTTCACTTCCGTATAAAGCGACGCTCCAAACATACACTTTCAAAAATGTTTTCCTGGCGTTTAAATTAATTTTTGATGTAAACAAATTACATTTCTGACTGAAAGCTCGTTTCGCTTGTGCTATTTTATATCGCTCCTGCTTCGTCCATATTTAGTAATTCTACTTCCCCTATAACAAAATTCTTCTACCTCCATAATCTTTTCTCCTCCTATTTTCACATTCAGTGGACCATCTTTGTTATTTTTACTACATTTCATTACTTTCGTTTTGTTCTTCTTTATCTTCATGCGGAAGTTTTTGCGTAGGAATTCATCCGTGCCGTTCATTGTTTCTTCTAAATCTTTTTACTCTCGGCTAGAATTAGTATATCATCAGCAAATCGAAGCATCTTTATCTTTTCGCCTTGTACTGTTACTCCGGATCTAAATTGTTCTTTAACATAATTACTGCTAGTTCTGTGCAAAGATTAAAAAGTAACGGGGATATGGAAATCTTTGTCGGACACTCTTTTTTATTACGGCTTCTTTCTTATGTTCTTCGACTATTATTGTTGCAGTTTGGTTCCTGTAAATGTTGTTCTTGTTCTCTATACTTGAACCCTAAATTTTTTAACTGGAACATTATATTACTAATATTATTCCAGATTAATTTAAATGTATTATGGGACAGATTCGGATTTTTCTACATACCTTAACACTACCGCTAAGGAAACTAACAAATACAAAAACGTTTCATTTGAACATTTACGTTCAAATAAAATTGAAATATTAATTATTTTATAACCTGTATTTAAAATGTATCGTAAGTAAATTTCTTACAACTTCAATATTTTTTGTTAATATAATTTAATCTATAAATTACTGATAATACGTTCTGTTTACATGTTATTTCTAATTTCTATTTTTATTTTTAGCAATTACTCGTCAAGTCCGCAACATACAGAAGCACTTTCGCTGTAAGTTTGATTTTGGATTAATATTGTACAATATATATGTGTATGTTACAATAAATATTTTGTTCAGATTATTAAATAATAATTACAAATTATATAGATTACATTAGCAATAATAGATTTCCATGTTAGACTTATTCCAGCAGTTTCCTGGAACAATCGAGTGAAACCTTGATTAGAGTATTAAAAAGTACATAGATATAAATAACAAATATATATATATTTGTTTAGTTATAATCAATTTTTTTTCCTTATTATAATGTCATAGCAACTTTACTTTCAGCAAGATAATTAAACGATAAGTAAATAAGATATATTTGAATTAATATTGAGTTACCACAGACCCAGGAACTTGTGATTTAATAACGGAACAGAAGACCATAAAGTCACCTAATTGAAGCGATAAAACAAACCAAGAATATTGTTCCTCAGCGATCTTGAAAAATCACTGATCGTGTTATCTAAAAAAATTGACCGCCAAATAATTTGGATGCCGATCCAAACGATTTTTCCAGAGAGATTTCCTGTCGAACGGTTCGCAACTTAAAATCATTATATATAAGGCTATTACTTACCTAAGAGGTTATGTTGAGCATTTTCCGCTGTTTTTGTTTGGTATCGTTTAAGTATGTCAATGCTGGAGTTGCACGCTGTACCCCGCAATTCAAGCCAGTAAGTACAGACAGGCTTCAAAACGGATTTATAAATCGATAATTTACTTCTGCTGAAAGCCGAGATCTACGTCCTACCAGTCAGTACATGTGTTTAAATTTGAGGTCCAACCGTTTCCGCGGAGTGATATGTTTCGCCCAAGTAAGTCGTCGATCTTACGATGATCTTAAGATGAAAACCAAATATTTAGTCTTGAGATCTCGGAATCGGAACATTGAAGGTAGAAACAGGAGGACAGTGTTCTTTAGGAAAGGTAAACGTGACGTGCTTTGATTTTGTTTCTTTTATTTTTATTTTCCAACATGTAAGCCACAATTCGAGGAGAGAAATATAATATTGAATAAAATGACACGCAGTAGTCGGATTTTCGTAGACAGCAAGAATTGCAATATCGTCAGCAAACGTTGCAACTGTGGTATCTGCCGTAATCGGCAAGTCGTCTGTAAACAGAAAATATAATTAATATGAAATAATGAATAATGTATCGTGAATATGTAACATAATGAATATGTTACAACTGCGTAAAATAAATAAATGAAAATAATTTCAAGGCTTTATTTTCTAAATATTTCAGATTGTATTTAACTGTACATTAAACCAATACTAAAAACTAATATATATATATATATATATATATATAAATAATTACTTAAAAACTCATGAACAAAGTAATATTGTTACTGTAAAAAATAATATCTTTTAATTCAATTCTAAATAAATTGGTTGGACATTTTTAGGTATCGCTTCATAAAAAACAAAACTAAAACACAATGAGATCATTTCTCGTAGGCCAAAATGTTATACTATTTTTAGTATAAATAGCTCTGTTTCATATCACTGAATATTGTTATTTATTAAGAACAAATTGCTACATTTTTTCTTATTTATATGCAAATGCAAAACGTCAAAATTATAAATTTATTAAAAATGAAAGAAAAATCAAATGTAGATTTTTTGTAATCATTAAAAGTAGATGATTTTTGAAAAGTAGCCCTGAGATTAAAAAAAAAAAATAAATTTATTAATGTAAATATCCTTTTTGTAATATCAAAAATTTATATTACATATTTCAACACTTTCATATTAAAATCGATTTATGAATCGCAGATAAAATTTTAAAAAAATCTTAATTTTTAACTGAAATTTTTCATAAATTTCTAGGTAATTTTTAATTGCTATATTAAATTAAAATTTTATTACGAAAAAATAAAAAATACGCATTATTACTTTTTATATAAGCGAAGTTCATTTATTATTATAATGAGATAAAATATGTTTTTGCGGTTTCTTCATTTTATGAAGAAATTCATGTTATTACTGGTCAAAACGTATAAAAAAAGCTCAGTTGACAAGGAAGGTGGGATAAATTGCTGGACTGGCGACCGGCAACTGGCTTCTTACTACTAATTACGATGTTCTGTTACTAATCCCTTAACTCCTCATTCCATGCCAACTCCCACGTAGAACTACAGCTCAGCTGAATGTTGACGCTTTCAAAACTTGACGAGTTCATAAAATTATCTGGCTTCAAAATAGATATTTTTTTAAAATAATTATTTTATGAAATAAATTATTTTTTATTAATTGTCTTTAAGTGAAGAAATAATATTATTAAACTATTTTAACTTTTTTCTTTTTTTTTCAGAGTTTATTCCAGTGTGTGAGTATAAACCGTACTGATGTATTACTATTATTATTATTATTATTATTGTATACATACGGAGTGGATAAACACGGAAATAGTCCATGTTTATACATTAATAAAAATAAATAACAAAATTTCTGTTAACAGCAGAGAATTTTGATATCATCTAATAAATGGTTAAATAAGTTTAATTATATATAATTGAACTCTAAAAATCCAACGATTTTAGTAGATAAAATATATTTTTCATGTTTATTCGTCGAAGAAGACCATCACAAATAGTAAAATAGATTTATTCAATCCATTATTCAAGGAAAGCAAAGAAATATAATAGAACGAAACAATTTTTCCCAATCTTTCTTATAATTATATCATACAAAACCATCTGCGGTTATATGAGAGTAACTATTACATTTTACTTTCCCTAATAGTAATGATGTTCATTCTACGATTAATTTCTATTGTTAAGAGTATAGAGGTGTAGCAACAAGTAAAACATATGTACCGACGTATGCCCTATGAATAAATGAAGGGTCAAGGGATAGTTCTCTTATATCCTGACCGGTTAACTCTTCTGTTTTGTTCATTTCATTTTGTCCCGATTAATCTTCACTGATCTCTTTCACGCTCACATTTCTAATGCATTTCTTAGCTCCCATACTTTACATTCTACAGAACTACGCTTCAAATATTTTACTTCAAGAGATGCTTCTAAAGTGAAACAACGTGTTATACGTAATAACCGTTTAAATATATTAAATTTATTATATTAAACTTAACTTATTATATTAAATTTAACTTAATAATCGCTCTTCTCGTTTTTATTTCATTTTCACATATATCGACATCGTTTTGTAATCATACCGTATTTTACAAAAATTTTCGCAGGATAATACCGATAACAAACATTAAGAATAGAGTTCGCTTTACTTTCATTAAAAGAACTTTTCAGATCGTTGAGATATATGCGGCTGATAAACACAATAGGTATATATATCCTTCTTCAGTATCAATTATTCAATTATTATACGAAGGATATATCTACAGTAGTGACTGCCGGGAAATTTTTCTCTTTAAGGTTAGTGGCCACGCTAGAAATGTACACACTGCATTGGTGTCTGTGAGTTGCCGCGTTGTAGTATCTTTGATTACGTGTGAGTTATTACATTATAAAATGAATAGGAAAATCAATGTTGCCGCCGACTGTGAAATACGTGGAGCCATATGTTTTTTAAACCATCAAAACGTTAAGCCGGCTGAAATTCATAGGCAGTTGGTTACTATGTACGGTGATAATGTAATGAATGAAAGAAACGTCCGAAAATAATGCGAAAGGTACAGAAATAACAGAATTAACGTGAACGATGATGAACGTTCGGGAAGGCCCTCGATAATCACCAAGGGCTTGTTGAAAGGCGTCGCTGATGAAATCAGAAAAGATCGTCGCTCACGATTTCCGATCTGAGCTTTCAAGAGCTGTTATCGGTTGCACTGTTCACCACCATTTAGGCTTCAGAATGGTTAGTGCATGTCGGGTGCCGCACGTCTTACAATGTCACAAAAAAATCCAAATGGCATTTTCTTTGGAATTTTTGATGCGTTACACAGAATGAGTTCCTTAATTCAATCGTATTCCTTAGTTCAATCGATGAAACACGGATTTCGTATTACACGCCAGACAGAAAAAGGCAGTCTCAAATGATTGGCGTCATCCTCGATCATCAACCAGACCGACAAAGACCAAACCACAGCCATTTAGACGCAAACTGAAGGCCACACAGTCTTTTGGGATCGGTTTGGCATACTGCTGATGGATTTCGTGCCGCGTGGAACGACTATAAATGCAGAAGCCTATTGCGAAACTCTACGTAAGTTACGGGGCGCCATTCAAAATCAGTTACGTGGGCGGCTGACCGACGGCGTCGACCTGCTGCACGATAATACGCGTCCACATATTGCCGATCCGACACGTGATTTACTGAGAACATTTGGATGGGAAATTCACGATCGCCCTCTATATTGTCCGGACTTAGCTCCTTTTGATTACCAATTGTTGGAAAATTGAATGAATTTGTGAACGGTAAGCGATTCGCGGACGACTTTGAACTTAAAAATGTCAGTGGTTAAATGGACTGGCGGCAGAAGAATACGACAAAGGAATATTGAAGCTGGTATACCGCTACAATAAATGTCGTAATTCATGTGGCGATTATGTAGAGAAGTAGTACAAGGTATGTAGTTTAAGAAAAAAAAATATATAAAGTTTTCAAAATAAATCTATTTACAATGAAACGGTCTTTACTTTAAGAGATAACCTCTCGTAGAATTTCCATAATGAAAAAATAATAACGATTAATTTTTAAACCGGAAAATAAAAACTATGCGTGACGTCTATTCTTAAACAACCTTATCAGTGTTACCATAATCGCTAAGTGATTTTTTTTGTTTGTAATGATAAGTAGATGCTAAAGAGAGTTTCATCGATATGGATTTAGTTTCTTTATTCGTTACTGGTCAGAATAGTAGTGAAACGGGCAGTAAATAATTTTTTAAATAACGCAAAACAGCTTTTACTTGCTGTAAAAATAATTGTAGTTTCTTAGGAATGTTGTAAATTAATTTACAAAGAGTTCATAGACGGCAGCGTATTTTACTAAGTTATAAATTTTAATACGTTTGAAAAATTTACGAGATATTCGAAACCATTACTACAAATTTAATACTTTCAAAAAAATATAATTTTTTTACATTAATTTATATTGAATGAAACAAATTTAAAAAAAATAATAATAACTAAATAAATATATTAAATTTCTATGAAAAAATAAAATTAAACTGTTATAAAATAATAAAAAAGAAAGAAAAATCGAACAGTAATATTTTTAAATACGAATTGTTATGCCGTGAAATAAGTACTAATATGTACATGATAAAGAAAAATAAAACATAGAAATGTGAAAATTAAAAAAAAAAAAAACAATAATATTTAACCGTTATTTTTAATAAACTAACATTACATTTTATTACAGGATGAATCTGCTGTCTTTGCAAGACTTAAATGGGTAAGTAATATTAAAAAAAAAATTATATTTCATTTTATAATATATAATTAAAACAGTAAGTAAGCATTTTTTTTGTAATCAATTATAATAAAATCGTACAGCTCTTATGTTTTAAGAGATCAGTAATATACATTATGTCAAGGTAAATTTGATTAAATCGGGGATTATACATAATTACCGGTTAATATGTGTAATCGTCTCCAATGTTAGAGAATTTAATAAATATATAGCAATTTACATATTAAAATAACAACTCGACTATAAGCGGTAATTACTGAATTTATTATTTAAATAATCAAAACGTTACTGTTAATTATCGAGGTCGGTTAGCGAAGAGAGCGTAGCTTATCAGTTTAGATCACCGATTCTCGCCGGCCTCCGTGGGGCGAGCGGTAGCGGCTCGGCTTTTCATCCGGAGGTCCCGGGTTGGTATTCCGGTCACGAATTGCATTTTCACACGCGCTACAAATCATTCATCTCATCCTCTGAAGCAATATCTAACAGATAGAGAATCAAAAATTTTCTAGCGTCCCCAACATTTTTAAATTTACCATCTGTTAAAAATAATAATTCAAATTGCTGTTTTTACGAAGCGCTCTTACAAATAGGAAATGCAAGTATTGTTTTTAAATGTGCATACCCTATTTCTGAGTTTAAACTTATATTTTAAATGAGAGCAATTAAAACGCATATTTAATCATATTTGGAAGTATTTTTATTAAAATTGCTTTCAAAAATTGCAATTGTACTTATATAGTTGTATAACAACAATAGTGATAGTAAATTCATTTGATGTTGGGTTAAGCTGAGAGCGGGTGATATATTTTGCAGTCTCAATCTTTAAACATTTCAACACCTCGAAAAAAATGAACAAAAGCCAAAAAACTGCAACGCTACATTAAAGACGTCACAATTTGTTATTAAAGCTAGATCAAAACCCTTTAATTTCCATACGTCGCTTTGATCGGAAGATATGCAGCATTAATGACAAACGCGGCCTTTTCTCTTTAAAGTGGAATATTTCGGTTCATTGAAATTTTAGAATCATATAAAAAAGAAATTAAAGCTAAAGTCTTAAAATTTTAAACGATTTTAATGCGGTCTACTGGGAAAATTTCTTTTCCCCATGCGCTCTATAAAATACGAAGAAAAAGTTTCAAATTTTTAAAACTTTTCTTCTAGTCGATTTTTTTATTTATTTTGATGATTTTGAAATCTGAAGCATACTTTCAAAAATAAAGAGATAAATTCAAGCTTTAATTTTTTTTTTATTCGTCTCTCTAAACCTTTTGGTTGCAAAGTTAAAGTAGTTTGAGTACAATAATTTTTATTATAAAATATAGGTTTCCCTTTAATTTTTTGTACTAGTGTAGTACATATTTAATTTTATTTAGAAATATCAGGAAAACATAATTTTTGCCTTTTTTTAATCAGCCATCGCCTTCCTACACCGTCTGAACGTCCCCTATTTTCTGAATGCCTTCTACCGGCACCCCCCCCCCCTGTAATTATGCATAATCAGCGGATTAATAATTTACTGTAAAATATATATTCTTAATCACTTTATTGTATACTAAAGACATGGCGTCAAACATTTTTTCCATTGTAAATGGGCACACTAATTGTACTCAAACTTCATTATTATTATTACTTGAATTAACTTCTGGGCTCCATATTAAGGTATATTTAAGAAATAAGACCCAGATAAAACACACACACACACACACACACACACACACACACACACACACACATATATATATATATATATATATATATATATATATATATATAAAATTCATTTTCATCTGTAAATGTTTTATTTAATTATAAAAGTGTATTAAAATATCTTAAGTAAATAATTAATTTAGAAAGCTGTGCCATATACTAGAGAGTTTATAACATGTACAGCTGTATGTAATTTAAAAATTAACGGTCCAGTTTTGCTTAAATAATAAAAACATCATCGATTTACGAAATGGAGACAAGAAAACGTTTTCTATAGAAAGAAGATAATTTTATTACGAGTACAATTGCAGACGCTCCGAACAAATACACTTATCGTATGGATACTAATATTTCATATCGATTTCAAAAAATATATATATGTACATATCTATACCTGGGTTTCAGAATCGATATTTGAACACTTTATCGGAAATTAATGTAAATTATTTCAAAAAGAAATTTGTTTTTAATTTACATTACAAAATAATAGATTCTTTATTATTGGAAAAAATTTAATTCTTTGTTAAAAACAAAAAATAAGATTTTCAATTTACGGGTTCTCAAAGCGGTTAATTAAATTTAGCTACTTGAAGCAGAAAAAAAAAATCTTATTTATTAAAAAGAAAAAAGAATTTGATAGGTAAATATTAAAATTTAAAAAATATTTTTATAAAATTTCATCTTTTTATTGTTTTACACAACCTGCCCCGAATTTTGTTTCCGCTGCAGATCACCTGAAAATACAAGAGCAATCAATTATACATAGAAAATAATGTTATTCGTAAATCATAATCGGTCCCAGAGCTGAAGAAAGGCTGCATGTTTTGCAGCCTTTCTGCAGCAGCAGCGGTGAAAATTTATCAAATTACAAATCACGGTGCCAAGACGCATTTTTTTATTCCCTGTATGGCGTCGAAAATAACGGTTGCAATACAATCAACTCACGCTGATGTGCGGCAGAATATTCAGTCGGGTAAAGCGGGCGACGTGAATTCACATCACTCCTCAATAACCCCGATAACTCTGATATGAACGTCTTTCTATTTTTAAAAATGATTTTTTTCTGATTTCAGTAACGACGGTAACTTTTACATAAACTTATAGAATTGTAATTAATTGTACTTTTAACTTATTTTTCAGGCTTACGCTCAAAACCACAACGGTTTCCTTTTGGTAAGAAAATATTTTATTAAAATTTTATATTTTTTTTCCTTTTACAAAGTTTTATAAATAAAAATACCAAGATAGAGATTACTCTTGTTTGATTTATAAACATATTTTCATAAAAAAGACGTAATAATATTTCTAAAATTTTAACGATTAAATATTTATTTTATTTAAAATTTTACGGGAAGAAAAATGATCTTAGTTAATATTTAACCGATTGTTATATCAAATAGTCGTTCAATAAATAACCCAAAGTTTAATTTACTGCATTCAAAAAAAAGAGAAATTAACTTATACTTCAGCGTAAAAAAAAAAACTGTAAACACTCGATGATCTGTTTTATTCTGGTATTACAGTTCGACTGTATTAATAAAAATTATTTAAGAGACTTTAAAACAACTAACAAAACGCATTTGAGCGAATAATTCTGTAAATAAAACATTAGAGAATAACATTTAAAATAAAATCAAAAATAATTGTTATTAGATTTTTATAAAATTATGTTAATATTATTTTGTTTGTTTTTACAGCTTCTCAGACACGTTTTCTCAAGGGTAAATATAAAATATTATTATCATAATACGTATATTTTTAGTGAAATAAATAAATTTTAAATATATAAGAATTTTAACATTTATTCAATTATTTAATATTCTTGTACCTGTGTATATACTCGGGTACGACAAAATAAGTAGAGAAATTGTTTTTTTTTTTATTACAATGCCACAGCAACTTTACAATCTGTTCGGCAAGATAATCGAACAATAAGTAAATAAGATGTATTTGAACTAACATTCAGTTGTCACAGACCCAGCGGCTTGCGACTTAACAATGAAATAGAAGAGCACTCCGTACGGTTGAAACGATAAGGCAAACCAATTACATTGTTCCTCAGTAATCTTGAAAAATTACTGATCGTGTTATCTAATAAATTGACCGCCAAATAATTCGGGTGCCCGTCCAAATGATTTTGATACCGTAGGCTGGCCAGATAGATTTTCTGCCGAACGGTTCGCAACTTAAGATCATTATATATAAACCTATTACTTATGTACCAGGGAATGTTGAGGATTTTCCGTAGTGTTTTTGTCTGGCAGAGGAAAACGTACACAAAAAAAGTCGTGTGTGCGTATGGTTTAAGACAAATTAATCAGCTACGATTTATTTTTATTAATTTTATTATTATTGACAATTTACAGTTTTAAAACGATTTTTAATAGATCTATTAATCGTGATATCGAAATAATACAAGAATAAAAATGTTGAATACGCAACCTCGGTTACTTGCATATTTTTTAAGCGAAAGAATTATCGATATTCGTGCTACATTATCGATAATTAACGAAAGTATTTTTTCTACGGCTGAGAAAAAAATAAAAATTTCCCGCAACTTTTGTTAACTTACAGCTGGAGTTTGGAAATCCGGAATTTCCTTTGATGTATAGAGTGAAATTACTGACCGATTCAGTGTATGAATGCACGAGAGATATTAATATGTGAGAATTTAAACTAAAATTTCTGCTGTTTCTGATGTTTGAAGTTTATATGAGTATATATAAGCTGCCTATATTCTTGTCTGCGGTATTGGAAACTGGAGGCGTAAAAGTTTCGAAAAATCGCTCAAGCCTGTTCCCTAGCCCGGCTGTAAAGTATATAAACTTATGAAGACTAAAAAGTAAAAAATAAAATATACAAAAAAAAACTTTTTAAAAACCACTTTTATTTTTTTATCTTTTAACAGAGGTCGTTATTCCAACTCGAGGACTACTTAAGTATTAATACCAAAGTTTGGCAAACAAAGAGTAGCTTCTTCTCGAAAAGATCATACTTATCGAACACCTATTACAAGAGATTCGCAAGTTCTAGAAGCTCATCGTTTTCATCTACTCAATCCTTCAAGAAGTCGAAGAGATCGGTTAAAAGATCAGCCTCAGGTAAATTCAGATCTTTCGGAAAGAAGAGGAACAGCTCAGATTCATCCGATTAGATCGTAGGTCGACTAAATCGTCCGATTGTGGAAGGTAAATATAATTTTTTTTAATTACAACATTTTAACGATCGGGTTCCGATAAACAGTACCGTATTCAGAATTATAAAACAATTTTAAAGCTTAAATCGGGTTTACCGATCGTGCAGTATAATTTTAAAACTAACAAAAATACCGTACTTACGAGTGTGTGAGAAAAGTAATGAGACTGACTTTTTACTTACCGAAGTTTTTAATTTTTTCAAACAACAATATTATCCCTTGGGCAGCTATACACCGGCGGATTCGTTTTTCCCACTCCTGGTAGCAGCGCTGGAAGGCTTCAATCGGTAGGGCTTTTAACCGGTCGGTCACAGTTTTTTTAATGTTCTCCAGAGTTCCAAAATGATGTCCTTTTTAGAAATGCATTCGTTATTGAAACGATTTTTGAGTTCGGTGCAAACGCGAAATCTCTCGGCTTTGTGATGACGGTAAGCTCTCTGGGAATCCACCTTGCACAAGTCTTATGGTAATCCAGTTTGTTTTGAACGGTGGAATGAGATGTGCCGACACGTACTGAACATTTTTCAGCAATTTGTTCAACTGTATGTTGTGTCCGAGGTCGACACTGTTACCGGGCGCTCGGAGCGGTGCTCGTCGGTCACGCTTTTGCGGCCACTTTTAAACTTTTCTACCCGCGGGTAAAAGCTTGTACGGTTCATGCAACTACTACCGTATTGTTTGTTCATCCGAGAGAATATTTCTGACGGATGCACACTTTCCGAAAGTAAAAATCGGATCACAGAACGCTGTTCTTCAAAGGTATTTTCTTCGAGCGGACCGGCATCGTAACTAAGACTTAGAGGTTATGTTTACGTTATTATTAATCGAACAGCTGACTAATACTCTTCGCAAGATTGCCGGTTCACACTTACAAAAGTTTAATTTACCTGCATTACGCGTATCCTTCACTAAAAATCTTTGTCTGTTTAATTATTGAATAACTGTTGTATAATAATATATAAATTAAGTAATAATGTTACGTTTTATTTATTTATGTATTTTTAATAATATATTTTTGTTTTATTTTTATGATTTCAGATATATTACGTTAATCATCATCATCAATGAATACAAATATATCCTATGATAAATAAATATAAATGTAAAAAAAATCTTATAAATTACGTATTGCTCCTGTTGAAAGAAATAAATTAAAAAAATAATGCATACTTAATTACTTTTATTTTGTTTTCCACTTTCCTCTTGGTTTATTTATATTAAATAAATATTTTAAAAATTATGTACGAGGTGTGTAAGAAAAGTAATGAGACTGACGTTTTACTTACCAAAGTATTTATTTTTTTCAAACAACAATATTAAAGTACTTCAAAGTAGTTTCCTCGGAGTCGTTGTTCACTCCTGGTAGCAGAACTGGACGGCTTCAACTGGTAGGGCTTTTAACTGGTAGGTCACAGTCTATTGAATGTTCTCCAGAGTTAAAAATTGACGTCCTTTTAAGACACGTTTCAATTTCAAAAAAAGGAAAAGTCACAAGGTTTCAAATCAGGTGAATAGAGGGGGGAGTTGAGGAACCGTAGGAATGCGTTTTGAGGTCAAAAATTCCTTAATGGAAATGGCCGTGTGACACGGGGCATTCTCATGAAGAAGCATCCACTTGTCTGCAATGTCTCGTCTCACGCGAATCACTCTTTTCCTGAGCCTTTCAAGTACATCTTTGTAAAACACTCGGTTGACAGTTTGTCCTGGAGGAACAAATTCTTTCTGAACGATACCCCTACAGTCAAAAAAGCAAATCGGCAGGGTTTTGATCTTCGATTTCCTCATTCGACATCTTTTTCGGCCGAGTAGATGACGGAGTGAGCCACTCTTCGTTTTGCCGCTTTGTTTCAGGATCGAAGTCAAATATCCAGGATTCATCACCTATGATCAAACGATTGAAGAATTCTTGGTCGTTGTCAATCCTCTCAAGAAGATCAACGCGAACGTTTCTTCGATCGTCCTTCTGTTCCGTTGTGAGGTTTTTCGACACCGATTTCGCACAAACCTTTCGCATGTCCAAATCGTCTGTCAAAATTGATTTACAGTGAAAGCGTTTAAATTTAATTGGTCACTCATCAACCTTATTGTTAAACGACGGTCTGATCTCACAAGAACCCTCACACGCTCAACGTTTTCGTCAGATTTTGAAGTTGAAGGTCTCCCTGAGCGAGGTTGTTCTTCAACGTGTTCTCGGCCTTCCAAAAATGATTTGTGTCAGCGGAAAACTTGTGCTCTTGATAAGCAATGTTCCCCGTAGGTCTGTTTCAACTTTTCAAAGGTCACACTCGCGGTTTCCCCAAGTTTAACGCAAAACTTGATTGCGCAACATCACTCTGAATTCCGATGCTCCATTTTCGTAACGCACAACAAAAACTCAACTTCACTGATTGCGGTCAAAAATATTGTGTTGGCTGAACGGAGTTGAAATTCGCACTGAGCATGTGGAAGGGATGAACAAACCGGTCTAGCACAGACCTGTAGACACAGCGTTGCCAGATCGCTCGCAGTATTACCAATCTCATTACTTTTCTCACATACCTCGTACGCATTCATTTTAACTATTTAAGAACTTTAAATGTGAAACTTTTCCTCGATTTTTGATTGCAGAAGATTGAAGGTTCCTCCCTATTGACAACCCTATTGTTTGCAATCTCAGCCTTTTTCCAATACAGAAAAAATTTTTAAATTTCATTGTCCTAACAGTTATTAACAACTGATTTTTAAAGTCGAAAGTTCTGAGGTTCAAGTGAAAGTAAGTTGCTTTTATACGGGTTTGAATACTAGACTGTGAATAACGGTGTAATTTGGTGGTGGAGGTTCAATTAAACACACATCTCAGGAATGATCGGTCTGAATCTGTATAATACCTCATTTACACGTCATACATATCATCCTTATCTCATTGTACCTTAAGGGGAGGGGGTTATTTGTTGTTCGCTAGTTGAACAGATTGCAACGTACACATTAGGAAAATAAAGAAAAATAAATTGTATTAAATTAGTAATTCGTTTTCAAGTCAAGATAAATTTTGACTATGTTGTTGATGTTGTGTCTTTTCTGCATTTCTTTCTTAGAATAACAAGATTAATTAAACAGAATTTTGGTTACCGATTTAATATTATAAAACGAAAAATTATACAGTTTTTAAAAATAAACAAAAATAATTATGTTATAACGACAATACAATTCCACTTATTAACAACAAAACAGTAAAATTACAACACTAAGGACTCAGATAATTCAACTTATGTAGATACTATTGATTATAAGGTGTACCTCCTAAAAAAAGTTTCAAGAACAGAACCGTTTTATAATTGTATCCGAGTTTGTATTTAATTTTCTAGTTCCATGATAAAGACACTGTTTGTTATATGTATTTTTCATCAGCCGGAAAGCTAATTCCGTTTTATTAGCTGCTGCCGTTAACGCTTTGTACTTCCAACGGAAATACTCATTTTGACCACTCCTGAATCCATTTTGACTGGTTTCGGCGTAACGTCTGTATGTATATATGTTATCTCAGATAACTCAAAAACGATTAGCCGTAGGATATTGAAATTTTGGATTTAGGACTTTTGTAAGATCTAGTTGTGCACTTCCCGTTTTGATTGCAATCGACTGAACTAAAAGTGGTCAAAAAAGCACAAAATCTAAAAAAATCGGATTTTGGACTTTTTCTTAACTGCAGTAATAAGAGAGATTTTCAAAGACATATATAATTGGTACTTATTTTCATCGGTTCTAGAGTTATAACCAAATAAAATTTTAATTAATGAAATATTTGGATCTTACAAGGGGAAGGCACATCCGTTCAAATACGACTATCTCCTTTTTTTTTAATTTAAATATATCGATTTATTAATAATTGTTAACCTGCGATTATAAAAAAAATACAATAAATAATTCAATAACAAAAAAAATTATTAAAGAATTGGAGGATCGTATCTCACTTTCAAATTAAATGAACTGCAGCGAAAAATGTATATATGTAATCTAATAGTCGTGCAAGGAAGTCATATGATGTCCACAGCAGATTTTTTTATCTCAAAAATTCCAACCGATTCATTTTCCGAGATATTTGAGATTATCTACTTTTTTACTATGTATACTATAAGGAAATTCGAGAATACATGGCTCTTTCACAATAAGGCACGAAAATACCTAGGCGTGACACTTGATAGAACGCTTTCATTGAAGGAGCACCTAATGAAAACCGCACAGAAATTGAAAGCGAGAAACAACATTATACATAAGCTCTGTGGAACAACGTGGGGAGCATCGGCTTCCACTTTGCGCACATCGGCTCTGAACCTAGTCTTCTCGGCTGCTGAATATTGTGCGCCAGTGTGGCTTAACAGCCTTTATGTTCATATAATTGATGCTCAACTTAATAACACTACGAGAATGATCGCCGGGTTTATCAGATCTACTCCCGTGGAATGGCTTTCGGTATTCAGCCGCATACCACCCCCAAACCTTCTTCTTTTTTTTTTAATCCTTTTTTAACCACACTAGGGCAACCGGTAACCGCCTGTAAGACGTTGCATCGGTTGACCTAATGTGACGCGGCGATGACTAACCATCCCCTTTCAGCAGTATCCGCCCATTGGATAGTCACCCATCAGGGTCCCTTCTGGATCATCAAGACATTACAACCTTCTCTTCTGGATGCCGTAACGCCCCTCCCCAGAAGGGCTGCCCTCCCCGTCCCTACCACTAGTCAGGGTCCGAGTATGCCGTCACGCATACCCTCCCGATCCTCGCGCGCCCGCCCCTCACACCTTGAGGGTCTTTCATGCTTCATTGAAGTACTCCGACCTGGCCACTCTTGCGTGTATCCAGGCAGGACACCCTCTGCAAGAAAGTTGCCTCCCTGGCCCTGCACGGTTCCGCGCTTCGTTCCCCTGGCTTCATTATTTTTTAAGCCAGCTAGCTCCCTGTGTTTTTTCCCCGGATCGCAAGCGACAACATATATTGATAATAAGTTATTAAAATTAACACACACAATATTGAGCAATGACTCAACATAACATAATAAATATTACCACGATACAGCAGCAGCAGCAACGCGTTAATCCTTGTCGCAGAAACATAGTCTGTCTTGTCTCCTGCCTGTACATCACGCAGGGATGTGCTACCGTCTCCATGTTTCCACCACCAATCCTTTTATCCATTGAAGTCCCTCGTATAGGAACAATGGTATCGTAAATAAGTACAACAAAGGTATAATCATCAAAATTACAAGTATTTAGATCATAATTACAATAATAAGACACATCAGGATATATAATAGTTACATGAGAAAATACATCTTGGGATACAGTTAGACACAGTAATAAAATGCTACCCTAGTACACTGTAATCGCACTCCTAGATTGGCCGGTCCGATCCTGTGTTGGCCATTCACTGGGTACTAATTCAAGTATATAAATCATTACAAAGCAAAACAATAAATTATAAAAGACTACCGACGTCACTTCAAGTACGGATACCCCTACCGCAGGCGTAAACTTCCCACACCCGAGGCTGTTGGGCAACCGTGTCGTTGTATTGGATCCTAAACCTAATTGCGCTTGCGTCCGGTCTCCAAGGGATTTCAGCCCTCTCTTTTACAACATAGATACATTAACTTAGCCTAAAAGTCCTTCTGGGTAATGCTCTCCACCCCACTGACTAGTCAGCCCCCCACTGAGCCGCTTCTCTTTCTTTTGTGCTGAGAATTCTCTTGCTCAAGGACGCCACTTGGGCCCACTGTCTACGTCCCCAAAGCATATGATCAACTATCGTCTCCGGAGTCAGCCAGTCCAGCTGCAGCAGCCTCCGGACACCGTCCCACCTTCTGCATTTGAAGATCGTATGCTCCAGGGTGTCCTCCTCCTCGCAGTACATACAGACCGGGGTTCTCCTTCTTCCGAACCTGGACAAGTACGAGCCGAACTTTCCATGGCCCGACAGCAGTTAAGGTAGGTAGTAATCGACTTCGCCGAACCCCCGCCGGGTCCATGGCTTCAGCCTCGATACCATCCCCAAACCTGCGCCGTATGAACGCTCTTGTAAGACAGTACAAGAAGATTATGGACAATCGAAACCTATCAATAGATGAGGACATTGAGGATGCCAATCGTGGCCGCGTTCGATCTAGAAAGCCGCCTATCAAAACAGCAATTGCTGCCACAGAGGACGGATTTAACCCGACTGACGCCTGGCGTCAAGAATGGACCGCAAAACAGAATAACCAAATCCCATGTGTTACTCAAAGGCCGCCGGGTTTTGACTTGCCACGTAAGACATGGTCAAAGCTAAACAGAATACGAACTCGGCACGGTAGGTGCGCCTATTTCCTGTATAAATATATATGTATGGGGTAAAACACCGACGCCCCTTTGTGAGTGTGGTGAAAACCAAACTGTTACACATCACAGAAGTTTGCCCTAAGAGAGCTTATGAAGGGAATCCTGAAGATTTCCCGATGGCGACTCCAGAATCAGTAGCATGTATTAATTTGTTAAATGTTTGTTTGTAATTTTGACCGTAATTGGTGTTGTGTTTTGGTGCCACACGCCAAATAAATATAAGGAAATTCAGGCGGTTTTTATTATTAGTAAAAATTTTCGTTTTCTCAGACACAACTTTGAGTTCCATTTTATTGTACATATTCATCTTTTTCATTACATAATAAATATTACAGAAAAATAAAAGAGAAACGAAAAAATTAATCGTATATTTAATATTTAAAAATCAGATCTAAGTAACGTTGTAATATATTTATGACATCATATTGGTGAAATGTGTGTGTGTGATAATTACGTTTAAATCGTTATAAGTGTATATATAATACACATACAAACGAAATTAATTAAGAGTAAACATTATGTTAAAAAAGAATTACATATTAATAATAATCTTTCTTTTTAATTTTGAATTCAGCAAAAGTGCACTCAGAACACATTAATAAAATCAAACATTATGAATTACGTTGTTTACGAGTTGTGTTGTTAAGGATACGGATATGTTTTTATATTCTAGTTCATCTTTTCATTTTTTTTATAAATGAAGTAAAGAAATGCACATAAATATTACCAAAGTACTATTTAATAAACGGAAAATAGCGAAAGCATCTCCGATAAGATAAACAAAGTAATAAGATATTGTATTACATTACAAACATAATGAATTATTGACAAAAAATAAACACATATGCGTGATTACAAAGAATAGATGCTAGCAGAAATCTTTAGATACAATAACACGGTAACTAACACACAACGAGATCAAACAATAACATCAATCAACTAAAACCGAATAAGACAATATAATAAAATCAAATATATAATCATAAAGTTTGTAAAATGACGTTTTTACTATTAACAAAAACTTTATATAAGTAACCCATTTTCCTATTGTAGACCTATTTTTTTCCGTGGTTTACAACAATACGGAATGAGATTGGCCGCACTTTATACAGGCTTTATAGCCTGCCTTATCCTTGTAAGTATATTATCAGTTTAACATAGCAAATTTATGTTCCGCGTTACTGTTGTTTATAAATTGTCAACGTAAATGTTATTCTGACCGGTAAATACAAAATTTTTTGCTTCCTATTTGAATATAAATATGCATTCAGTAAATATCTTTTACAGTGACTTCCAAGGGCCGACGATTTTAGGTCATTATAATCGATGTTTAAGTAGCTTCGTCTTACAATACACGGGTATTATAATTATTAAAAATAATAATAATAATTAATTTCCGCAAAAATATCATTAAAAAAACAAAACTACGCAATAATAAACACAAATACGGTAGAAATTATAAAAATTACTTTCTCTGTAAAAGGTCAATTAGTTTGCTTTACATCATTATGTTGACTAGGCCGTAATTTTTTTGATTACACAGTATTTGTATCAAACCTTTACTTAATTTTATTACGGTTCTTCCGTATTACCGATATTGTCGAATGAGCTAACCCTAATTCTTGGGGGATGTCCTTATTAGTTTCGCCGTTCTCTAACCTCCTGATAATATGTACTTTTCCTCTATCTTGAATGTTTTTCGCAAACCCGCGCCGTAATTAAATCATTATAGAATGAATTACACAGATACGTAAAATAAAATACTATGACCGCACGATATGATACGCTCACAGCAAAAGATTAGTATCGTACAATAATCTGGTACAGGAACTTAAAAGAATCCCTTTCGGTACGCCGGAAGGCGGAGGTAGATTTCACCGGGGCTAAGTAGGGGATAAAAAAGATTTCCACCTTTAACGTAGAATCTTTCAATTCATATGAAACGAACGATTTTTTTCACGAATAAAATTACTGTAAATTTTATCGAAATTATAATCTGTTGCAGTTTTTAAAACTGAAGTCATAAATTTAAAAGCAAGGAAAATAACTTAAATTTTTTTTTCACTAAAATATATCCGAATATGGTACAATGTAACATTAATTTCAAATACTCCCATCAAAGAGTTTCCGGAAAATCTTTAATCGAAAGGAAATTTTTTATACTATTCTCATCAAAAAAAATCGGTAAAAAATATTAAATCAACTAATTCATATACAAATATTAATAATATATATATATATATATATATATATATATATATATATATACACACACACACACATGTATTTTAAAGAGAACTGGACTTTTTAAATCTTCTCATATTCCAGAATGTAATAATCTCTTCAAAATATGGTATAATTTACTTCAGTTCATTAAGAGAAGTAAAAGAAAATCCCTTTCGGCACGCCGGAAGGCGGAGGTAGATTTTACCGGTACTAAGTAGGGGATAAAGAAGATTTCCACCTTAAAGTTAAGAAAAACTTCAAATTTACTCGATACGACAATGGTTGCAATATGAAAAAAGTTTCACATATTTAGCATACGACAAGCCCCATCTTCTTACAATTCTAGCAACATTTTGGTCATCTCTTGTCGTAAGGGTCATATCAAAAATTGTTTAAGATAAAAAGTTTTAGGTAATGTTTAGAGAATTAACGCCCGCTTTTAACCGATGGGATACTGTGCCTATTAAGGGAGATACGATTTTTTTTTGTCTTCAAAACCCAATTTTTTCCACCCTCTGAGCTAATGGTTGGTGATATCAAAAAAATTTACTTATATAAGTTTTAGGGCCTTATTCAAAGAATAGTAGGGATTTTCAACTAATTCAATGTTTTTCTAATAAGAAAGTTATAGCGGTATTTTTTTCGAAAAAGCCCTTCCCCACTTTCACCTCCACGGTCCGATTTTGACCGTTAACAAAGTCGGCCGATATTTTGGGTCATTATATTATTTTACGTATCAATTTGAAAGAGATTAGGGCAAAATTACGGCAGTTGTCTACAAGAAAGTGAAATATTAATTTCGCTTATATATAAACTTTTGATCTGACGGTGGTTTTGGGGGATGGGGGATCTGAAACGCGAAGATATGTCGAAATTTTCCCGAAGTCGAATCATGGTACCCGTTAAAATAGGTAGCTTTATTATGAAATCTACCTAAAAAAGAACTAGGGTACATATATAATAAAAAAGGAAACCTCACAATTTTTCTGTAGCTACAATGTAGATATACTGTATACTGTACTGCACTACTGATGAGTCACTTCCGTCCGTCATTATAAGCGATAAAATATTACATTACAGTAGGAAAAATAAGTCATAATAACCGATAACCAAAGTAATTATAAAAAATACACGTACTGTATTTATGTATTCACAGCATACCAAACCAACCAAGAGGCAAGTTTTTGGTCGGTATATCTAATATGTCATTATATCCGATGTCACTATAAACGATACTTACTGTATACCTGACTTACTGTATATTTATATATATATATATATATATATATATATATATCACGAACTTCTCCAGGACTTTTATAACCTATTCCACTCGCATAACGGTCTAGTGTACTGCTTCTAAATAAAATTTCAATTTTTTTATCTTTTCTTTGTTTTTTTTCAACTTATCTTACATCATTTTGTTAAAAATTAAATTCTCTACAGATTTTGTTAGTTGTTTATTATGCATTTAACAAAGTTACTGTACGTCAAATATAAAAAACAGGGGGTTTTCATTCCAATTTATCGGTTTTAATTCCAGATCTCTAAAAAAAAACTATTCCAGATACATTTTATTCGGGACCTATTTCATTCGAATTTTTAGATTAAAAACCATAAAAAATCATTAATTCTGCTCCTTAATTAAGTCTTAAAAATTTCAGTACGACCTCATTTCATCGGGGTAGCTGAAATCCGAGAGAAATATTTCACTAGACGTAACTTGCCAGCGAAGCATTTCAGGACATATGTTTATATGAACTTTTCCATTATTTTCACGAGTAGAATATGTTATGAAAGTTCAGGGAGAACTTCGTGATACACCCTTATCTGTGAATTCTTAACCTTTGCTGAAAATAATAAATAAATAAAAGATTAACATATAATAATATAATATAGATCTAAAATAATATAGATCACCTCTTATTAAACCCGACAACATAAACAGTTTTCATTTAAATTAGGGGTTGTACGAACTTTTGGGTTCAAAAAAAATCTTATTATTCTTCCGTTACCGCTTTCAAAAAATATTTAAATTACATTCAAAAGATAACCTCATGAATTCATTTAAAATAAAATAAAACAATTTTTTTACAGAAAAAAATTATTTTAAAAGTACTAATAAAAAAAATGATTAAAATACTCCCAATATTCTATATCTCTGTTTTAACTTACGCGTAAATTTGTATCAAATCGTTTTCATTAACGTCTTTTAAATTGTTATTCGTTTTTACATTTAATTAATCTATTAATATCTATCTTCACATAAATAATTTAGAACTATTTCATGTATTTATATTTTATATTATTTATATGAATTTTAAACCGGTCGCATTTTTTATTTTATAATTAATATATATATATATATATATATTTGTACTAGCTCCTCGTCGCAGCTTCGCTCGCGCTATATGGTTACTTGCGTTTACCGTAACGGTCAATCTTTATATATGTTTTTTAGTCAAGTAACCGGAGGCAGGTGCAACCAGTCACACTAAGTAACGGTGGCACTGGCTGTGATGGTTTAACCACAGTGTCGTACCCTCGAATCCCTTAAAAAAATAGGAATTCAAAAAACCCGACGATGGTTTTTAAATATTTATCTGAAGAGTATTTGTAAGCCCAAGGCTACTGAATATCTCATTTAATATAGTACGGACTGGGAAAATTTAGAATCATTGTTCAACATTTTTTTATCTTTCTTCACCCCCATTCAAGGTCGAATTAAAAAAATCTAGAAATTGGTTTATTCGCATGAAGATTACACTCACCAAAAATTAGGATGATTTCTTCATTTCGAAAAAAATTAAACTAGCAGCGTTTCAACAAAAAAAAAATTAAAAATCTATTTTAACCCTTTAAACTCGGAATTTCAAAAAATCTAGAAATTGGTTTTGAGATATTCACATGAAGATTACACAGACAAAAAATCATGCTGATATCTTCATTTGTAACCGAGAAATGAAAAAAGTATTAAATTTCATTGCTACTCCATGTTACCCCTTTAAACTCGGAATTTCGAAAAATCATTACTTAGTATGCAGTTACACAGTAAGAACACGTATACAAATTTTCGTCAATATATCTTCTGTAGTTTTTCCTTGGCGTTGATTATAAATCGCTGACGATATAGTCTTCAATTTTAATAAGAACTATATTTAAAATAATTTTACCAAAAAATATTTTGGGAGCGTCTTGCTGTAAGAAAGGAGCATGAGAATTTAGCGGCCCGAATGAGAAGGGTAATAATACTGTAACGGATTATTTATTATTTATAAGTTTTAATAATTTTTCATTTTTGGATAACATTCCCGAATAACCGTGATCTGTATGTGACGCATACAAAAGTTAGCCTTCAACCTACTAACAAATACCCCATTTGAATTTTAAAATCAGACGACTGTTTGCAGAAATATTGTAAGAGCACCAAAACATTGCACCTCCAAAACATTGCACCTCCAAAACAGCGCGCCAGGAGCACCCCGTTTGTTGGCGATGATCGGTTTACCCTCTCACGAGGTGCTTGAATACCTCACCGGCTTGCCTTACACGCAATTCCCACGGGAAGCACATTATTGTTAAACAGGAATTTTATAAATTTATTTTATATTATTTTATTTAACGTAAATTTAATTCTATTATTTTTGTAATATTCATTCGAATCATTCAGTTCAAATGCAGCTCACACAGTGATAGAGACTCGCAGGTCATAATTCATTAACGTTTGTGTTTCAACCGGCAAATCTTCACTATATTTTTTCGAGATATATATATATATATATATATATATATATCTAAAATCCTTCTCAGTTATGCAAAGAAACAAGAGTAAAAATTTTTTCAGACTGATAGAGTAGCTTTTTTTGTTTATTCCGAACAAACAAAAACCATTTTCCTCTTTACACGAATATAATAGTATATATATATATATATATATATATATATGTGTGTGTGAGTGTGTATATATATGTGTGTGTGTTTTGTGATGCTGCTGTAATCAAGGTTTATATCAGAGTTTTCGTTACATTCATCTAGGCAAAATATGGGCGTTTCATTTTTTACCGTACCATGTATACTTATACATTCTTGTCATTATTTTTTATATTTATATGTATGTATGCAATGTATAATTGTAAAGCGAACAGAAAAAACTTAAATATATATACCGAACGTTTCGGTATATATTATTATTTATCTTTTCGGTAAATATTATTTTAAGTTGCTGGCGGTGTATCATAGAATATTTGTTTGAATTTTATTAAATGTTATTGCGATTGCAAACCTCAACAAAGATTTATCTACAGAGGGTACATAAATTTTCATAAAAATTACTCATTTTATGTTATATTACAGAAATTGTAATTGAATTTTTTTATTTATTACTATTACTATTGTTATAAAAATAAAATACGCAGTTGTGTAATTGAAAATAATAAATAATAAAAAGTTTTTAAAAAACTCTGCAATAGAAATAAAACTGTTTAATTAGATATGAGATAGAGATCTCTCTTGAAAGCTTTATTGATTAAATTATAAAACTACCACGAACATAACGAAGAAAAATCTAATATGGACACCACATGACTTCCTTGTACGTCTATTAAATTACTCATAAACATTTTTTTTTTTAGAATGAAAAGTAAATAAAATCTAATTTCACTAATAACTTGTTATTGAATTATTAATTATGGTAAAAGATTTTTTACAATCATCAGAGGTTAATAATTATTAATAAATCAACATATTTAAATTTAAAAAAATGAAAAAGTTACAAAAAAGGAAATTAAGTCTGATTCGAACCTACGTGCCCTCCCTTTCTAAAATCCAAATATTTCATTAATTAAAATTTTATTTAGCTATAACTCTGGAACCGATGAAAATAAACACCGCTTATGATATATTGTTGAAAAGCTTTCGGCGAGGGCTTATTACTGCAGTTAAGAAAAAGCCCAAAATCCAATTTTTTTGTTTTGGCTTTTTTGGAAATTTTTGGTCAAGTCGATTGCAATCAACAAGGGAGGTACACAACTAGATGTTACAACAGTCCTAAATCAAAAATTTTAACATTATACGATTAATCGTTTTTGAGTTACGCGTGATATATACGTACGTACAGACATCACGCCGAAACTAGTCGAAATAGATTCAGGGATGGTGAAAATGGATATTTACGTCGAAATCTGAAAATCTAAATTTTTTGCCCTCACAGTACTTGTACTTCGTACAAGGAAGTAAAAAACCTTGACAACACATTTGCAGGACTTTCCTATCACACGGATTTTTCTGATGCACGGCGTACACACGTAACTTAATTTAAAATATTTATCATTTAAACACAATATATTTGGTTTATTTAATTCAATGATTCTAACTGAAGAGCACGCGTATACAGTATTTCATTCGCTCGGGTGTGGCGGTACTAGTCGCCCACTTTAAATATTATTCATTTATTTAGTTCTACCGCTCACCTGTAACAATAAAACATAGAATACGACTATAACAGCTGTACGTCAGTGCTACACTAGTGCTCCTTGTGCTGAGAGAGGGTACTATTGTCGCAGAATACCCGCTTCGCAGCTCGTTCATTTAGATAATTTTTTGGGATGGGGATGCGATTTTGCAAAATTTATTTTTTTGAAAGAATTATTTTCATGCGACTACAAAATAAGACGTTAATTAGGTGAACTCTCAAGATACTGAGGGTGACCTTGCTGTACAGCCTCATAACCTTGTTGAATTTAATAGCCTCAATGCCCCATATATCTGAATACGTTTGCTCAAAATCAATCAACCGGTTCTGAAGATATAAGGAGGGGTGTACACACTCGCGCGCGCGCGTACATACGAACATCCGGAAAATTTCCATCCGGTTTTTTGGGTTCCTTAGGTGTGAAAATGTCAAGATCCGGTAAAAACCGCATATGCCCAAATCGGAACGATTACAATACTTTCCCTTCTAAAGCTATAGCGCTATCTATACGGAAAAGTAAAAATATCTTATAAAATTTCGATAACAAGATTAAAGACTTAATGAAAATACAAAAATAAAAAAAATCAATCGATTTTCTTTTAACCGATTCTGTAAAAAAGATTATTTGTTTTAAGGAGTGTTTATTACTTTATTTTATAGAACTCTGCTTGTGGAAAGCATCATAAGAAGGAAGAAAAAGTAGAAGTACAGACTGTCCAAAAATCAGCTGTCGAAACTACCACAGAAGTTACTGAAGAAGAGATTACGGAAGTTATAGAAACAGAAACAGCCACGGTGAGTATTTATTAAATCGTTAATGTGATTTTCTTATTCCGTAGTTTATCTTACGAAATTTTTTTAAACGCATAACCTAATATCATTTCATCGACATCATTTTCCTTTAATTCAAGTTTTCTAGAGTCGGGACTTGTATAAAAGTTCTCTACCTGCCTCGATCCACGAACCACCTCTTTCCATTATACTTATAACATCTCCTTTCTTGCTCACTTCCTTCATCACCGTATTTATCCGTTTCATTCTTGGTTTTCTATCTATTTCCTCTGCCTCGAGCATCCTGTTTGATAATATTTCCTCAGCCGTCCTTTAAATACGCTCAAACTACCTGAGCTCTGATCTACTAATCGACTCGACAATATAACAGGATGGAATAAATCATAAAATTAATTTTAAACGGTATAATTTACCTTCTTACCTGTAAAAATTCTTTTATTACGGCAACTGTAACTTAGTTACTTATTAACGTAATTCCCAGCCTACCGACAGTACGACCGGCATGGCAGGTCGGCTCACCGGTTGCGGATCTTTCCCGGGCCCTGCCCCAGCAGCCGATTCTCGGTCTTTTTTTTCCTAAAGTAACTCCTCCCGCTTCTTGTAATCCACTTCCTTTACTCGTATAACCTCAACCACGAATCTCTCTATTGCAGGATTGCATTCCGCTTTACCTCTCAGGATATACTTTGTTGTAGTTTCCGAGGTAATCTCTTCTGTTATATCTGGCTTTCAGATCCTCTCAACGTGCACATTCATAAAAGGTGTGGCAAGGAGTGTCCTCTTGAGCCAAGTACACACAATTTGAGTGCTCCCTTCTTTTAAACCTGTGTAGTTTACCGAATCCTATGTGACCGGAGAGCAATTTTAACAAATACCCCACGTCGCCATGTTTCCTTCCCCAGCCACGTTCCTAGCTCAGGAATACGCTTCTTTGTCGACGATCCATCGTAGCGGCGTTATTTCTAAGGATTTTATTTCTTCATTACTTTTAATTTCATTAAGATATTTTAAATAAAATTAAAAATCTTCTTTTTATGAGTAATATCTCATATACGAGTAAACATAAAACAAGAAATTTTGCACAATGCGAAAAGTAAATGTAAAAAGGCTATAGCTTTCTACGTACAACAAAAGATATGAGGTAATATTTTAAGAAACGATGAGTTTTATTTTCTTTTGAAAGTTTAAGATAAATTGAGTCATAATTTTTTATAATCTGTATTTAATTAATTAAAAAATTATCCGACTCCTTATTAATGACAATCTAATTATACTTTCTACTATTCTTTTTTATCATAATTAAAAACTCGCTACGCAACATCTTACAATTTTTATGTAATTTCTTGCAGCATCTTTCGTTTCTTCATGTCGTCTCTTCGCCCGTTTAACGTAGAATCTTTCCATCCATATAAACGAACGATTTTTTTTCACGAATAAAATTACTGTAAATTTTATCGAAATTATAATCTGTTGCAGTTTCTAAAACTGAAGTCATAGATTTAAAGGCAAGGAAAATCTTAAATTTTTGTTTCGCTAAAATATATCCGGATATGGTACATCGTAACATTAATTTTAAATACTCCCATCAAAGAGTTCCCGGAAAATCTTTCAAAAAAAAATCGCATAACAATTTTAGATCAAGTAATTCATACATAAATATTAACAAAAAAAAAAATATATATACATGTATTTTAAAGAGAAGTGGACTTTTTAAATCATCTCATATCCCAGAATGTAATAATTTCTTAAAAATATGGTATAATTTACTTCAGTTCATTAAGAGAAGTAAAAAAAAAAAAATCCCTTTCGGCACGCCGGAAGGCGGAGGTAGATTTCACCGGGGCTAAGTAGGGGATAAAAAAGATTTCCACCTTAAAGTTAAGAAAAACTTCAAATTTACTCAATACGACAATGGTTGCATGAGAAAAAAAGTTTCACATGTTTAGCATACGACAAGCCCCATCTTCTTACAATTCCAGTAACATTTTGATCATCCCTTGCCGTAATAATTTATGGCAAGATAATTTTTGGCGTACTAACGACCACTTTAAACCGATTCGATGCCGTGCCTATTAAGGGAGGTATGAATTTTCTTTTTTGTCTTGAAAACCCCATTATTACCCCCCTCTTGGCCAACGGTTGGTGATGTTAAAAGACTTTACTTAGATAAGTTTTAGACCGTTATCCAAAAAATAGTAGGAACTTTAAACGAGTTCGATGTTTTACTTAATAAGAAAGTTATAGCGATATGTTTTTTCGAAAAAGCCCCCAATTTCCACCCCCATGGACCGATTTTGCTCATTAACGAACTCAGCCGAGATTTTGAGTAGTTATATTTAATGTATCAATTTGAAAGTGACTGACGCAAAATTACGGCAGTTATCGTGTCCACCAGAAAGTGAAATATATTTATTTCCCCCAGACATATATATATATTCACATCCCCAGACCTCAAAACCACCTTCAGTGGTTTTGGGGTCTGGGGGATGTGAAACGCGAAGATATGTTGAAATTTTCCGGAAGTTGAATCATGGTACCCGTTACAACTGGTAGATTTCATATGAAATCTAACTTGATCCGACAAAGGCAATAAAAAAAACCAAAAAAAAAACATTTGAATAATTACATAGATTTGATTTCAAAGAATAATAATTTAAAAACACGTAATTTTAAATTTTTTCGCTAACTGTACCCTATATAAGTTTATCACTCTATTTGAATTTATTTGTAGTAGGTTCACCTATTTTAACTATTAAAACATAACTTAATATATTTTTTTATTTGTTACAGGAATGGAGGGAGTATTTTCTGAACGTAAGTAACGGTTTAATTCATACATTAATTATATGAATGAGCAATACTACTTGTGATAAATTTATTTTACAATAAAAGACAAATTACTCTGAGAAACAAAATTGAACTTTCTATTTGGTACAAGGAACCAAACATATGATCATAATACAACTTTTCACGCTGGATTCAAGTATGTAAATATATTTCCTCTATCACCAACGGCTTTTTCTATCATATGTAGGTAAAATTAAAAAAAAGATTCCATTAGGTTTGGCATCTGGAACCAATATTCTACGAATACTCTTACACTTCACAGTTGCCGGTACCTGTTCTCCATTTACTGGTGAATGCGTTTCCCCGTGCTCATCACTGACGGCGCCGAGATTGTCCGGAAGAAGATCGAGGGATGAATCCAGTAAATTAACTTTTAGAGACATATTACAGCCCGCATGTTTACATAACTGTAATAATTCACCCATAACGTCCCGGTAGTCGAGAAATTTATGATTTTCTAAAACGGCTTTACAGTTCTTCGAATTGTCAAATTCTAATCAAAGTTCTTATTTGGGGACCCGTAAAAAGTCTTTCTTGATTTTAACTTCACTAACACGAGGAAGATTTTCTTTCAAGTAATAAAATCCAGCTCCGATTCTATTCATCGCTTCAACAGACCTTTTTGGCTAGAATGAACGTAGAAAAATTATTTCCGAGTTGACTAGTGGGGGATGCAAGATTTTTCTGTCCAGTCCTACTTCAAGCTTCGATTTGGTAGGTAATTTCTTCCTGATATAATCTTTTACATTGTCCCAATCGTACAAAAAGCAACAAAATTTAAACTTAAGATAACTCTGTGTCTACACATACCTCATCAAAACTCCAGTTATGAGAAACCCCATCCGTAACAACACAAACATTACAATAAACTAATCTATTTCTTCAAAATATAGTGTCAGTATGAAAAAGAAGACTTTCGGCCTAGATCCTAAAAGCTCGGCTTGATTCTTCGACTAATTCAAATCCAAAACAAGAACGCTTTAATCACCTTCAGTTATCGCATGAGGTTTAAGAAAAAATGATTATACTTCATAAGTAAGATAATTTTGTTCCTCGTTTGAACTTTACCGGCTGGCTATTTCGTATTCCGATTCGTCTTCTACATACAGATGTCTTGGAGGATGCGATATAAATAAGTCCACACAAAGAGGAAATGACCTTATAGTAGACGACAAATTCCGGTACTGCACTGTACGTTTTCATCTACTACTTATTCCTTTTATCTTTTAATACAAACGGTCTTACGGTTCACGCCACGCTATCGATATAGTGAAATTCTTGCGTCGATTACCGCTAGCCCAATCTGTCAAACGTTTTACACAGGTCGAACATGATATACCAGAGGCGCAGTTTTTACGTTGATCCTCAACGTTACAGCTAAAATATAGTTCATAAAATCTTTTTATTAGTAGTCAAATTTCGTCGATGTTTTTTAAACGCTAAATCCCGAAATTCGTAACAGAGGGGTACCAGGATCATCTACACATTCCTTGGCGTATTTATTAACTTAACAAAGTCAACTTTAAATCACAAAACAGATTGAAACCGTGCATACACATCGAAGTTTAAACAATACCGTATTGTCTTTATAATGCTATCTTTGTACCCCACCCTTTGCTAGAGATCATTTAAAATATCCTTTTATCTACATAAGTTAGTCTTGAAAAGATTTCGTAGAATTTTGCTTCACAGCAATACCTCAAAAATGTTATTGTACAAAAACTGTGGGGGATGGAAAAATTTTGTTTACATTTTTTAATTCAACATAAAAAGCTACATTAGGAACACAATAAAACTATCTTGTGTTAAAAACTGTTAATTAGTTTTGTATAATTTATAGCTAGTGTGGACTGTTTTTTTTTTTTTTGATGTTGAGGTAGATGATGAAATGAAACAACGTTATGTTCTTCTTGAATCGTTATATTTAATTTGTTGTCACCCTTGATATTTTGATTGAATTACAATAGTTACATTAAACTTAAGAATGTATGACACTTTAATCATAATTGAACTTGAACATTATCAAGAAACTATGAGTCCCCTTGGACTGAAATGAAAACACGACCGCACTGTCCGGTATCCTGATGTAGAATATCACTAACACTAAATGTCCATCCGGACGAAATGAAAAATGCGACCGCAACGGGCGGGATTCTAATGGAGAATAATAGTACGAGCTTCACTTTCCGGTTAGCGCTAGGAACCGCTAGGTCGCAGCACCGGACGGCTCGACGTGGAACAGAACAGTATTATATATTATATTTTATAATAAAATAAAATTAATACTTTTATTTTAAACTTCAAAATAGACTAATTAATATTTAATATCGATATTAATATTTTTATACTTTAAATAAAAATATTAATATCAAATAAAATATTAAATATTAATATTAATCTTGAGAATAATCCTAGGACCGATAAAAATAGATGAAAACGAATACAAATTCAGAAGTAAAAAAAAAAAATTTAAATATAATGAAACTGAGGAAATGTCAGACTCTAACAAAAAAAGAAGTATTAAATTCTTCGGCAACCTCAAATTAGAATGAATAATAACAGGCTTACAAAACGAATCTTCAGCCTCATTTACATTTACAATAAAAAGAACCGAAATCAATGGATAAAAAACCTTAAAGAAATGAAAATATTTGAAGAAATAATACAACATTCAGAAAACTGGTAAAATATTACAAGAGTTTCCAAGAGAAGCGCAAAAAAGAAACCTCGACATCATCTAATCAGAACAGAGAAGCCAAAAAGTAATGCGAAAGAATGAAGACCTGTTGAAAGACCAAGATGGAAAATGCCCAGAAGAAAGAGAAGTCGCAAACATCTAACAAACATGACGTTACTGTCTTATAGACGTACGAATTAATTTTATTCTTGACGACCGACTATTTTGAACATAACAGTTTAATTTAAGAACAATTGATTTGAATTTAAATTAACATCTTTTAGAAAATCCCTGAAGATGGAGTAACAGCTCAAAGTACTAGAATTTACACTTTTTAAATTTTTGGTAAGTGCAAATTTAATTTATACAATTGTGTTAATACCAAAGGTGCCGAACGATTAGGATTAGTAAATCAATTCTATTAACCAGTTCAACCGTCAAAGCTTGATATTTAATTGCTTCCTCTTTTCTTTCACGTGATATTTCCATGTTAGGCCGCGGTTTAAATGAAGTCCTAGGTATCGTAAATTGCCCGAATGAGGGGCGTGAATTCCGTCTCGGCAGACTGGTGGACAAACTACAATCCTCATCGCTAACGTCACACGATTCGACTTGGCAATACTAACATAAGAAAGAGAAATGAATGCAAAATATTGCTTACTGTAGTCAGTAGTCGGTCAAACTCGTAAATAAGAAAAAGTAAAAAAGAAAGTACTACATTATTCCTTACTTAAAAAAAAAAATTTACCAAAACTTATATTTATTCTTAAGAAATAATTGATTTATTGCAATTTTAAGATTTTCTTTTGTTTTGGACCTGAAGGAGACATTTAAAAAAAAATTTAACAAAAAAAAAGATTTAAATAATTTGTAAGAAAGTATTTTTATTCAATTCTTCCAATCAAATATCTATTTTTGTCAGACGCCGTGCGTATACGAGGTCTGTTCAGAAAATAACCGAACTTTTTTAATTACGCGCCAACGGAGATATTTAGTGACGTGCAGTTGGCAGTATGTATTGTGTTCCGCAAAACCTCTTCTGTAACAACATGTTCTTGGATTGTTGATATGTAATTTAGTTTTTCTATTATTGTTGTTTGAGTACTCCATGTCATCTCCGTAAGCTTGTTTCAAAACTTGAAAAGTTTCAGTGATCGTTTTCCTCAGTTTCACGCACTTACTTTACTTTTTCGTGTCTGAGCGATGAGGCGTTAAAACCTTTGCGACCAGTATTGTGCCACCGGAACACCAGAAGCATTTCCTAGCCACAGATCTTCTTCTGTGCATTTGGTCGGGCAGAGGGTGCATTTTAGGAGATTTTCAGAGTCCTGAATCTCACCGCACTCGCATTTCAGGTCGTTAGGCTCTATTTGACGCCATCTAGCGCGGTTAACTCTTGTAACGCTGGTTGGTGCAACCCCAGTTCGAAGCCGGTTTAAAGTCACCCGTGTTTGCCAGTCCAGGTCATGTCCTGGAGGTTTTGGAGCCCTTTTTGGGAACCATGGAGGGGGCTCGATAGATGTAGAGTTCAAAAATCCCTTTCTCGATTTCAGTCTCGGAGGGGGTGGTTGCTTCATCTGGTACATTGAAGGTCGTGTATCGAAAGATTGTCTGAACCGTTCAACGTACTCGGCTTCAGCTCGACGTATTCCAGTTCCTCTATGCCCGCCGCTCGGTGCAACTTTTCAGTAGGAGTGGGTTTCATACATCCCGTTATTAAACGACAGTTTCACGCAAAATTTTACGCTGTATCGTTGCTCCCGAAAAAGCACAGAACAAAAATCGCTACCAACACTTAAAAACACGTTACACTCAAATATCAATAACACGAAAACTAAACGAGATATCAACCATACAAGAACAGGTGGTTACAGAGGAGGTTATGCGGAACACAATGCTGCCAACCGCACGTGACTAAATAACTCCGTTGACGCGTAATTAAAAAAGTTCGGCTATTTTTTCAACAGACCTCGAATATGTTGTCCTATATTTTTTAATCTTATAACTCTGCAGCCCGCTAACCGAATTTCTTCAAACTTGGTAGATAAATACTAACTTTGGAGGGAAAAATATATTAATTTTTACAAAATTTTGAAAAGGGGATGTTTAGCCGGAATAAAATACCAAATCGTCAAATTTTTCAAATAGCTAAAAATGTCTTTCTAACAAACGTTTAGGCTTTTTTTATCAAAAACTACTAAAAATTTTTGTTCATTATTTTATCCCCTCTCCATAAAATTAACATATATTTTCCTTTTTTTTTTAGCTATATCTTGCTTCAGAAAAAGAGTTAATGGAAGATTTTTGAATCTATATTTTCTATATAATTAGGCCTTGAAACCATTATACAAATTTATTCCCCATTCCCCTCCAGTGGTCTGTGGTAACAGAAATATTTTTTTAATTAAAAAAAAAGTTCAAAAAATTTAATTTGAATCCATCTACATTTTAAAAATGTAGATGGATACAATCTACCCGTTACATTACATTTTACAAATCCCCGTTTCCATTTTACCCGTTACATTTTAAAAATCTTAGTTACAGCCTTTACTCGTTAATATTTAAAAAAAAAAAAAAAAAATCAAAGGTATTTATCCCTTGCCTAGGAAATTACAACTTTAATTATCTATAATTATAGCTGTATCACTATATATTTTTTATCGATTTTAAATTATCTTTTTGAAATTTATTATTACTACTTAGCGATTACTTTCTTAAAAATTAGTTTTACCCGAATACTTTCCTTTAGTATGGAAGTCCCGAAAATGAAAAAAAAGTTTCACATTTCATATTTTTAATGCTTAAAAAGTATTTTGTTAAAGAATAAAGTCAGTGAAATAACTTAATACCTCTCCACTGATCGAGGAGCTCTTAAATTTTTAAAGAATCGAGCAAACCTTTTTTAAGTTTTAATTTGTATTTATTTAAAACCAATTTTATTAAATGTTTTAACCATTAAAGAAAGTCTCGAGATGCATGAGCCCACAAATTTTCAAAACAGCGAGCATATTTTTCCACGATAACAACATTATTAAACATGCTGATTATTGCGTTGTTTTTATTAACATCTTGGCTTCAAAAATTATAATTAAAAGATTTAAATACAATCAAAGTGGATTTAAATGTATATTAAATTCATCGAATATAAAAAAATTCCGACTCTTATCCCGTAAGTTAATCGATTTTAAAGATAGATTTTTTTATTGTTTTCCTAATAAGTAAGTTGCAATCTGCTAACCTAGTGATTAATAAGCAATCTTTCCCTCAAGGAGGCAAATCTTAGGCTCAAGGAGATGAGGATGATATATATAACGTATAAATGAGGTGTAGTCTTGAACAGACTCAAGGTAACCATTTCTGAGACGTGTGGTTATTTAACTCCAAAATTAGAAAAAAATACTAACAACTTTTCGCAGATGTAATGAATGATTTTTTTTATCTTTGATGAGAAATATGGTTTTTAAATTATAAAAAAAAATTGTCAAAAATTCGCTATACAAAAAACATTTATTTTTTTTAAATTATAAGTTTTCCACTAATTTAAATATTTATAGTAAATTATTTAATAAATTTATAATTTTTTTTGCAGAATTATGAGTCCTGGCGTTCATGCGAAAAGCAATCTGATGAACTGGTAAGATTAACAAGTTTTTTATTTTAACCTAACGTTAACAATTTTTAACGTATTTCTGAATAATATTAGTTATGACTTCAAGATATATAACATATTTTAAACATTTGTCTCGTCTGTAAACATATGTCAATTTTACTTAATCGATAAAAAAACAGGACAGAATTTAAGGTACAGTTCACATTCTAACAGTTATAAGTTAAAAAAAAAAATACGATTAGATTTGAAAAAATGATCATTGTTTTCTTTGAAAAACAACGGAAACACTAAATTACTTTTATTAATAAATTTATTGCCAAGACAAAATAAGCCACTCCCTTTCGATGAAGCGAGCTAATCCTCGGTTGAAAATTAAACGAGATAATTACATTCTAGATGAAGAGAAGTAATCGATGAATCGTTTCGGGAAATTCGGATGCTCATATGCCGCATAACAATCTCAATAACAACGATATAAAATATGATTTACTAGTAAAACATTATATGTGTGTGTATGTTTGAAACAAGGATTTTCCTAGGCCTAGAATCAGTTGAACATCACAAAATAAACCGTCTACGAAGACATTCCTCAAACGTCAACTCAAGAAGCTTCCCGGTTAGGTTAGAAACATCAAGAACTTACGAAAAAATCTAAAAGAAATTGCACTTTAAATTTTATCGGCTAAAATTACTTTATGCACTCCTGTGAAGAAGATATTTTTTTAAAAATGTAAAGAATTTTGTGTGGAATTTATTATTGATTGTAAAGCATATCCTTATTTCCAAAATTCAGTGAAACGATCTGATAAAGCGCACTTTAAAACCGAACGGCTAAATAACATAGTAATTATGTTTATTCTTTTACGATAAAAATTCTCGCTTAACGATTAAGAACTTAATGCACAGGGAGACGAAAATTATCGTGAATTATAAACCGTTCTTTTGAGAGATGAAAATAATTAGATGTAAAAAAATGAAATAACGGCCCGTACAGTAAACGCGGATAAATTTATACAGTTATTTTTTTATGCCAGTTATTATTTTATGACTCTTGATCATCAGTTCTTTCTTTATCGGAACTCTTTTAATATTTTGTGACATTTTAAATACGAATAAAAAAATACAAAACCTATGTGAAACGCGTGACCTTTTTTTTATCATTTTGGACTTCTAAATATTTAATATATAAAAAATAATCTTGACAGATTATTACTCTTAATTTATAACAGCTTTTGTAAAATTATAATTTATTTATTAAAAAATTACTTTTTATTTCAGCGAGTGATCGTTAAAGAATGTTTCACAAAGGTCGTCAGCGGACATACGTTTTGGGTAAGTGAAATTATGTTCATTTTTGTTTAAAATTAAGTGAATCTCGCCCTCTTGATTTTCATTATCGACAGCGGTCCCCAAAGGTGATCGTTAAAGCGTACGATTTTTGTACATATACAGCGATCTCAAATCGGTCGGAATCTCTTTGGAAATGATTTTACAGCCGAAAATAGAAAACAAAAGTTATATCGACGCAGGTCAGAAAACGGTTCGTTAACGAGTTTTGGGCTCGCGATACTTTTAGCCCTGCTTTCTGCTCCCTTTGTGAAATTAAACTGTACTAAAATTCTTGAAGTACAGATCGAGAAGTAAATTTGATGTTTCCGTGGTTTTTGATCTAATAAATTGAATAAAAGTGATTTTCACACCTCTATCTCCCTTTAGGTTTTAATACAACAGAGGAAAAACACGAAAAGGTTTTGTCGGAAGATGCACTATTTTAGCTTTAGAATAAAATAACTTTGTTAATTTACAAATAAAAATTTCTAGTTCAATTTATAAAAAATTTATTTCTGAGAAAATTGATGTAAATAACGTTTATTAAAATTAAACACAAATTTGAGAAGTTCGACTTTAATTAAAAATAAAACGCACAAACAGGATCGAAAAAGTGATACGATTTTAAACAAAACAATTTTCATCGATGTTTGAACAACATAATGAACATAAAGAGAAAAAAATAAATTTCTTTTTCCACAAATTGTATATTTACGATCTTCTTCAGTGGAACCGTAAGTAAATCGTTTAATAATAATCATACAATAGAGGTCCTTAAGGAACTTTCTTTTCCTGTTTAGCCTCCGGTAACTACCGTTTAGATAATTCTGCAGAGGATGAATGAGGATGATATGTATGAGTGTAAATGAAGTGTAGTCTTGTACAGTCTCAGTTCGACCGTTCCTGAGATGTGTGGTTAATTGAAACCCAACCACCAAAGAACACCGGTATCCACGATCTAGTATTCAAATCCGTGTAAAAATAACTGGCTTTACTACGATTTGAACGCTGTAACTCTCGACTTCCAAATCAGCTGATTTGGGAAGACGCGTTAACCACTAGACCAACCCGGTGGAACGTCCATAAGTTATCAGTACGCAATAATCTTAAAAGTTCATTAATAAAAAGTATAACTGCCAATACTTTATAGTCCATAAAAACAAAAAAATTAACAAATAAAAACCGATAAAGAAATAAGTCAATAAAAAAGAAAACAGAAAAAATGAATAAAAAGTAGATTTAAAAAGATTGAAATCGCATATCTTTTGCTATAAAAATTATTAAATATCAAAATGATTACTCAATAAAGCCGCAAACATTTCTTCAAAAGCAAAATGAATGCGGCCACAATTCATTCTGTTTAATGCATAGTTCAGCGCGGCGATCCATTCCAGCCGGGCACGTCTAATAGCATCATTATTATACTTAATATCTCCAGCTTCTATTATATGATGTCTTAATCATTCTTACGGGCCAATACGAACGGAATACACTAACGACTTCATCTAATCCCAAAGGTAAAAGTCCGTTGGCGTGAGATCGAGGTGATAATTTTACTGTTCCGTTTCGACCAATCCTTCCCTTACTAAACGTAATGGAACTATGGTGAGTTGTAATGCGCACGCCCGCGATGGTTTCTGAATTGGTTTGGACCCGCTAGGTGGCACAGGGTCGAGATATTTCGGAAAATTGTATTTATGGTCCGATTTAGCTCGTATTCAGAATATATATTAGTTACGTGAAGAGAAAATTTTCATGAAAACTGAAAAAAGTAAAATAAGCAGAAAGGGAAAAGGGGGAAAGGAAAGAAGGGAAAAGGGAAGGCGAAAAGGAGGATGGGAAAAAGGGAAAGGTTAAATTTTGTGAAGTTCCGTAACGTTCAGTTTTTAATGTTTTATCAAACTTTCATTCGCGTTCATTTCATCTATACACTCAAATCTAGCGATGGCGAATCATTGCCGGGTCAGTTAGTTACACTATATTTTCCTATCTTTCTTATAACCATGAAGTGCTTAATCAATATGTACACTTGACATACGACAAGCAATGATGTTCATTAAACACCTACTTCTTATTACTGAGAAGATCTAAACTGATTATCACTTACATTTTAATTATCGAGAGGTATCGTCTATATCGATCGTTAATATGAAACTAAATTATTCTAAACACCTCAACCCCAGCGCCACCTAGCGGGTTCATTTTTTCTCCAAAAAATATTTATTTTCGCGATAACTAATAAATATTCTAGATATGAATACAATTTTTCGAAATATCTCGATCCCAGCGCCACCTACCTGGTCCAAACTAATTCAGAAACCTTCACGGCCGTGCGCACAACTCACCAAATTTTCATCGCAATCGGATGACTGGCATAGGAACACATACGGGACACAAAAACAAACATTCTATATATATATATATATATATATATATATATATATATCATAGAAATCAAAAATTAAAAAAAAAATGTGTTCCATAAAATGTTTTTCCAATATTTATTTAATTCTTGTCCTGAAATCTTTTTTTAAAATGCTTCATATCTCAGCTTATAAACATTAAAAAAAATATATAGTAATTTTTTTTCTAAAAGCGGTAAAGATTGTATTGGAATATAAACAAAGAACGTTTTCTGTACAAATTATTTACGTCCCCTTTTGTAATCTCAAAAAAGATTTCTTTAAAAGTTGTCTGAATGTCGATTGAATCTTTTTCTAAAAATATACCGTGTGCTATTGGAAACCAAAAATCCTACTTTGCGTTAATAATGGATTGGACCTACTTAAATATTTTAAAATTAAGTCGCTAAAAAATTGGCAAAAATGTTTTTCTTTTAATACAATTATCAAACTTTTTCCTTGTTATCTTACATATTAACGATCTTCATGGAGGATTAGTAGCTTCTCAGCCTTTCATCCGGAGGTCCTGGGTTCAAATCCCGGTCAGGCATGGCATTTTTAATACGCTACAAAATTCCATATTCCGCGTAAAAGCTTCGAGCTTCTTTGTAATTCATCAACCAAAAAATAAATTAAATAAATAAATATTACGTTATTCGCACAATTATACAAACTGCCTAATTTAGTTACAAACCATTAATTACGTCTGCATTTGTGAGTCTATAAGTGTATATGTGTGTGTAAGCGCGCCACCCCATGTGTGTATATATATATATATATACACACACATACTCTAGCTGACCCAGCATTGCTTCGCTATTTTTAGATTTGAGTATATATATGTATAGATTAAATGAACACAATTGAAAGTTTGATAAAACATTAACAAAATGAACATTACGGAACTTCACAAAATTTAATCTTTCCCTTTTCCCATTTTCATTTTTACCATATTCCTTTTTCTTTTTCTTTTTCCCCCATTTCCTCTTTTCCTCCCCTTCTCTTTCCCTATCCTCTTCCTTTTTTCTCCTTTCCCCATTCCATTTCTTCGTTTGTTTCTTTTTTACATTTTCCCCCTCTTTCGTTTTACCTTTTTAGATTTTTCCTTTTCTCTCGCTTTTTCTCCGCGCATAAATCGGTCCAGTAGTTTTTTAGACTATAGCGAACACACTTATCGGAAACATTGAAATAGAATCGTAAAATATTTAGTATAGCGTGTGTTGCTTTTACGTCCAACAGATAGCGCTGCTTTTAAAAAAAAAAACATATTTTTACCTGTCACAGGTGTGACATCTTAGGTAAATACAAACACGCGCGTATTCGAATGCAACGTTGCGTCAAATTTTCAAAGCAATCTGTGAAGAACTTTCGGAGATTTAAGATTTTGAACAAACGAACATTTAAATTTTTATTTATATAGGATGCATACAGTAAATATTGTAATAAATTTATTACTTTACTTTACAGGAAAAATTGACTAAAAATTCCCAGTACGTTGAATTTGTTGCTGTAAGTACACCATATCTTTTAATTAATTTATTTTTATAATAACAAATTTTTGTAGATATTTTGCTTCTCAAACTAATATTAATTAATATAAGTATATATATTTATATTAATTAATATAATTTATTAATTTGTAAAGCTTACGTAAATCATATTACTGTAGTATATCTTAATATTACTTATAACTTACAAGAAAGAAAAAAAGCGAAATTTTTGTACACTCAATACGTATAACTACGCAGTTATTATAAAAAATAAGATATTTACAAATTTCACTAACTATGAAATTCCAACGGTAAAAAAACTATAATTTATGAATTTTTATGAAATTAATTAACATTATCGCCTAAGACCGTCTTTCCTGAACTAATTTTGTATAATCGTTCTGTTATTAATCTTTGTATGATACAATAACTAGGCGGGTAGTAATAGACAACATGAACAATGAACTTGAATAATTGAACAAGGAATGATCTCACGATGAAGAAAATAAGATAAAAATTGTACGTAAAAATAATTGTAAAGATTTACATAGGCAGACTTTGACTCTAAATCCAAAATCGGTACTCAGTAAGGACTATTCTTTAGAAACATCCAGGAAGCAAGAGCGATTTAAGAAATCTTAAGGACGAAAACAACATACGCTCTCTTTAATACGGGCATTAAAATCCACTAATTTAGCTTACCGCATCAGTATTTATCTAAGACGAACAAAGAATACTAAGAGGGCCGTTTGGAAAATTCCCGGTCTGAGAAAGAAAACACAAAATTTTTCCAAATTTTTTTATACCCTCAGTATAATGCGGTTTATCGAACTCTGCTAAATAAACGTCTCATCACCTGAAATGAATCTTTATCTAGCGAGCTTGGGAAGAGTTAGTAATCGCTAGGAGCCGATCTTCCGAATAAAACTCGTCTGGAAGCGTTTCAAATTGTCGGTCATAGTTTTGCAGTAACAACTCGAGACGTGTTTGCCGGCCGACTATCGTGGTGAAACAGCTCTTTCTTTTTGGCAAGATATGGATGTTTAGCCTAATAAGCACCGTTCAATCGGTCTAGTAGTGAAGCGTTATACTCTCTGGTAATCTATGATAGTCATAGCACGAAATTTCTAAGAAATTCGTAGCGGTGATTTTTTCTGCCGATGGAACCGTTTTCGCTTACTTTGGCGTATTTTCACTCGCTCCAACCCGATGTTTGGATCGCTGGCGGATAACGATGAATCTGTATTTCATTTATTGTTATAAGAAGTCGAAAAAATTCTGTGGAAATGCGTTTAAAATTTTCTAAACGACCTTAAAAAGCGTTAGAAAATTCATTTTCAGAAACGGGTTAACAAACGCGGCACCTATCCGACGGAAAGCTTTTCATGTAAAAAAAAAAAATCGTTTAAAATATGGTAGACACGATCTACCGATATGTTTTAAATTTCAGTAAGCTCGCACAGTTTAGTCGGAAATCGTTTATGTATTTTTATGGCGATTTCATCGTTTTAAGTAAATACACGATCAAGTTTAATATCAACGAAAACGAAGTGGAAGAATCCTTTACGATCGAACCTAACTCTTTTTGTATGTCAGTCGGGGTTAAATCTTTTAAAACGAAGTACTTTATTCTTATAAAGTAAGTTCGATCTCTCGATCGAACTTATGCATTTTTCAGAAAATGTTAAAAATTATTTGCTTTACTCGATCGCCACAAACATCTAAGTACAAATAAACAAGGTCGCGTCTGAAACTTCGCAGCAGGTCATTAAAAATCATAATAACGTTAATAAAATAAATTTAAAAAGTCATTAAAAAATCCTTACTCCCGAAGGGGAAGACACCCGCCTTGTGACAAATCCCGGTCGTCGCACCCCTTTCGTTCCGGTACAGCCCATGCCGGAGGTCATGTTTTAGACCCTCTAAACTTGTCGACACAACATGGTCATCGGTTTGGCATCTGTTAGGATGCAACCGATTCAAATTCCTCGGCAGACGTTTCCGTCAGTGTATTTACACAACCTACTAACGCCTTCGTATGGCCTCTTTCAACCGCGATACTTGACAAATCGGTTATTTGCTCGGTGTTTCTCCCACCACCACCCCGTTCGGTCGACCTAAAGCGTACCACCAAATGTCTGCGCCACAAACGGCTACTGAGCCTCGAACAGTTTAGCGACCGGTACTCTCAACAGCTCCTAGATCTTACCTAACAGTGTGAGCGGACTAAGCGCGGTGGTATACACCACCGGCTTACGTGTCCCGACCGCTCGCTTGTCATATATTTACTAAAACGGGTAGGCGTACCCCGTCAACTACTAAAAACATATATGACATCCGTAAATTAAAATTCATTTCGTCGAGACAACAATTCGCTACCACGCCTAGGTCGCTGAATGCCAGCAAGTACCTGTCCACCGTATTAAAGCGCTTGGAGCCTTAATCGGCTGGTGATCAGCCATATATACTTGACAAATATCAAAGATATTTAGTCGCACTCACCTGTATGTCAGGCCGTGAAGTTTCGATACGGCCCTACTATTACTTCGCGTATAATCGTTTACCGTTCGAAAAAAATTTGAAAAAGAGTACAGAAACTTAAAAAAATAATATCTAAAATTTTGAAAGGCACTGTAGGAGTACCTACTGCTGATATCCTTCAAAAACTTCAGCCTGCGAGAGAGTATAAGAAAAAACAAATGAAATAAAAATTAGTAATATCCATACTAATGAATATATTTCTTTTATAATAATACAAGAAATAGTTTTTTAAAAAAATCAGAATATTTATACATTTATAGAAATTCAAGGATATTTTTTTAAAAACTTGAATTTGATGGTCTAAGTTAGAAGTAAGGAGTTAAAACTTGGTAATATTTAAATAGCCTAGTATTAATATTAAGTTCCCACGTTTAAATCCTTTTTAAGTTACTTTTAATCGGATCGTCATACAATTCAATTAAGAACACTATCTCAGAGGAATTTTCCATTCTTTTCCCCTGTACTGCAGAATGGGAAAAGAGGAATAAAGATTGCGGGAAAAAGAATAGAATGTATACGTTTTGCTGATGATATGGCGGTACTGAAGGAAAGTCCAAGTAAAGTAAATGAAATGATCGATGACTTAGATGAAGCTAACGAAAGTCACGGCATATGAGAATAAACAAAAAGAAGAGAAAACATATGTCATTAGGTGGAAACGAGGAGAAGATTAAGATTAATATAAGAAAGGTATTTTTAAAGCGGGTGAAGAAATTTCAGTACGTAGGAAGTTTTATAACCGATGAACTGACTTGGAAGGTAGAAATTAAAATAAGAATATCAAGAAGTAACCGGGAATTTAATAAGAAGGGAAGACTGCTGTGTGGAAAAGATAAATTTTGCGTTACGAAAGAGAATAATGAAACGTTCTATTTGGAGTGTGATGTTCTATGGAGCTGAAACGTGGACTATGAGAAAGGCAAATAGAAAACGAATTTAGGCGTTTGAGATGCGGGAGTGGCGCAGAACGATAAATATCAGATGGCAAGACCGTGTAACAAATGATGAAGTGTTAAGGAGAACCGGAGAAAACAGGAAAATACTAAACGCGATTGAATAAAGGAAAAGGAACCGGCTAGGACACTGTATGAGAGAACGTGTTATTAGTGAATGCGGTAGAAGACTTGGAAGGAAAGGAAGAGGAAGGGATTGATTTCAAATTATGAAAGGGGTTATGGAAAAGAGAAAATATACTAAAACAAAGAGTTTAGCAAAGGATAGTATAAGGTGGAGAGCAGCAGCCGTGACAGTACTTGCCAAAATGGCAGAACACTATCAATGAATCTCAGTAATAAGAACTTGAAACTGAATAATATTTACTGCCCGATTTAATTAAATTTATGCTTATTTATTACGTAGCTATAAGCAACTATTCTTAATTAAGAATAATTAACTGTAAAAGATAAAGAGAAACAAAATAATATAATAAGAAAATTAAATTTTTTTTTTTGTAATTATTCTTTATTCTAATTTTATGAATGAATATACGAGGGATATTTCTAAAGTAAAGACCGCTGGGAAATATCCCTCCCTTAAGGTTGGCGAACCTGTGTCGTTCACGGCCACGCTAATAATTTACAAACTGCATTGTTGTCTGTAAGTTGTCGCGTTGTAATATCTTCGATTACGTGGGAGTTATTACGTTATAAAATGAATAGGAAAATCAATGTTGCCGGCGACTGTGAAATACGTGGAGTCATACGTTTTTTAAACCATCAAAATATTAAGCCGGCTGAATTTCATAGGCAGTTGGTTGCCGAGTACGGTGATAATGTAATGAACGAAAGAAACTTCCGAAAATGGTGTGAAAGGTTTAGAAATAACAGAATTAATGTGGACGATGAAGGAAGTTCGGGGAGGTTCCCGATAATTACCGAGGACTTCTTGAAACGTGTCGATGTTGTAATCAGAAAAGATCGACGTTCAATCATTTCCGACGTGGCCCTTCTTTTTCCTGCTGTTTTAAGAGCCGTTATTTGTCGCATTGTTCATGAACATTTAGTCTTCAGAAAGGTTTGTGCACGTCTTAACGAACGTCACAAAAAAATCCGAATGGGATCTGCTTTGGAATTTTTGATGCGCTACACAGAAAAAGGTGATGAGTTCCTTAATTCAATCGTTACCGGCAAAGAAACACGGGTTTCGTATTACACACAAGAGAGAAAACGGCAGTCAAGTGAATGGCGTCACCCTCAATCACCAATCAGAAAGACAAAGGTTCACAGCCATTTGGATGCAACTGATGGCCACAGACTTTTGTTTGGTTTTGGCATACCGCTGATGATTTCATGTCACGTGGAACGATTATAAATGCAGAAGCCTACTGCGAAACTCTACGTAAGTTACGGCGCGCCAATCAAAATCGGCGACGTGGGCGGCTGACCGACGGCGTCATCCTGCTGCACATGTTACAGGTCCGACACGTGATTTACTGAGAACAGTTAGGTGGGAAATTTACGATCACCCACCATATAGTCCGGACTTCGCTCCTTCTGATTACCATTTCTTTGGGAAACAGAAAGAATTTCTGAGTGGAAAACGATTCGAGGGTGACGATGAACTTAAAAATGCTGTTAATCAGTGGCTAAATGGATTGACGGCAAGAATACGACGACGATATCGCAAATATAAATGTCTTAATTCATGTGGCGATTATATAGAGAAGTAGTGTAAGGTATGCGGTTTAAGAGAAATAAAAAATATTTATAAGTTCTCAAAATACATTTTTTTTTTCAATGAACGGTCTTTACTTCAGAGATAACCTCATGTATTTTACTACTGAAAAAACAAAATTCTTTGTAATTTTAATGTTAGTAAACTCTTTATTAGGTTACAAAATGTATGAAATTATTTTATTAAATCAAATTAAATTTTCTTTTCCAGGCTGCAACCGGATATACCGTGAGTTTTATACAGATTTTTTAAAACAGTATTAATTTTCAAAACAGATTTTTAATTTTTTTTCTTTTCGATTTCAACTAATTTAGTACTACAATCCAACTTACTTCACTTCTTTCTTATTTCCAGTTTTGTCTTTTCCCAGTTCCTTTTATTCCTTCGGCATGACTGTTTTTTACGTTCCTACGACCATTTCATTTTCGGATTTTCATGTCGGTCTATTACTCTTGGAAACTTTCTAACATCACAATTTTGCTTTTAAATGTATCTTTATTTTTACCATATTTTTCTCTATTTTTACTTTTTTATTATAGAAACAATCAAATATTTGCTTTGTTAACCTTTTTTTTTATTCATTCTGACAATGTCTAAGAACATTTAATCTTTGTTTTTTTTTTCATTATATTCGTTATTTTTTTGTATATTTTGATATATTTCATTGTTGTCTAAGTTTTAATGTGTTTCTATGATTTATTCTACCTAATATTTTTGTAATTATTCTTTTCTTTCCTTCTTTTTTATATTTTCCATATTTGGATTCACGGTTAAGCATTCGCAACTATAAAAACTCTCTGTTCTTATTATGTATTATAATGTCTGATTTCAAGTGTTTTAAGAACATTTTTAATTTTATATGTGATAATTTCCTACGCTTTTTCAGTTTGTAACTGCATTTCGTACAGCTAATTTTTCTGTATAAGTTCACCTTATACATATGAATTCTTTGACTATTTCTACTTTTCCCATAGTTTATCATTACTTTAGACTGATATTATGACTTATTTATTTGCTACTTATAAATTATTACTTGAATTTAATAGAAAAAAATAATAAAAATTATAAATTAAAACTTTTGACTATAATCTATTAGATTTTTGTAGCATTTTTTAATTTATAATTAGAAGATACAACTAGCTGTTCTTCTCACATAGATTGTATAATTATATTTTAAAATAGTGGTGTTTTTTTTTTGTTTTTTTAGTTGTTTTTTTTTACCTATATGGTATTTACTGATTTCGAAAAGTCGTTTGATTCAGTAAAATGAATCAAATTTTTTCCTTAAAAATTTTAAAGAAAATTTATTTAAAATATTATAGCAAATTAAAAGAGATGAAGACGGGTAAACTCTGATAAAGAAATACGTGAGACAAGGATGTTGCCTATACCTGTTGCTTTTCGATTTGTATATACAGAAGCAATCCCAAAATGTAAGAACTGGAAAATAAATATCAGAGAAAGTGAAATAAAATAAATTATGGAGGAAAAAATATAAATATTGAGATTTACCAATGATATATTAAATCTACGGGAGACCCGTAGATTTCCGTACATAGAAAAATAAACATCTTTTTATGAAAACCATTTTTTTTTATGTATGGTTTACATGACTACTTTTGGTTTGAGAACACATTTCCATGCATGTCCTTCCCTGCTGAAAAATACGTATTCCATAAGTTTCGGTACATAGGAATACTGTTTATTTTTCCTACGTATGGAAACTTAGGGAACACCTGTATTCTTTTTGGAAGAAAAAAATTAGAATTGATTCTAGTCTCTGAGGGGGTATGAAATAATGTACGAAAAAGATTTCTTTAAATACAAATTAAATTAAAAATAAATTTAATGAAATATGACGAAAAAAAGGACAATGAAGAATTAATTTTGAGATAAGAGTACATGATAATATAACAAAAGTTACAGAATTTTGCTAAGAAAGTAAATTATTACAAAAGAATGAACGAGAATAGTAAAAGGAAGAATAAAAAAACACGGTAGAGATTAAAATCAGACTAACACAAACTAGAAGAGCATTCATAAAGAAAATAAATCTGCTAATATCAAATAAAATGATCTTAAAAATCATAAAGGTATTATTTTTAAAAAAAAAATTACTTGTGTGTAGCTCTACGGTAATATATTTAGCTACATCAGCAGATCGTCAGAAAATCTGTCAATTTATATTTCATCCGCTTATGCTTATTCCTTTTTGGTCATCCAATATTTCTTTCAACAATTCATCGACATAAAGGGTGAAAAGTATTTGTGATAAGCAACCTTGCCTCAATCCTCTGCCAAATTCTAAGCGATCTGTGAGATTCTCATTTATTTTCACAGCTACCTTTTTCTTTATATACTTGAAGAAATAGAAAAAAATTGGAAAAAATAAACTGATACCTTAATTTTTTTATTTGAAACCCAAAAATAGCGTAGAAAATAGATTTATTAACAATTCTTAGATCTGCTAACAATGAAGAGAGAATAAAATATTAATTTTAAAATAAAATATTTTACGCAATTACACGCGATGAAACAATTTTATAATAATACGATAAACTATAAAATGTTACATTATATTTTAATTTAGTTACACTTATAAAGAAATCTTATGAATGTAGATTCCATGTAACTGTGTGACTCAGTGCATCTGACACGGTAATCTCCGCTAAATTATAGGGTATTATAAATATTTGTAATAAAAATTAAAAAATATATATATACGAATAAATGAATTAATGATGTTTTTTTTATTTTTTTCAGGGAAGCTGTACAGAAATTTCAAAAGTTAAAAGTCACTGTCTATCGGTAATATATTTTTTATTAATTATTTATTATTTTGTGTAAAATACAAAAAAAATTAACCTAAATAACGTTGAAATAGTGTTTTAATATCGTGATTTGAAAAGCATAGTAAAATTTTGCTCAGATTTATATTTAAGTTTGAAATCTTATTTTCATTTAAAACTAGTTAACTTTTTTCTTTTAAATTTAAAAAACAAAAAATGTATCTTCATTCTTTTGTTCATGTACACTTCTTTCATAGTTTTTGTTTTTCCTGGAAACCTTTGGCAATTTTCTTCTCAAAATCTAACGTTCTTTGATATTATTTTCAGTTCTTCCATGTCTTTTCAGTCTTCTAATCTAGCCGTTATTGTTTTTTAGAGTAAAATCGGTGTAAGTAGCCTGTTAGAATTGATTCTTCGTAGGTGAACGTAGAAGACGATTCTATATTTTACGATTACATCCGATATTTTCTACGTATGAATGTACAGTTCATCGTTACGTATTCTTCGGTATTCTTCTTCGTCTTTGACAGGCCTTAGGATCTTCCTGAATAGTTTCTTCTTTTTCTATACTTTATCAATTAGAAGTTTCTTATTAAATGTCCGACAATCAGAGCTTCTGGACGAACGACTGTAGCGCAGTTTTATTTTAGCGTTTATCGACATCGTTCATCGATGGCGGTAGGGTAGCTTCATTTTGTCGATTCTTGATCCGACGGTTTCCTTTTCAGAAATGTAGTTTTCCCATACGCCATTATTTGCAGTCCTACATTTTCTGCTTTTTCTTTTACTAAGGTAATTTCTTTCGTCGCAGTTTCTTCAGTCTGATATATAGTTATTAGATCACGTGCGAACGGTAAACAGTTAAGCTGTTTTCCTTATATGAGAGTCTGATTTTTTCACTAATCTTGTGTTCTTTAATTTTTTTCTCCGCGCTCTAATAACTTTTCAGTACAAAATTAAAAAGGAAGATGAAGGTCCATATCTTGTCATACTCCGAGCTTCATTATCTCGAACGGTTTTGAAATTTTCCTTCAGACCTTTATTTTGGAGCGAGTAATTGCTAATATATGTCCGATGAGTTCTTTGTTTTATTATCTAGGCCAGAGGTTCCCAAAATTTTTCCGAGTCCCGGCACTCTTTTTAAATTAAAATTTTTCGTGGCGCCCAACACCAATTTCAAAGTACGACTATTCCTAAGAGATAAAAATAAATAAAAATCGTGTATCTTCATTATTTTTTACTTTATTAGCATTAAATTAATAATTACAGATGTCTTGGTTCAATTAATTATGAAGCTTTTACAATAATTCGCGGCGCCCCTGCGAAGAGGCCGCAGCGCACACTTTGGGAATCCCTCCAGGTTTTTATTAGGGTTTCTCTAACGACTGAACTCTCGGTTATTTGAACCTCATAATAATTATATTTTATTTATTTTTCAGATTGCTACATCAAAACCTCGTCTTTTGGCTTTGGTAATTATTACTATTAATTTTTTAAGTACTAAAAATTCTATTAAACTTCACTTATAGAAAAAAACTTTAAAATGTTGATATAGTTTTCAATCTTTCAAACGTTTAAAAAAAATTAGACTTTTATAAGTTGTAGCAAAAATAAAAAAACTCCCCAAAAATTTAGCGATTTATTTGTATGTACCGGTGCTACACGCATTATATCGAATTCAAGCAGATACACAAAAAAAAATCACGATAATTACCACAATAACTTGTAATAATGCAATGTACAACAATAGTAAAGAAAACTGTATTTTAATAAAACTGAAGATATTGAAAAATCCATTCTGAATTAATAAATTACAAATAATCTTCGACAGCTGTCAGTTTAACAATAAAATAAAAACAGAATCTACTCGTTTAATAATAAAGTTCATATCTTCAAAATACTAAAATATTAAAAACACCTCTTATCTTGTCTTTGCTGTCCATTTAAAAAAAAAAAAAATAATAATACTTATTCAGTTATATCTGTTTAATCGTTTTTAAAATAGTGAAAAAAGATGCGATCGAAGAAAATGTATTCAAGCAATTCCTTTTCATTTATATATAATTTAACCTGTACACCGTAATGCGATTTGTATACTTTTTTTAATATAAATTTCTGCTATTTTAAAACGATGATACCTTAATTAAAACGAAAAATGTTTATAAATAAAATATCACATTGCGACTACTGTAGATTCGTCGTGAACGAGAGGTGTAATTACGAGTAACAGCGAATAAATAGGACTATAATAAAACGATATTCTATTAATATGTACGCTACTTTTAAAAGTACATAAATTTTTTTTGTCAAAAATATCATAAATTTGTTACTATTTAATCCGGCCCTTTCTACAACGAATTTAAAAAAATAACTGAAAACCTATTTTTTTCTAAATTTTAATATAGATAGATTTTAAGTCGGTTTTATTCTATTTAAAATACGAATAACAATCATCAATTGATACCCGTATGGAAAAAAACCGGTTTGAAGGAAAATTTATGATAGAAATAAGTAAAGGATTTAAAAAAGCACGCAGAAATTATTTATTATTTATTTAAATGTTAAATACTTACTAATAATAATATTTTTGTTCACAGGCTTTCAAAAGTATTTCTAAACATGTGGTAAGCATTAATAAACATAATTAATATATAATTATTAAATAATTTTTATCTATTTCTAATGTAAAATATTAATCGATGTGAGAACGAATAGGTTCGGAATCCGATTAGATACGCATCGACTAATTTTATTTTAATAATAACGAATGTTTGAAAAAGGACGCAACCCTAAGATTAAGTATGTACAAGTCACGCATAGATATATTTTATTTCTACCTTTATATCAGTCGGCAACACTGTACAAGGCCCGTTCGTAATAAATACGCGAGCAGGGAGGTGGAGGGTTGATTTGCGGGGTTGAAAAGGGATGAAAAATGGTATTATTGGAATTTCCGACGAAAGTTGACATCAAGAAAATTTGTGGTTATTTAAGACGCATAAAGGTATACTTTCATTGAGTTACGTCAAAATTAAATTATTTACGCGGAAATGAAAAATAAAAAACGGAAATAAGATTTTCGCATTTTTCACGGAAATTTTGGTATTATGTTAAAAAGTGTGCTCTACAAAAGTTGTAGATGTTTACATGTACTACAACTTTTGTATTGGAAAATTTTTTTTCATCCCCTCCACCACCTCCGCTTACGCATTTATTTTTTTTTACGTTATTGTAAGCCCCTTTATCATCTCCACTTATAAAAGTACGGGTAACTATTTTTTTCTCTAAGTGTATTTTGGTTGGCAGGTGTAACAGTTGAAATATCCTTCTTACGCGGTAGTGCTATACCAGTAAAAATTCCTCTCCATTGTGTTAACTGTTATTATTGAGATTTATTGCGCGTATAAATTTTACGAACGAGTGAAAGTCAAGTTTCGTATAAAATTTTCCAATTCTTCAGTTCCTAATAAGTCGATAATACCGCGTTTAATAAATTTCGTGAGACTGGGAGTGTACACGATCGGAAAGGCACAGGTCGACCGTCACTGAACAGTAAAAAGTCCGGAATTTGTAAAAGAACGCTCGACTCGCTCGCCCCTTCACAGGTTGGGTTTTCACTATCTCCAGCTTTCACGGCGACTAAAAAATTTCAATCGCATGCTTATAGCACCTATATCGTCGAAGAACAGAATGAAATAGACCACGGAAAAGGTTTTTAGTGCGGTCGTCGGTTTCGCTCTCTTGTTAATGACAACGGTACTGAAATTTTGGATCGTGTTTATTTCAGCGATGAAGCACGGTTTCACTCAGACGGCTGCATTAATAGCCAAAACCGCCGAATATGGAGCTCTGAAAATCCCACGCGTTTCACGAACGACCACTAAATGCACGTAAAATAGGTGTTGGGTGTGCCATCTCCCGGCGTCGTGTAGTAATAGAGCCTCTATCTTTTGATAAAATCTATAGACGGCTTGCTTTATCGCGACTTAATTAAACAGTTTATCGCCGTGTTAGGTTTACACGAACGAGAAAGTCGGTTCAAGCGGGATAAAGCAACGTGTCAAACCGCTAATGATACGCTACGGGAATTTTTCGGCCATCATTTTTTCCAAGATCCCCAGATCTTGGAGAAATTTAAGGTCAAAGACCTTGCTAAATTTTAAAAATCTTTTCTATAAGGATCATGAAGATGAAAACCTTCACCGGAAAATGATATGGGACAGTGTTTGACAAAAAATATACGTATTTATTATACATCATCGCAGAAAAAAACGGGATTTAAAATTTTCTATTATGAGAAAAAACAGAATGCATGACGAATATTAAAAATAAACCGAAAGCTCTAAAAACTAACGGCGGTAAAATTAAAATATTTGAAAAATTAAATATTCCGGAGAAATAATACACTGTCACTCCCTGAAAAAATCCAACTCAGAAATGAAATAAAATATAATGGAACTAGTCTAACGGTTAACGAAACGTAGATATACCAAAAAATACCTTTCTTTTAACACAAAATCTAGTCGTTATAACAAAACTACTGAACCGGAATCCTTAATGTGGGAAAAACAATAATGACAGTTAAAGAATCGATATAGGAAAAAATAATTAAAAAAGAAACTAAAATTTAATTTAAAGGAAGATTTTAGTGCCTACGAGGTGTGTGAGAAAAGTAATGAGATTAGAAACACTGCGAGCGATGTGGCAACGCTGTGTCTACCGGTCTGTGCTAGACCGGTAGACACAGCGTTGCCACATGCTCAGTACGAGTTTCAACTCCGTTCAGCAGACACGTTATTTTTGACAACGCCATCAGTGAAGTTGTGCGTTACGAAAATGGAGCTTCGGAATTTAGAGCGACCTTGTTCAATCAAGTAAGGCACAAACCATTTTTGGAAGGCTGAGAACACGTTGAGAGCAACCTCGCTCAGGAAGACCTTCGACTTTAAAATCTGACGAAAACGTTGAGCGTGTGAGGGTTCTTGTGAAATTTTTCTTTTCACGTAACTAGTATATATATTCTGAATATGAGCCAAATCGGACTATAAATTGATACAATTTTCCGTAATATCTCGATCCCCCAGCGCCACCTAGCTGGTCCAAACTAATTCAGAAACCTTCGCGGGTGTGCGTACAACTCACGAAAGTTTCATCGCAATCGGATGAACGGTACAGAAATGCATAAGGGACAAACATTAATTTTCATATATATATATATGAGGTTGAGAAGCTCCTTCTTTTGAAGTTCGTTAAAAACAATACTTTTTCAATTCGTTCTTAAATTTTGATGCTTTAAAATCTATTCACCCATTGCTGCGTACCATTATACCCATTAAAGGTATTGATTTCCTTTCTAAAATTTCGTTAAAGTAGGTTTTGCTGTTCTCACATTATTTCTAAAACAACCAGCTTATTTTGGGTATTTTAATTTTAAATTTTATATGTTTCACAACTTTCTTTAACTTCAATATATCTTTATTTACTCTTATTAAAGATTTTAAGTAAATATAGAATTTTTTTTTTTTAATTTCAGAAAAACTCAAATTCGAAACTTAAAGTATGCGAATTAGCAAAGAAAAGATACAAAATTGGAGAAAAAGAAATTGCAGTGAAAAAGGTAAGTTATTGGATTTTTTTATAAGTGATATTAAATAAAACATCAGTTTATATATATATATATAATTTTATGTATATAATATGTATATTTATAATTTATGTATATATATATATATTACCTCATTTCAGAAGTAAGGTTAAAGCCAGTTTATGTGCAATATATCAGTACATTACCGTTCACTATTTCTTAACAATAGTACCGCCAACGTATCATAAGGCTCTATAAAACGAACCTTATTTTCTTGTTAAAAAGGATTTTATAACAAGATTTCGAAAAGTTTTTTAAATTTATAAGAATAAATAATGATAATTTATTATATTGGGATCGGTTCATTTCACAAACAACGTTATAACTTCTGAATGTTAAAAGATGCAAATAAAAAAATTGAGCTAAATTTCTCTACAGATTATGGTTTCATTAATGAAGTTAAAACGAGAACATTAAATTTGCAATTGAGCATTACCTCAAATATTAAAATTACTTTAGGGGGTGTTGGAAATTATTTGTTACAACAATCCGCTGACTGGACGCCGCTGGTTAAATGATAACTTACTTCTGAACCGGCAAATGTATGTGAATATATTCATTATTCTGTTCGTAATTATCCCGCCAAAATATGTATGTAAACGTAAAACTGGACTAATATTTCATTCCCGTTTTTATTTTCCCTTCTAGATAGCGCTTTATTCTAGTAGGGAAAGTATTGAAATCGGTCCGATTTAGGCATATTATGCCGTTTTTACAGGACCTTGACGTTTTGACACCTACGGAATCCAAAAACACTGGATGAAAATTTTCCGGATTTTAATGTTTCTATTTGTGTTCAGTGTTGGCCTCTAAAATTCACCTTATATTTTCAGAACTACTGGACCGATTTTGACCAAACTCCATCGGATTATTTCTATATGCGAGGCATTGATGCCATTAATTTTTCCACATAAAATAGTAGTAATGATAATAATTTATTTTCCAAATATAAGAATAGACTTTTTAAGATAAACAGTACAATATACAACAGAGTTACAAATTAATCATAGCTTATGAATTATATAATAATTCTGTTGACCTACAACAATGTGTACCAATAGCTTCTAATTGAACTAAAACAGGCTCACAAGATTAACTATAGTTTTTTAATTTAAAACAGATGCGATAATTTAAGGTGAAATATAAAGTTTTGTGATTTAATAAGGTACTTAAAAGTTCAATTTGGTCAATAAGGTACTCAAAAGGTCAAGAGGGTGAGCTTGTAGAGCAAGATCACCCTCAGTATCTCAAGATTTCGCCCGATTAAGTTCATATTTATCTTAAGTACATTTGTTGGAAATTAAAAAAAATAACAATATTTGCAAAAATAAAGTTTTTCGACGTCGCCAAAAAAATACTGTTGTAGTCGTGTGCTATGTTGTGATGTCACAGGTGAGCGGTAGAATTAAATAAATGAATAATACAGCGTAAAAAAGTAACTCGGTCTAGCCGGCTGTAGAAGTCGATCGCCCGGTTGACTCGATACCTAGTGCGTTAAGGCTCGCGGCTACTCCAGCTGCCGACCGTACAAGCTAAGTTTGTTCTATGCAAGTGAAATTACATTAGTTTAGTTAGTTACGACCGTCGCCGCTAGTACCGCCACACCTGCGCGAATTAAATACGGTATACACGCGCGCTTTAGTTAGAATCATCGATTTAAATTTAAAAAAATATTATATTTAAATAAAACGATAAATATTTTAAATTGTGTGTGTATGAGTGTATAAGCCGTGCGTCAGAGAGTTGTAAGAGAAACACAATCGTGTTTGTCTCTATTAGTCCAAGATGGAACTATAGGAGGTAAGAAGTTATCGACTGGTGTTATAGAACCAGGAAAAGATACTTGCTTGCATATATGTACGTTTCATTTGTCAAAGAGCAAAGAAATTGATTACTGTACGAGGTTGCACTCTGAATAATTCGATATTTAAAATATAAATAAGATTTTAAAAATACGTGTTTGTAACAAGAAAATTATGCCTAGACACATCTTTAAGTTTATTATAAATGAAAAGAAAGCAGGTTCGACGATATTCAGGCGTAAATAATTAGATTTTCTCACGACAATTTGAAGAAATTTAACCGACAAAGGAATGTTCTTTAGCATCATCCATAGAAATTTAACGTACTCTTTATATCGGGTTAAACTTCTGAACTAACTCCTACTGAATGTGCTAAAATAATTAATTATCGTTTGGTCGTTTAAAACCTCAGTTGGAGGAATCGTTGTCAATTTTGACCTATTTTTTCCTTACTATAAAGTTCTTCCATCTTACTGGATCTATCAAACATCAGGTTTCACTACAGACTTGGATCACTGAAAACCTAAGGATAATTTTTACTGAATTTCATCTCGTTAACAATAAACAGGTATTTTAAGAAGAAAAAAAAACATTTTTGAAACCATTCTGAATGCTGAAGCCAAACAAGAAAAATCCAAAAATTAATTTCCTTATTTAAAAATAATAAACTTGATCGTTCATTAACGTTTGTTAAGTCCACTCGATGTTGGATTAACGATGAGCCGACTTTTAAATTAAACATGTCTATACTCGTGGATATATTTACAAAGTACTTCAGGATTCGTTGGTCAAATTAAAGGAGTGATCCAGGACATAAAAACATATGTTTTTTTGGATAAATACCCTAACTCGTTTCATTTTCCCCTCAATCCACCATTTTGTATTTTTCTTTTTAATAAAAACTACATCTTAAATAAGGATTGAGATATTTTGATAAAATTCAATACACGATAATATCTTCAACAAAATACGTAAATTTGAAAATTCCAAAACGGCGGCCATTTATTAAATCTTTTTAATCGTTAATAGATCCGTAAATAATAATTTTATTAGATAAAATTTTACATCTTTTTATCGTTAACAAAATGATGACACTTGATCGATTCAAATAACTCGATAAACGGCTGAAATACGGCTGATAATGTTAATGTTGATCACAAAAATTATGCAGTCTAACAAATATTGTGCCTGTTTTCATTTCCACCGCTATTTAAAAATAATTAATAAAAATATCTGTTATTGGTAAATTTAACATTTAGCAAGGTTATTGTATCTCAGAGACCCATAATCTACATATTTATCAGCATTAAAGAACCATTTGATATTTTAAAATTATGTCCTTTAACATTAAACAACCAGAGGTTCCGGGTTCGAATCCCGGTCAGACATAGCATTTTTCATACACTAAAATAATCAACCGAGTAAAAAGACCAAAGCGGTCGACGATGTCTGTAATCTAACGAAAAAAAATATCTTTCTATATATTTAATAAATAACCCTGATTACTTGATCGCATTTTTTCATTACGATACCGCGCAAAAATACTCGAGTTAAAACTTGATCAACATAAATCTACTGTGTGCTCTTCTTGTACCTTTTGGAGTCTAAACTTTAAAAATAAAAAAAATGCAACACCAACATTTTGCCCAAAATTAATGTAGTCAGGATTGATATAATATTATGGTTACAAACCTCAAATATTTACTCATCGTGTAAACGCGACATTTTGCAGACATTTGACCAACTGATAAGTTTTTAAATTATTTGGAATATAATTAATTGCATTATTTTTAAAAACTATATTAAGATTATGTATTAACAGTAAAATATATTTAACTAATTTCCGTTTCATTTTCATATTTTACAGAGCTGGAAGATAAATGCTATTCAGGTAAGTAATTTAAAATGTTTTGATTTTTTAAATAAAGAAATACTAATCTTAAAATACATATATAAAATACAATAATTTGGTAAAGTGTATATATATATATACATACAATGTGTGTGAGAAAACTAATGAGATTAAGAATGACAGATGAAATATGATTAATATGACTAAACTCCGTTCAGCCAACACATTATTTTTGACAGCGCCATCAGTGAAGTTGTTCTGAATAAGTATGATGAATGAACAGTTAAATTTAAACGCATTCACCGTACATAAAATTTTGACAGACGATTTGGACGTGCGAAAGGTTTGTGCGAAATCGGTGTCGAAAAACCTCACAACGGAACAGAAGGACGATCGAAGAAACGTATGCGTTGATCTTCTTGAGAGGATTGACAATCACCGAGAATGCTTCAATCGTGTGATCATAGGTGATGAATCCTGGATATTTGAGTACGATCCTGAAACAAAGCGGCAAACCGAACAGTGGCACACTCCGTTATCTCTTCGACCGAAAAAATGTCGAATGAGCAAATAAAAGATCACAACCACGCTAATTTGCTTTTTTGACAGTAGAGGTATCGTGCGTAAAGAATTTGTTCCTCCAGGAAAAACTGCCAACCAAGTGTTTTACAAAGGTGTCCTTGAAAGGCTCAGGAAAAGATAGATTGGCGTGAGACGAGACATTGCAGACAAGTGGATGCTTCATCATGGCAATACTCCTTGTCAAAGACCATTTCCATCAGGGAATTTTTGACCTCAAACGCATTCCTACGGTTCTTCAACCCCCTTATTCATCTGATTTGAATCCTTGTGATTTTTACTTTTCCCGAAATTGAAACGTGTCTTAAAAGGACGGCATTTTGGAACTCTGGAGAACATTCAAAAGACTGTGACCGACCAGTTGAAAGGCCTACCTGTTGAAGCCTTCCAGCGCTGCTACCAGGAGTGGGAACGACTCCCCCGGTGTATAGCTGCCCAGGGAAGTACTTTGAAGGGGATAATATTGTTGTTTGAAAGAAATAAAAATTTGGTAAGTAAAAAGTCAGTCTCATTACTTTTCTCACACGCCTCGTATATATACTTTAAAGGTGAGACCAAACTCTAGGAAGTGATTCCAGTTAACATACTGAAGAAAAAATGTCAAATGAACGTAGGTCCGAAAACGCATATTTTTCTGTCTGTCCGTCATTTTGTGTTTTAAAAGAAAAAAAATATTTTTCAAGATCGGTTGGAAATAACGCAATACAATTTGGTACTTTATTTTAAACTAACATTTTCTAATAGGAAAAAAAATAACGATAGTCATAGTTGACAAATTTCAAAATGTCGGTCGTTTAAATTTTTAAATCTTAAATATCTTAGCAATTAATTATTAGATTGATCAAATTTTGTTGTATTACAAAAATTAATTTTTTTTTTTTTTTTTAACAAAACGACACCTTAATTGTAAAAATCCGTCGACAAAAAGAGTTATTGTAAAACGTACGCCTAAACCGATATGGCAGCCAACTCTCGTTTTTTTTTATCGTGACTCACTTGATAACTAAATAAAATTTTCTGATTAAAATTACTAAAACGACAATATTAAATCACGATAATACAGAAAAATAAGATCCAAATATTTCATTATGCTATAACTCTGGAACCGATGAAAAATAAGTATTACTTATGATATATCGTTGAAAAGTTCTCAATGAGGGGCTTATTACTGCCGTTAAGAAAAAGTTCAAAATCCAGATTTATTTTGATTTTCGGCTTTTTTGAAAAAGAGGAGGTGCAGAACTAGATGTTACAACAGTCCTAAATCTAAAGTTTCAACATCCTACCGCTAATGGTTCTTTTTAGTTATGCCAGATACATATGGACGTACAGACGTCACGCCGAAACTATTACAAATGGATTCAGGGATGTTCAAAATGGATATTTCCGTTGAAATCTTAAAACCGAAATATTTCACGATCGCAATACTTCCTTTAATTCATACAACGAAATAAAAATCGGATGGTAAAAGGAATCGTAAAACATGTTAAATCTGATATTGAATAGGTAAGATCAGTTTCACTTAGTAAGCTTAATGTAATCGGCTAACATATAAGATTAGAGAAAGATTCGTTTATTTATTTACAACGGAACATTAATTTATACAACAAAACAGATGCCGAATTAAACTGAAGAACATACAAAAACAATTACACCTTAATTTAATCTCCGTCAAAGAAAAAGGTGGGCGATGGAAATCGAGCTTAGTTTGCATTAACATTTTAACAGAATCAACAATCTGTTTTCACAGCTGATGTAGAATGTGCTGATCAATAATACAGGTTAAACATCATATATTATTTAAAAGAACTAATCGAATAACAATAAGGAAATTAATTAAACGATAATACAGTACCGATTAAATAATCAAAGATAAAAATAAAACTATGCGATATCTTAATCATCAAAAAACAAATACGTAGGCTAACACCTGATTGTCTATTTTTTAATACATTTCACCGCACAGTCGATGTTTTACAATTTAATTAACTATTATTATGTTTCTTAAAGATCAACTTAATTGCTTTCATATTAATATTTCTTACTTCAGTCGATAAATTTTAGTATTAGGTACCTTTATAGTTCCTCTACTTCCAGAGGCGTGGCGTAGGCACGCCCTCCGGGCGGGCAGCGTCTCGGAATGAGATTATTAGGTGTCCAAAATTGTTTACTTCTTGAATAAAAAAAAATGTATTTTTTTGAACGATAAAAATCGATATAACGAAAGTTAAGTTAGACGTTTAAGTCTAGAAATTGATACGAACGAATCGGGATTTTTCGATAGTAATGGATACATTCTGGTGCTAAGCTAAGACACACACGCATACAAATGCCCTTTAGTAGTGTAGGATATTGAAAAAAAGTCGTATTTATAACAGGAACTTGCAATTCGATAAGGTATCTGCTTCCAGATCTTTAACTTTCTTTTTCCGGTTTAACCTCCGATAATTATCTTTCAGATAATACTTCAGAGGATGATATGTATGAGTGTAAATGAAGTGTAGTCTTGTACGTTCTCAGTTCGACCATCCCTGAGATGTGTGGTTAATTGAAACCCAACCGCCAAAGAACACCGGTATCCACGATCTAGTATTCAAATCCGTGTAAAAATAACTGGCTTTACTAGGACTTGAACGATGAATCTTTCGACATCTAAATCAGCTGATTTGGGAAGAAGCATTAACTACCAGACCAAGCCGGTGGGTATCTGCTTCCAGATCTAGTTACGGATATGTACTTCTACATAACTATTTAAAACGTTGTAGGAAAGCGCTTATATAAAATAATTTAATAAAAGAAAACAGCATATCGCTCAAATAGTTAATCAAACGGGAACTACGGACTCTTCAGTATTATTTTAATAACGGATTTTTTTCGTATTTAATAAAGGAAAAAGACGAGCAAATTAGCTAAACCTACCCCGACAAACAGGTTGTACAGTAATAAAGAATCTTGGAAAAATAAACATCCTTATCGGCTTAAACCGTTTCTTGAATATCAGTTCTTAAGATTTCAGTCTTCTAAACATGATTTAGGGCAAAGTCGATTTTTTCTTTTCATTCCTTAATATATTGTAAAAATTTCAAGAAAAACAGTTTAAGTTTTTAAATACCAGTAAGAATTGCCCGCTGAAAGTAATGATGTCCACTAAACAGACACACCCTGCGGTGAACGAAGTAAAACTATCAGCAGAATTGTATTTCGGTGCCGTGGTGATTTAAAATAATATAATCTGCTCTCAGTATAAAAATCAATAAGAAAAAACTTCTCCTTGCCTAGTAAGCGTCGCACAGAATGCTTGCTATTATTTAACGTAAGATTAAGCCTAAGAAAAAAAACACCTGTGTAAAAAAAAATAATTTACATTAAAGAAAAAGACATAGAAACTCAATATATTTATAAAGATAATAGAATACTTGCATAGAAACTTTTTCTTTTATGGAGGAACCCCATTTACGGGCGCCTAAGCAGTGTCGGGCTCGCCGACAGGTTCCACAAGATGTTAATAAGTGCGTATGTATTCCTGAGCACTACCGACTAACTCCCCCCCCCCCCTGGTTATCCACCCTCCCTGGTACACCTTAAAGAATTACTTCAGGAAGGGGGAGATCGCCTGGACACACAGACGTACTCTACAATTGCTACGCTACAATATAATACACTACATCATATAATACACCTAAGTTTATAGAACAAGATAGATACATACAACAGAAGCAGCGAAGACCTGCAGAATCAATAGACTATATACAAATAAACGTCGATAATTATAATAAAATCAACAATATAATACACAATATCATAATAATACACCTAGACCGTACAAAAAAATAAGAACTTAGCAGGAAGCAGCGAGGACCTACAGCATCAATACACACATGATCAAAGTCAATATCGGGTACCCTCGTTACATCTAACAAGTGAACATAATGATACATACAATCAGATACAGCAGCAAAAATTAATACAAATCAATAGAATGCTACAACTACAGAGAAATAAACAGCATTAACATAATACACGTAAATCATAAAGCCAGCGATAAAAGAAAAAAAGGGGATCACCAGACAAGAAGACAGAGTGTTTACGGTTTCATCGTGTCCAGGTGACCCCCAAGTCACTCAGCCGAGAACCTATGACGCCTAATCCTACAGCACGTGACTCTTCCCAGGTCATTAGGTTTTGCACGATCGACTTGTTATAGTCAGCAGCGTCCTTCCAATGTCTCTCAGAGTGGAGGAGAATATCCTCAATATCTTCAGGTCCAAACATGACCACTCTGCGTAGTACTTTCATAGATGATGCCTCCTTTCCACGTCGTACCTGATGCACCTGAAGAACTCATGGCGGGTAGTCCTACCGAGCACGCATAAGAGTGAACCAGGCCAAACCGAAATAGATAGGACCTAAAACCATCACTGCCCGTTAGGAACTGCGCGAGGCAGTAATCTAACGAGCCATGGCGCCTGTTAATCCAACGCCTGACAGCACCTATCATACGGTGTGTCCAACGTCCTTTTTCGCTACGGTGCTCCACTGTTGCCAGACGTCGATCATTTCCTCCGATATGAGAGTATACTGTCGCCTTCTGTCTTCAGGAGGGAGAGCCCTTATCTCTCAGTTTCTCCTCTGTTGCCCCTCTACCAAGTCCACGGGGAGAAGTCCCGCAAGGACTTCAGAAGCTGCAGTTCTATATGAAGAGATGACACGGAGGCAGCATCGTCTGTGATGCGCCTCCAGCGCCCCTGTATCTGGCAAACATCATAGCTCCCGCCCATACCTCCGCACCGTAATAGGAGTATGGAGCAGGCCACGCCGATAAGAAGCTGTCTCCGATTTGTTTCGGACCGTTGAAGTTGGATAGTAGGCTTGCAACTAGTCCCGTGACCCTGTCCGCTTTCTTACATGCCTCTATCGTATGTGTTCCGAAACGCAGCCTGGCCTCAAGCCATACGCCCAAATATCGCATACAAACCTACGGTGACTACTACAAAGCTCGAGCTAAGGCCTTCTACCTTATAAAAATTGCATATTCAATCGACATATACAGTTACTTTTACTGAACGTATTAAATAAGTATAATTTTACTCTTTTTAACTGATAATTTTATTTAATTTCCGAGCAAAAATACATTTAATATTACACTATAACGACCCTAATAATATTAAACGACATAAAAAAAAATGGAAAATTTTTAAAATCGTTTTTGTAGACGATGTAATTTTTCTTTTAAATGTTTTCCGCGTAACCTATTTGAAAAATAAAATTACAACAGGATTAATAGAGGGAAAAAATTAATCGATGTGGAATTGTCCTGATAAAAATATAAACATCTGTAACGAATACGCTGATTAAAAAAAAATGAAGACAAAAAAACAAAAAGAGTTACCCAAGAAGTTCTCATAGGACTTTCATAACCTATTCTACTTGTGGAAGTAATGAAAAAAGTTCATATAAACATATCTCCTGAAACGCTTCGTTTGCGAGTAACGGCTAGTTAAATATTTCGCTCGGATTTCAGCTACCCGGATGAAATGAGGTCGTCCTGTTTTAAAATCTCCAGTTTTAAAAAACTGGTAATTGGAAATTTCCTAAATATTCCAGGTTTTTTTTTCAATTTTTTAACAACAATTTTTAAAAATAAATATTGTTTTTACAAATTTTTTACATCACCAAACAATTTTTAAATTTATTTTTTTTTAATACTTTTCTGGTAAACCGTAATATACGGTTTCTAAATAATATTTCAATCTCTCTAACTTTACTTTGTTTTATGCAACTTATCTTACACCATTTTGTTCAGATCTAGATTCTTTACAACTTTTCTTAAAAAGTTAAGCCTATGAGTCTATTACTCATTTAAGAAATATGTCAAACATAAAAAAACAAAGTTTTCACCCCAGATTTTTCAAAAAATTACTGCAGATAGGTTTCTGGGACGTATTCTATTCGATTTTTCAAGTTAAAAACCATAAGAAATCACTAATTCTCTCCCTTGATTAAAGTCCTAAAAATATCAGTACGACCTCGTTACACTGGAGTAGCTGAAATTCCAGCAGTAACTCGCAAACAAAACATTTTAGGACATATGTTTGTATGAACTTTTACCATTATTTTCACGAGTATGAAAGTTCCGGGGGAAGAACTTCGTGCGAAATCTTGTATATACGGTTTAAGTTGAGAACATTTTCCTCTTTTGAAAGGAAGTTAAATCCAATTTATAGTGATCAAAATCTCGGCTTTTAAAATTATAAACCCAAATTGTAAAATAAAAAATAACTTGTACCTAATAGGCTAAATTTGATTTATAAATTAACATTATTTTAAATTATTAATTATTATAATTTAGTTTTATTAATTTTTTCTTTTTTTGTTTTCAGCAATTCATTAACTACCAATCAAGCGAAAACCTTGGCAAAAAAACAGTAAGTATAAATCAATCAGGATTTACCCTTAAAAAAAATCAAAATATTAATATAAAATAATACTTGCATAATTTTTTTTTTGTTTTGTAAAAGATGTAGATTGAAATCCTATTGTGATATTTAATCATACAAACAGATAGGAATTTTATTTATTTTTTCTTCTTCTAACTTTTTTACATAAATAATGATTAGATATTTAATTGTTATTACATTTAATTGATTCTTCAGCACCCGGATATTTTAAATCGAATGAAAATTGTTAAAATTATATTTTACAGAAAAATATAATTTCATTTTAATATAAATTCGGAAACTTTTACAGAATCGATTCAATTAACAGCAGCGTTCATAAATGTTCATTCTGATAACTGACCAACACATAAATGGGATGAAAGCAAAGCATAGAGAACATTATTTTTAATAGCTAATAAAATAAATATATATATATATATATATATATCTTATCGGATAAGAATAAATACAAATCAAAATAGTAATTATTTCAATTTTTTATATACAGAGTGTGTCTGGAAAGTCGCTATGTAGTATGATTTACAATTATGTGGTGCGTTCTCTTCTTTCGGCGGCAGGTTGGTTGCCCTATACGTTCGTTGGGCGTTGCTCGGTAATATACCAAAACGTCAATTATTGAGTTGCGATTGAATGCGCTTCGTTTCGTTTATCGGAATCAATAGTTACGAGAAACGTAACGGGGTTCTTTCGGGAGAGGAACGAATTTTTCTCGTTGAATACGTCTTTCATGACGGTGACAAGTACACAAGATCACAAGTATATTTAGTGAAGCACAAGTTTTCTGAAAAGTTTCCAAATACTCCTGTTCCTCAACGCAATGTAGTTCGAACTCTTTTCGAAAATTTTAGGGCAACAGGCTCTGTTGACGACGCTGATCGAAGTGGAAGACCACCTAAACTAAACGAACAGAAGCTGCTTGGTATTTCGGATGCTATGACCGAAAGTCCATCAAAGTTAATGCGTAATTTAGGACAGCAGCAAGATATCGACAGCTATATCATTAGCACAGCAGCTTTATGTGCGGCAACACATAAAGCTGTAAGAAAAGAACCGAAACTTTTTTCCTACCAAGTAATGCGCGTTTAAGAACTGAAACTACAGATCATTCCAAAACTAAATAAATTATTATTAATGGTTTTAACATTTTATTGACCATAATTCATCGACATTACGTTTTTTACAGATGAAGCGTGGTTTCATCTGGGAGGGCGTATTAATTCGCAAAATACTCGACTGCGGTCAACAAACCCCCATAAATTACACGAACAACCTTTACGTGAAGCGAAAGTTGGAGTCTGGGTCGATGCGAGTGAACGCGCATTGTAAACCCAATATTTTTTTTGAAAATACAGTTAATAGTGATCGTTATTGTGCAGTTTTAACGAATTTCGTTAGTAACAGAAGTGGAAATCAATCGCGGTTGTTTCCAACAAGATTGCGCCACAGCTAATAGGTCCATGACTTTTTACGATGTCTTTGATGAACGAATCATTTTGAGTAGTTTATCGCCCGATGACTACCCTAGATTACTTTCTATTGGGGGCAGCGAAACAACCGGTGTATCGCAACAGACTACGCACGACTGACAAAATAAAAACCGCAATAACGGCATACGTTCGTGACACCCCAGTACATCAGCTAGTTAAGGTGTTTGAAAACTAATTGAATAGTGTGCAGCATTGTACTGACGGAGGATTGTTTTCAACACCTTTTATTAACTATTCCAGTTATTCTAATATCAGTTTCTATAAAATAACGAAACAAAACTACAAAGTAATAATAATTAACAAAGTTTCGTCATTACACTTTCATAATTCAATCGCACATCAACTTTCCGAACGTGCTGTATTTCATCAAACTTTTCCTAGTTGCGTTTTTTGTAACTAAACGATAACACTGTGTGTTTTTACAGTCCCCTCACTAGCCTTGGAAATACTAATAGCAGAACAATTAAATGTAAGGCGTTTTTAATTACATAAAAAACATTTAATTCATGATGCTACGTCTCATAAGTCGTTAAACTGGCTGCGAGTGTAGAATTGAATAACTCTCTCCAAATGACTTAAATAATGAAATTCTCCAATCTCGAAGATATAATAATAAAGTGAAATTCCTTCTTATACTAATAAACAGTTTTAAAATTACTGAAAAGAACTTACCGGTATTTAGGTTCACAATAATTTGCAGTGAATAAATTTTTTCTTCAACGGTTTCTAAAGAAACGTAAGAGTACATTATGCAATTATCTTGTTAACGCCAAGTAAGGTACGACAAGAGCCCTGGAGTGTGTGGTAAACTTCGTAAATGTACATTAATGTCCATTATAGAGAGCTGCATACTGTATTTTTTCTACGGATTTGGAAATATTTGGATTATTGATTTGAATCAACGATAGAATACATTGTTTACGGAATATTTTTTTTATTTTTCAAAAAAATTCATTAAACATTTTTTTGGTAATATGTTATTAGTCATAAATTCTGCATTAATATCCATCAAGTTAAAGACATTTCTTCCTTAAAATCCGACATACCGTATTTATTCGAGTACCCCCCGCTTCCATTTCGGGAGCGGGGGATACGTCATTAAAACAATCAGAGGCATCGCACTTTTAGCTCACATGTGTAAAATTTCTATCAAAATATATTCTTGAATAATATGGCCGATTATTAAAAATTGTATTTAAAAGAATAAAATTTATTCATTATACGTAATTTTATTTTATTTTAATAAAAAATGTAATTTTACTTAATAAAAATGTTGTTTTTTTTTCATTTCAGACAGAAAAAGTACTTAACTGTCTTAAATACGACGAACAATACTTTGTAAGTATTAAAATTACACAAATAATGATCTTTACATAAATTTTAATATTCAGACTATTTTTTTGACACTGTAAAAAATGCCCAACTAATTTTATCTATAAAATAAAATAAATTAAAAATAATAAAAGTTCCTAGAAATTTAATAACAAGAATCGATATAATCAAAGTAATTGATGATTAAGTACTAAGGAGAAATATTATAAAACAACGCTATAAAAAAATTAAATTAAAAAACAAACCGAACCGAAGCGAGTAAAATAGAATTTGCATCTCGGTTGAAAAGAAACATTAACATAAAATAAGACGCTTGAAAAAACCTGAATGTTTATACTCAACAGAATTAATGACGCCGGTAAATAAATCAAGAAAGGAAAAATTCTTTAAAACGGAAAAGAAAAAATTGCCCCCTAACTGGAAAAATAATACTTATATACCAAAAAAATGAAGGGCTAAAACAACAAAATTAAAAAATATAGATTAAATAACAAATTGGAGATCCTTCTTTGGAAATTTAAAAAGATCGAGTGAAAACTGAATAACCCAGAAAATAATTTAATTACTTCCTAAAATTTAAGACAAAATTTTCTCGGTTTAAACAAACAGAAGAAGAATTAGACATAAAGGAGTAAGTAGGAAATGAGTAATCACAAAGAAAATAAAAAATCTACAGCTTTTTCCGGAAAAACGAAGAGAAAAAAGGCCAAATCTAGAACAGAAACGAATTTAAATTAAAAAAAAAAAAAAACAGCATGCAAAAAAAAGTAAATGAAATCGTTATAACGTCGTTCATAGAAGACCCAAACGGGGGGTTGAGGGAAAGAAAAGCGACTTAAAAAAAATTTCTCTTAAAAAGTAAAACATGTTTGTTTTCCAATTTATCTTTAAACTTTGTGTTACAAAATAATCGTCGAATTAAAAATAACTATCGTTAATTTAATACGTATAGATTTCAAAAAGTCAAAATTGTAAATTGTAAATTAACGTTATAGGTGTTTTGCATGAATAACATTATTAGTTAATATTGAAAAACAAAATTTAATTACCTATTTTTAGCGTTAAAAATAAAATTAATACTGTACACTAAATACGAATATTATCTTCTTTCAGAACAAACTGCTCGAGAAGAAAATTTATGCAGAGTACTTGGGAGTAAGTATTTATTTATATAAATATAAAATTTTCTAAACTTAATAATTAAAACCGCAGATTTATTTATAGATCAGACAAATATTTTTTTTATAAATCACTTTGGGGAAAATCAATTATTTTTTGAAACAAAGCTATTATCAGTTAGTACAGTTAATATCTATTTTCTTTCCCGTAAAAAAAGAACGGCGCGTGGGTTTGTTTGTTTGATATATACGTTCACATTTTTATTTTAGCTGCTAATAGCGCAGAGCGGACAATCGGTGATGCGCCGGTCGGATGCGCGCAGTGCACGATTGATTCATACATACTTCTCCAACGATTTATCTAAAATTATATTTGTTTTTTGGGATAAAAAAGGAAAACAGTGGGATTAGAGCTGTGCTAAAAATCACAACTCAAGGCTAGTATAAATTATTTTTTTATTTCTCGACGACCGACTATTACGAACGTAAAGCAATATCGATATACATTTGACATATGAATTTTAAATTAACATTTTATAAGAAATCCCTGATGATGGAGTAGCAACTCCGAAAGTACTTGGAAATATATTTGAAAATTGTCGGCAAGTGGAAACTTAATTAATAAAATTATATAATACTAACGGTGCGAAACGCTTAGAAAATTAACTCTAGAGGCAACCTTATAGAAGAATGCTCTCTTCTTTTGTTGCGCGTTTAATCGAGGAAAAACGGGTTAGGCGATCCAACAGTTACTAATAATCACGGTCTCGCGATACATAAGAAGTGCCGGTTATGCCCATCGCCTTCACAGTAAAGCACGGTGTGGATGTACCAAACAAATCCTCCATTAAGCGTCTGTACGACAAGTTCCAACAAACAGGGAATGTGACAAACGCAGCCAAAAGAGGTCGATCGAAAGCGCTAACACGCTCGTCGATCGAAGAGTTGATCGACGTGCAAAATGCGTATTATGTTAGTCCCAATGTGTCAGTACGACTCCTATCTAGGCATTTTGGTGTCACCGTCGACAGCGCCTACAAGGAATCGCGCCAGCGTTTAAAGGTGCATCCACACATAATTTGTGTTATTCACAAGTTGTTATGTGCAGACACTGGAAAACGTGTAGCTTTCTGTCAGCGGTTCGATTCACCTGTAACGCCAGGTGAAGAAGAACTCGACGATCGGTTTCGGTCTGACGAGACACGGTTCCACCTCGCTGGATACGTGAATGCACAGAATTCAAGCGTTTGGTGTACGGAAACTCCACATCAGCCGCACGAGTCTCCTCTGCACGGACAAAAAGTGGGCCGTTTGATGTGCGATGTCATGACGTTCTTTCAGGGCACAGTGAATAATGAGCGCATCATACATATGGTGCAACAATATGTAAACACTATACCTGCAGATCGGCTAGAATACAGAGGGTTTCAGCAAGACAATGCTACGGCTCATACAGCCGACAACAGTATGACTTTCTTGGATCACTGTTTTCATGGACAAGCGGTTCCGAAGTGGTTGTGGCCCTCTCGGCCTCCTGATTTATCCCATCGTGACTTTTTCCTGTGCGGATACCTTAAGGATGCCGCTTACAAAACTCATCCTCACACCGTTCCCGAATCTCAGAGCGAAATTGAACGACGTATCGCTGCAATTCTCAAGAAATGTTACAACATGTTTTTAAGAGCATTCAACGTCGTATTCAATTATGTGAATCGCATAATGGAGGCCGCTTTCAACAACTATTGTTAACTTACTCGTTTTCCAATAAGGTTGGATCACATTTTCAACATTCTGTAAATATATGTAACAGCCAAAATTATTTGATTTTTTAAATTACCCGTTGCGCTATTTTTTTTTTCGGTGATCCCTGCAAAGCGCTTAAATTACTTGAGGCGTAAAAATAATGTTTTCTCTGTGAATAATGATGTTCGCTACACATGAAGTGAATATAATGACAGAGTCATTTGTTGGCAGAATACCGAGCTTGGCTTACCGATTCAATAAATAAGGTATCGAGGAAACTCTTAGTTTCCTCGATAATAAGCTACTTATTCATAGGAATGGTTATGTCATTTTCTGGAGCGGTTTAAGATTCGTATCAGGTCGCTGACAATCATTCTGGTAGAGGTATTTCACAATTAATAATGTATAATAATAAATAATAATTTAAAATGCTGTTATATTTTTCATTTTCTTTTTTTTTACAGTGCGCAACCGACTTCAAAGTGAGTACAATTTCAAAATTTCCATTTAAAAAAACAAAGAAAACAAACTGTAAGTATATCAAATTAAATTAAAAAAAAAAATAGAAATTATTCACATTTTTACTACTGAAAAGAGGAGTATGGACATTTTAATTCATTACGATTTGTATGATTGTAAACAAATGTGTGTGTGTGTGTGTGTGTGTGTGTGTGTGCGCGCGCGCGCGCGCGTCTAGTTATTTAATTTTACCCAAAAAAAATTAATTAATATTTATGTTTATACTTATTTATATTTCATCTTTTAGGGAAATATCAAGCACGTACAAGAGCTTAAGTCACATTTGATGTCCGTAAGTACTTTCAATACGATATAATTAAATATAAAAAAATACTATTTACAGATTTTTTATCCATAACAAAAGAGATTTTCAATAATTTTCTTTGCGATAAGAAAAAAAATTATTTTCATTTGAATTCATTTTATATGACCTGCCAATCTTTTAGCGACGGCACAAAGTGTAGTGTTTACTTCCCCGTGCCGGAGTTTGAAGGTTCAAGTCCCGACCGGACCAGATATTTTAACACTTTCAACTCCTCGAAACGTCAGCCGGAAATAATTCTGATATTGATGTTATACACCGATTGAAACCGCATCTGAGCTGACGATTCGGAAATGTAAATAACTGCAAACGCTAACTAAAATAACAAGGAACGCAGTTATTTCTAAAAGATTCAAGTACAGCTGCAACAGACGTCTATACTGAATGTTGTGTGACAATCTTGATGCGTTTTTCTGTAAAATGCAACCTCAACCGAATCTGTAAGTTATCTCAAAAAACCGTTATACGATTTTAAAGTTGTGAAATCCTTTTTGAATCACCCGTTATTTTATTTATAAATTACCAGATTTATAAATTTGCAGGACAGATCATAAATACTTTCTTTTCTATTACATCGATTAATGTAGTAAGCGATTGAAGTTAGATTTATAGATATACAATTCAAAATTTTATAGTTGACTTCTAACCGCTTCAGCAGTGTATGTTTTTACCTATAAAATACTGCGTTCTTTGATAACTTTTCAATCGATATCGATACGGTTTTCACGAAATGAGATTTGGTATTCCCTACAAAGTTTTTTAAATAACCTGTGTTCTATATTGCATTTCAATCGGTTAATTATTCAAGTGATAAAATTTCAACGGGCGAATACGGCAGGTAGCCGTCTTCGTGCGCGAGCATTCTTTCGCGAACGCGCTTAAACCGACTTAAACGCACCGAATTTTCTGGGACAACAATGAGTTCGATGTATAATGATAATGTTTCTGTTTTGCATTCGTTTGTCAGGTTCTGAGTTTGAACCTCCGTCAAGTACATTATATTTTTATTCGCTAAAATTTAATCTCTCAAATTGTAATAAAAGTACAATAAGTATCGTTTATGATAATGACCGTTTAGCATAATTATTCTGCGAACGATTTTTTCGTTTTACAATCTATTTTAACAAGCGTACAGCGTAGCTTTTTTATTTAATCGTAGTAATTAGGAAATTAATAAAAAAATTACAAAAAAAAACCGTCTTACTTCCCTGCTGAGCTGATGTAATCCTACCCTACTAAAGGGCATTTGTATGTGTCTCTGTCTGTGTGTACGTTCCCCTTAGCTGAGAATATGCTTACATGAACGAACATTCTGTCCGTCAAAAAATAAATAACAGTAATAATAATTATAGAATAAATTAATAAATTTTACTGTCGCAATTCATTCATTCGATATCGTAGCAGATCTTAAAACACAACTATTTTCTATAAAAATAAATCGATACTGAAAATACTATCGATTATTCACTTAGTTTAACTTATTTCCTAATGAGGAAGGGTGCTTAAGTGAAAGATGAGGAATTCTTTTTTTGCTTTTCCTTGATTAATTTTCATCATTCAAAAAATAAAACATTTTTACACAAAAGGTAGTCAATTTGGGACACCTAACTATAGCATTCAGAGACGCCGCTCACCAGGGCAACCCGCCCGAAGGGGATTGCTGCGAAGCGTGCCTACGGAACCCCCTGCAGCTAGTATATATACATATACTAGCTTGCTATATATACTACTAGAATATATATATATTCATATATAAAGCATTATTTCACGTAAATTAATCCACTGTCCTTATGGCTATGAAATAGAACCCCTAAAGTCAGTGGAGCTATCTGTAAAATATTCGCTATACAGAATACCAATTTAAGGTATCATTTTTAGCACTGAATATTACTTGCATTATAGAGTGGGTTTCGGAAACCGATACACAACGTTACGTACGCATTTTGTTCGATGAAGAAGCTGAAAGAAACTCATTTAATCCTCGACTTTTCTTCTTGTCCCGGTTACGGGATGATATGTCATTTTTTGGGGCGACTCGTAACTCATCTCAAATCCTTACGATATTGACCGATTAATAAAATCAATTTTAATGAGAAAAAAATATATAAAAGAAATTAAAAACGTCTATTAAAAAGTAAATTATACTCGAACAGGAAATCCTACTTTTTTGGACTTATCACTGTTCTAAGAATTCAAAATAAGACGTTCCCCCTTACATAGTAGATAAGTACAGCCTGTTAACGGAAAAGATCCAGATTAGTAATGTATTATTAATATGTATTAATAATTGTATAAAGAATATTGTACATTTCTGGGGGATAAAATTTAATTTTTATTATTATTTTTTGTTTATTAGGTTGCACATAATAAACCACAATTAGCTGCTTTGGTAAGTAAAAATAATTAAATAGTTTATATCGGTCATAAATTAATAATTTTAAAAAATCTAAAAAATTATTATTTTTTTTTTTTTTAGATTATTTACAAAATAGATGTAGAAGAAAATAAAAAAAATCTGACGAGAAATTTAATTAAAAAATTAAGAAAATTTAATTTTCTTTTAATAGTGCTACCAAACTACACTAAGAGAAAAAAAAATTGTTACCTAGACTTTTATAAGTGGAAATGATAAAGGGGCTTATAATAAACGTAAAAAAAATAAATGTGTGAGTAGTGATTGCGGAGGGATGATTTGGGGTGGTTAGGGGTAAAAAAAAAAAATGTCCAATACAAAAGTTGTAGATCATGAAAAATCTATAACTTTTGTAGAGGTCACCTTTTATGTTAAAAGGTGACCTCATAAATTTCCGAGAAAAATCTTCTTTTTTTCGTTTCTTTATTTTTCATTTCCGAAAAAAATAATTTAATTTTGACGAAACTCGGTAAAAGTATACCTTTCTCTGTCTTAAATAACCACAAATTTTTTTGGCGTCAAATTTTATCAGAAATCGCAATAATATTTTTTTCAACCCTCCACCACCCTCGCTCACGCATTTATTTTTTTGTACGTTTATTATAAGCCCCTTTACAATTTCCACTTATAAAAGTCCAGGTAACAATTTTTTCCCCTCTAAATTATTTCGATCGATCTACATATTTCAATTTCCATAGAAGTGAAATCGGAAGTGAGATCAATAACCAAAGAGAAAGAGAGTGAGAGAGAGTGAGAGAGAAAGAGAGAGACAGACAGACAATGTGTCAAATAGAAAATTTTCCAATTAAAATCAACTACTTAATAGAAAAAAATTAAATTTAAAAATCTTACATCTAAGTTTTTTAAAATTATTATTAAAAGTTGTATATAATGTTATTTATATAAAATATTAAATAAATTTTTAACAAAAATGTAAATATAAATGAGAAAATTCTAAATTTATGTAGTGTGTTAGTGTATATATATGGAAGTTAATAAAACAGAAAGGTTTTAAGCTATTGATACAACTGTTGTAGTATATAGAGATTCGCATATCGTTTGGAAAATGATTCCGGAAGCGGGGGGAAAGTATATAGCAGCGAGGGAGGATGTAGATAAGGATAGGGATAACTTAGACATTTATTAAAGACAGAAGAAATAAGACCTGCTCTCAACAGCTCAATTTCTGACTTCAATCTGACTTTCATCTTTCTCGCATAATCAACGTATCTCATTCCAATTCCCTTTCTCACTCTTATCCGTCATGCGAAACATCCAAAACCCTTTTGTTGTTCACCCTTTATTCTTTACCGCAATGTTAAGGGTTACGGGTCGAACGGTTCAACTTTGTACGAAATTAAATACTCTTTATCTATACATCTCCCGAGTTCACTTCGTCCCGCTATAATACGTTCTCTTTTTAATTGTATATAACATATCTTTTTCCATTATGAATCCGATAAAAGTAATTTATCTATATGTCATTTTTCAAATGTATATAAACGTTTATGTAATCAAATATTTATCGTTAAAAGGAATCCGTTGTTACACGTTCATACACATATCGTTTTTCCTTCAAAAAATAATAAACGGAAAAGATTAAAAATCCACTTTTGAAAAACGATATATTTAAAATTGACTTTTTTGTTTCGTTCCTTTTAATACGGATACTCTACTATATTATTTAAAATAAAGTATTTTAGTTTCAATTTCTCACATTTTCTACTTTCATATATACTCTCTTACTACACTCGATGAAATTTAGAAGCAATGTAAAAAGTTCACGTACATCGGTATAGCAAATGACACTTTGCTGTAAAATATATATATATAAATTAATCGTTATTTTATTTACGGTAATAAACTTTGAGTGGTATAAACATTAACAACCGTATTAAAACATCAAGATACAAATATATATATATACCAATATATATATATATATTGGTCTGAAATTTATCCTTAATTATTGCATCTTAAAATCGATTAATAGATTTCAATAATAATAATTTATAAAACGAATCGTTTTAAACATTCCATAACATTTTAAAATGTTTTACTACATAAAAAATACTTTAAAGTAATGAACAAAGCAGACTAATTAATTCATTTATTACTTTACTACATTAAATACGAGAGAAAACTGAAAATGAGATGTACACTGGAACGTAACGGGAGAAAAAAATGTCGCAGAACCGATAGCTACTGTTATCTTGTAGTTTCATTAACCTACTAAAAACATTCCAAAACTCGTTCACCACGCCTTCTTATTTTTTACCAATCGCCGTTGTTATGGAATCGAATACGCCTGTTATTCGACACCTCTAAAGCGAGCTGCAGCTATTTAATTACAGTAAACTCTTGATTATTCGCTAGAGGTTTAAAAAATTGAAAATTTACAGTACTGCCTGAAAAAAATAACATGAATGTATAAAATGTCACGAAAAATGTGAATAAAATATAGTAATTAGTAACTGTACTGTCAACACGTACTGGCGTGTACAGGATTTAATCTAGTGTATTTTGTTTGGTAGTACTGTTCGCAGTGCAGGAATGCATAGTGTGTTACTCGTCAGTAAATCATCGCCTTGGTTCAATGTATCGTTTGTCTTAGAATTGCATACGTGTTGCTTTTCGCTTGTCAACTTCTAGTGTCTGCCATTAATTTTCGTATGTTTTTTTTTTTTATACAGTGCATATTAAATTGAGTTTCGTTTTTTTTTTTTAATACTGCATATGTGTCGTCTTCTGTTCGTCAAATTCTTGTGTCTGTCGTATTTGGTTTTACTGTACAGTGAATTTTTATTTGGGTTTTTTAATTATGGCTAGAAAACGAAACAACACAGTCTTAATAATTCAGCAAAAATTAGAAATTAATAAAAAAAAGAGTTGAGAAAGGTGCTACGAGAAAACAAATTTCCCTTGCATACGGAACGTATGTATGTACAGACGTCACGCCGAAACTAGACAAAATGGTTTCAGGCGTGGTCAAAATGGATATTTTTGTTGAAATCTGAAAACCGAAATATTTCACGATCACAATACTTCCTCTACTTCGTACAACGCAGTAAGAATTAATAAAATTTCATATAATAAGAAGTTCGTATTACGAATAAACATTTTCATTACAAATATCTTTCAGTATTAACGGATTAACCGCGAATTTCGCGCCAGTCATTACCGCGAATAATCGAGAATTTACTGTATTAACATCCGAAAAAATGGACGCTAGAGAAATTTATCATCGTCTAAAAGTCGGTGATGAAACTGTTAATCAAAGTACCTTCAGTAAGGTAGAAATAAAATTTCATACATCACAAGTCTGTAAAGCGAATATTGATAATAAAGTCTGCAGTGATCGACCGGTTTCTGCGACCCATAAAACGTACCAGAAGGAAATTCCGGGCTCGAATCCCAGTCGTGCATGGCATTTTCACACGTCACAAAAGAATTATCATTCGTCTCATCCTCTGAACTAATAAACGGTGGTCCCGGAGGTTAAAACAAAAAAAGTAGGTGGATGAATCGATTCAATATAACTGTCGTATCATCATCCAGATAGGCAGTAGGATATATTATTGCACAACCTGGGTACCGTAAAATTTATTCACAAAGGGTGCCGTGCACTAACAGAAAAACAAAGAACGGTGAACGAACGATGTAAACGGCTTCTGAAACGACGTATCGTAACGACAAAGATGGCTTTCTTTTCAATAGCGTGACGGGAGACGAAACTCTGGCGCATCATTTACGACTTAGAAGAAAATCGATAGAGCACGCGATACTGCCACTTCGGTTTGCCACGATGAAAAAAATTAAGAATACAACCCTCTGCAAACAAAATCTCTAGGTACGGAACCGATATTCTAGATACGGATACGTATACGTGGATTATCGATAATCAACGAATCCGATGGTTAAAACACCTTATGAAAAGCGTCGGCTACGTGGATTATCGATAATTCACGGAGCCGATAATTCTACAACACAATAATGCTCGGCCACAAACATCGCGTGCAACCACTGACGCTTCTGAAAGCGTCACTGACGCTTCTGAAACCGATTTCATACCCCTACACACTCACCAGATTTGGCCGGCTCCATGAGATTTTCATTTCTTTTCACATAAACAGGGATATTAAAGGTATTCATTTCAACATTCTTGGTTGACGGAATGAGAAAAACCGGTTCACCGTCGGGAGATACGGTGACTAAGTGGAATAATAAATATATAATTTTGTAGCAAATAAAATGTAATTTTCTGCTAAATTTCTTGCATTTGACTACATCATTCTATTTATGAGTTACGAGCGATCGTGTATTACATCTAAATTACTTTAGTACAAAAAAAAACAAAACATTTCTTTAATTAGAACATAATTTTAAATTATAAAGATTAGCCGTACGAAATTATTTACGCAGCCCGTAGAAACTAAAAGCCGATCTGCCATGACGAGTTAACCGCTAGACCAGCCCGTTGAGTTTCAGTTTTACATATACAACCTTTTACAGCAACATGAACCTAAAATAAATAGAAATGTTCAACATAATTTGATGTAAAAAGAAAACGGGAAGATTCAATGAATAGAATTAAATTTTTGTGAAAAATAAAAGGGTAAACTTAGAAATAAAGAAATCAAAGGAAGATTTATTGTAATTTGCTAGAAACAGCAACAAGAAGTCGACTTAAATGTAGGAGTAAACAGAATATATGACCTTGGAAGAGTTTTTTTTTCTAGAATACCTTTTTTCTGCAATCCGGAATGACCCGGAGCAGAGAAACAACAGATGTATAAATGTATTTTTTATAATTATTATTTTTTAAAGATATATCAAAATTCTTTATTGTATGTTTTCAGGCTCTGAAATACCTTTGCAAAAATTTGGTAAGTACACTTCTATTTTCCTTATTATTTTATTATTAATTAAAATTCCAACTCGCGTGCGGATCGGTAACATTTCTGCCATTCATCCGGAAGGTTCTGGGTTCTAATTCAGGATTATTCTTAGCGTTTTCATAAGATACAAAATTCATTTCACATTATCACTATAAATAATTGTGATTGTGTATGTTACTTGCAGTTTTTTAAAAAACCAAATAAATGAAATAAATTTATCAAAACTAACGTAAAATAGTCTAAATATATAACCGTGTGCTATGAATTAGGACTACAATAAATAATATTATTGTTATTATAATTATAAGGAAACAAGGATATCATAAAAACAGGTTACTCCTGGGTTAAATATAACATTTCCCATCTTACTCCTAGGAATAAGATGCGTAAATCAAATTTTATATTTTAAATATCGATAGATTTATTCGATATTAATTGAATTAATATTTTCATTGAATGTGAAAATAGGAGGAGAAAAGATTATGGAGGTAGAAGAATTTTGTTATTTGGGAAGTAGAATTACTAAAGATGGACGAAGCAGGAGCGATATAAAATGCCGAATAGCACAAGCTACACGAGCCTTCAGTAAGAAATATAATTTGTTTACATCAAAAATTAATTTAAATATCAGGAAAAGATTTTTGAAAGTGTATGTTTGGAGTGTCGCTTTATATGGAAGTGAAACTTGGACGATCGGAGTATCTGCGAAGAAAAGATTAAAAAATATTCGTTTGATGATTATTTCTAGTAGTTTCTGAAATGCGATTTTTTTTAATTTTTGCAATCTTTTTCGATGATTCTTTTACACATAGGTTTAGCAATGACTGTATAATAAAAGTGAAAATTTTTCTTTATTTAAAAAATAAAGAAAATAAAACATTTTCTATGTTGAGTATGCTAACCTTTCTATTATTACATGTTGACGCGTTTCGGAACCACTCCATCGTAAAAACATATTGTACTCGTACTTTTAAATTTCTGTTAAAATAGCGTTTAGTCAACGCCTCTTTATGTTTAGCCTTCTTGTTGTTTATTTGTTATTAGTGGTTATACTTATCTATTAATTTTATTTATCTATTTGCTGCTTCTAATAAATTGAAGTTCTTGAAAAGGAAATCGCCTTGATTATTGATCTGTTCATTTATGATAGTTTTATTGTTACTTTTTAATTTAAAAATTTTCTAAAATGTTCGTCCTTCTTCCTTTACCACATTTGTGAATTAATTTCTTTGATTCTTCCATTTTCATCAGGTATGTCCTTTATTTATTAAATTCGTTGCATAATTACGATATAGTTTTTGATTTTTAAAAGATCTCGTGCGTTCGTCATATCTTAATTTTAATTATCTTCCCGTTTGTCCAATGTATATTGTATTGCATTTACATTTTATTTTGTAAATAGCATTACTGTTATAACTATATTTTTCTTCTGTTATTATTAAAAATCTTTTTAGTGTATTATTTGTGTTTACGGTCATTTTTATATTATATTTTCGAAAGAATATTTAACGGGATACATTTCTTTTCCGGTGGTATGTTGTTTTAATTTCATTTATTTCTATTTTTATTCACCTTTCTGATCAATTCTTTTTTATACCCGTTATTTTGTGCTATTTGAAAAATAGTATTTAACTCTTTTTTTTTATATTGGTTTCTTTAATGGTAATTTTACAAGAAGAAGGCCACATAAGGTATGACGTCAAATATAAGGAGAAGCGTTGACTAAATGTAATATAAAGATTAACAGAAATTTAAAAGTACCAGTAAAATAAGTTTTGACAATGGAATGTTTACGAAACGCGTCAACATGTGATAAAAGAATGAAGCTAAGCAAGGTAAACAGTACTCAACATAAAACCTATTGTGATCTTAGCAGAAAAGGTAATAGTAATTATTATCTATATAACAAAAATTTCAAAATAAAATATTTTTAAATATTTATATTTAAAAAATAAATTATTTCAATTAATCATTAAGAGTTGGAGAATAGTAAAAGCTTTTTCTTCAGATTTTAGATTGGATTAAGATTTATAAAAAAAATCACATTTTCAATTTTTCCTAATTATTTAACTTAGTGACTGACAGAGATTTTTTTTTTGTTTTTTTTTATTTATCTGAATATATGTTTTGCAATAATAATTTTCTTATTTTATTTTTTTCTTTATAGAAAAATCCAAAAGTACCACTTACAATTTCAAAAACGGCTGTAAAGATTTATGGAATCAAGGAAAAGACTATAACAAAAGTTGTAAGTACCCCAAATTTATTAATTATATTAGACAATTAGGTTGATATTCCGATAAAAATATGTAAATAAAATAGAAAAAAGTAGTGATGTGATAAAAATAGTGTAGAATTTCATATTTATTTCCCCATTCAGAAACACCGGTATATAATGAAATTAGATTCCCACATAGAAGACAATACATATATAATGTGCCGTTTCCCGCAGAAAGGATACATTAATTCGTAGTTTTACACCATCCTCACGTGCTAATGCTTGTAATGAGATTGAAGTACACATAGGGAGAAGAAAATAATCACAGCCACTTTCTCTTAAAGTAATGATGTCCATTATAAAGATAATCCCTATGGTAAGCAGAATGAAGGTGAATAAATATTATTATCCCACTTTTTGTTTTTGCATTTCATTTGGATTTGGAAATAAATAACATTGTAAACAAAAAAAACACTTTTTTAATGTCTCTCTAAGTGTGACACCATTCCTTTTTTTGCGTATATTACAGATCTGTAAATACAATTTTTCTATCACCCTTAATTTTAAATAAATTATACTTCAAAAAAATTAACCAACGGTCAGATCGGATCAGATTACCAATTTTTTTTTCAATATTTTTATCCGTTTCTGACGTGGAAGAGCCACCCGGGCGAACATTACCTTCAACGTCATCTCGGCCATCTTGGGAACGCTTAAACCATTCAAAAACTCGCGCCACGTGATAAACGTTCATTGCTATATACTATTTTTAATAAAACATAAGTTTCCGTGGCGGTTTTTCCAAGTTTCATATGAAATTTCACGACAATTCTTTGCTCTAATAAAACACTTATTTCCTCGGCAAAACAAAATAAAAAAGCAGATGTTATTAAAACGAAGGCCACGGCCAGACTAATTTGTCTACAGCAACTGGAGTGGCAAGAATCGAGAGAGAAGGGTTCACGCTACACAGCTGTCAGTCGTAAGAATTTAGCGCATGCGCAGTTCTTCTGTAGCAGCATTAGTCTCGTTATTTAATAGTCATACCTCGTATTTATTTATTAATTTTGTAAATAAAGTGTAATACTGCAAAATGCAGGAAATAATTGAAAAAAATTTACCATAAAAATTCCAAAACACGAGATAAATAAATTATATTAGCTTAGCGTATGTAGGACTCCAATATAAATTTATTTAAACCATAACAATTTTTTTTACGCCACCTGCAGAATTTTTCAAAATATGTTTAAAATTTAAATTTAGAAAAATTTGTATCTTTTTAAATGTAACAGATATTGAAATAGAACCAACGTCACATTAGAGTATAAATTGTGATTAAAATAATATGTACTGATTTGATCGGTCAACAAATAATGGTCACGAGGGCTTAAAGTAACTTTAAAACACAAAATAATCTCTTAAAGACTTACGAAAGCTTAATATATAATAATGACATTTAATTAATTATATTATAATGTCATACATTAAATATTATAAATAATATATATATATATATATATATATATATATATATATAATTTCTTTTTCTTCTCCCCCGGGCCGGATTCTGCAGTTTAAGTATTACACAGCCCAGGGGAGTGTCCTTTACCCTAACACCCCTACACATCTCCGCTGGCTAGTCGGATCTCAACTTTGCGCCCGCCTCAAACCCCCAGAGTAGGATCCACCGGGCCCGGCTATGCCGTCCTTGGGTCTTTACCCGGAAGCCGGGACTCAGTTTTTATGCCAGTGCCTCTATCGGGGTCACCCCGAGTGGGGCATCCCCGCCGGGACTCGGTCTTTCTCGCTCGAGGGTGCGAGCGAAACTCCCCATGCACGAGTGGGCGATATATGTAATATCATATATAATTAATATAATATAAACATATATATACACACACATCCCAACTGAAAGAAATAGCTGAAGAACAAAACACCAATGGTGGAATGAAGAATGTGACAAAGCATTCAAATACCGACACCGGGCTTGGATCAACCACCAAACCCAGAAAACGGAAGAATCTAACCATGAATTCACCAAACAAAGGAAAATAACTCAGAAAATTATAAGAGGAACCAAACGACAAGCTAAAAAAACTTGATTCAGCAAATAGAAGAAAGTTCCAAGAAAACTAATTCCCGAGACTATTATAACATTTTTGGTCAGCCTCTTCAAAGATATGAACCACCCACCCTTATGCTGAGAGGGAAAAAAGGAAATATGGCCTACACCAATAAAGAAAATGCTGAAATTTTGGCAGAAACCTTCAATAGACTCTTCAACTGTGACGACTCCTCAGAGCTGTTTGAGATTGACACTGAAACTCCAGTTAAAAACTTCACCGGTAAATATCAACCCGCCAACAATTCAAGTTCTCGCAGCCTTAAATGAAATAAAAAACTACAAAGCAAGCGGAGAAGACCAGCTTTTCGCAGAACTCTGGAAACACTCATCAGTTTATTCAGTCAAAACTTCCCTACATCTATGCCTCGTGGAAATATGGAACGAAGAAAATCTTCCAGAACACTGGACCACAGCCCTCATTCATCCATTACATAAAAAAGGAGATAAAACTAATCCGGAAAACTACAGAGGCATATCTCTCCTGGATTGCACATACAAAATTCTGTCGAGAATCATATACAACCGATGCAAAGACCAACTTAAACTGGAACTTGGGGAATACCAAGGGGGATTTAGGCCATGGAGAGGTTGCCCGAAGTAAATAATATCCCTAAAACTTATGATGGACTTATAAAAGACGGAAAAAACAACTAATAATCATCTTCGTCGACTTTAAAAGGGCCTATGATTGTATACACCGACCATCCATGCTGAATATTCTGAGAAACCTGGGCCTTCACCCTAAACTCGTAAACATGATAAAATTAACTTTAACCGATACCCAGTCCAGAGTGAAATTCAGAGGTGAACTCTCTCAAACCTTCTACATAAAAACTGGATTGAGGCAAGGAGACGGCCTCTTACCACTCCTTTTTAACTGCGCCCTCGAATTTGTCACGAGAAATTGGTATGAAATAAATCCCAAAAATATAAAAACGGGTACTAAGAAAAACTCCATCGCACTAAATCGCCTAGGATTTGCAGATGACCTCGGTCTTTTAGCAAATAATATTCAAGAAGCCAAAACACAAATGATGAGCCTTCAAAACCTAGCACAAAAGATAGGGCTTCATATCTCTTTCGAAAAACTGAACTGATGGCCATAGATCCTCTGGTAATAGAGCGCATTACGGTAAACAACCAGAAAATTAAAATAGTAAAACAATTTAAATATCTAGGGGAAATAATAAGTTATAATTTAAATGAAAAAGTGAAATGGCAAAACAGGACAAATAAAATGATTAAATCCCAAAATTTAACTCGGTCAACATATAACAAAAAATGCCTTTCTGCTAAAACAAAACTTAAACATTATAAAACTGTAGTTCAGCCAGAAGTCACCTTCGGAAGCGAGACCCTTTTCAAAATCACTCAGAAAAACCGAATCGAAAAAATTCTGAAAATAGAGAGGAGAATTGTCAGAAGGTGCATCAATAAAAAACACCAAAAAGAAGGCCGATGGTGGATTGTGCCAAACGAGGTGGTGTATCGAGAAATAGAGCCTGTTACTGATACTATGCGGAAAAAAAGAATCGTTTTCTTCGGTGATCTCATAAGGACACCGGAAACAAGACCGTCAAGAAATATCATTGAAAAGCTCTGGTTCCAAAAGCTAGAAGTAGGATGGATCAAAGAAATTAGAGAAGATACGAAAGAATTGGGAATTTCCCTGACCGACCTACAGAATAAAACTGGAAAAATTACAACGCTAAAAGACAAAAGCATTAGATTTAAACAAAAGACAGACAAACGAAAAAATACAACGAAGATGGTGTTTACGGATGAAGAAAAGAAAGCAAGATCTGAACGGATGAAGAAATACTGGGCAGCTCGGAAGAGTAAAATAACACGCTTTTCTCAGAAAAGATCTAACTAAAATTGACTTAAGTGGTCCCATGTTGGCCGTAAAAGCATAATAACGTCAAAATTATTTAAACGATTAAAACGAAAAATATACTTTTTTACAACGATTAAAACGCTGATGATAAATATACTTTTCAAGAACGATTAAAAAATCTTAAACGAATGGCAACAAGAATTTGTTGATAGCCATAATTCGTTCTATCGATCTAAACTACTAAAGACAAAAACAAAATTGAGTTAATTAGAAGATAGAGGTAATGCTTTGTTAAAAATGAATTAATCGAGAGAACAGTAATAATAATAATAATAATGTTCGTACGGGAAATTTTTACTAAACTTTTCATTGATAACTGATTTTTAATTTACTACTGTATATCGCCAAAGAATAATTTATTAACCCGTTTTTATAACATGAAAACTCAGTACAACTTTTTTAAAGTGACCCAAGCGATAATATTATCAGACAGATATTTATTTGTGACCCTTCATGTGTATGTTAAAATATTATTTACACAAATGAGAATATTTCACTCTAGCGTTAGTTTTTGTTTAATATTTATATTTCATTTTGACAGTATAAAATGGTTATAATTACGTTATTCACGTTTACATATTATTTTTTAAATTTTTTTATCAAGTTTAAAACCTAATGTAATTTAAATTACGTAATAATACAAAACGATGTTTAATTTTTTTCAGGATTGGAAAACTAAGCTTATTACTGTAAGTATAAAAAATATTTTTTTAGAAATTATTTCAAATTTCTTTTTATAGTCCACTCTGTATTTGCATTCTACTGTTAAGACTTCTGTTAACTGTTCTTAAGCGTACTTTCTTTAACAGTATATTTCTTGAAAGAACTTGATTTTTAAAATAAATGTCGTATTAAAATAAATCAATCGATACAAAACATAATACATAAATTTAAAGTTGAAAGAGGATTGTGCATCAAGATTTTTTAATATTAGATGCATTAGTTATTCTGCATAATCACTTTTCTGTTAATTTTTGCAATTTTATAAATTAAGCAAATTTAAGAACAGTTAATAAAAATTTTACTTAAAATAAATGTCATTTCGATTGTTGAACAAATTATGCGGATCTGATGTAGACATCAGATAACTTCCTTGTACGCCTATTAAATTATATATACACATTTTTTTCAAATGAAAAGTACATAAAATCTTATTTAATTAATCATTTCTGATATATTTTCATTGTTATTACTGAATTATTATTTATTGTCATTTTTTTACAATCAGAGGTTAATAATTTATTAATATAGTTAAATTAAAAAAATAAAGTTAAAAAAAAGGAGATGAAGTCGGATTTGAATCGATGTGCCTTACTGTTGTAAGATCCAAATATCTCATTAATCAAAATTTTATTTGGCTATAATTCTGGAACCGATGAAAATAAGCACCACACGATATATTGTTGAAAAGCTCCCGATGAGGGCTTATAACTGCACTTAAGAAAAAGTCCAAAGTCCAAATTCTTTTTGGATTTTGGGCATTTTTGATCCAAGTCGATTGCAATCAAACGGGAGGTGCACAACAGTATACATATTATAACAGTATAACATATTACAACAGTTTTAAATTCTAAATTTCAACATCCTACGGCTAATATGTTTTGTGTTATGCGAGATACAGTACGTACAGACGTCATACCGAAACTAGTCAAAACGGATTCAGTGACTGTCAAAATGGATATTTCCGTTGAAATCTGAAAACCGAAATTTTTCGCGATCACAATACTTCCTTTACTTCGTACAACGAAGTAAAAACGACAATATATTTTGCTAGGAAACTTATTATATTCATAAATATTCACCTTAAGAATGTATTCGCATAGTTATTCGAATTTGTTTGCGGCCCTTTGATAAAGAAATTTGAAAATACTTCGATTTGACAACATTAAACTATAATATGTAACTTTTTAGATGTAGCTAATTCTTTTAAATTTACCAGAAGTTATTCCTTTAATTATCATTTATCGATAACATTTTATGATTTTTTGCATTATCTATCGTAAATCAAAACTTATAGGTATTTGTTTATCGCGCGCGTGTTTAAACGGTACTACCGCCTACCTCATATTTCTCCGAATAGGCAGTGCATACAGCGCTACTGTTTATTTTTGATGCGATCGTAATAAGACTTTTTTGGGTAGAATTTTTTGCTCTATATTTTTGAAAAGAATGATTTTTTTTTCTTTAAAATCAATATTTAATGATCTACAGCCAAAATAGTGAAGAAAAAACCGGTTTTTAAATTTTATTTTGTTTATAACAAATGTCGGGCTACTAAAGCTTTCGACTTTCAGTATTTTAATCGAGGCACGCTTACGGACTCTTTCCACCTGGTCTGATCGACAGGAAAATTTTGTTCCTTTATTCATGTTTTGAATCTAACGCTCCTAAGGAAAAACATCTAAAAGAAAGTGAAAAAGTGAACTTATTATAGAATCGCTTACTGGTTGAATCGGAAAAAAGTATATGTCTAAAACAAAAAAAATCATAATTCGTGGCAAAATAACGAAGTACCGTAGTACTCACTAATTAATCTTTTTTTACCTCAAACTCCCTAAAAATCGCATGAAGACAGGCAACCGAGGATTTGTCGGAAATTTTCAAACGTATTTTTGCCTTAACAATAGTAATAATAACCCATCTTTACATCTTATTAATAATTCAAGTCGCGTTATATCCTTGCATATGAGTTGTACGTTTAATAAATAATTTAATAGTAACGGTAAAACCAAAACGGTTTTATTTTATACGGCAATTATATATCATCTTAACCTACAAAATTTCCCTTTATTATTAAATCGTGTGTGCAGTCGATCTTTTTCGATCGGTTCTAAAAAGAAAATAAAAATTGTTTGATTTGTAAGTTTCCGGAGTCGGCCCGTGCATCTTTACCGCGAATGATTAGTAAAAGATCTGACTCCCGTCCAGCAATCGCAGTCATAAACCTTAACAGGACGGTTCTAAACTTAATCGGTTTTGAAAAAGCAAAAAAAATTACTTTATTTAGTAACGAAGCGATCGAGGTCCTTTGTACTAGGGATCCTTGCGTTACATGCTCTCTTTTACAGCTGCCTGATTGCGTGAAAAGGATCCCAATCGGTTGAGTTGTCTATCAAACGGTCGATATAACTAACTTCTGACTGGCATCTTTGTAACAGACAACAGTAATAATATCGATAACAGTGTTAATTTTTAACCTAATTCTACTTTACGACAGCGTAAAACGCACGAAAATGTTTTAATTAAAAATCGTTAAATATCTTAATCGAATGTGTCGATTATTAAATTATATCTTAATTAAATATCTATTATTAATTATCTGTAACGTTGTCTTCTTTTTTGAAAAAACAATGTACAGTTGATTATTTTCAAATCGTTAATTCAGTCAGAAACGGTTGATTTTATAAAATAGTATTTGAAATACTAAAAAAAGGAAAATCTAAATTATAGTACTGCCGCTCATAGAGCAAATCTACGATTATATATAGTTTTTAAGAATTATGTTAAATAGATTTTCCAGAACCTCAATTTTCTTAATTTTCATTCGATTCTATCGATTGATAAATTAACGATTAATATAAGCTATCTTACCAGCACGTTGATGTGTTCTCTAGATCTTTCGGCTTACCTGGAAGCCATCATCAGTAAGTAAAATTAATGCATTTAAAGACAAAAATTTTAAAAATCATAGTTAAAATTTAAAAACAGTCATGACTGTCCGATCGGTATGATTGTTTTTAAATTTTATGTGATTTTTTAAACTTTTGACTTTAAATGCGTTAATTTTAATTCCTGATGATGGCTTCCAAGTAAGCCGAAAAATCTAGAGAACACATCACCGTGCTGGTAAGGTGGATTATATTAATTGTAATTTATTTATTTAACATATCAGCGGTACCGTGTTTGTAAAATTAATAATTTATTTTTTAATTTAAATATATTGATTTATTAATAATTATTAACCTCTGATTGAGGTTAAGGATTAAACTAATTATTTTGAGACGATGTAAAAAAAACTCTTATTAAAATATTTATTACTTTTTTTTAAATAGGTTAAAATATTAAAGAAAACTTTCATTTTTTTATTTTTCCTTTTGATACTTTAATTTGAAATGCCTATCGTTAAAATTCCTTAATATATATATATATATATATATATATGTGTGTGTGTGTGTGTGTGTGTGTGTGTGTGTGTGTGAATATAAATATTTAAAGAATATTTTTATATCTTTTATAATGCCTTTATTTATTTATAAACGATAGCAAAGTAATAAAATGAAAATACTTAATAATTAATTTCCTTTTTTACAGGAATATTACAGCTACAAATCTACTCAAAAATACAAGGAACAAGATCAGGTAATAATATTTATGATATATAATATTATAGGGTGTAAAAAAAAAGAAAATCAAAGTTTTAAAGCTATTATTTTTTAATTTTGATTTACAGTAATTAATCAAAAATAAAATAAAAGAGTAATTCTTACAATTTTTCTCTACAACTGTTCGATGGGAGCGCCTTTCGTCACGCGGCAAGCGTGTACCGATAGGAGAGTTCGTCCCGCACTTTAACCATCACGTCTGGAGTAATGGAAGCGACATAACCGATCCAATCCTGCCCTTCAAATCGGGTAGATCACTAGATAGCGAAGGTAGATATATAAGATCCTTTATGAAACCCCAAAAAATCACACAGTTAAGATCGAGTGACCTTCCGAAGGCTACCGAAAACAAGCTGTCATGATTTCATGACCGATCCCGTAGAATTATGCCATTAAGGCATAAGATTTAAGGAGGTTCTAAATAAATAAAAACTAAATAAAATAAAAATTCAGTAAGGATTACGAAAATTATTTGAGCATGCAATGTTACCTGCCATTTAATCTTTTAATCGACCGAATAATAATGCGCTGCTGTAAAAGAAAATTAATTTTTAAATTAAGTAGGTAGATCTTTTAGGTGGTCTACAATTTAGAAAAAATGACAGAAAAAGCACAATAATGTCCCTTCGCATACAATTCTAGAATATTGACGTCAAGAAAGTTATTCAATTCTAAAAAAAATTACCTTCCACCAGCACGCCAAGGGTCGGCACTGCGGGAACGACAGTGCTCTCTCTCCCTCACAGCCTCGCGTGCAGCTTCCTATGTACGCATGAGCACAACAGCCAAACACCACGCCGCTGGAACTGTGTAGCGCACAGTTCCATACAAAGGTTTTTGTATCTTTTTCATAAACTGGCTACTGACATTATGGATTATATATTGCACAAATATAAAGAAAGAAAAAAAGATACATTATATTAAATGTTATCGATAATATCAAGTGGAAATAGGGGGTGCTTCAGTTCCACAGTGCCTATTCGCGAGCCGCCATTGGTTGAAGGGATTAAGTAGGATTTTTTTTTTTACACATGTCCTTCCAGATGTCAATCTACTGGAAAGTACCAGATTAAATATTACTTAAATGAAAAAAACATAACTATAAGTGAAAAACATAAAATCAGTGTTTATTTAAAGTTATTACACGTAATAACAAAGCTTAAGATAGAAGCAAAACATAAAATTATTTAAGTTATAAAAACGATAGATTAATTTCTAAGCTTTCTACTATACTTTATAAAAATATTTTTTTGCATTCGATAATCGAAAAGAAAAATATACGTTAACAAAATATTCTATTTTTGCAGATACTCAGAGTTAAATCAATATTGAATTTTGATGCAGACGGTTGCACGGTATTGGTAAGTTATTTTCATCAGTTTTATATATTTAACATCGCCTACTATTTAAAATGTCCTGTATCAATACGAGGGTCGTTTAATAATTAAACAGACAAATGGCAACAGTTGAAATATTATAAACTGAAACTGTCTGATGTTCAAGTTGGCATCTCTGACAAAGAAAATATTAGATTTTCGAAAAAAAGTCCATTATTATAATCTCTTTCATTTGAAAATGTCGGCACTGCTTGAAACATGCATCAGGGTGTGGTAAGATTTTAATTTTCTGAAGGAGTAAAACCGGCTGAATTTCAGTTTAAGGTAATAAAATGTACGGTAGGTAAGAAAGGTTTACTAACCGTGCCAATTTTTATAAGTGGATCGAATGATTTAAATCAAGCAGAATAAGTATCTCCGATTTTCATCGTAGCGGAAATATAGACTGATGCTTTCCAAAATCCCATTAATGATCTTATTCGCGAGGACAGATGCATAAAAATCTGGAATAGTGCTGAAATTTTTAGTGCAATTATCAGCATTATTCGGTCCGTTAATAAATGAATTTCCGCAAACGTGTTCGCGGTGGGTTTCGATACTGTAGACTCCAAATCACACAGATACCTAAATTTACATTACGGGATTTACACGACGGTTTTTAGCGGAAACTAAAGCTTTTATAGATCGCATAATAACTTGTGATGAAAATTGTAATTTATCATTTTAAGCCGAAATGCAAACACATCAATTTATCCCGTATACGAGGTCTGTAAATGAAGTAATGAGACCGGTTCAGAAAAACATATCATTTACAATCCAGTTATACTTCGACTCTATCAACTTCTAAATAGTTCCCTAGGGAAGCTACCCAACGCTTCAAACGGTTTTCCCACTCTTCATAGCAGTGTTGGAACTCAGAATGAGTTCTAAAATGTAATCGATCATCTGAAGGATGATCGATTACATTTTTTAAATGTTTTTTACTGCCCAAAATGGTGTCTTTTGAGGTGATTTTTTTTAAAGTCAGGAACAGGAAAAAGTGGAAGGAACTCAAGTCAAGTGAATAAGGTGGTTGAAGAACTACCAGAATGCTTTTCTTTGCCAAAAACTAATTAACTGAAAGTGCAGTGCGACAAGATGCATTGTCATGATGCAGCATCTAGTAGTCTTTGATGGCTGGTCTCATGCGGGCGACTTTTCCTCACTCTTTCAAGAATTTTTCGGTAAAATACTGTCCTGTAGGCAAAAACTCCTTATGGAGAATGCTATTACTATCGAAGAAACAAATTAGCACGGTTTTGATTTGCTCATTTTTGCTGTTTTGGGACTTCGTGAGTTTGAAGTGTGCCATTCCTTGCTCTGGCGCTTTGTTTCTGGGTCGTACACAGACATCCAAGATTCATCACCAGTAATGACATTTTTTGGAAAATTAGGATCACTTTCAATTCACCCTAGAAGATCGAGGCACACTTCCAGCCTGTTGTTTATGTATTCGACAGTGAGGGGTTTTTGGGACCAATTTTGCACAAATTTTTTCACGTCCAATTCGTTTGTCAAAATTTGATGGACTGTGGTACGGTTCAAATTCAATTGTTCTGTAATCATTGTGACAGTTAATCGTCTCTGATTCGCTCAACATTGTCGTCACCTTTTTACGTTAACGGTCTTCCAGAGCGTGGATCGTCCGCAACTGATTTCGGTCATCTGAAAATGCTTTAAACCACCTAAAAACTTGAGCTCGTGACAGACCGTCATCTTCATTCACCCTTTTCAATTTTGAAAAAGTTTCAGTAGCATTCTCACAAAGTTTAACACAAAACTTGATTAAACAACGTCGCTCTAATAAGTTTTACTCGTTTTTGTAACGCACAACAAAAACTCGCTTCACAAAAAGTTGTTACGTTTCACGTGGCAACAATACACTAAAAATATTAATACCTAATATAAATCAGCTGTTCATATAACCTCACTAGAAACTTTAGTGTTGCCACTTTGGCTACCAAAAAAAATTAGTTTTATTTACAGACCTCGTATTGAACAGCATGAATATCCACAGCGATTAACATACGAGTATATACATTCGTCAAACGGTTCAAGTAATCATGTAATAATGTTACATACAAATTAAACCTCATAAGCACTGCGATCGGCCAATCGACAGAAAGAAACCTGTGGATCATCCATCTCAAATATTTCATTTAAAAGGGATCTTTTAATCTAGCTTTCCAGATATTAAGTTATAAATCTTAGGAACCATGCAATCGAACGATCTTTTGAAATTTTCAATTTTTGAAAAGTGAAAAATAATTCAGACTGTACGATATTATGATCTTCAATACGTCCTGTTCTTAAATAGATATTAAACATTAACAATTGTCTTAAGGTAATATTTTTAATTTTCTAAAAATAGGTAACGATGAATTTAATCTAGACTCATTAGCAATCAACCTCTCAATATGTTTTTAGATTATAATTAACGGTTCAATAACCGATTTATATGTACCTTTCCAACATGTTATTGCGTAATTGACTGATTCTGGACTGCATAAGAAAAACGTACAATATTTTCATTATATAATTTGGAAACATATTTTTTAAGTAATAAAGTTTTCTTATAAAAAAACAATAAGACTTTTAAAGTAATAAACATGACTCTTCCGTGTCAATCGGCTGTCTAAGGTCATTCCAAGATATTTAACAATATCACCCTTAATCACAGATACAAAAGTCTCCATCCACATAATTTACGATATTTTACAAATCAGTTATATTATTCTTAGTTTTTAATTTAAAGTAAATTCAACAAAATTCGTTTTTTGAACATTTAATTTCTGAACTGCTTTGTAAATAGTAATCGCAGGAAAAACTTAAGAGGTAAAAGATAAACATGTTAAAGATTTACTAAAGAATGATATTGTTCTTACGCAGAAATGAAAAAATAATTTAGAAGTTTTCAATGCCATGGATTCATCGCTAAGACAGAAATTCTGATTGAAAATAAATAAGAGGTAAAAATATAAGGTACCGCATAAACACGGAATAAATAAATATTTCAGAACCGAACGTAGATAAAAGAATTAGAAAATTTCTTGAGAATATTTATGAAGCGTATCGCTTTATCTTAGTAAAACATGAACGATAAGAAAAAAAAGTGAAAAAAAAGAAGTTTAAAGGAGAATAGTGAAAACTATTCGGGTCGGTAAATTCGAAATGAAGTCTTACACGAATAAGAGAAAATTTACGGTAGAATCGTGTAAAAAAATGAACAAACTCGATAGGCCTTTATTAAGATATCTACGTTCAATTGACTTTATAAAAGTGCGGATACAAGGTAAAGTCTATAGAAGTAGACAAAGGTTCGCATATATGAAACCATCGAGATTATACGATGTAGGGTCTCGTATACATGAGAGCTCAAAATTTTAGCAACAGAAAGTAACAGAAAAAAATATCGAGCCAATAAACTGTCTGAAACTCAAAAAAAAATGTCACCGAAATCATATCTTGAACCTAGCACGTTTTAATCAAGAAAAATAAATAAATTGCTTCCTTTTATATATATATATATATGTGTGTGTGTGTGTGTGTGTGTGTGTGTGTGTGTGTGTGTGTGTGTGTGTGTGTGTGTGTGTAATTTTCCAAAATCGCTTTTTTTATTGGTCATTAGATATTATCTTAAAATGCTTTCAGAGGACCAAGAAGTAAGATTCAAATTTGATGTTTAATTTTAAACATTCTGTTAATTTTATTACATAGAAATATTTGTTGGATTGAATTAAATAAATAAAATGAATCAAAATATTATAATTAAGTAATCATAAATAATTAGCCTGTTTTTGCAAGTAATAACAGTTTTTTTTTTTTTTTTACAGGATTTGTTGCTCAAGAGAAAAGAATACAGGAAGTTCTTTGCAGTAAGTAAATCATAGTTATTAAATTTTACCAATTGTTAATAACCTATAAAAAAATGGGTACTTTTTTCGGAATTTGAAAGCCAAAAAAAAACTCAAAAGTTTATTTTTAATCCATGTAAAATAACAATTAACATAATTGTATTTAGTTTAAACATCACTTTTTTATTAATAAGTTATATATAATTTGTATATTTTAAGTGAGAGAGCGTAGGTTATGTTGATATACGAACGATTTTCCAATACAGGGAAGCAGCAATTCTAAACATAACCTACGCTCGCTAATCGCGTCTAATTAAAGTTAAAAATATAAATTATATTCAATTAGTTGTACATAAAATTTTGGCTCTGAAATTCCGAAATATTGCGTTCAAAAATATTAGGTAGTTTAAGAAGTAGTGAGTTTTTTGCGCACGAGATAGCGTTAGCGTCCCAAATTTCAGGGTATATGAGTCGCAGTGGATCAGGCCGAAGGTCATTTGACAGCCGGCAGTTATGCGTAAAGTGTTGGAATTCTTATACTCAGACGTAAGGTATTGAACCGTGAAGATGAGTGAACTTTCCGCAAAACTACGCTACTCTTTACAATTCTATTTTGATAATGACGCAAATATTGAGCAGGCCCGTGAAGAAAATTGTGCTATTTAAGGGCAAGATACATTATCAAAAGCAACAGTCAAAAGACGGATCAGTCGCTTTACTTCTGGATGTCCAGGATGCTCCTTGCAACGGGCGACCGATCACAGATAAAGTGAGTAATTCCGGTCTTCCTCGCAAAAGTCGAGGAAGACCGGCGCACCTACGTAGTCATGACATCGCCGATGACCTAAACATCCACCGTCAAACAGTGTTAATCCATTTGGAAAACGCCGGCTAGAAAATGAAGCTCGACGTTTTGATGCGGCTCAGAAAAATTTATTTCATCGAATTTCTATCTGCGAATCTCTACTGAAATGTGACGAAATCGCGCCGTTTTTGTAACGATTGATTATAAGTGATGAAAGTTGAAAACCTACGACAAAAATGCGCGAAAAAGACCGTAGCATTTGCAAGGAGAAGCTCCGTAGTCTGTTGCAAGGCCACAGTGTCGCCCAGGAAGGTTATGCTTTGCTTCTGGTGGGATAGGAAGAGCATTGTGTGTCACAAGCTGCTGCCGCCAGGCAGAACGATACACTCAGACCTGTACTGTCGACAAATAGCGCTATTACACCAAGGAATTCATAAGAAACGGCCTGAACTGGTCAATAGAAACGGACACCGTTTCTAATGTAACACCACATATATCTTTAACGACCCGTCAGAAATTGAGAGAACTTAACTAGGAGGTTTTAATATATCCACCGTACAGCGCGGACCTGGTACCGTCAGACTATCATTTGTTTTGGTCTCCGCAGAACTTCCTGAATGGTGTTAAATTAGTTTCAAAAGAGGCCTGTGAAAAACACGTGTCAATTTTTTGACCAGAAACCGCAGAAGTTCTATAGCGACGATTATGGTGTTGCTGAAAAAACAGCAGAAGGTCATCGAAAAAAACGGTGTATATATATATATATATATATATATATATATAGAGAGAGAGAGAGAGAGAGAGAGAGAGAGAGAGAGAAAGAGAGAGAGCAGCCGTTAAATAACCTTTCAACTATTAAACAGACAAAAATGAAATTCGATATGAAACCACCATATCTTAAGCAACCGGGGAGCCTCCGGGGTAACTATAAAATTTTAATTAGAAACAGAGGATTGTGGCGCATCATTTTAAAAGGTATTGGAATAAAAATTTAGATGTTAAACAACATCGAGCTACGCTACAATCCTAATCAAATGGCAACCATTAAGATTATTCACGGCTAGTTTTAAAAACTGCCTACAGTACACCTCAAGTAATGGTGTCACACCGAAAAATAAATCGTTCTGTGATGCAAAAGAATTTGGGTAAATTTTATTTTTTTTAGAGTTTCACTCTTGAACAGTTATTTGAGTTGTTATGAATTTAAGCGGACTGTACTGAACACTAATAAAGATTTAATATTAAGAATAGAGGTTAACTTATTTATATTTAAACGTAAAATGTGAAATACAACACGAAAATGAATTTAAAATTTGTTAAATACGAGACGTCCACACCACAAGTGATTCACAGAACAAAACAGAGGCGCACCACCTCACCTAGCAACATAACGCACACGCAACAAGCGCATGTACATTCACAGTACAAGTACAAATACTAACAAGAGGTACTGCAGTGTTAAGCAACATTATTTAAGTGGCCTGCAGTTCACCCCTAAATAGTGATATTTTAAAAACTAAAATAAAAATAAAATTTTTGTACGTGTAGGAGGTATGAGAAGCGGGAAAAAATATGTCGCGAGCAATACATTCATGTAGTTTTATTTACAGTATGATAGCATAATAACGATATCTCACATTATCAAAAAAACGCACACGCATACATGCAAATTCACAATTATTTATAGTTTTAGAATAAAAAATACCGAAATGTTTGTCTTTCTTTATTGTGAATAATTTGGCTTTCATCCAGAAGGTTCCGGGTTCGAATCCCGGTCAAGCTTGGTATTTTTAATACGCTACAAATTTAATTTTTCACCAGTATTTGTAACTGAATAGTTATCCTATAGCTGCTAAACATAAATAAGTAATAATACGACCCGAAAATAATCAGTAATATAAATAATTCCAGGAAAGGTATAACAATATATACAGAATGTCCCGTAAGTTTCCACGAATAGAGAAATAAACATTTTTTTATGAAGGCCATAATATATCAAGAAAAAAGATACAAAACAAAAATCATCTCGAGGAACGTACCACAACCGCTATTTCAAGCATGACTCTTCCGTTACAAGGATAACTTCCTTGATATGATTTCTGTTTTGTATCTTTTCCTGATACACTATGGTCTTCATAAAAAAAACATACTGTGTGGAAACACGGGACACTGTCAAAATTGTAAAACTAGTAATTCTATTAATGTTAGCTTTAAAAATATTTTTTTTATTTACCTGTTTATTTATTAATTTCGTTTTTTGTTTTCAGGAATCGATCGGTTACGAATATAAAGTAAGTAAATATTTATAATTTTTTTTTTTCGCGAAAGCGTGCAGCAAACCGAAACACAACAGTATGATGTTTTCTAATTTAATGTAATTTAGCGCAATCTATCCGAGAAGAAACGCTTTCCTTTACTTTTAACATAAAAATGGAACAGAAATAACTGAAAAATTAGAAAACCGCGATAAAATTATATATTTATTTTAATAATGAAAAATTTTAATAAAGTACATTACCGCTAAATTGAAATTTTATAAAGTAAAACAGTAAAAGCTAGCTGCGGGTCGTACCACCGCAGCTCCACCGCAGGCCCCCTGGCGAGCGGAGTCTCAGAAGGGGAGTATTAAGTGTCCAAAAGTGATTACTTCTTGTGTAAAAATATTTTTTTTTTCAATGATGAAATTGATATAACGGAAGGTAAATTAGAATTTAACTTTACAAATTGATACTAACGAATCGGGATTTTCCGCAAGTGATCGGTATATTCCGTTGTTAAGCTACACACAGACAAATGCCGTTTAGTAAAGTAAGATATCTGTTACCTCAACGTATTTCTTTAACACCTGATAAGCTACTGACTGTTGAAGTATTGTCATCGTTTCCCAAATTTATCACAGTATGTCTTTAAGCAACAGTTTCGACAATTCTTTTTACACACAAAAAAAACCCTCAGTTTACTAAACTGTCACCATTCATTTCATCGTGATACTCTTGAGAAGAACTGGATTCAAATACCTATAAACTACCGTTCAAAAACCAATTTTCACTTCCTACTTGGGTTACTATTAATCGTTTACCTTTTACGGCCAGGCTTTTACCCCGGTTGACTTTCATAAAAGGGTCTATTGCGCTGTTTATTTCTGTCTATTACTCATACCTTTTCCCGTACAGTCCCGCATTAACCCAAGTTTCATCTTGATAATAAATCGTCTTACCCTTTTCACGAAATCGCTTAATTCCTCTTAAATATTCCCTACGCCATGAAATAACATCTTCGAACATCTTTTCTGGACACGAAACAAAAATTCGTTGTTTTAATAAAATACGATGTAATGTACTTCTAGAAAAATTCAGCATTCCCGGCATTTAATATTTTGTTTTGGAAACTTATTGAAATAAAACGAATGAACTTTTTTCTGATAGCAGTTTTAGTAAAATCGTCAACTTTTCAATCATTTTCACACGCTTTTGAGTCCTTTTAGAACTACCATGTTTACCATCAATTTTGTGTTTATTATATTAAAAACTGTTCATTCGCTAACACCTGTTGCACTACTTGCTTTCCGAGCGACGTCTCTGACCGCAGTTTCAAGGTTATCTTGTTTTAAGGTTTTATATATTTTTTTTTTTTCGAAGCTACTTAAGGGTTTTCCGATTTGTTTCACAACAGAATCACTCATTGTTAAAACCCGACTGGCACAAAAACAAAGGGTAAATTAAATTACAGTTAAGTATAAGAGTAATTAAATTTTTAAAGTTTGCGGTAACCTAATTGATATATGCAGTAATATGACAGTATATCTCTACCGTAATGTAAACGATACAACTGCGGCGCCTTCATCTAAATTAATGAATATCTTTGTCACATTATAATACGTTTTGCCGTAAAATTGAAATAGAAAATAAATAATTATAAGTAAATACTTTGCGCTAATAATGTATCTTCAAATTTTACAGGAAGCCTCCTTCGATGAAAAACATTTCAGAGAATACGTCGCAACTGTGAGTAACTTATAATATAAAGTAATATAGTATTTTTTACCGATTCACTAAACTAACTAAACAGTGATACTCGCTAATAAGTAAAGCATTCAGGGTCGGTACCGCATTTTTCATGACGATATATGTTCAAGACCAGCCTAAGATTGTTTATAATAATTTAATTATTGTATTATGTCTCTTATTAACAATATTTTAATAGCATTAACATTATCTTCAACAGTTATCTATTATTAACTGTATTTTTAAAAAGTATAGGTCTTAGAAAATATGTTTCGTAATTTACAAATATTTCTATATTCTGGTGATAAAATCAATTGATTGTTGACATATGTAGATACAAAAAAAAGCATCTCAACAAAAATAGTATTTAAACTAAATTCAAGCAGGCAGTTAACCTTTTCTTGATAAGAAGGATATCATTCGAGAAACTCTACATGACTAAAGCGGTAGAGAGAATTCCAGTCACAGAAAAGACTAACACGCCCTCCCTCCATGTTCACCCCTACAACGGAAGATAACAGGTTCTTTGCGGAGTAATTTAATGAAGTGAACACAGTGAACGGAGTAATGAACTGTCAACAGTCACAGTTATCGTAGTACGATATTTATATAGTAAACAAACAAATTTTGATAAGAAACAATTAAAAATTAAACAACACTAATATAAAAAAATCCCTTTCGCCATACCGGAAGGCGGAGGTTGATTTTACCGGTAAGTAGTACCAGGTGCTAAGAAAGTTTTTCCGGCACCGGAAAAAAGATTTCCACCTTACAGTTAAGAAAAAGTTCAAATTTACTCGATACGACAACGGTTGCATGTGAAAAAAGTTTCACATGTTTAGCATACGACAAGCCTCATGTTCCAATTCCAGCAACATTTTGGTCATCCCTTGCCGTAAGAGTTGGTCGTATCAAAAATTGTTAGGACAAAAGTTTTAGGTAGTGTTTAGAAGACTAACGATTCGATACTGCGCCTATTAAGGGAGGTATGATTTTTTTTGTCTTCGAAACTCCATTTCTTCCACCCTTGGGCCAACGGTTGGTGATATCAAGAAACTTTACTTAGAAGTTTTAGGCCCTTATCCGAAGAGTAGCAGGAAATTTAAACGAATTCGATATTTATAGGCTTAAATAAGAAAGTTAAACGATACTTTGTTTTTACGAAAAAGCCGCCACGGTCCGATTTTGTCCATTAACGAACTCGACCGAGATTTTGGGTCTATATTTCATATATCAGTTTGAAAGTGACTGGCGTATAATTACGGCAGTTACCGTGTCCACAACAAAGAGAAATATATATATCAATATATAGTCGAATCACGGTACCCGTTACAGTCGATAGCTTATGAAATCTACCTAAAACATAGCATAGATGGAAAAAGCCCATGACGTATGTTAAAAGCGAAATAAAACCACAATTAAATACAATAACTAAAAGAACAAAAATACCATCAGGTATACGCCAAACGGTGCCTAAAAGACAATAAAGATTATACGAATAATCGAATTTTCGAATCGAGATGTAAAGACAGTGGCCTTTAAAAATAATAAGGCATTCCACAACATCGCTACATTGCGACGCAATGTCGCATAACAGGTACAATCTACAAGGATAAGGTGGATAGTTAGTTCGCAGTCGCAGCGATCTCAAACGGGTACATCTGAGTCATCAGATAACCGTGAATGAGCGTGGGGGGCCCCATTCGCAAACGGCAAATAATAACCTCCTCTCGACAATTAATCCTGCACAAGAAGCTCCACGGTGTTCTTAACTGGACGAAGTTTATCGCTGATAATAGCCTTCTATTCACATTATTTAAAAATTCATCAACAGAAGATTGTTTCCGTAAAAGGAAATCTTCAACTGTATTTTAAATAGAGTGGTAGCGAACTTTTTAAAAAATTCATGCCCTTTCTAATAACGTTTGAAGTATTATTGTGTTGAGTTACATAAAAATAGTTCAGCTGTCTGATTCGGATACTGTTATTTTTTTTAAGAATAAATAACCATTATTTTTAGCAACAACCGCATATTATATATATACTCACGAGGTCTGTTCAGAAAATAACCGAACCTTATTTTTTCAATCTTTATTATTAATTTTACAGATTATTGGTCCTTGACCGCTTCAAAGTACTCCCCTCCCCTATTCACACACTTTTCCCAGCGGTGTCATTTGAAATGGTCTTTAAGATCCGTGACGAATTTGCTTTAATGTCATCAACAGTCTCAAAACGGCTTCCTTTCAACGCTAATTTTAATTTCGGAAATAAGAAAAAATCGCAAGGAAAAGTCTTGCGAGTAGGTAGGCTGAAGGAGGACAATCGTCTGAATTTTGGCACAAAACTGACGAATTTAAAAAGCCGAGTGTGCGAGCGAATCGTCGCGGTGAAGGAACCGTGATTTGTCTCGCCACAACACCGGTTTCTTTTTGCGGATTTTTTTCAAGTAACCGTTGTAAAACGCCTTCATAATACGCACGGTTCACAGTCTCACCTCGAGGAAAAATTCAAAATGCACGATTCCGTTAAATTAAAAAAAAAAAAAAAACACACAGAAAGCATCACTTTGACATCGGATCGAGACTGACGCACTTTATTGGGGCGTGCAGATCCTTTGCCGATCCATTGTGATAACTGAACTTTTGTCGCGATTTCGTAGCCATAAACCCGGCTTTCATTTTCCTTTTTGATCTTTACCGTGAATGTCTCATCGTCATCGGCTTGTTCAACAAGTCGTCGACAAACGTCCATTCGATGTTCTTTCTACTGTTCGGTCATCAAACGAGGAACAAACTTTGTCGCGATTCGATGCGCGTCCAATTTTTCAGTCAAAATGTCACGGCAGGATCCAAATGAAATGCTAACCTCTTCTGCAAGTTCTCCGACATTCGATCGGCGATTTGGACGCAACAGAACGTTTATTTTCTGAACGCGGGTGTCATCGGTTGAAGTCGATGGCCTTCCTGGCCATCCTGACAACCGCTTTTAAATCTTGAGAACCATTCGTAACATCGCGTACGGCCCACAGCATCATCTCCGTAAGCTTATTTCAAAAAGTTTGAAACGTTTTTGTGAAAGTTTTCCCCTGTTTCACGCAAAAATTTACCTTGTACCGTTGCTCCCGAAAATCGCACATTACAAAAATCGCTACTAGCACTTAAACACGTTGCATTCAAATAACAATAGCACGAAAAATAAACGAGGTATCAACAATCCAAAAACATGTGGTTACAGAGGAGGTTATGCGGAACACTATGCTACCAACCGCACGTCACTAGGTATCTCCGTTCCGCGTAATTAATAATGCTATTTTCTGAACAGACCTCATATATATATATATATATATATATATATATATATATATATGTATATATACACACACAGATAAGTATACATATTTAACTATCTAAATACAGGTCTACATGATTCTTATTTATCAGGGCCAAAAAATGATCTGACAGACCATTTTTGAACCTTAAAAACTCGTTCTGAGTTTTTGAGGGTGCTTCAAGATATTTCATATCTTGAAGCACCCTCAAAAGAAGATATTAAATAGACGTAATAAATATTTAATAATTACGACAAGCTTAGCTTTTTAATAAGGCGCTTCAGAGCGAAACAGTACGGCTTGATTTAGTTAAAAAACGAAATCAATTTTATCATCAGACGAAAACTTGTCAACCGATGAAATAACCAGAAATTTCACTTTGTGGACAATCGAAACCCTACAACCGTTTATCATTAATAGGAATTTTAAATACGGATCGGCAATGTTACGTCTATTTCAGAAGCACAATGCATCGTTACAGATCAAAACTCTTACGGTAAAAATTTAACGGTACCGAAAGCAGTCACAATTTTGATGAGCTGTAAATAAATTTGATTAAAAATGTATTCTATAGATATTTTTCTATTGTGAACTGTATTAGTGAAGGAAATGTTATTACAAAAGAAAACTAAAATCATGTAATTAAACCAAGTTGTGAAAATAATTTCCAAAATAACCAGTGAATATAATTTCTGCTATATAAAAAAATACAAATTTTTTTTGTATAAGACTATAAATTTGAATAGAAACTCCAATTGTCACATTCCTGAAATAGAGTACAATTTACAAATTAAATTTTAAACAAATTTTTAATAATATTTAAATTTTTTTGTTATTTATTGTTAAAAGTATTGAACAAGTGATCAAAGACTTCTCTAACCCTAGAAAATTTCTTTATAACTAATAATAAGATTTGGGATCGGTAACAGTTTTTTTTTACGAGAAGGGCGAATTTTAAAGTTTTTCATACATATTTATTTACTTTACATATATGTTTGTATAATTCATACTAATAAATTTAAAAAAAAAATTATATAATAAGTAGCCCCTCCAAAACTTCATTTAAAAGAAATATTTGAAACTTTAAATATTTAAAAAAAAAAAAAAAATTTAATTCTCATATGAGTTTTTAAAAATCTGAAAAGTATCAAATTTTATTTTTTGTCTTCAGATAGATAAGAAATAATTCTATAAAAATCCCTCTTAAAACCAAATATATATATATATATATACATGTACATAAATGTACATATTGTCTGAGGGGCTTTACCGGAAGTCGTCTTTAAATCCTGTAACTGATTACATCTCAGTCATCAGCCAGGCCTTGGTCGGCAAACATTTACATCGGTAAAATACAAATCAAATTTTGCCTTCACGTAGGCCTGAAACGGACATCTTCACATCCAAAGTAACACGATTCCTTCAAGACCGCGGACCCCGCGCCTAGTCGTAAATTTGACAACACCGTTCGTGACAGTGAATTCCTCAGAAACGGTGATTACACGCAAATAGAATTTAAAGTAGTCGTCAGGATATATTCACAGATAGATAAGTACTGAAAACCAGAATTCAGTCCCGTTGACAAAAGACATTACCATGACCGCTACTCTTAACACTTTTAACCGCTAGTTTTGTTTTAACAATAGTACAATACATAAGCGAAGTATAAAGTTCTTTCTGCAAATACCCTTGCTGTCGATAAGTAAAACTACCCTAATAGTTTACGAATGAAATTTAGTACATTATCTCTTTCGATTATAGTCTTACAGTAACTCACCAAACCGTTCCTTGTTTTCACGTACTGGAATTACTTGTAACGTCACCCTAATCGCGTCTAACTTAATTCACTAAAAATTCGCTCCTTCAATGACCTCGTCGCAGAACATTCTCGCGTAATAACTCCTCTATCATAGCACTCTCGCAGACTCGCATCTCGCAGAATTCGCATCATAACGTCTCGCTTACACCGATTTCAACCGGTCTTGCCCCGAGTATTTATTTATTCTCCTCTTTACCTGCCGGACCGGACCCAACTCAAAGTGTGAGAGTCATCGTCCACCCTCACACATTCCCATGAGATTCCTACCCTGGTCTGGCAACTCTAATCACGGAACGAACATCTGTTCAGCTGTGTTAGCGGGCAGAATTACAAAGGACGATTGTTAAATGGAGCTGTAACCTTTACTATAAAGGTTACTTTTAGCCCTTCTCCCGTCGTTATGTTTTCTACTACTTTTTAATCGGTAGGAAACCGTTACTCAGGTCCGTTCGTTATAAAGGTCTTGTTACAATATTATTAATAGTCCAAAACCCTTGCCTGAGGATCTACAAAAAAAAGGTATAATATAAATTCGTAATACTGGAATAAATTATTCCGGATTAATATACTGACCGAACGGTTCAACAGTAATATAAGGTAATGCCATTTTTACGAGTCATTTGAAGTCGAACTAACATTAATAAAACAGAATAACAGAATTAACCGACAATAACAGTTTAATAAAAAGTTGTAGCAAAGCGATTAACCGGAAACTGAAAAAAAAAAGTTAGTCGCTGTATTTAAAATTGAATACGGTGAAGGAAACCCAAATCTTTTTCTGGGTCGAAATTTTTCTCAAAGTTGAATTAAGCAAAAGAAAAAAGTAGCAAATGGCATCAAAAACCTGCCGTAAAAACTTTATAAAAACGTGCAAAGCACACTGGTTATCAAATATAGTAAACGATCTTACTAAAACCCACGAACTGTTGAAATCGGTGTTAAACGTAGTTACGATTTGATAATTATCTTCAAAAGTGAAATGAAAAGAATGTCGTGCATCTTTGTGGAAATCTGAAAATAACAAAATGACAAGGTATAAACTCTTAAATGTAATAATTTCATTATACAACTTGCATATGTTAGTCTAAGAAGCTGTAGAACATCAGAATATTGATTTACTTCATAAGAAACAACGTAATATGAATCGTCAAAGAGAAAGATAAAATAAATCTTGGAGGTAAGATTATTTCAAGATTTTTTTTATAAGAAAATTTAATCTAATTTTAAAAAGATGTTGATGACAAACTATCAATTAAAAAAAAAAAATCCCTTTCGGCACGCCGGAAGGCGGAGGTTGATCTCACCGGTGCTAAGCAGGGGATAAAAAAAATTTCCACTTAAAAATGAAGAAAAACTTCAAATCGACTCGATACCACAACGGTTGTATGTGAAAAAAGTTTCACAAGCTCATCCTACAATTCCAGCAAAGGTTTCGTCATATCAAAACTTGTTTCAAACAAACGTTTTAGGTAATGTTTAAAGAACTACGACCGCTTTAAACAGATTCGATATCGTGCCTATTACGGAAGGTATGATGGTTTTTGTCTTCAAAACCTCATTTTTTAAACCCCCTGGGCCAACGGTTGGCGATAGAAAAAAACATTTATCGTAATAAGTTTTAGGTCCTTATCCAAAGAATAGTAGGAACTTTACAGGAATTCGATATTTTACTTAAAAAGAAAGTTATATATCGATATTTTGTTTTTTCGAAAAAGCTCCCCCCCCCCACATTTCCATTCCCATGGACCGATTATGGCCGTTACTCGAAGTTTCAGTTCGTTAACGAACTCGACCGAGATTTTTGGACGAGTTATTTTTAAGGAACAATTTGAAAGTGATTGGCGGAAAATTACGGCAGTTATCGTGTCCATAAGAAAATGAAATATATATATACAGAATGTTTCTAAAATTATGGGCTGGCTATACTATTTCGGATTCTACTTGTAAAACTACACAAAAAATATCCTTAGGAGAAATGGCGATTTTTCCTTCGTTCTCCCCTGTCCGTTATTTTGTTATTTTTATACAATAATTTATATCTCAAGTTCGGATAGACGATTCACATTAATATTTGGTAAGCGTCTTGGTAATAAAGTTTTAAAATTAGAAAAAAATCAGGAATTAAATACGTTCGAAAATTACAAAATGGCGGCCATGTTTATTTCTTAATCCGTTATATCTCCATAAATATTAGTTTTATCAAACGCAGGTTACTGCTAAAATATTAATCATTTTATTTTGAACAAAATAACAATTTATTTTTTAAAATCTGTTAACAAATAGCCGAGTTATGGCACAAAATTGATGTAACTTTGTGTCTGTTTTCATGTCCTCCACTTCATGTTCAATTCGATGAAATACTAATTATTTTTATTTATTTTTAATTCTAATGTTGTAAATTAGTTTCAAATTAAGTAATAATTTTCTCACGATAAAGTTTAATATTAAATGATAGAAAAATAATTGATATTAATTTTTCAATTTTGAATAATTTTACACGGCGAATTACTGTTGATCATGTTAACAATGTAAAAATGAATCTTCCTTCAAAGGAATGGTGTTATTATAAGATATGGTGAAAATTTTATATATATATATATATATATATATATATATATATATGAAAAGATATATATGAAAAATCACAACAGGGTCTGGAGCGACGAGAATCCTCATGGTATCTTCCAAAGTAGCCATCAACAAACATTTTTTTCTGAACGTGCAGGTATTTTTAATGACTATCTTTTGGGTCCTGTCGCTTTACCAAATCATTTAAATAGAGAAAATTATCTTGCTCATTTGCTGAAAATCTTTCACATTTTTTGGAAGACCTATCTCAACAATTAAGAGGAAATATGTGGTTTCACCACGATGGAGTTCCAGCACATTTCAGTCAGCTGGTATCCGATTTCTTGCGTGAAACTTTCAATGAAAAATGGATAGGCCGCGGGGGGCCAGTGCCTGGCCTACCCGGTCACCTGACCTAAACCCTCTTGACGTCTACTTGTAAGGCCATTTGAAACATATCAGTGTTTATTTAACTCGACATAGATCTTCAACAAAGAATCCAAAGTGAATTTCAAGAAATTAGAAATATTCCCAGAATTTTTGAACGGTTAAGACAATCTCTCAGAAAAAGACTGGACCCTTGTGTAATTTTTAACGGTGGATACTATGAACATGTCTGATAACTTTTAACAATCGTTAACTGTTTAATTACACCTAATGTTCTACAATAATTAACGAAAGATCATCACACGTAGTTGTTTTATTTTTTAATTATTACGTCTATTATGTGAAAAAATTATTATTTAATTCTATATTAATTTACAATACCAGAATTAACAATAAATAAAAACAATTAATATTTCATCGAATTGAACGTAAAGTGGAGGACATGTAAACAGACACAAAATTACATCAATTTTATGCCATAACTGGGCTAATTTATCAACCGATATTTAAAAATAAAATGTAATTTTGTTCAAAATAAAAGGCTTAATATTTTATCAAATAACATAAATTTTGATAAAACTAATATTTACGGAGATATAACGGATTGAGATATAAACATGGCCGCCATTTTGTAATTTGCGAACTTATTTAATTCCTGATTTTTTTTCTAATTTTAAAACTCTATTACCAAGACGCTTAACAAATATTAATGTGATTCGTCTATCCGAACTTGAGATATAATTTTTTATATAAAAATAACAAAATGGCGGACTGGGGGACAACGACGGAGAAATCGCCACTTTTCCTAAGGATATTTTTTGTTTAGTTTTACAAGTAGAATCCGAAAAAGTATAGCCAGCCCACTATTTTAGAAACACTCTGTATATAAATGTATATATAAACTTTTGAACTGACGGTGGTTTTGGGTCTGGGGAATGTGAAACGCGAAGATATGTCAAAATTCTCCTGAAGTCGAATCATGGTACCCATTACAATAGGTAGCTTTCTTATAAAAGTTATATAAAATAATAGATAGTCTATAAATATAATGAAATAAATCATTTTGTAATTTGGGGGTTTTACCCATTTACAAAATTAAAATTGTATAATTCATTCGGTTTGATAGATATTTTACGTAAAAAAAAAAAAAAAAAAAAAATATTAATTATTAAATATCTATCTCTAATTGATTTTAAATAAAAGTCCATTTAAATCCCTCACCTCGTTTATATTAAACATCGGATATTTAATTTTTAAATACCACCTCATTATTTGGTTTTTTTTTAATATTATTTCATTCTATTAAATTAAATGTTTTATCTCGTTAATTTTTAAATAGACAATTTAATTTTTAAATACCACGTATTTATTTTCATCTTCTTTCAATAGAGAGAGATGGATATACCACCTCCTTATTTACAGGACATTTAAATATAAAGTGATGCGTTGATATTAAATAAAGTGTTAGCTTTTCTATCCTATTCATATTGTATTATAATATATTAAATTTAAACTTATTTTTCATATTAAAGAATATTACAAGCGTGTCATTACATACGTATTTGTTCGTTTTTTTTCAATTTTATTTTTATAAGATAGATATTTTTAATATTATTACGTTTTATTATATGAAATGTTTTATCTCTTTAATTTTTAAATAGCAAATATAATTTTTTTTTCTTTAGTCCAGAACACTCGTTTATAATTTTATTTTGTAATATGTCCACATTAGAATATAAACAACAAAAATATATATATATATATATATATATATAACCTTTTATTTAAGGGTTATTATCTTTTTTAACTGTTTAGCCTTCGGAACTACCGTAAGGTATTACTTCAGAGAATGAATGAGGATGATATGCATGAAAGTAAATGAAGAGTAATCCTGTATAGTCTCAGGTCGACCGTTCCTGAGATTTGTGGTTAATTGAACCCCAACCACCAATGAACACTGGTATCTACAATCTAGTATTCAAATCCGTATAAAAGTTATTCTTGCCTTTGCTAAGGTTTGAACCTTAGAACTCTCGATTTCGAAATCAGCTGATTTAGGATGAGTTATACTACACTAGCCCGGTGGGTTTACCAATTAAACCTTCTACTCTTCAAGATCTGCGAAATCGAATTGTTACAGCAGTGAGTGCAATAACCAGGGACCAGTTACCAATAAAACTAATTTGGAACCGATTAAAATAATTAACTGTTATTTTTAAATATCGATTTTTACATCCTTGTACGAAGTAAGAGAAGTATTATGATCGCGAAAAACTTCAGTTTTCAGATTTTAACGGAAATTTCCATTTGACCATCCCTGAATCCATTTTGACAAGTTTCGGCGTGACGTCTCTACGTACGTATGTATCTAGCATAGCTTAAAAACGATTAGGCGTAAAATGTTAAATTTAGTACTGTTGTAACATCTAATTATGTACGTTCCCTTTTGATTGCAATCCACTTGACCAAAAGTGTCCAATAAAGCCCAAAATCCAAAACATTTGGATTTTGGACTTTTTCTTAACTGCAGTAATAAATCCTCACAGAATGCTTTTCAACGGTATATCATAAGTGGTACTTATTTTCATTGGTTCCAGAATTATAGCCAAATAAAATTTTTATTAATGAAATATATTATCTGTTACAAGAAGGTACATCGGTTCGAATCCGACTTCATTTCGTTTTTTTTTTTTTTTTAATTAAAAGTATATAAAATTTTATTTCACTGATACTCCTGACTTTTTTTTCATATTTTTTTTATTATTGTTAATTATTATTTATTGTAAAAATTTTTTTACACTCACGAGGTTAATAATTATTAATAAATCAATATAATTAAATTAAAAAAAAAGTTGAAAAAAAAAGATTTTGTCGGTACTAAGGAGGGGATAAAACAAATTTCCACCTTTAAGTTAAGAAAAACTTCAAATTTATTCAATACGACAATGGTTGCATATGAAAAAAGTTTCAAATATTTAACATACGACAAGCCCCATCTTACAATTCCAGCAACAATATGGTCATCCTTGCCGTAAGAGTTGGTCATATCGAAAATTGTTTCAGACAGAATTTTTAGGTAATGTTTAGAGTACCAACGAATACTTTAAACCGACTCGATACTGTGCCTAAATAAGATAGATATTTTATTTTCAAAACCCCATTTTTTCACCCCCTGAGCCAATGGTTGGTGATACCAAAACATTTTACCGAGATAAGTTTTAGACCCTTATCCAAATAATAGTACGAACTTTAAAAAAATTCTATATTTTACTTAATAAGAAAGTTAAAGCGAAATTTTGGTTTTTCTAAAAAATCCTTTATATTCTAGACCCCCATTTCTATTCCGATGATCCGATTTTGGCCGTTAACGAACTCGACAGAGATTTTCTTACGAGTTATTTTTAAGGAACAATTTGATAGGGATTGGCGTAAAATTACGGCAGTTATCGTGTTCACAAGAAAGTGTAATATATATATATATATATATATATAAACTTTTGAGGTGATGGTGGCTTTGGAGTCTGACGGATGTGAAACGCGAAGGTGTATCGAAATTTTCCGGATGTCGAATCATGGTACCCATTAAAATAGGTAATGGGCTCTTATGAAATCTACCCAATAGGTTTCTTTCTTCATAAAAAAAAAAACACTGTATTCAAGGAGAACGTAAAATAAAATTTAAACAACTTATTTAAAAATTCTGAATGACCAAGTGGAACTTTCAGGTTATTTTTAAACATGCTTTTGTGAGTATCCAATGACTAAGGAGCATTCATGTTGAAGTACTCTCAAGATTCCGCTCGAGATACCTCTAAACAATTCTAAACGATGTAGAAAAGAATAAAAAAACTTCCTGTTATCTCTCACTCGCTATCCTTCTACTTTAAAATAATGTATACTGTTCGGAGAACGAACGGTAGAGGCGGTTAAAATTAAGTAAATATATCAACAACAGTTTTATAGTTGAATCGGTATATTACCTTCAGGGTTGTTGTCAGGCCGGCCTCCGCGGCGCGAGTGGTAGCGTCTCGACCTTTCATCCGCAGGTCCCGGGTTCGAATCTCGGTCAGGCATGGCATTTTTACACACGCTACAAATCGTTCATTTCATCCTCTGAAGCAATTCCTAACGGTAGACCCGGAGGTTAAAAAAAAAGAAGAAAAAAAAGTTTGTCGTCAGATCCCCTGAACAAAGCTTCCGGACAACCTACAAATTCGTACGATTTACACAAACGCGCATGCAAACACCATACACATAAAAAAAAAGCACAGTAATAGTTTAAATAATTAATATTATTATATCTCTTCTTTTTTTTCAGTATGCAGAAGTTAATCCGACTCTGTTGTCACTGGTAAGTTTTATTAATAGTGCTAACAGTAACATTTATTTGTTATTATTAATAGTAATTTGTAATTAATTATTACTAATTTGCTTTATACATTTATTCTTCTCGATACTATATCATACAACACGATGCACTTTCAATCGCATCGAATAATTAAAGATGTTTAATAGCTGTAAGCAAAACAGCGTTGTACTCGGGATTGTATCATATAATTAAGTTAACTGTACATAAAATAATAGTACTCATAATTTTAATACTAATTATTACGTAGTAATTATTTTATACAAACTTCTATAAACGTATATTATATAAATAAGTATATTAAATCCATTTACCGAGTAAGTCAGAAAACAGATTACAAATTTTTCTTTTATAACACAGAATTATAACTCTGCATTTCTTGTCAAGGCACTTTCATTGTCTAAATCATGTTATTGCGATAATATCAGCGACATGATTTTTTTCTTTTTTCCAATTATTAAAGTTATCTAACTGAAAATCTAGAAATTAAATAAAATATTTTTTTAGTCGTTCTGTTGTTCGATTCGAGACTATTCTCCATTCTCCTCTTTCAGGACATTTTTACTACATTCTCAATTATTTGTACCGTATCTGTCTACAATTTTTACCTGATATCCTCGAACGCTAAATTAAATAAACTTGGATGTTTCGTTAATTAATCTATCGTTCTAATTTGTCTCTTCAGTTTTCCTCTCTTAAAGATCTGTTCCTTTAAAATTTTATTACCCGCTTAATTGTCGACATTATATAAAAATAAATTACGAATTCTACCGTTCTTTTCCTTTCTGTTTTTACTATCATCCATATTTCACTACTATAAAGTTTAGAAGTTTAGAAGAAGACGCCGGTCTAGAAGTTACCTTCTAGACCGGCGTTTCTCAACCTGAAGGTCGGGAAATTAGCTTTTTCGTCGCATTTTACGATTGTACTTTTAAGGTATGTTTTTAATTAAGTAACGTTTTAATAAATGTCCGCTGCAGCGCGGCTATCGCCGTTTCGCGCACATGCCACAAGAAAGAAGTCACTACGTCTACTGGCTTGCTACAGACTCCATTATGTGATCGTTAGTCTTTGTTTTCCAGTATCCTGTGCGAGTTTAAAACGCGTATGACTATAATAGACAACGCCACCGATTATGAAATACGTGCTGTAATTCGTTTCTTAAATGCAATAGGAACGTAAAAGCGGCATTCACAGACAGATTAATTACAATGATTTTGTTAAATGAGCGTGAATAACCGATTCTTAAAGTATTTTTCATGCCGATTTTAAATATGATATCAGAATTCTTCTATCTATATCTATAGCTTAGTTTTTTGTGACTAACATTCTTATTTTCAGGAAGTATCGCGCATTAATTTCATAAGCGTAACATTTTGTGAACGTATTTTATTATATTATTTATCACAATCCCTTAACTATTGTCACATTGATTTGTTAGACATTGGTCGTCATAATTATTACTTACACACTTAATGAGTCACATTCTTTCTAACATATCATCTACCGATTAGTTATTTGTCATATTTACATATAAACTGTTGTCCAGACTAGAGAAATATTTTTAATTCTCATTCAAGCGAGAGTTCTCGTGTTTATAAGGTTCAGTTTTGTAGCTGACTTTCGTATCGGCGGGTATATGTTGTTCAGTAAAGCGAGTGCAATTCCAGCGGTTTGGAAAGAACCGAAGGATCACACCACAGACTGTTACTTTTGTGTAATAAAGATATCTAGGATAACAGCTAAAAACTAGACGTATGTAAATACCCTGATCCCTACGCCGTGCGGCCGGTGCCACATAGCCAAGAGCTTCTTCCAGTTATTCATCGTTTGACAAACATCTGAATTACAATTAATTCAAAACGCTATATAAATTCAATCTAATCTGGATTCTTTCAATTTTAACAGAAACTCTATTATTTGATTTTTTAAATTAATTTACTATTAAAAAACATGTACCTAATTTAAACATCATAAAAATCTAATTTTCCTTTTATTTTGATTTCAGAGCTTCAGATCTATCTGTAAAAACTTGGTAAGTGATAAAATCTACCTTTCCCAATAAACGTTTCGGTTTTATTAAACATACCTTGATTAACATAATATTATAATAAAGTTGTTCGTTCGTTCTTCACGTTTGAGGTTCAAAGAAGGGAAAAAGGAAACAGACATTAAGGTTGCAAATTCAACTACGTCTGGATGTAGGAGACCTCGAACAGAAAAGACTTTTGTCAAGTAAATTTTGATTCCATATTAATATAAAATTCATATCGATCAAAATAATTAGTACGATAAAACTAGAAACATCATAGAATTTCATTTGTAGTGAATCTTATTTTAATCGGTAGCTTTTGTAAATAACTGGTGTGTTGTGTGGCCGTCCAAAAATATGTATTGACTGAATCGAATGAATTTTTTTCAACTATCTGATATAAAACTATACAACAAACGTGTAAACTGAATCGGCATAACCGCTAACAATTTCTCTAATAATAATCTATTTCTTTAAGTAGAATAAAAATAATCTATCGCATGTTACACTAACGAATTATACACCCGCAGATCATGTGTAAACTTAAATGAAATTTGATTTTATAGGGTCAGATGTAGGTTACTTGCTTCTGGCATATTATTTTTCCATATGTTGTAAACAGGTATATAACATACATTCCTCGCAGAATTAATAGTTATAAACTACCTAGAAGGGAACTATCAGTAAAACTTCAAAATCACCCGTGAGTAAATCATAATCAGAGTACTGCTACCAGCGAAAGAATACTGAACCTTCTCGTTTTGAAAATTTTGTTCGCTTTATTTTCTATCGGTTAACATTTTTAACAAGATATATCGTAAGCCATTAAGTCATAAAATGACAGTTCATACCGTTCCAAACCGTTCAATAATCAAATGTATTTGATATACAAAAAACTGAATTTTAATACTCGGTACACCTGTGACGATCGAAAATTTTCATTAAGTTGTTTTTTTAATGCTAGAGAGGAATTTATTTGTTTGAACAAATATATCTATTCCAAGTTAAAATCTGTTCTTTGTAATCGACGGGCGGGCGAAGTTGAATTTCATTTTATCTCCACGCGTCCTATTTTTTACGGTTTACAATGAGGTACTTTGATAAAAGATTATTTGTTTTTGACGAGATGCTGAATTATTGAAATGTAAGAACTAGACACAAGAATATGATTCGTGTTAAGAATTTAACATCATTGATAAAGAAGGGGAATTTCAGTACAGTAATTTTATTAATCGTACATACATATATATCTATCTATACATCTGAGTAATTTAGGTGAGTTCGGATACGAGTGTAAGAAGGAAAATTAAAGACAGAGACTACAATTGTGTTTTTCAAAAGGATATGTATTACGAGTAACAGTACAAGGTGAAAAGATAAAGATGCTACGATTTGCTGATGATATAGTAATTCTAGCCGAGAGTAAAAAGGATTTAGAAGAAACAATGAACGGCATAGATGAAGTCCTACGCAAGAACTATCGCGTGAAAATAAACAAGAACAAAACAAAAGTAATGAAACGTAGTAGAAATAACAAAGATGGACCGCTGAATGTGAAAATAGGAGGAGAAAAGATTATGGACGTAGAAGAATTTTGTTATTTGGGAAGTAGAATTACTAAAGATGGACGAAGCAGGAGCGATATAAAATGCCGAATAGCACAAGTTACACAAGAAATGTAATTTGTTTACATCAAAAATTAATTTAAATGTCAGGAAAAGATTTTTGAAAGTATATGTTTGGAGCGTCACTTTATATGGAAGTGAAACTTGGACGATCGGAGTACCCGAGAAGAAAAGATTAGAAGCTTTTGAAATGCGGTGCTATAGGAGAATGTTAAAAATCAGACGGGTGGATGAAGTGACAAATGAAGAGGTATTGCGGCAAATAGATGAAGAAAGAAGCATTTGGAAAAATATAGTTAAAAGAAGAGACAGAGTTATAGGCCACACACTAAGGCATCCTGGAATAGTCGCTTTAATATTGGAAGGACAGGTAGAAGGAAAAAATTGTGTAGGCAGGCCACGTTTGGAATATGTAAAACAAATTGTTAGGGATGTAGGATGTAGAGGGTATACTGAAATGAAACGACTAGCACTAGATAGGGAATCTTGGAGAGCTGCATCAAACCAGTCAAATGACTGAAGACAAAGAAAAAAATGTATTACGATTATTTTTGATTCGCATTAACTTTTCTGGTTTATACCATGTTTATATTTTTTAATTTTGATTAAGATTATTTTTTTTATAATCAAGGTTAACCCCTCAGATGGCACATTTACCATAAATATTATGTGCAATTCATGTCATTTTGTTTTGAACGGTTTGTGTTTAAGAAAGGCCTTTTTTTTACATATAAAGAAAACTATAAAGTATTATCATATAAAACCTAATTTTTCAAAGTAAAATAACTTTTATATTTTTATTACAGAAAGATAAACAAGAATTAAAAATTTCTCATTCTGCTCAGAAGATCATTGAAGAAATTCACAAAGTAAGTAACTGTAATAAAAAATAATAATTACTATTACTAACACATCTTAATCAAAAATAATTTTATTATCTATTTTTAAATATGTTAAATAAAATTTCAATATACATTCCAATTATTATTAGTTACTGAAGAATATGTGGTTTATCATAATCTTTCAATTCACAAAATGTTCCTTCTACTGACCAGAAACAGTGACTGTCTATTTTATTTTGTTTTTTGGTTTTTACAGGGCGAAAAACACTTCGGTATTGTCGTCGCCCGAACATGATGTATATGTTTTAAAATTTAAATATTATACATTCGAAATTAATTAATTAAAATCGATAAAAATCCTTAAAATAAATGTTAAAATGAAAACACCTGTAGCATACGCTACGATCAAAATAAAAACACAAAGATCTATCGTGTTAAGATAAAAATGTACAATCTCCTTTTATAAATAACTGAAACAGAGTAATTCAAATATCTGAATACAAATGAACAACACTAAGAAATCGTAAAACAGAAGATAACAACACTTCACTATCCCCCAGAATTGTTTGCACGTTTGCCTTATAGTTTAAACTTGCAATGCAATGCCGCATAACAGATAATCCACAAGGATGCGGTGCACTGTCAACTGTGGTGCGATTATATGAGTCATCAAATATCCACGAGTGAGCCTAGTGTGCCCTATTTGCAATGGTCATTCCCGCATGAAGAGCTCAAAGATGAAAAAATGTTTCTAATCGGGTGAAGTTTATCGTTCACTCTAGCATCCCGCTAACTTTGCCAGACATCATGAATTTTCTTCAGGAAACAAAGAAGATTGTTAGACGCACCTGGTAAAAGGAGGCTGAAGACAAGCCTCTTTTTCTGCACTATCTGTGCGCTCAACGCCTAAAATTTCTATACGGCAGGAAATTCAGCAGAAGTTCACTGTTGTATTACAACTAGTGATATTTGCGAAATAACACACGGAATGTCACAAACAACAGGGTGTCTGGAGTATATGTCACTGATTGCCAGTAAGGCGCTCATGAAATCTGAACGAAGAACATGTTGAAATTTTGGGCTAACCGTACAAAAGGCATACAGTTCTGCAACGAAAATACTGGTGATGCTAAGAAGGCTACACGTGTACGTTCTGTTGCCAACCACAAAACCACAGCCGACCAAATTAACATTTCTAGAGCCGTCCTTATAAACTGTAGTATCAGGATTCATGTTATTTCTAATATTATAAACTGTCAAAGTCTTAATTATAACTATGATGGGTGTAAACAAGCCGGGCGGGATACAAGCAAAACCAGTCAAAGATGGTTCATTAGTCAAAAAAGAATTGCCTCTGAAGCCGCAAAGATTATTGTCATGTAGTAAACATCAATGATGATATCAATATCAAAATATCAATAAATAAAACGTTTTTGCTCCACGATATTTCAATACTTACTGTAGATAATACTTATCTAAGAAGTACGTATTTTTTTATATCTTGTATGCTTAATCTCAATACATTTTCTTTTAGAAGTAGAAAAACAAAGAATGAAAACACATAATTATGAAACACATAATGAATCGCATAATTTATCATCCCAAGGACCAATTTCCTTTTAATAATTTTTTTTCAACGGGCAAGATCAACTTTGACTATTTTTTACAACCCCTCAAACCTTTTAAAATAAAATCTGTAAAGAGAAAATAAGAAGCAGAAATTCTACGCGGAAAAAAGGTTTTTTTAAAACACGAAAGAATTACTAATATTCAAAAAGAATCCTGAATAAAATGAAGTAAAGACTTTCCAAACGCTTTGGAAAATCAACTGCTTTTTATTATGCTGTGGATCTGAATCACGATAAATCAGATAAAGGAAGAGTAATATAAGTAGAGGTCATTCGATTTAAACCTATTGAAGGACAGAATCCCTAAAAAATATGAAACCACCTAAATAACTATATTTGCAAATGTATATCTTGTGGCCTGATGTGTATGTAAATGCGAGAAATATAAGAAAATGCGACTAAAAAATGCGAGTAGTTGTAATAAAGCGTGATGAAAAGAGGAAAGGAAAACAGTTTTAGTAAAGACTGGAACATTAAAAGAAAACAAGTAGTAAGTGCAAATAATAGTGCAAACAAGTAGTAAGATTACTTCTTGTTAAATGTTATGCGGGTAGCGATATCGTAAAAATATTACCGAATTACAGTTATTACACAATGGATTATATTTGGTAGTAAAATTTAAAGTAATTTTTAGACGTTGTATAACTTACACGATTTTTTGAAAAATTAATTACCTCCATTCTTCTGCATCTATCCATAAACAACAAAACATTAGGTTTCAAGGTTAAATCTATCTTAATATAAATTAATAGTATGTACAACTAATCTCGTATTTTTTTTTTTTTGTTCAGAGCAATTCTAACAGTAAGACGATTAAAAAAACAAAAAAGAAGACTACTAAAACTACAACTGTTACTAAGGTAAGTAACTTCACTTCTCACTTCCCTTAGCAATACTGGTACAGACTGCTAGTTTTTTTTTTAAAGTCTATGTCATTTTTAGGAGTAATTTTTATTTTACGTCATTTTTTCAGTATTTTGGTCGAAATATGTAACTTACACATATCTTGAAAAATAAAATTTTATATCGGTGACAAAGGCGAAAAATTGTCTATTATTTTAATATTTTAAATTATGCTTTTAATTAAATTTTATTTAAAAAAAAAACTTAAATATGGAGGAAAAACAAAAGAACTACATACAAAAAATTAATTTTAAGAATAATTATACTCTTCTGCTAGAATGCAATTTAATAAACTATTATTTATTAATATTAAAAATAAATTAATATGAAATAAGGACAAAAAAAAATTAGCACCACAGCATTTAATAAATTGTTTTCAAAATAACATTTACCAGAATTACACACTTCTGTATATAGGATATCCACTTTTTTTTTAAAGTAATTATTTTCTGTTTAGCAAAGTTATTGATGTCACTTGATTACAAAGGAGCCATCATAATCTGTTGGAAAAATACATACAGTAAATTTATTTTTTAATAAAATAAACTTTTTGAGAATCTGCCGAATTTTCCAACGATGAAAAAGACAGAAGAGTGTAAGGAAACAAATTTTGAATGAAAATCCTGCAGATTTGGAGAAGTAAGGCAGCAGCCCTACCACCAATCTTATTCGGCACAGCGCTCTAACACGGCCAGAAGAATCTTTATTATTAGCAGCACCAAAATAAGTTTTTTTAAATAACCACCAAAAAGTGGATAATTATCCTTTTTTTTATTATTATTATTCTTTAAACTTAAAAAAAGCCTCATGTTGGATTTAAAAGTTAAAATTTAGGAATAAAAGAAAAAAAAAATTATTTTCACTTCTTAGAATGATTTTGAAAAATGATTTTATTATTTAAAAAAAATGTCAATTTCTTTTACATTTTGACTTTTTATTTAAATTAATGATAAGGCTCAAAAAAATTCTGTCAAAATAAAAACAGCTATTCACGAGAAAGAGAACAAAAATGAAAGAAATATAATGTAAAAAAATAAACAGACATCTACCAGGGATGAAATAATATTCTCTGAGTTGTGGTAATATACAGTGTTTCTAAAATGGTAAGCTGGTTATACTTTTTCGGATTCACTTGTAAAACTTAACAAGAAATATCCTTAAGAAAAATGGCGAGTAGTATAGAAACCTGAGGTTCAAACATAATGTCCCCCCACCACCATTAAGTTTGAACCTCAGGTTTTTTTTCACGAGCGCTGATCGGTTGAGAATCTCAGGTTATTTTTCACGAGAGCGAGCCCCTCTTTCTAGTAAAACTTTTACCACGAAATTTTTACGCTTTCGTGGTAAAAACTGCTGTATTTCGTGGAAATACACAATTTTGTATCACAAAAAAAAATAATAATTAAAATTTCATAAAATAAACTAATTACGAAGGTAGTTTTATTACTTTGCCGGTTAATGGTGAGTAAGCCACTATATTTCGTATATTAATAAACAATACGCGATTGTATTGGGTTTAAAATTCTCTTCGACTTTAATATTAATTTTAAAATAAATAACACCCATTTTTATCGATTCATCTTGTGGTGAACAATCATTCACCTATAAGGGATATTTGTTTTTATAACCATATACATAATGATTATGATTGTACGTGGTGAATCTGTTAATTTATAATATGATTGTTTAAAATCCACAAGCATCTTGTACTTTAACATTCGATCCCCCTCTAAATCCTCATATGGATAGTAGTTTGAATTTACGTATACTTTAATATTTTTAACGTTACACAAATCAAATTCTGACGCGTTCTTTGTAGCTTTATTTAATCTATCGGTTTGAAAGCCTACAATAACGTATCGAGGTTTGTCTAATTGTGATGATGTTTTTACATTCCAAGTCATCGATTTTGTTTGTGGGACTGTTGGATTCTGATTAAGTTCCCAACTTCTAAATTGTATACGCAACTCTTTTTTTTCTCTCAATTTAACCGATTCCAATTGATATCGACTCGATACCTTTAAATACGGTACAAGCCATGCGATATCTGTTATTTGTAGTTTAGATTTACGATCTGAAACTGTGGCCAGTATTGCGTTCACATCATCACTAGTGCGTTTCAATAATAGTTCTTATCTGTTGTTTATAATTATTCTTTTATAGTCTCCAGGAAAACCCAACAACACTGATAGGAGTATGTATAAAGTAAAAGCAACATCATCATCTATATTAATTTTATTTGTACTACTAACCCGATAAAGATATATAACGAATATTTAAATTCGCTGATGCTATTGCTCTTTTAATGAAAAATAAATATTAAATATCAACTTCACTACCGAGATAGAAATTTTACTTCATAAGTAATAAACATACAAAATATTAAATAAATTAAATATTAAGATACAAAATATCAATGAAAAAAGATAAATCATTTTCATGTAAGCAGTAAAATTACAAGGAAAAATACCAAAGGAATAAAGAGGTACTCAAAAGCAAACTAAAAGAGATTTCAAATACAAAAAAAGTCTAATAAATACAGATAAAATTTGATAAATTTACGAGTTATAAATAAATCTTAAATATATTTATGCGGAGTCTAACGTTTTTGAAAGTAATATAGCACCATCAGAAATGTCTGTATTTGAATTTGGCAGAGTTCATGTGAGACCCCCACGGCTTAGAAATGATAAAATAAAAGATAAAATCGGATATAGCTGACTAAAATCTGTGGAGTAATTATACGTTAATTTTTCTATTAAATTACATAAATATCATATAAAAATTATTAAAGTGAAATAAATGTTAGCTTTTATGAGATAGATCCAGAAACTGTATTTTCGCACTTAATTTTACATATTCCTCGAGGACTGTATTCGTTAGGGCAATTCTGTTATGTTCTCCGTTGGACAAATTGAATACAGCGTCAAATAAAAAATGACGAATACCCAAAATACTTCCGTATAATCAATAATCGTTAACCGTCTCATAAGCGTACAAATATCCACTAATAGTAACAGCACCCTTGACATTTAAAAGATATTCAATAAGACTAATTTTGGCATACTAAAAGAACAGATATAAATTAAATCAATTATACATTTTAAATGTATACGGTTACCTAATTTAAGAAAACCGGCATCATTAATGCCATTTAAAGCCAGTATGAAAGCAGCGGCACAAGTCGTTGAAGATAACCCATCGGGTTGGTCTAGTGGTGAACGCATCTTCCCAAATCAGTTGATTTGAAAGTCGAGAGTTCCAGCGTTCAAGTCCTAGTAAAGTCGGTTATACTAGATCGTAGATACCGGTGTTCTTTGGTGGTTGGAATTCAATTAACCACACATCTCAGAAGCGATCGAACTGAGATTGTATAAGACTACACCTCATTTACACTCATACATATCCTCTGAAGTATTATCTGAGGCTAAACAGGAAAAAGAAAAAAGCCATTGAAGATGGTTCTAGATGCAACTCGGTTTAGAAAACTATACATTTAATAAATTCGGTTTGGTTTATCGTTGAAAACCCGATAGTTTTATTTAATTTTCACCTCATCATTATTGAGAAAGAAAAAAAATTAAAATGATAACGTAATTGACATTATTTATGACATTTACATTTATGACATGACATAATTTAATTGACAAAATTTTTATTTTTGTTTCAGACATGGGAAGAATTGTTGGTTAAAGTAAGTACTGTTTGTTATTAAATTAATAACGCTTTCTATACAGGAATACACTAAAAATTAATGGTAAAAATGGAATAAACAAACAACTGTAGAGCTATATCTGTGAACTAAAAAAAAAAAAGTTAGCCACAGAAATATTATTTTTTGTTAATGAAAAAAAAAGTTTTTTTTTCATCTTTTATGAGCGCATAGGATCACTTTTAGTTAATCCATGATCCAAGTCTCTTTCAAAAGTACTTTTTCTTATCTTCTGATCTCCGTTCCCTTTCTGGTTTCTTATGAAAGATTTTGTACCGCAGTAATAGGGATATATAAATCACTAACCGGTGTCTAGATTTTCCTAGTAGGCAAAATTACTGAAAATAAATTCTCTTTAATACTTTTCAATGATCTCAATATATAACTGTACATAACAAAAGAATCACCTTTTTTTTTTAAATTTGCATATTTAACTGCTTCCTGTAGATTCTCCTACGGTACGAAATGAACCGACCGACATTACCGATTATTTTTAGTCCTGCGCATACAGTATATATGATATATTAAGAATCAAATAAAATAGCCGGATGCAATTTTACTTAAATGTACATCTGACATTTAAGAGCTGCTTAATGTTTTAAAAATAAATAGCAATAATACTATCAGGATCATTGTTTATTCTTAAAGGATGTATTTACACATCTGTCGAAAGGAAAATGTAATGGATTTTAGGTGTATTATGTTTGTTCTACTGAAGGCAGCACAACAGTTGAACCGATTTAGATATATAACAATGCAAATGCATTGGAATCCTTACATACCACAGTGTCATAGGCTATATATATATATATACACATATGTGTGTTTAAAAAAATAACAAGAATTTTTGTTTTTTTGGAAAGAATTTTATTTATTTGTCTACATTAATGTTATCACCTTCAAAATAGTCCCTATTATGTATTATACAATTATGCCAGAGCTTTTTCCAATCCCCGAAACACATCTGGAAATCAATCTTTGGAATAGGGTTTAGCTCTTTCAGCTATTTGCTTTTAATCTCATCTATGCTTGTAAAACGACGGCCCTTTAAGGTTCTCTTTATTTTTGGGAACAGAAAAAAGTCACACGGGGTCATGTCTGGCGAATACGGCTGGAGTATCATTACAGTGTTGTTTACGGCTAAAAATTGACGAACAAGCAATGAAATCTGGAGCAGGCACATTATTGTTGTGCAAAAGCTATGAACTGTTTCACCACAAATCCAGGTGTTTTTTTCAGACTGCTTCGTGCAAACGACATTGAAATTGTATGTGATCCTCCTTCTTATTGATCATTTGACCTTGTGGCAAGAACTCATGAGCAATATGCCATTAAAATCGAAGAATACAGTGAGCATAACCCTCACATTTGACCGTACTTAAGCTTTTTTCAGTCTTGGTGATCCAAGACCAAGCGGTTGAGTGGTATACATTTCTTGGAAATGCTTATACCGCTCATAAACCCTTACTTTACTCATAGCACATTCACCAAAACCAATATTTAATATTTTTTAAAACATTGCTGTACTTTATTCCATTCTTATAGCAAAATTTAATACAAATTCTCTGATCCATTATTTATACAAATAAAAAATCAACGATTACACCAAAACATATGTTATCCTTCTGACAGCTGGCATCCAAACATCCAATATACAGATACTATTCACCCATGTTTACCAATACAACAACAAAAAAATCCTGAGAATTGGACTTATGCAATCCATGAAATTTCAAAATTCTCATTACGTTTGAACACATCTCGTATACACACATATATATATATATATATGTATATATCTATTTTTTAAATAGATTTAAAAAAGAAATGATACTATATACAAAACTGTCATGCAGCACACTCTGTAATTATATTGTATTAGTAATTATTCTATATTAGAGCAATGTTTTTTTTTGGGGAATTTTTAATGTTTAAAATATATCTCTAAGTTTTTATATTTAATTTAAAGTGTTAGCAACACCAACAATGGTTCAGCTTTCTTTGCTTTACCTATATTATCAAATAAAAAAATAAACTAAATAAAAAGTAAATTTTTTTTCTAACTGTATTATTTACTTCTCCACAAATACAAGGAGATATTAATAGAAATTATTTCTATTGTTCTAATTCAAAACTTTAAATATCTATATGTCAATTAACATAACATTAAAACATAAACAGTGGAAATCTCAAAATAATTAAGATTTTATGAAAAAAATTTTTTCTTTGCTCCTAACATTTTAATTTTATTCTTAAACTAGATGTTACACAAAAAACTGCAGAGAAGAGAGAGATTGCTAAAACCTGTTACGTTTTATATAACATAACATTACTACTATTCTATTACTTACAGGATAGGATTCATTTTAATAAAATATTCCATCGATTACAAATAAAAGCCACATTATAAATAACCTCCTACTTTTCTCTATCGACTTTTCAAAATTTAATTTTGTTTTATTTACAGAAATTCGCAGTAATTCAGTCAGAAAGCGATTCGTCAAATGAAATTGTAAGTAAAGTTACAAAATAATTAATATAAATTAAAAATCCAACACAAAAATAAACAAACTCAAAGTAAGGATAAATCCAAATTTTTATCTGTGTCTCATATCTACTAGCCATTATTAGTCATATAATATATAATTCAGACACAAGTTGTATAATTCCAATTATTTTAGCTGTAACGATACAGATTGTATTGCTTTAAACAGTAGGATAATATGGTTACAGATAAAAATTATCCGCTTTAATATTTTTAATCTTAAACATTGACATTTAAATTATATAGTATAATGTTCTTCCCATTGTAAAATGGGAAAAACAGAATTTGGATACCAGATGGTATGGATACTTAAATAAAGGGGATTAGTATGGGGCTCTAACCGTTTACACGTTAATAAGTCAGATCAAATCTATACTATTACATAAAAAAGAAAAAGGGAAAAATGACCTGATCTACCGCTACTAAATTTTTACCCATGTTTCTTGGCATAACTAAGAAGGTTTGTGATTTATTTCATCTTGAAAAATCTCTAAAAATTTATATATTATAGTAGTGAAGATTTACCAGTTGAAGCGCAAACTTTACTGAATTGAATTAATGAATTGTGAACTGTGAGTGTCGTCTATCACTGTGTGAGCTGGATTTGAACCGATTGTTATGAACATCTAAAAACCAATTTCTAGATTTTCTGAGTTTCATTCCAAGTTTCAAGAGTTAAAATTGATTTCTGAATTTTTTTCTAAATCCTGTTATTTTTTTAATTTCTCAATAACAAATGAAGAAATCAACCTGCTTTTTGGTGAGTGTAATCTTCATGTCATTAAACTAATTTCTAGATTTTTGAAAAATTCAAACTTGAAAGGGGATAAAGAAAGGTAAAAATAATTTTTGAACGATGATTGTAAACTTTCCCAATCCCGACTACAATAAACGAGATATTCAGTATATCTGGACTTGCAAATACTCTTCAGATAAATATTTAAAAATCTTTTTTGGTCTTTTTTTAATTTCAAATTTGATACAGCCACTGCCACCATTATTGTATGTGTCCAATGGCTGCACCTGCCTCCGATTACTTGAAGAAACATAAAATAAAAAGATTGACTACTACAGGAAACGCAAATAACCATATAGCACCGGCAAAGCTGCAACGGAGAGCTAGGAATTTATATATTGTTAGCTATTAAAATCTCTCTCCTTGCTTCACCTAGAAATGATATGATTGAATTTTTCACACCGATATGAACATTTTACTCAAGGTCTACATATATACATCTTATTGAATATATGCATTTTTTTTTTTTTTACGAGAAATAGAAAACAAAAGAACATCACAAATATTTTAATAAAAATTATTTTGACTTTCAAAGATTGTAAATTTTCATAGCTGCAATTCATAATTAATATTTAAGTAAAACTATAAATGAATTTTTTAATTTTTTTCAGAATTCTAAGATTGAAGAATTCATTTCATACAATGCTAATGGATATTCTTGCTTGGTAAGTTAATTAATTGGTTGTGTATGTATGTATGTGTTATAAAATTAGTTGCTATTAATTAATTTCTAATTAATAACATTACTATTCATCATGATGCATGCATCAAAAATCTTAACTAGAATTCTATTCAGAAGAATTGAGAGGAGAGTGGAAGAAGTGTTAGGAGAAGACCAATTTGGTTTCAGAAAGAGTATAGGGACAAGGGAAGCAATTTTAGCGCTCAGATTAATAGTAGAAGGAAGATTAAAGAAAAACAAACCAACATACTTGGCGTTTATAGACCTAGAAAAGGCATTCGATAATGTAGACTGAAATAAAATGTTCAGCATTTTAAAAAAATTAGGCATTCAATAATGTAGACTGGAATAAAATGTTCAGCATTTAAAAAAAATTAGGGTTGAAATACAGAGATAGAAGAACAATTGCTAACATGTACAGGAACCAAACAGCAACAGTAACAATTGAAGAACATAAGAAAGAAGCCGTAATAAGAAAGGGAGTCCGATAAGGATGTTCTCTATCTCTGTTACTTTTTAATCTTTACATGGAACTAGCAGTTAATGATGTTAAAGAACAATTTAGATTCGGAGTAACAGTACAAGGTGAAAAGATAAGGATGCTACGATTTGCTGATGATATAGTAATTCTAGCCGAGAGTAAAAAGGATTTAGAAGAAACAATGAACGGCATAGATGAAGTCCTACGCAAGAACTATCGCATGAAAATAAACAAGAACAAAACAAAAGTAATGAAATGTAGTAGAAATAACAAAGATGGACCACTGAATGTGAAAATAGGAGGAGAAAAGATTATGGAGGTAGAAGAATTTTGTTATTTGGGAAGTAGAATTACTAAACATGGACGAAGCAGCAGCGATATAAAATGCCGAATAGCACAAGCTACACGAGCCTTAAGTAAGAAATATAATTTGTTTACATCAAAAATTAATGTAAATGTCAGGAAAAGATTTTTGAAAGTGTATGTTTGGAGTGTCACTTTATATGGAAGTGAAACTTGGATGATCAGAGTATCTGAGAAGAAAAGATTAGAAGCTTTTGAAATGCGGTGCTATAGGAGAATGTTAAAAATCAGACGGGTGGATAAAGTGACAAATGAAGAGGTATTGCGGCAAATAGATGAAGAAAGAAGCATTTGGAAAAATATAGTTAAAAGAAGAGACAGACTTATAGGCCACATACTAAGGCATCCTGGAATAGTCGCTTTAATATTGGAAGGACAGGTAGAAGGAAAAAATTGTGTAGGCAGGCCATGTTTGGAATATGTAAAACAAATTGCTAGGGATGTAGGATGTAGAGGGTATACTGAAATGAAATGACTAGCACTAGATAGGGAATCTTGCAGAGCTGCATCAAACCAGTCAAATGACTGAAGACAAAAAAAAAAAGATATACGTATTAAAAAAGGTAGCATACAAGCAGTACACTTGTTTTACACTTCCTTCTACTACAAATCAAACCAATCACTTAATTTGGGCATTCTTTATTTTCATCGTTTCCTAATTCATGTGCATTTGATTACATCTATCTTTTCAATCTACTCTTTGGCTTTTTAATATTTCTATTAGTTTTATCTCATTACATAAAGCTTTTTCTCAATCTGGAAAATTAATAATATATATATATATATATATATATATATATATATATATATATATATATATATATATATATATATATATATATATGTTTATGAACATTTTCTATTTCTAAAACATAGTTATAAATTGCTAAAATTACTATTTTATGTACTTTAATCATTTTCATTTTTTACAGGAGAAAATTTTAAAAACTGAATCATATGCTGAATATCTTGCAGTAAGTATACTATTATTAAATGGTATTATTACAAATGAACATTAACTAAGAACCACTAGTTGCATATGTCCTTTACAGATCCATATGCAGAGGTGCTTTAACAAACCATACACAATAGCCAAAGAATAAATACCAATGGTACAAGTCTGAATATCATTAATCACTGATCCAGTGTGTACGCCTAACTGAAACTATACAGAAATCATTTGGGAGCAAAACATCAAGGATAAGATAAAAGAGTGTTCAGCCAGATTCCTATCAGAGAATTCCTTAGCAAATCTCAACAAAAATTTTTACTCAAGAGGAGGATCAAAATCCTTGTTTATGATCTGAAACGTGTCATACAAATATTGAACTTGTGTAAGATTTTTTTTCTATTACTTGTGTTTAAGGAAATTAATTAGGAATGAAAAATGGTGAAAAAAATACTTTTCATCAAAAAGAAGGGCAGATAGCAACAGACAGTCTTAAATTACAATACAGATTTTGATGTTGGTTGCAAAATTAATTTATTCTGTAGCTTATATTAAAATTAATTCGTTTGCAATAAAATGTAGTACAAACAAATAAAGATTGCGATAATCCTTCTTGAAACACAAATATGTCAGTAAAATCAGAAATATTCAATATTGTAAAAGCAAAATTTTACTTCAATACGCCTATAGTAGACTAAAAAATTTCATTCATTGCTCTTTTACATGTTTGATAAATATTACAGCATACTTGCAAAAGTTAGGTATGGCAATTACGTACGTTTACGAAGATGTAACATAGAATTCTTTTTTTTTATAAAAAAGAGCTCTTCCTGAATTTATATAAACTTGAATAAATAAATAATGCAGAACATAAAATAACTATATATTATACAGATCAAATAAGTGATGTTATGAGAGATATTTCATGAATAACGAAAAAAATTGATCCATCATTTGATAGAATGATGGATCAAGGGAAATCATGAAAAAACCTTCATCTGAACAGCAAAGTAGAAAATTATTGATTAAAAAAAAACCTGATGATAGATCATATTAAAACAATTTTTACATTACGTAACATAAAATTGGTATTGATAAAATTTTTTTTAACAAACTAATTGATATTTTTTTAATATACTGAATTGAATATGTATGTAAATTAAGTTCATTAAACAAGCATTAAAAAAATTCAGGTTTATCTAATCGCATTTCTTAAAACTTTGTCAACAGAAAAATACTGTTCTTATGAAAAAACAAATTTTTTAGGTTATCAGAAAATTTGTTAAAAATAGAAACTGAAGCAGAGTAAGGTCCTTCCTCTCTCATAGTCCAAACTATTACTTAGGTCATGGTATGGGAATTATTTCATATAATTGTCACTTTTACATTTTAATATCATTTATTATTTTCTTTTTTTATTCATTAATTTTCTAACCGAAGGGCTGGACTAGTGGCAAACTTGTCGTCGCAAATCACTTGTTCAACAGCTGATTTCCAAAGTCAAAAGTTCTGAGGTTCAAATCCTAGTAAAAGTTACTTGCTTTTATGTGGATATAAATGCTAGACAGTGTATGCTGTTGTACTTTGGTGGTTGGGGTTCAATTTACCATACAACTTATAAATGGTCGACCTGAATCTGTATAAGACTACACCTCATTTATATGTCATACACATCATCCTCGTCTCATTGTGCCACAAGGGGAGGGGTTGCTTATAGTTCAACAATTAAATAGATTGCAATGTACACATTAGGAATAATATTTAAAATTAATTTTGTACTTTCTTCTACGATATAGGTTTTTACATGGTTTTTCTTGATCTTTCCAGGCAAATGGTAGAGCAATTTCTCTTTGTTATACATGAAATAGCTCTCATACCGTAAATGTAATGATCTACGAGTTGTGTGAGAAAAGCAATAAGACAGACTTTTTTCTTACCAAAGTTTTTATTTTTTTCAAACAACAATATTATCCCCTTCAAAGTAGTTCTCTTGGGCAGCTATTCACCGGCGGAGTCGTTGTTCCCACTCCTGGTAGCAGCGCTGGAAGTCTTCAACTGGTAGGGCTTTTCACTGGTCGGTCACAGTCTCTTGAATGTTCTCCAGAGTTCCAAAATGATGTCCTCTTAAGACATGTTTCAATTTCGGGAAAAGGAAAAAGTCACAAGGACTCAAATCAAGTGAATAGAGGGGTTGAGGAACCGTAGCAATGCGTTTTGAGGTCAAAAATTTCCTGATGGAAATGGCCGTGTGACACGGGACATTGTCATGATGAAGCATCCACTGGTCTGCAATGTCTGGTCTCACACGAATCATTCTTTTCCTGAGCCTTTCAAGGACACCTTTGTAAAACACTTGCTTGACAGTTTGTCCTGGAGGAACAAATTCTTTATGCACGATACCCCTACTGTCACAAAAAGCAAATCAGCATGCTTTTGATCTTTGATTTACTCATTCGACATTTTTTCCCCAAGTTTAACACAAAACTTGATTGCACAACGTTGCTCTAAATCCCGATGCTCCATTTTCATAACACACAACTTCACTGATGGCGGTCAAAAATACTGTGTTGGCTGAATGGAGCTGAAACTCATACTGAGCATGTGGAAGGGATGAACAAACCAGTCTAGAACAGACCAGTAAACACAGCATTGCCAGATTGCTCGCAGTGTTACCAATCTCATTACTTTTCTCACACACCTTGTATATAATAGTGAACAAATATAATAGGTCTATTGTCTGGTTTGATACTGATTTTTTTTCCTAATAAATTATTTATTTTTAGCAAAGTTCACATGTATGTAACAGAAATGCATTGAAATGTTTGAATTCTTAATTAACTAAAATCGGTTGACATGAATCATATTTATAGCGGTAACAAAGATCTGGTAATCTGTATTCATATCTTGATAATTCCAACTATTTAAACATAACCAGATTTAAAATTATAATATAGACAGGATTCAAAATCAAAGAGGCATAGCAAATAATAATGTCAAGCCTAGTGAATGATTAAGATGCTCCAGAGTTACTTTTATAATTTGCCTTCATAAATTTTTAACAGAGTTGTTGATTGAAATTCTGGGTTTCAAATGATGACAAGCTATTTAGAAATCTGTCACAACATGTGATACATTTCATTTGTCCTACATATCACTAGTGAAATAGTATGGTCAAAATCAATAACCATTAAGGTTTCTTCATAATGGTTAAGTAAAATAGGCATTTTTAAACAAGTTGATATATAAATGTGTTACTAAAGAATTAATAATGAAAATTTTTGTCTCTTTTTCAGTATACCACTGCATTTAAGGTAAGATTTGTTAAAAATATATTATAATCTTACTTCACAGATTGATGAATGAATATTAGGTGCTGTTATAATTTAAAATTATAATTTAGTGGATTAATGTACACAATTTGACTACCTGTACTGGTAAAGATAATGTAAACAATCAAATTATATTCATCTCATAATTATATTTGTAGCCACAATAACATATTGAACTCTCCCATTCTTCACTCAACCTGTTCTCTATTTCATTCAAAATTAATGTTATTATGAGAAAAGTATGAATTTATTATTATTAAGTAAATTATAAACAAGTTCTTTACTTAATAATAAAAATTTCTATTGAGATTTTGTATACTAATTGTAACTCCATACTGCAACCCAATAGAATAAATTAAAGAAATCAGTCTGGCTGATGAATAATTACAAATGTTTCACACCATCATTTAGTATACTGAAGATATGAAATCATAGTATACTGAATATAATATATTATTTAATGCGATTTTTTTAAGATTGCTAAAATTATAAATATATTATAGCCCAACAAATCTATTGAATGTCTGTTCATCCAAAAAGTGAATTTAAATGTTATTCAAATTTCTTTTTCCACTAGATCGCAAAAGAAGTTTTAAAAAATATCTTTTAGACTTTTTGTTATTTTTTCTGATTCTTCATATTCCAATTTATGAGAGAATTCAGACATAATTAGATGTAATATAAGAAGAGTTTTACTGTAATTACCTGGTTCATACACCAGGCAGGCTAAAAATTAGCTTTTACAGTTACTGATAAGAAAATCAGTGAATAAGAAAAAAGTTAACGCTGAAAGTATTTTATTATACAACTGATATGTATTAGAGGAAATATTGAAAATTTTTTCCATCTGTCTTTCATGACAGCATTTAACCACTCAATTATACATTTAAATAAATTTAAAATTGTCCAGTGTTAAAATACGTTAATGATCTGTTACACAAAATATTATTTTATGATCTCAATATATGCTACATAGCAGTGTACAACTATAGCATATTCCACCTGCACATGTGGCTACAGGACTACCAAACCTTTTGAACATGTAAATATAAAAGTAACACAAGTCACATCAAATACTTAAAATATGATAAAGCGGTGTAAAAATTAAATTCAACATATTGAGTGGAGAAAGAAAGCGGTTAAGTAAGATGGTTCAGAAGATGTGGCAATGAAAGTGTTAACAATTATCCTAAAATTTATCTTATACTACTCTACCAACCCTGTCTCCACCATCATGAAGTTCATCTCTTTTAACATTTATTGGATGTAGAGGGTATACTGAAATGAAACGACTAGCACTAGATAGGGAATCTTGGAGAGCTGCATCAAACCAGTCAAATGACTGAAGACAAAAACAAAAAAAACAAGAACATTTATTGAAAACTTGAGTGTTTCTAATTTAAAAATTTAAAGTAACACAACGTCAAAAAAAGCTTGAAACATAAGAAAATATTTCACAAAAAAATAAAGAAAAAATAATTTGATCACTACCAAAATGTACAATGACAAATAATCTACAATACAATCAAATAATAATTGTCTTAACAAATACCAGCAACAAAAATGTAGAACACCTGCCATTACCGTGTTCATCAGTGTCAACAGGAATCGGTAGTAGATTTCAGATTTTTGGCTAAGTATTAAAAATATGTAGCCAATTTACTTCTATTATAAAAATAAATTTAAAAAATTATTTTTGAAATTAGTTTTTCATAAAAAAATATTTCATTTCAATTAATTCCTAAAGAAAATTAATTCAATATTTACAAAAAATTAATAAATTAATTTTACTTCATATAGATCTGTTATACACAGTATTCAAAACATAACGCAACCTTATGGGAAAATGAGTGAGTAAGATACAATAATAGTTGAAAGTGGCCTCCAATATTCGATTCATATAATTGAATATGATGTTGCATCCTCTTAAACACATGCTGTAATGTTTGTTGAGGAATTGCAACTGCACATCATTCAGTTTCACTCTGCAATTCAGGAATGGTGTGAGGAAGAGTTTTGTAAGCAGGGTTCTTAAGATATAGCCACAAGAAAGAATCAGGAGGGTATAAATCAGGAAAATGAGGGCACCACAACCCCATCCATGAAAACACTGATCCACGAAAATCATAAGTGTTGTTGGCTGTATGAGCCGTACTACTGTCCTGCTGAAATGACGTGTACTCTAGCCGGTCTGCAGGTATAGTGTTTACAATTTTTTGCACCATCTGTATGTAGTGCTCACTGTTCACTGTGCCATTAAAGAATGTCATGAAGATTCACATCTACATGACATTGCACACCTAACATCTGCTTTTTGTCAGTGCAGCCGATTTGAATTTTCCATACACCAAATGCATAAATTCTGTGCATTCATATATTTATCAAGGTGGAAGGAGTGCCTAATCAACCTAACACCAATCATCGAGTTCTTCCCCATCTGGCATTGGAGATGATATGAACTGCTGATAGAAAGCTATATGTTTTTCAGTGTCTGCAGGTAGCAATTTGTGAACAACATGAATTCTGTAAGGATGCATCTTTAAACACTTGCATAATGTTGTGGGGCACTACCGACAGAGAGACTAGACTGGCTAGATAGGCGTTACACAGACTTCCTTGGACTAACAAAATATGCAGCTTACACATCGATCAACTTTTCTGGTTGTTAGCACTTTTGATCAACCACTTTCGGCTGCATCTGGCACATTCCCTGTCTCTTGGAAATTTTTATACAGCCGATTGATGAAGGACTTGTTTTGTTGCATCCACACTATACTTTTCTGTAAAGGCATTCTGGGTCTGAGCATAATTGGCATATCTAATGGATTGGGGAATGATGAATATTTTCTGATGCATAACCCAATTTGTCTTTTTCCTCAATTTAACATGAAAAAAAGAAGGAAATATTCTTCCATAAGGTTTCATCATTTTTTGAACACGCTGTATTTCATATTTGCAACATTCATATTTATTTATCCATGAAAAATCAACAAAACCTTTTTTCTAAGTTAAACATTTATTTACATGCTTATTTTCTATGCTTGTTTTCTACAGGGTAAATGCACAGATACTAAAAGTTTAACACATCACATTAAAACAGTAAGTAAAATAAATTTCATTTTAATGACTTTTTTATTATAAAATTGTTGGAAATGTATTTTTTTTTTAAATTAAATTTGTATTTTATTAAAAAATAAGAATATGCTGTATTCTGTAGCAGGTACATCCATGAATAACTTGTAATGAATGTGTAGATAATAAATATTAATTGTGTAATTAACACACAATCAAGATTATCAATGTTTAGAGAAGAACTCATGTTGTTATTGTAATTTTAAAAATTTAAACATAATTACTACACTATTGTTACAAATAATAATAAATGAATATATTTTACTGATAACATTTTATCTGCACAGTACAAGGATACACATTAAATAGTTCTGCTACCTCGTAAAAACTATGAAAGAAAAATCAACGGATAATTTCTGTTATTTAAAACATAATCATAATTAAATTTTCCCATAAACTGTAATTTTTTTCAAACATCTACATTTATCAGCATTATTCGGGTTAACTATTAAATATTTTTCATATGAAAATCATTGTTTAAGATGAATTTTATTCTAAATTTAATCTTGCACAACTTTTTTTAAAGTTTTACCCGAAATATTTAGCATTATTTGGGTAAAAATTATAGTTAAAACAAAATACACAATTTATTTGATTAGTTTTTTAATATAAAAATTTGTAATGAAATTTTTTTAAATTTACATCAACTGTCCAAAAATTGATAACATTTTAAGTAATTCAATGAATAAAAATTCTAAAACAAATTATTTTTACCATATGAACAAACTGGTCACCTACTTTTTTTCATTTTTCCACAATCAACTTTTATATTAAGTCACTGAAACTGTGTTGAAATTCACTCTGAAAAAAGTGAATTATAAAACACTGTTTCACCTATAGGAAGCTCCATGACAATTCTCAAAGAAGTAATTTTAACAAAAGATATTAAAAATTTAATTTTCTTTAAATTTTTTTAATTGAAATTTACTTGTAGATTTACATTTTTATTGATTAAAATGCAGCTTTCAAGTATTTTTACTCTTTTAATTTTATTTAATAATCAATCTACGTGATTCACTATTTGATTTTTTATTTTGATAAAATACATTCTAAACAAGACAATGTGAAAAATAATTTTTATCTAATTGATGATCTGTGAAAATATTGTGATTAATATTCATCCTGGTTAGTGGGTGAACATATTCATATTCATGAATATGTTTTAGGCAAAAATTTACATCAAAGTTAAGATATATATATACATATTTTAAATATTCAAATAATTCTTTAACCTTTTTAAAGTATAACTAACTGATATTTTTGCTTTAATTTTTTAAAGGTTGCAAAAAACAAACCAAGACTGCTGGCTTCAGTAAGTATTATAGAATAATCATGGATTATTTTTAAAAATTAATCTTCCTACAATCATTGATAACAAAGGAAAGAATCCAATAAAATCAATTTAATTAATAAATCAACAAGTCATGGGAAATAAGATCTACAAAAGATCAATTGAAAAAAGTTGTGCTGTGAAACAAAAATTTACTCTTTATATCTTAAAATCGATTGAACAAATTCTTTATCAATATTGGTACAGACTTACAATCTTGTTCAAACAATACATTCGGAATTGAGTTTACACAAATACTATTGTTTTCACTAAAATTGTTTAACGGAAACAAAAACCGAAATATAAAAGTTTTGATAACTTTATGAAATTTCTTACCTTTACACAAACCAGCAAATCCGACCAGTTCAGTCCTTAACAATCTGACTGACCCACCCAATTAACAGGTGGTATTCAAATATGTTATTAAATACTAGATGAGAGTTCGTGGTTGAATACTAGATCTTGGAGAGCGGTTACACAAAAATGACTTTTGTAAAAATGATGGATTCTACAACTATTTTACCTCAGAGGAAGCCTACCATCCTCTGAAGTAATACCTTACGGCGGCTTCGAAGGCAAAACAAAACCAAGTAGTATACGATATAGACAATGCGTTGGGGGACAGGAGAAATTACTTATGATGTATAGCGCGCTCTTTGCTGTTTATTTGAAGTTAATTGGACGATTTAGTTTGATTTTTAAAATAATATGGTAACCTCAATTATTATTAATTCGTGATCTTTTTTATTACGTACATATTTAAGGTGAATTATGCTACTTACATATTTTATATTATAAACTCTTTTTGTTAATCAAATATTAATAATAGTTGTCTGCTAATAAAATTAAATATTATATACATAAAACTACATTAACAAAATGTGCTGGATTAAATATTGCGATGGTGTCTGAAAAGCCTCTTATAACCGAAATATTTATTTTAAAATAATTAAAGTCACCGGCTATTATAATGTTATTCATGATAATTCATTTCCGTATTGTGTAGGAAATTAAGATTTCCCTGTTTTTTAAACTTAAAGAAATTTAGAGTCTTTGGTTATGTACAAGGTTATAATTTACTTAAGTAAAACAATTTTAACTGTATTAAAACGTAAATATTATTTAGTTTTGGTCAAACAGTAGGCTCGATTTGAATGGATACACAAGAACTGCATTTGACCAAAGATTTCAAGTTTTCGTCGTAATGCTATTTTTTTCTCTTGGTATGTACACTTAAATAAAATTTAAACAATATAATTTTCATAAATTTTAGTGATACATTAAATTCTAACGTTTGTTTATTGTTTTAATTTACAGTGTTTGAAATATGTTGGTAAGAACATTGTGAGTATTCTTTATTATTATTATTATTAGATTTAAAAAAAGTAATACATGCACTATAGTAATTATGTATAATGAAACATTAAAAGATGCTTTGGAGTAATTCCATAAATATAGTGGCTATATTTTAAGTGGTCAGAATTTTGATAATTTGACCCAGCAACAGATTAAAAAGAGTAGAAGGAATACTTCATCTTTCAAGGCTATTGATATCTGTGTAACAAGCTATTCTTGGTCTCAAATTTAGCAGTTATTGGGAAAATATATTGTAGTACTTGTTAATAACTAACCTAACCTAATTAAATAATCATAAATAATAAATTGTATGTAAATTTGTTATTTGTATCCTATCAGAAGTGATGTAGTAGGTAAAGAAATAGTCTATTGTAAATAAAGAACAGTTTTTAATCGTAAGATGGTTTATGAATGTACTTATTTTTAATAAAACTTATCTGTAATGAAATTCTCTAAATTTGAGTTGGATGGATGAATTAAGCTACATTTTGGATGATGAAATATCTCAATTCAAGATTGCTCAGGTTGAAAATTATTGTTATCCATGTGACCCTAGTTACATTTTTGTTGTTTTTTTTATTTACGAAACAGAGAATTCTTGAATGATTTTTTAAAACAGTAAAATGTTTTTAATATCCTAAAAATAAAATAATCGAAAAGAGTAAAATTTTTGTTAAGTCCACTTCTGTTGGACTGTTAATATGTTGCATCTGCTCAATATTTCTCCATCCTTTTGCTGATTTTTTTTTTTTTTTTAATATATTATAATCAACCCCTGTAATAAAAGTTGTTTCTTTTTTTATCCAACTATATGTTGATTTAGGGCCTTTCAAAAATAATCCCCACTTGCTTCTATCCCTTTATTAAACTTCTTGAATTATGTTAAGACATTTCTCAATCTCTTATGTCCTCTTTCACTTTATTGATCATCTCTTTCATAGTCCATGTCTTTGGATATTTTTCCCTCTTCCAGGTCTACAACATTTTTTAGCTATTCTTTCAGCATCATGTCCAAACCAACTTTATTTAGTTTACCCACTTATGGGGCTAATCTAACATATTTTCTTAATCTATTTCTCTTTTTACTACCAATCGGAACTTTTAAAAATTAATTTCTACAGCCTGGATTTTTTTACTTTATTTGTGGTTATGCATGCATTTAAAGTACAAGTCAAAATCGACAGAGGCTTATGTACCTCATTACACTTCTTTGGGACTTCACTAGTCCAAAGCCTGTAAGAAATTGGTTAAATTTGAAGTTTGACAGTTTCTCCTGTAAAATTCTGAATTTAGTCTAATCTTATTCCCCAGATTACAAAAAGCTTTTAACTAGGATATATCAGTTCATTTCTCCCTAACTTTCTCTTTTATTTTGAATTAGAATTGTTACTTTCCATTTCCTTCTACTTCCAATATTTCCAATATTTGTAAACTGTTCATGTAGTTACTCCATTTCCTCCTTGATTTGTCCAAGTAGTTATTACTACTTGGACAAATCAAGGAGGAAATCAATGTGTTTCTTTGGAGATACTATTGTATCTCCAAAGAAACACATTTTCTCATGCTTATTCATAACTAGCAGCATTTCGCTCATTCACTTATAAGAGTAATCTGTAACTATAAAAAGAGAAACAGTGACAGCATATTCCCCCTGCTTCAAACCTGCCCTCATATTGAATCATTCACATTTTCTGTTTCTTTTCACACTCTTCACCAACATTCTCACTACATTGCATCATCCCTCTTCAATAAATTCTTTAGAAGTGCTGCTTTTACTATTTATTTTGGGATACTATTATACGCCTATTCAATTTTGTTCAAAATCATCAGATCATTTCTCAACATCTTTTTACTCTGTTTCTTAAAAAAAAAAAACAGTTATGTATTATATCTGTCTTGACTAACCCATATTACTTTTTCTCCAACTGATTTTCAAACATCCCTTAGTTGTCTTCATGTATTTATACATTTTAGCCATATGTGATGTCAGTATCACTCTACTCTGTCATTCTCACAGATTTTCTTATCTTCATTCTAATTTTAATCATATAATCCATCTTTTTTAATCTAATAATTTAATACAATTATTGCAATGTTAATGTTCATTTCACTTTAATCATTTGAACTGTAATTTATCACATTTACCCCTTATCACATCTTACCTTTCCCCTAATACAAACATTATCATACAAAAAAAAAAACAAATTGGTAGCAGCTAATGTTTATAATTTTTAACCTACATTTTAATATTTTGGATTTAGGAACCTCAAAATGTTGAACTTTTCTTATTTTATAATATAACAACATAGGAAGTTTTATCTTTAGGCCTATAATATGTTTGAAGATGTGCCTGTAGGCCTATTTTAGAACTAAAGATTTTGTAGATTAATTTATGTTGTTACAAAATAATATTAGAAGGAGAAAAAAAATTAAATTAGAAGTTACTAATTTAGCATTAAATTTTTATAGGCGAGTTGTTTTGTAATGCTTATGCTACTTTAATGAATTTAAGTTTCAGCATTACAAGTACAGTTGTAATATCAATAAGTGTGCTTACTGTTTTTCTGTTATGTAAGGTTTTTTCAGTTTTAAATATAAATGATATACCTTTTAATTTAAAAGGCCAAAATATTATAATTAAATTATACATATTAAAATAAGTGACTAACACATGAGAACTTCTTTATATGTATTTATTAATACATATATATGTTTTTGTTATAAACTTCTGTCATTTGCAATACTCAAAATTACTTATTAAATAGTATTAATAATTTAAAGTATATTTGTATTGGTGTATACATTTTAAAATTAAATCTTATCAATCTTATTATTATTTTAGGAAAACTCACAAGAAAAGTTGGTTGTAAGCAGAGTAGCTATAAAGAATGGAGTTGTAAAGAAGGAATTTAATGTTAAAAAGGTATGTAATTAACTTATTGATCCTTAACTCTGTTTATCACTCATATTAAGTTAATAAGTACATTAAGCTTGATTACCTGATGTTCATCAAAGTACTAGTAAGTTCTTATCTCTTTGGAAAGAAATCCTATAACAAAATTCCAAAAATTGTTTCAGATTTTATTTATTTTCACTCTTATTTTTTAAAACCTTTTACTAAATTATATACTTGGTTAATAACTCTTAAAAAATTGTTCTTTAAATATGGAGAATGAATTTGCATTGAAATTTCAAAATAGTTTCTGTAAAGGTTACTTAAAATTTTATTTGCTTTAATTTTTATAATTTAAAATTTTGGGCTAGAACATAATATATTAAGCTAGTAAATCATAAAAAATCAGTTTTACTGAAAGGAATTTGGAACTCTATTCCCAGGTCAAAATAAAAAATAAAACTAATCGCTAATAGAAAAAAACGTTTTATTTTGTTTGTTGAATTTTTGTGTTAAAATTCGTTTTGAACAGATCGTGTTTTTTTCCCAGTTAAGTGCATTCTGAGTAAGTAAATTCCAAAAATCTCTTACGTTCATGAATACAGACGGCTCACTAATAATTATTTAAAGTTAAATACATTGCCAATTTGAATGACATAAACTGCTGTATTTGATAAATATGTTAATTTTATACAGCAAGTTTTATTCTTGGATTAATCTTGTGCAAACAAAAAAACAGACAAAAATCAGCATTATTGGTCAGTTTGACAGTAGCTAAAAATTGGAATAATGAACTTTTGTATTTAGTTGTATCAGATATGTGAAGATAAAATACATTCTTCGCAATTTAAAGACAAAACTTTATTTACTCACACAAGTGGCGTATGATAAGTCTTTGCAAAGTCAAGAGATGGTATACATTAAAATTGTTAAAGTCATTTTTAATTTCTTACATCATCTTTGCTAGTAGTATATGTTAAGCATCAGTTAGATACATTTAAAATTTTGTTGTTTTTGGCGGTCTACCAAGTACTGTAATTTGTAAAAATAGATGAAAGAGAATTTCATATGGGAATTAAACATTACTTTTTGTGGGGTAAAACTGCACATAGGAAACTAAACTGGGTAAATATTATGATGAATTGGCTCCACCAATTAGAACACTTTACAAGTGGTTTAGTTATTCTTTGGAGTGGTCATATCAGCACAAACAATGCTGAATGTATTGGCCAAAACATCTGTTTATTTTGAAGACTTGAAGCTAGATTTCACTATTAGGATGGATTCAAAAAACTTTCCAGCATCATTGAACTAAGTACAGGGTTATCATAAAAGAATGGTGCGGTTTCAGTAATTCATAGGAAGATTGTAGGGAAATTTATAGATGTTATATTGGTATCCCTGAAAGCCTCCGACCCAAAAGTTTGTTCATCAGCAGTTGTAACCACAATGTCAGTTCTTGTATTGTTGCGGTGAGTTTAGTGAGTTACTATGTTCTCGGATAAAGACAAAGCAAAGTGTGTTTTATTGATGGCTGAATTAAAATCCGTAATTTTAGTTCAACGTGCGTATCGACGTGATTTCGGAAGAGATCCACCACACAAAAATAACATAACACGTTGGTTCAAACAATTCGAAGAAACCGGATCGGTTAAGAAACAGAAATCAACCGGCAGACCAAGTGTACCAGATGAAATGGTTGAACTAATTAGACAATCGGCAATTAGAAGTCCTGGGAAGTCCATCTCCCATCAAAGAGTTGAATTAGGTATTCCAAAATCAACAGTTCACAAAGTTTTACATAAAAAACTGAAATTGCACATTTATAAAATCCAGATACTGCAGGAATTGAAACCTGATGATGGTGTAAAACGTTACAATTTCGCTGTTGAAATGTCGGACAGAATAAGTGAAAACGAATAATTTTTAGAAGATATAATTTTTACAGACGAAGCTACATTCCACGTGAATGGATGTGTTAACAGACACAATTCACGAATATGGGGCTCTGAAAACCCACACGCAATTATTGAGAAACAACGCGATTCACCTAAAGTTAATGTTTGGTGTGGTGTGATGAAAGATCGTGTAATAGGGCCTTTCTTCTTTGCTCAAAAAACAATTAATGGAGTTGTGTATCTTGACATGTTTCCTCAGGCCATTGCTTTCCTCAGGCGGATGAATTCGAAAACATTCATCGACTTCATTTCCAACAAGATTGTGCTCCCCCGCACTTCAATGCATCGGTCACAGACGCTTTGAACGAAAAATTTAGAGATCGATGGATAGGTCGGCAAGGACCCATACTTTGGCCTCCAAGGAGTCCAGACCTGACACCTTGCGATTTTTTCTTGTGGGGGTACATCAAAAGCGTTGTTTATACGCAAAAAATTTGCGATCTAAACCGCTTAAAAAACAGGATTAATGAAGCAATGACAACCATTAACGAAGAAATGTTAACTAATGTTTGGAGAGAAGTTGAGTATCGTTTGGACATTTGTCGAGCGACTAAGGGCGCACATATTGAAATTTATTAATTATGTAAAAAAATGTTTGAGACGACAAATTTGAAAAATAAAAAACATAAACTGTAAGTAATTCTGTTTTAATTTAAACCATGTTCAAAACCGCACCATTCTTTTATGATAACCTGTATTTAAAATTGAAAGGAGAGTATGCTAATGTATAAAAAATATTTTTCTTAAAGAGTGTCTTCTTTATTTTTACTCAGACTAATCAAACGCTACTTGTACAATTAAATAGTACTTACTTAAAAAATTTACATCACTCACCTACCTTAAGAAAACTGTAAAATAATAAAACTTTTTGTAATAAAGTTGCATAATTTTATGTAATAAATTTTTGAACAGGCTGTACAGTTTTTGTAAATGAGAACTAAGAAATCATATGTTCTGAATTTTATTTGCAGGAAACAAGCAACTATTTGCAGTGAATGTGAAGTCAGCAACTCACAATTTTTAACATTTTACTTTCACAATTTTTTAGCTTATATCAATTGATGATGGTATTATCATCTTGTTTAGATATTAGACGCTTTGGAGAAGATTTAATATTAGTGTTCTCATCAAAATTTTTGCATCTATCTTTCTCAAAGTAATCTAAACTTACAAATGAGAAGAATGTAGATTTACTTTAAAATACTTTGCCTCCTTTTCTTCCTCTTGGCTCTACCATGTTTAAATTAATGCATTTACTTGTTGCTTACATTAATGTCATTGTAATAGGAGATTTAGATAGGCGAACGATAAGAAATGCAGGTGTGGAAGTAGTATATGGAATTTAGCTTCCTAGATTAAACCTTATGTATTAAATAAATATTGGTACTGTAGATTTTTTTTTATGTTGATTTAGTTATAAATAAACCATTTTTAGCTTAATTCAAAAGTTCTGTCTTTACATGAAAGGCTATTTGCAACCGTTTCTCAAAAATGATAATTTGTTGGGAGACGAGTTAAAAAAAGAGATTTATATAAAATAACTAACAAGAGGCTTATATTACAATTAAAAAGAAAAAAAAAAAAATTAAAAAACAAATGATGTATAATTCTTAGACTTCTAACAAAATGACACTATTTAAATTTTCAGTATTAGAAAATGTTATGATGAATGGTATAAAAAAGTTTTGGCTACTTAGTGCATTTTTACAATTCGATTAATGCTAGTAATTCTTTCTTTTATGTAACTAGATTTTTTAATTACATAATTTATTTTAAAACCTTCTATATCTATATAAAATATCTTTTTTTTTTCAGTGCTGGAAGAAACGTGTGACTGAGGTAAGCATTTATTAGTTTAATTATAAATTAATCTTTTATTCTGATTCGTTTGTAATAATAAATTAAGTAGAATATAACAAGAATATGTAGGTATGCTGTTACCTAAGGTATTACTACTAAGTTTCAAATGTAAATCCTTCCTTTTGTGATCAATTTTAAATCATTGTCAATCTTTGGACCTTTATTTTATTTGCAAACTTTTTTAATTACTATAAAATAATCTTAAAAAATAATCATTTTAAAATTATTTATTCAACAAGAAAAATAATTTTTGTTTAAAAATTATCTGCTGCTTTGGCAGGGTTCATGGAGAATTACCATATTTTATTAGTACCTGCGACAGAAGGAATTTTTTTATAAAAAGGCTTATTATAAGAATTATTCATTTAAAAATGTTTTTATGTTATTAAAGAATTCCTTTCCCTCTCCAAATATATAAGTTTCTCAAAAATGAAAAGTAATTTGAAATAATTTTTAATTTTGTTGTACAATTTTTTTATCATTTTATTGTTATATATTTTTTTTAACAGCAGTATTATATCCACAGAATTTTGGTAGATGCTCTTATGAAGTCGTCTAATGTTGTGAAAGTGTCAGAATGAAAGTGTTCATTCTGACACTTTCACTACAGTGTTACTTCATCCGCTTTTCATCGTTTCTGGCATTATTCAGTTTATTATGAAGTTTTTTCTACAGTTTACAATTTATTTTTTATTTAAAAGCGGGGACTCTGCTGAACCAGTATCATTTTTTAACATTGTTCTATCATTCACTCACTATCTTCAAACCAAGTATTAATTAAAAAAGAATAGTCATCTGTTTCAAATTTACACCTTATTTTTACATCAATTTGAGTGTTAATTCTAGAGAAGAGCATCTCTGCCATTGAAGGACACGTTTTAATGAATGTAATATAAGGACCTGTGTAAACATTCCTTGTTGTTTAACATAATCAGTATAATGCTAATGTAACTAACTATGCAGCATAAGTCTTTTTGTGTTATTTAATCTCATTTACTTTTTCTAATTGCAGTCCATTTACAAAGCTTTAGTTTTTCAGTTATTGTGAATTTAAATTTAATAATATTTAATAGATTCAAAAAAAAAAAAATAATTTATTAGATATTTTAATAATTTTTTTTTTGTAAACAGATATTTTATTATTCAAAAATGTTCTGGATTTCCTTGTACTCTTAATTGTTACTTTTTATTGATTAACAAGAACAGTATAATGGCTTTACTTTCATTATCTGTTTATGCAATAAAATCTGGGTCCTGGATAAACTGCATCTTCTTTCAATGTGATTATTGTGTAATACCTGGGATATGCCCAGGTGTAGTAGTATAGAATTCAAAGGGTGTGAATAAAATATAAGATGCTAATGAATATAGTCACTTTTTTTAAACTGGGTCCTATTGATCACTTAACTTAAAGAGTCCCAGGTACTTATCATGATGCATGCTGTTAACTTCTTTTTTTTTTTTACTAATGTCTGTAGCACTTGAATTAGCTTAAAAAAAGACAACAATTTAAGAAACAATATTTTTTGTGAATTTCATTTTGGTAGAAAATAGATCATTACTTATGGAAAGTTATTATTTATTTCTCTACTTCTATTAAAAATAATCTGTCTGAATTTTAACCTTTTGGTAATTTTATACAATTATGTTGTCAACTCAGATTTTTTCTGCTTTAAATTACAACCACTTACTATGTTATTTATTAAAGAAATGTTATTTATAACATAGCATACATAGTTATATTATTATAGCACAGTTATGTTATTTATAACATAACATATTCATAAACAGTTATAAAAAAAACTGATTTACATTGTCACTCTCAAAGTCAGGATTTTCTACAAAGAAGAAAATTTTGCAACAGTCCTTTGTACAATTTTATAAAATTATCAATTTTTTTATATTAACATTTTTTTAATAACCTTAACTAGGAAATAATTTTCGTAAAACATCTTTAATATTTATTATTAAAATGATCGCTTTGGTGTGTTCACCTGATACAATTAAAGTCCTAAGTTCAGTTCCCATTTATTTTGTGAAAAAGAATAAGCATCAACTCTAATGTTGCAAATTCATAAACTAATTAGTAATAGTTTCAACTATTAAAAATATTTATTTTATTAATCTATTTATTATTTTTTGGTTTGAATAAGCCACTTTGGACCACAAGATTAAAATTATTAATTTTAGAATTTTTTTTGTTCTTTTATATTTCTATCATAATCTTCCTGTGTTTCTCTTTCCTTTCTTCAGTCCAAGTTGTTCTAGTCCGACATTTTGTTTTCTCCTGAAAATATTTTATTCTTTATAATTTGTTCCTCAGAGGTGACCGTCGTTTGATGTCGGCATTAGTTATTCTAATTTCTTTTAAATCTTTCCTTGATTCTTGAAACCAGTTATTGTTGGGTTTTTTTTGTTACAGAGGGTGTGAAAATTTCGTTTGTGAGTCTGTTTGGATCCATTTTTTAAGATGTCTGTAAATGCAATTCTTCTTTTTCTGATAGTATCTGTAATGTTTTCAATGTATGTATACAAGTCATTGTTATATCGCCTTCAGTCCTGTCCATTCTCTTTGATTGGTCCCTCCCAATATTTTCTTCAGTATTTTTCTTTGTTCCACTTCCAGTTTACTTAGTGCTTACCATGTTTGCTAAGGATTATAAGGATTATGTTTGCTAAGGTTTATAAGGACATAAAGGGCTTCAGATTGAATTACTTATATAGAATGTCTTAATTTTGTATTTAAAGAATGAAATATTTTGTTGTACAGATGTTTTGTGAGCTGGTAGGTTGGTCTCATTTTGTTGTTTCATAGACTTACTGCTTCTTTTTCTGATAGACTATTTTCTATTACTTAGTTTAAGATTTCAATTTATCAACTTTTCTTATTTTTTTGTATCTTGTCTCAAGTTTTTTTTTGGAGCTGGCTTTAAACCGGTCATGTATTCAGTCTTTTCAGAAGAGAGCAGTCCTGCTTTTTCAGCTTCTTTGAGAATGTTAATTTAAAGGGTGGTTGTTTCAATTCAGTTAGAGATAATGGCTAGGTCGTCTGAGAATACTAAGCAGTCAATATTCAAATTCTGTTTTCCTGTTCCTCCACTCTTTGATTACTTTTTCAAGGACAAGGTTGAAGAGAAGCGGAGACAGTCCATCACCATATTGTACACCTGTCTTGACCTTAAAGCAATTTGAGATTTTTCTTGAAATTTCACTCTACAATGAGTGTCAGTTAGGGTGAGATGAATTAATTTTCTAGTTTTATTGTCAAGGCAAAATTCTGCAATGATATTGAAAAGATATTTTCTATCTATGGAATCAAATGCTTTCTTGAAATTGACAAACGTGATGACATATTTTTTAGCTTTTAATTTTAAATTGGTAATTATTGACTTTAAGTTGAAGATTTGTTCGATGTTAAGATCATTCTTTCCAGCATCCACTTTGGTATTCACCAATTTGTCTGTCAAGTTGTTTCTTGGTTCTGATTAGTTGTGCTTTTGACAGAATTTTTGGGTTACTGGTAGGATTGATATTCCTCTATAATTATTAATATCTGCCTTGTCTCCTTCCTTATGTGGTGGATGAATGAGGAAAGTTGTCCAATCTGATGGAATTTGTTTAGTTTTCCAAATGTTTTCAATGATTTCAGTTAGTTTAGGTAGTGTTCTGGGACCACTGGTGTTTCCAGATTTCAGCTATTATAAACTCTTTCCAAGGCCTTATTATTTTTGAGAGATTTAATGATTTCTAGGAGTTCCTGCTGAGTTGGTGGTTGCAAATCAGAATTTCTTTATTTTGTGTTTCAAACAGAAATCTTTTTTCTGTTTCTTCACAGTTAAGAAGATTTTTGAAGTATTTTGAGAGGATTTGACAATCCCCTTGATCACTGTGGGCAACTCTGTTATTTTCATCTTTAAAGGATAAGCTAGGTGGATTTTTTACTCAGTTAAATTTTGTTTGAATGTTTTATAAAAATCTTGAGTTTTGTTCTTTTGGAAGGTTTGTTCAGTTGTTCTTCCAAAAACCCTTGTTTAATATTTCTGATTATTTTTTCTGTTTGCTTTGTAATATTTTGATAATTTATTCTGTTTTGTTGCTTTTTATGCATTCCATTATTGCTATGCTTAGTGCTTCTGTAGTATTGCAGCATTGCAGTCCCAGTTCCACCACATGTGCTTTCTTACTTTGGTGAGCTGAATTGTTTCCTTAGCTGTTTTGATCATTGTTTCTTTCAGTTATTATATTCCCATACCTCAGTTTCTGTTGACTCGAGCAGGTTTTGAAATTCTTGGTTGTTTTTGAGTTTTATCAGTGTCAATTTTAAGGATTCTTTTTTTTATATTTTTTCTTTTGGTATAAATTTCATTTTGATCTTGGCAAAGTAGTGATCTGAGTCAAGTGTGGCACTTCTTAGTACTTTGATGTTTTGTACCTCTTTACAGGATTTTCTGGATATTGTCACATGGTCAATCAGGAATTCACCGAGGTTAGGATTTGGGAATCCCCATGTTTTCTCTTTTTTAGGGAAATGTTTGAAGGTGGTAGATTTTAGTACTAAGTTATGTGTTTTGTAAAGTTTGACGAGTCTTTCCCCATTCCTGTTGGTTCTTCTTTGAGCTGAGTCGTTTCCAACTATGAGTTGGTATTTGTTTTCTCTTCCGACGTGTGCATTGAAGTCACTGAGTAATATTATTGTATATTTTTTCTTACCAAAATTTGTCTGCTAAATCAACTTTGTAAGTCTGTCTGATGTAGATCTGCTTCATCAACTTTGGCTTTGTTGAGATGATTGGTTGGAGCATGAACATTTACTAATGTGTACATTTTATTAGTACATTTAAAGGTTAGCAAGATATTTGGTGACTGAAAATTTGTATTGAATCTACCATTTTCTTGTTTACTATAAATGCTGTGTCCGGAAAGGGAACTGACGTAATCGCTCTTTTTCCTTCTTTTCCCGTGAGTTTTCTGAATCCTTCCAATTTGATAGGTTTTCAATTGTAAATGTTGTTTCTAGTACAGATGTAATTAATAAGTTGTGTTTAGTTAATGTGATAATCAGATTCTTGAGTTTGCTCTCTTCAAAGGTAAATTTATATTGATTGTTGCAAAGAAGTGTTTGTGTCTTAGTCTTAGTGTAGGTTTCCAGAAGGCTCCAACTCCTTCGAGCATGATGGTATGAATTCTTCAGAATCCGATGACCCGTTTGTGTTTCTCTTGACAGTGATGGATTGGGTACCACCTGGAGTAGTTTTCCTGTTAGAACTTTCCACCATGCTTTCATTAGAAATGATAATTTTCAAGGTTTGGCAATATTTCAGTCAAACTAGAGTACAACCAAGGTTGTAAGTCTTGGAGGGATTCAATTCAGTTGTCTTTACTTTGTAGACACCTTTCCAGCTGCATCATGTGGAAGCACTATGTCTTATTTGTCCATCTCTAGACCAAAATCTTGAAGAAGTAAAAGGCACCCGAAGGCATCCAAATTTTTACGGCCGTATTATTATTTATTATATTAATAAGTATTTATAATTTATTTATTTATTTTAATTGGGTGAAATTTCTTTTTATATTTTATGCATTTTTCTTTGTTTTGTTGGGCAGCTTTTTATTTCATGGAACTCAGAAAGCTGTGAAAGTTCAGAATTGGTAAGTTTTAATACTTTTTTATTTTATTATTAATTGGTTTTCTTTAATTAATCTTTGTTCTTGTATTAATGCAGTTAAATTTTTTTATCGGTTAATTTTATGAACGTTAAATAATTTTTTTGTATTCTTTTAATACATTTGTATAATAATATCAAGATACATATAAGTTTATGGCTCAAAAATTGTTTTGAATTTTGCAAACATAAATATTACTGAAAAAGTATACTAAATCAAAAGTTAAAAAGTTACAGGGATAGTAGTTTGTCATTTCTCTTGTAATAGCATGCAAAACATGAAAACAATTGATTCATAAGCTAAACAGAAGTTTTTATGACAAAATCAGTAAACCTTCCCATGTTAATTATTTATGTAGTTATTAGTTGCATGTTATGAATACATTGAGTCAAGTTCAGAATATTTTTTTATTTAAAATAAAAAAAAAATTCTAAAAAAAGTTTAAAAGATTAAATATAAAACAATGTACTACCGTATTTTAGGAGTAAAACAAACCTTGTATAAATCTATTGTTTTAATCGTTTAAATATTTAAAACTAATTATACCATTGTTTTTTATTTTAACTTACTTCAGACCATACTTTTACGGCTAATGTTTTTATTTATGCATACATTTTTTGTAATCTGTTCTCAAAAATGAGTTGTGCACATTACATGGGAGGCACACATTACATGAGTGCAAACGTTAAAAATAAGAAAATATTATAAATTACTTTATTAAGTTTTATAATTGTCTTTTTCATTGTATGCTAATCTAAAATTAGTAGACATGTCTTTCTGTAGGTGAGGTAACTGAACAGTTAATAATTTCTTTTTGAATACAAAATTCATGGGAATTCAATTTAAAAATTTCACCTTTTCTGAAAACTTTTTGAATTCTACCTTTATGCATATATCTAGATTATATTAAATAAATTTAAAGGGTTAAAAAGTTCCTTCAATTCCTTCAATTTTTAGAAGAAAAAATATCTGAAAAGTAAATTTCAGAATTCCAAGATCGTAACCAAATGATTTTTTTTAAATTTTATCCTCAATATGCTTCTTCAAGATGCATGTTAAAGGAGCAAATTAATGGTTCAAATATTATTTGAAACACTCAAACTTCATGCACATTATTTCTTCTGCTCTGAAAGAGTTTTTGTATTCATTTAGTTTTGTACATTTCTTTCATTCATAGCAGTAACGCATAACAAGCAACCAGTTACATCTGAATCTAAGTCAGTATCACACTTTACAAGTTCATAAAATGACACTAGATTCCTAAAAGTTTATTGTTTGGTTGCAACATAAAATTGTTTTATTCATTTAAAAATCTTACAGCTCACACATGAATAACTACACAGCAAAGCGCTAGACTGCACTAAAGAATGCCAATAAACCAAATGACCTTAAGTCCTGTATGTGTGCCAACCTCCTTGAGAGAATTTACTAAATTATTTGTTACTATCATAATAGCCCTTATAGAAACAATATAACAAAACAAAATAAAAATATAAAACAAAACAATATCCTCTATGGCAGATTGGTAGGTATCTATTTCTTTTATCTGGAAGAAAACATTTCAAATCCTTATCAGACGTACTTTTTCATACACTACAAAATTTTTCTACCATACTCTCAAGCTTATTTGGTAAATTAATAAGATAAAAATTAAGTGCATAGACAATTGAAAAAGTTAATATTCCTACAATTTGTTATTGTATAACACTTAAAATAGTTCTTAGTTACATGTTGTTTTGTACATTTTTAGTAGAATATTATAATTTTTTTGTAATTTATATATATATATAAACGTGCTGCCATCTAAAAAGCGGCAACAGATGGCAGCATGGTTTTTAATAAAAATAGACATAATCGTAATGTACATAAATAATTTAATTCAAATCCACTCAGTAATATAACATTGGCTGGCCAGGTTACATAGTATAAATTTTCTATTTATTTTATTTTTAAATTTAATTTTAATTTAAGATTTTTTAATTAAGACATCACAGTTATGGTAGTTGCTTTATTTAATTAACTTCATGTTTTGAATATACGATTGTAATTTTAATATTTTAATTTTAATTTAAAAATTTTTATGTTTGTTATGTAATTTTATATAAATATATCTTATATACAACTGATGATGCGGGATCCTGTGAAAGTGCTTTCAGAATAAGTCGTCATTCCATTTACTTTATAATTCTGTACTTGGATTGTTCAAGTTGGTTTTTGATTATTAAAATACAATATATGTAATTATACATGAGGTTTGTCCCAAAAAAGTGTACCGATTTTTAATTATCTATTGGACTTACCTGAAATTACAACTTATTCCCCTTGAAGTATGACCCTTGCAAGTTACACAGCGGTTCAAACTTTTCTTCCACTATTCGTAGCAGTACCATAAGTCATTTTCCTTAAGTGTGTTTAGCTTATTGATTACAGTTTTTTTTATGTTTTCCATCGTCCTGAAATGACACCCTTCAACTTAGGGAAGAGGTAGAAATTGCACAGAGCTAGATCTGGGCTGTGAAAGTAGGGGAATGTTTTTCTTCGCCAAAATTCTCGAATTGAAAGCAAAGTGTGAGCTGGTGCATTATTGTAGCGCAACACCCAATTGTGTGTATTGTCTGTTGTTAGGACTTTCTAGACCCGTTTTCAAAGTTTTTCCAAGAAATCTTTGTAAAAGCTGCCATTACCTCTCCTAGAGGTACAAATTCTTTGTGCACAATGCCACAGCTGTCAAAAAAAAACAATAATTGTTATTTTTACCTTGGATCTGCTCATGTGTACTTTCTTTGAACAAGAAAAACTTATGCGTTCCATTCTGAACTTTGCAGTTTAGTCTTGGGATCGTATTCAAACACCCATGATTCATCACCTGTTATTACTTTATTCAAAAAATTTGACTCAATTTCGAGTCTCCAGTTAATCCTGACAAATTTCCACGTGGTTTGCTTTTATCTCCACAGACCAGTTTTTTGGTACGAGTTTTGAACAATTTTGTTCTACTTGCAAAGGATCTGTTAAAATTCTATGAGCTGCATTTTTATCCAATCCTGTTTTTTCTACAAACATCCTGACTCTCAGTCGGCGGTCTTTCACCATCACAGCTCGCACCACTTCCACATTTTCATTGTTTGTTGACAAGTTTGGTCTTCCGGAATGAGGGTCATCAACATTTTCTTGGCTCTCTTTGAAAGCTTCATGCCACTTAAAAACCATAGTTCTCAATAGAGTGGCAATTCCATAAGCTTTGGTTAAAGAATCAAATGTTTCTGTGGCAGTCTTGATGAGTTTCACGCAAAATTTGGTAGCACAATGTTGTTCAATGTTTTCCTCCATTGCAAACATAACGATGTTATAAAGCATGACTATACATGAACAGCAGTAGTGCGTGACTGACTCAACCGATCCAGTTAAAAAAAGTATGCATGTGCAGCCAAGGTCACTACCTTTCTTTTTTCTTTCTTTTTCCTGTTTAGCCTCCGGTAACTACTGTTTAGATAATTCTTCAGAGGATGAATGAGGATGATATGTATGAGTGTAAATGAAGTATAGTCTTGTACATTCTCAGTTCGACCGTTCCTGAGATGTGTGGTTAATTGAAACCCAACCACCAAAGAACACTGGTATCCACGATCTAGTATTCAAATCCGTGTAAAAATAACTGGCTTTACTAGGACTTGAACGCTGTAACTCTGTCCCAAATCAGCTGATTTGGGAAGACGCGTTAACCACTAGATCAACCCGGTGGTTGGTCTACCAAGCGCTATTAAACATCAAGGACGTTTTATATTACCTGTTTGGCTGTAGGAAAGTCATCAGTACACTTACTTTTGGGATAAACCTCATATGTGTTTTGTGCGCGCGCTTGCATGTGTGTATGTAATTCTCTTTCTTAACACTTTCATAGCATTATGAAATTTATTATCTAATACATCAGTTAAGAATCTTTATTATACTTTTTTATTTTTGTAATGATCTAAATTTCTTGAAGTATTTACATATTTATTTTTTTTTACAGAAACAAAAATTGGTGGAATGTTTTAAATATGATACAGCAAGTTTTGTAAGTAACATCAAACAAATTTATTAGAATAAAGTCTATTATAGTTTTACAGCTTTTATAAAAATTCTTTAGTACATTAATGTTAATTATGAAATTTATCCTTACCTCTGTCAATCTTTTATACCACATTTTCCTGATAGAACTTTGCTATTTTACTAGTGCTGAACTCATCATAGATATGGCTAATAAAAAGTAAACCTGATATGCAGGGTTTTTTTTAAATAATTGCCATTTTGATATATATATCTAATGCAGCATGGCTGTCACCATTTTGTGCATGTATGCTGAGTAATTACATTTATTGACTTGCTATAGATTTCATTACATGATTGTTAGTCTTTCTTTACAGTTTCCTGTGCGTATTTATGACTATTAATATAGACACTGCTGCTGATTGTGAAATAGTACTGCAATTTGTTTCTTAAATACTAGAGGTATGAAAGTGGCCAAGATTCATTGACAGATTTGTGAAATATACGGGGGTAACGCTTTGTCTGATGGAATGGTGAGAAAATAGTTTAGAGCATTTAAACAAGGCTTTACAATTGTACACGATGTGGCACTTTACAATTGTAAAGGCTTTACAATTGTACACGATGTGGTGACTATCTGCTGTTACTGATGTGACCTGATGCAGAGTCAATGGAAAAATCCATGAGAATAGATGGTTTATGAATTAATCACTGTGTAATGAATCTCCTTTAATTTCATAAAATGTTTATAAAATTACATCCGTATACTTAAATTATTGGAAGTTGTGCTCACGCTGAGCATCAAGAATGCTGACTGAGTTGCACAGAAACAAGCATATAACTAGTGCTTTGAAATTTCTCATGGGATAAATCAGTGAAGGCGATCAGTTTTTAAGGAAAATTGTTATCAGTGGTGATTCGTGGGTGTCTCACATAACACCAAAATCAGAGCTAAAATCACTGGAATGAAGCACTCAACATCGCCTTAGAAAGTGAAGTTCAAGCAAAAAATGTCAACTCAGAAAATCATGTACATTGTGTTTTGGGATAGACAGAGGCCATTGCTTGCTGATTTTTGCCTTGGTCTGAAATGATAAATCCTGAGACATATTGCAAGACCTTGACTAAACTGCATCGCACAGTTCAAAATAGAAGGAGTGGCATGCTCAGTATAAGAATCGTGCTGCTTCACAATTTTCAGCAACACAATTCATCACATCCAAGATCTCATTGCATCATTTGGCTAGAAACAAACTTATCACCCATCACATAGTCCTGACCTGGAACCATAGTGACTACTACTTGTTACTGCATTTAAAGCAGGACCTGGGTGGTCAGTGCCATGAGTCATTTTGGTTTGATATAAATACCACTGGCTAAATGGCAAATGATCCACTTGAAACTGATATCTTGTCAAACACAATTCAGCATTTTCATCATCACTTCTGTAATTAATCTGTTGATTTGATTTTGAGCTCGGCAAATTCTGAAAGTAAGGTCAGTGCAAATGGTTTAATTTCAAAACAAAATCCTTAAAAAAAAATTTGGATGGTATCAAATCCAGGAAACAAGGTGGTAGCCTTGCAATTAGATCTGCTTCAACAATCCAATTACCAGAGAAATGATTATGAAAGAAATGTATATTTCTGTGGTGTGTGTCATGCATCTAGCTATAAGTGAAAGTGTACTTCTTGGTCATCTGCATTTAACTGTGGAATGAGGAAGATTTTTAGGATATCGAGGAATATAACACCAGTTTATCATATTCTTTATAGGGGTATGGACCAAATATTTGCTTAATAGATTCAAACATGTTCCATAGATTCTAGTAGAATTCCTGTTTTTAAATTCAGCTGTTGTGGTATTCATCTTACCAGCAACATAAAGTATCAGTCTATTAAAGATTACATTTTCCAGCAATGCCTTGTTGCAATCAATCAAATTTAATATTTTTTTCAAAGAATTCATAGCAAGTCTCCTTGTCTACATCAGTAACTTCTTAAACAATGATATGTCTGGTCTCAAGTAGAATGTATAATTATAGAGTATGTGCCAAACAGTTGATAGTGGAATGCCTATTTTAAAAGACGTATGTTATATTGAGATTTATGAGAATTATACTGAAAGTTGCCCCTAACTTGTTTCACAACAGTATCAGAAACATATGTTGGTATTTCAATAACAACAACAACAATTAATTAAATTAAAATTAAAATGTAAATTTTGCTTTTGTTTTACATATGTGAACAATATTTACATCAACATAAACAAATAAAATTAAAATTAAAATAAAGATAAAAATTAAATAATTAAAGCCAGTATGTAATTTTACTTTACTTAAGCTTTTGTTTTTACTTTAAAAGTTTTAATTTTTTTTTTTAATTATTTAATTTTTATCTTTGTTTAAAATTTTAATTTTATTTGTTTATTGATGTCACATTGCTCACTTATGTAAAAAAAATTACATTTTAATTTTAACTTACGTAATTTTAATTAATTAATCTTTATAATTTTAAACAATTTTATATATTTTACGTCTTGTTTTGATTATAATTTTTAATTTAAATATAAGTTTTAAATTTTTGTATAAGCTTTTAAAGTATGATAAGTTAAATTTAATTTAAAAATTTTTAATAAAATTTAATGAGCTTAAAAATATTTTTAATATAAAATTATAAGTGAATAAATGGTATGATATCATGGATTGTGAGTTTATGATGTTTTTTGAAATATATATATATATATATACATATATATATATATATATATATATATATATATATATATATATAATGCAGCTGATGATGCGAATCAAGTTCATGAAAGCGCTTCTGCTTATGTAATATTATAAGGTAAGTAATCCTATTTCAATTACTCTATACTTGGAGTTGATCTATTAACTATGAATTAATATATACATATGTATATGTGTGTGTGAGTGTATACATGTTGATTAATGCATCCATGCATGTAAGCATGATACATGTAAGGATCCATATTATATGCTACTAATATGTTTGTAATTTTGTTTATTCTAGGAAAATGTATTACAAAAGAAAGAGTACTTGGAATACTTTGCTGTAAGTTAAATCATTTTTTATTTACTAATTCATTTTATTTATTAAAAAGTATATTAATTAAAAATTTGTTGTTTTTGTTTGCAAGAACTTTTATCATAACTGTACTGTAATTTGAATAACTTCAGTGAAGTTTATAGAATAAAGTGAAAAATGTTAACGTGAAAAATTTTCCCCAATTTTTTCTGTTTAAAAAACTGGCAATTAAAATAAAGACTGCATAAAAGAACAGCATTTAAAAAAAAAAAAAAAAATTTAAAAAAAGCTGTGTAAAACAGAAATAGAAATACACCACAGCTCTAACTTCACAGTTTAATTTCAACCCAAACATATGCCATCAAAGTCATAAACAGAACACAATGCCCCTGGATGTATTGTATAAACTGAACTTTTCTTACTGCACAATCTTCTGTTTCAGTCAAAAGAGATACAGCTTCAAAGATATAATAAACTCTTGAAAGCCTTCTATAGCAGCACAATGAAAGTTTTTACTTCTACAATAAAGTTTGAAGGTTGTCTTATAAATTGCACAGTCATATCTTTGATCATCTGATTAGTAATGTTTCACAAATTGTAAAGTAACATTTTTGTATTAAGTTGCACTTACTAACAATTTTCAAAATATATTTCCAAGTACTTTCGGAACCAATACTCCATCATCAGGGATTTCTTATAAGATGTTAATTCAAAAGTATAATTATATTTAAATTAAAAATTGTTATGTTCATAATAGTCGGTCGTCAAGAAATAAAAGTAGTGTGTATATGATAGTCGTAATACGATTATCATGGTAGTCATAAACATCTTATGGACATGACATTGCAGTCTTATTGACATACAAATTAATTTTATTTTTTGACAACCGACTATTATGAACATACCAATTTTTAATTTAAATATAATTATACATTTGAATTTTGAATTAACATCTTATAAGAAACCCCTGATGATGGAGTAATGGCTTCGAAAGTGCTTGAAAATATTTTTTTGAAAATTGTTCAATAACTCTTTTACCTGGATTTTCCTGTAAGATTTGATAAAATAACAAAAACACTAAAATCATCTTTAATTATTCTTACTGGTGATTGTTCATTCATCTTTTTGAACTGGGCCTCCAAACTTCTGATCAATTTCAAAGGTTTTCTTTTCACCTTTAAATCATGTGAGCCACCTGAGTATTTATACTTGAGATATTTTACTAAAATGTATCTTCATACACTTGCCTTATCAACTGCAAGTCACAAATGCATTTTTCCCTGGTCAGAACATAATTTAATAATTTCTGTCTGTTTCTTACCAAAACACAAAAATATATATGTTTACAAAAATATATATGTTTACAAAAATATATGTTTAGCATGGGACTGGTGCGGCCAGGTTGCAGATAAGGATAGCCCTGTGTATTACATGCATCCTCATTAGTAGTTGATATAATTATGTCTATCAATAAAACAATCTGCCTCGTTATTTAAACATCAAATTGTGTATTATTAAAACTACCTCTTCAATTATTACTGATATCCACTCCACTAGTATTTATAGAATTCAACTTTACTGACCCATTCAAAACCTTTTTCAAAGTATAATTATAATTATTTATTTTAAAAAATGAGAAGGAAAAATATTTTTAATCTCTAACTACGTAATTATAAACTAATTATAATAATAATATTCAATATCATAACAGAATATTCTGATTAATCAAAATTAATTAAATTTGGATTAATCAGAATAGCAATTAGTATTAACATTTTTGTAATTGATAATTAATTTTTTCTTTTTATAATTTTTTCAGGCTTCAACTGGATACAAGGTAAGATATTTTTATACATAGAAAATATATGAATATTTTTATTTTGTTCATACTCTAACCTAAAACAGTCTTCATAATAGCACTTTTTTTATTTTTAATTATAGTAATTAAGATAAATTTTTAATAATTTCTTATTAAACAAATTTTTCATTTCAGTTTGAATTAAAATATATATCTGTTATTTTATCTTAATAAAACACAATAATTTTATCCTTAGTAATGAAGTTAATTTGTATCTATCAAAACATTTTTTCATACATTTTTTAAACATTCATTTCCTTATTTATTCCAGGGTAAGAAAGATGTCACTTCAGTCAAAACTTACTTTTCAGAGGTATGTTTATATTATATTTATTTGTATTTAATTTTAGTGCATATGTATTTAACTGTATTATATTTTAATTAATTATAAATTATGTAGATAACATAATTATGTAGATAATTGTTAACAATTAGTTAATACTGTTTCTCCATTATAAGAATTTACAACAAAATTGATTGTGTTTTCTCTGTATGATAAGCATACAGATGCCAATGTGAAAATTTTTATTTTCTCAAAATAGTTTGTTTTTGTTTGTGACAAGATCTGAACTAAGCAAGCAGACTGTTTTTGCTTTGAAATCACTCAAGAGAATATGAAGCTTGCTATTATTATTATTATATATTTATTTCTTTATACTGTATTCATACTTATATAAGACAGTCCTTAATTTAAAGCAAATCTCATAATTTCCAAACTAAATTAAAAGTCGATATGAATAGTTAATTGAAGATAAATTGTACTGTTTTTATTTTAGTCTTTAAAAACTTTTTATTTTTAAACACCAGTCATTTGACTGGTTTGATGCTACACTCCATTCCTTTTTAATTTCTGCTAAATGTTAACCTCAACCTAATTACATCTTACATTATCAGTTATCTGTTTTTCCAATCTTAGTTCTCCTTTACGGTTTTTACCCTTTACATATGCCGCTTAACAAATTAACTAAACAAGGATGTCTGTTTTAATATATATAAATATATTCAATAATTAAAGAAACAAATGGTAAAGCTGAAAAACTATTTAATAGAATAAACTAAAACTATCTGATGTTCAAGTGGGGACCCTTGACATAAAAAAATATCAGCTGTTCAAAAGGAATCTCCATTATTATAAACTGTTTTGTTTATTTCAAAATGTCGGCTCCGCTTGAAACATGCACTTAAACAACATACTGTGATACGATTTTTATTTTCTGAAAGTGTAAAATCAACCAAAATTCAATCATAGATGTTAAAACAAGATGATAAAATGTACATTAACCATATAAATTTTTATAAGTGAATTGAACAGTTTAAATTCGAAGGACAAGTATCATCAAGTTTCATCTTAGCAAAAGTTGGTGAAAGTTTTGAATGATGCTTTGCAATATCGCATTAATTATCTTATTTAACAAGGACAGATGCAAAAAATATTTGGGAAATTGTTGAAATTTGTAGTGCGATTATCAACACTACCCATTCTATTATCCAAGATTAACTGAATTACTCTAAAATGTTTTTGAGGTAAGTTCCAAGAAGTTCAGCTCAAAATCACAAAGACACCCGAATTCACATCTATGTGGAACTAATACAATGTTTTAGCGAAAAGTAGTGCTCTTTTAGATTGGTTTCATAATTACTCATGATGAAACTTTGATTCATCATTTATAGTCAAATCTAAATGTCATAAAATGAAATTGAAACATCCAAACTGGCCCACCAGGAAAAAATTCAAGCCTGTGAGTCAGCTGGTAAAGTGATGACGGTGTTATGGAACTAAAAACATCCAATTCATTGTGATTATATGAAAAACATCTTACAAAAAAAATATGACATGTTAAAAAATAAAGTGAACCGACAATAAGGAGGTAATGACCTGGCTCTCTCAAAGGCGTAGTTCTTCTGCATAATAACGCCTGCCCTCATAGGGCAAGGTGTTCAAAAGATACAGGATGTTAATCAAATGTTTCAGAAATTGTTGCTCTATCCATCTGTTAGTCCCGATCTCGCACTACAGATTCTGTTTTTATATAGCACTTTGTTTACCACAATGAATTGGTAAAAAATGCAGAATAAAAATAGCTTAGACAAGGTGAACAATTTCTTACTGGAATAAGAAAGCTCATAGAAATTGGGGCAAGTGCCTAAAAATGCAGCCAGGAATTATGATAAAAAATTACATTAGTCTCATTGTGTTTGAATAAATTATATTTTTTGTCTCATTGAACAACCTTCATAATATTAGCAGACCTAATTTTTTCATGGAAGTTGTCTTTGCTCTTGCCAGCCTGATTTTCATCTGTGCCTTACTTCATCCAGCTTTCACAATTTTATCTAGATAATGTAATTCTGCATCTTGGTATATTGTGTTCCGCAGTCATAAAATAAGGTTCTTTTAAGGGTTCTTTAAGGGTAAATAAGGTTCTTTTTTAGAAATATTGATTTCCTTTTAGTAGGTTAATAAAGGAATTATCGTTAATTGCTGGAATTGATGTTTGAATTTAATTGATTTTATTTTCAATGTTAAATAAAACATTTTCATATTATACAAGGTTTGAATTAGATATTTTTCAATTGTATAAAAATTGTTTATAAAAATTTCAAAGTTTAATCCATTGTACATGTTTATGCTAGGGTTTTGGAAAAATACTTTATCCTGCTATGAAAGTATCTTTTCTCTTTCTAAAGTAGTAGTTTTAGACTTCTCTTTACACCAAACTAATCAATAATATCAAATGAAGTTTGAAGTATTAATCTCTGACCTTTGCTTATTTATACTGTTTTTATAAAATTTGTTATTATATACTTTTTTGTATATTTTTTTTCAGCTCTGTTCAAGTAAACCACGTCTTGTTGCATTGGTAAGTTTTATTTTTTTTAGTTTGATTATTTAAAAAAAATATTTCAATATTTTTCCTAGTGATTATGATTGTTTTACAATCATTAAACAATTTAGTGCATTCCCATTCATGTGGACTAGATGAGACCAGATATGATCTGCATGAATGCTACTCTATATATAATGTGGAGTTGTCATGTAAACTAGGGACATTTCAATAAGGTTGAAGTGAAAAATATAGAAACCCATTCAAAAACATTTTAACTAATAATTAGTAGATTCAGATTTTACTTATAATAAGACCAATTTTGAAGAAAACAGGCCTACTGTTTTGTCACTTGGTTGTCATTGCACGACTTAAAATAAAAAAAAAGTTGACCAAAGTGACAAAAGAAATTGCATTCTGAAGTATTGAAAAAATAATTAATGTACTCATAATTATTTTAAATAATCTGATACTAAATTGATCTGGATAATCCATACATTGTGATAAATGGTATCTTAATAAACAGTGTTAAAATCCCATTAAATAAAGAGAATATTCTTAATGTTTATGTGTTAGTAACAATATTGTATGCTTATGTACAACATTAAAACCCCAGTTACAAGTAAAAAAGAATTTGCATGGTGTTTTTCAAATGTTCTCAGTTAAAGGAACTTTAATTAAAATTCTCAAAAATATTCCTCATGAAAACTGTTTCAAGTGTTTTTGTATTTTTCCCTTGAAATACTAAAATACATACCCTGTGAGTAAATAAAAAAATATTAACCCATGAGATAGAGATTGGACTCTTATCTTGAAATTCCATTAAAAGTTTGTATGGAAATGTTGAAATCTTTTTTTCAAAATGCATTCTTAGTTATTAAAAAAACAAATTTACAAATATAAGGTGGAACCCTCTGTTCCTGTTTAAAATAAAAATCGAAACATAATTTCCAAGAAAAATTATTTTAAATTTTATCCACTTATATATTTTTTCTTAAATGTACCCTCATCTTGTAGATTAAATATATGTATATTTTGCTCAAAAGGGAACATATTATTTGATATTTTATCTACTTTTTTTCTTTTGCAAATACATCTTGAATGGGTTGATTCTATAAAAATTGGGTGTTCCACTGCTAAATATGAGTTACATATTAACACCTGTCATGAAAACTGACATTATTCATCTACATAAATAAAATGAGAAACAGTACATTTTTTGTTAAAGCTACAATATGGATGGATGGAATGGATTGTCTATTTTGATACATGAAAAACCTGAAAAAATTTACATTTTCTGGATTCACTTTCAGGAACTATTTGTAATGCAATGCAACTTAGTCAACTCTGATTAATCGAAATAATCAAAACACAAGAAAATCTGAGAGTCTTCATTAGTAAGTACAGGTATATTTTGAAAGTAAGGTTACAACATTTTACAAAAATCGAAAAATTCATATTTATTAATGAAACTTATGAGATATTACATAAGTATACCGCTATTTTTGTATGTATATACCATTCAGTTCCAAGCATTTGGTCAGCTGGAGTATCAACTATTCCTTTGTCTACCCATATGATCACCCACCCATAAGGTGAAAAGAAAAAAAGTCACCTGGTGCCAGGTCAGGACTACAGGCAGGATGGTTCTGATTCAGACTATCTCAACAAAAACTGTTGAGGAGATCAACAGTTTTCCGTGCATGTGGGGTTGAGTGTTGTCGTGCAATAGACACACTCATTTTGTCACCTGCCCTCTTATTTTGTTTTGAATGGCCTGATGAAGCTTTTGTAGGGTCTTGCAGCATCTGTTGGCATTTATGAATTAATCTGTAATCAAAAAGGTCAATAAGCTAGATTCCTTTTCAATCCCCAAAAAAAGTCACCGTAATTTTTTTCACTGACTACTGCATTTTGAAATTTTTGCTGATGGCGAATCAGTATGACACCATTGCAAAGATTGCCTTTTGAATTCCAGTGTGTACTGAGCCACCCAGGTTCCATTTCCAGTCACAAAAGAGTTGAGTAATTCTTTATCCTGAAGCTCATAACACTCAAGAAACTCCATAACACAATGAACTCGATCTGTTTTGTGTTCTGTAAACATTTATGGTACCCATCATGTGCACAGTTTACGAAAATTAAAATGATTGGTTACCGTTTCATAAAGCACAGTTGAACCGACTTATGGTCATATCAGCTATTCGAGTCGTGTCACAATCGACAGTCTTCGTTCCTCTGTTATTCGTGAATATTTGTTCTTACATTTTTAAATCCCCTACACCATTTTCTTACTTTATCATGTGACATTACATCACCCTAAACAGAAACAATTTCTCGATGAATGTTTGCAGGCTTTTCTTCTTTTTTTTTTAGAGATGAGAGGTTGCATTTCACACTTGGCAGGATTAGGAATTCCGGGTACATGTTAAAACACAATTCTGATATAACCAATCAAGCTACTGACCCTAGGGCTATTGTCTGCATTTTGACATCCCTTTCTTGCATCAGGAGTGCCAACAGACATGTAACCTTAACTTTCCGAACATGCCTCGTACATATATGTAGATAGAGTGACCTACATATGATCTTTATATGTAAATCAGAATGAATTCTGATATACATATAAAGATTGTGTTTTAAAATCTAATTATATTGTATTCTGTTAATAAGCAATGGATGATACTACTTGTCAGTGCATTATTTATATTGTATAGAAAACTTCTAAAACAACATTGTTAAGCACACAAATTTCTGTTATAGTAAATGATTTTCATGAATTATCAATCTCATTGCTTGTGCTTAAAAGTTAATCACATGAAAAAATCTCAGAAGTAAATAATATTGGAAAATTTTAAGATCCTTTTATGATTTTTAGTCAGATCTTTTTAGTCAGATTAAAAGCTTAGATAAAAAAAAGGAAGTATTGGATAAACCAAGCTTATAATAAAAGCTTTTAGTTAAAATTAATTCAATATATTAATCCAACTGTTTCTGATTTAAGTTAAAATAGAATGAAAATTTTACAGTTGTAAAAATGTGTATTGCTAGTAAAAACAATAAAACAGAAAGCTTGGAAAAAATTATTAATGTACACAAACACTTATTTTTATACAGCTATTGTAATTTTCCTTCAATAATTAAATGTAGTTATTACATTGTATTAATTTTGTTTGGTTTTTTCTGTTTTAGTCTTTGAAGTACTTCTCTAAACATCTTGTAAGTAATAACAATATTAATTTTATTATTTTCAGTACAAACAATGTATATTTACATTTATTTATTTAAAAAAAAATAATATAATGGTTATTTTATTATTTATTTATTTTAAAGCAATGTTTTGTAAATATTTACTGGAAAATCATATCTGCTGAATTTTTTTCTTCATTCAGTCGACTGGTTTGATGCATATATATATTGCTTTCTAATCTGGGCAATTTTTTTTAGTTGTAATGTACCTCAAACATCCTGCATCCTCCATTATCTGCATCATATAATTCTAATTTCTATTTATATACACTGGTTTACTATCATCAGTAACGGAGAGAATTGGTGACTCTGTCACCAAATCAACTAAATCCAAATGTTGTAATACCCAATGTTCTTATAGCAGTCTGCTTTTGATATTCTCATTTCTTTACAAATTCTCTGAAATTTTACTTCATAAATAGCAAAATTTTGTAACTTCTGATTACTTTTCTCAACTATCATAATGTTGAATTCCTCATTACTCACTCTCCTTTCTTTTATATTTTGTTACTTTGCCTGTATACTTATTTATTTTAATATTTTATTTCTGAATTTCTCTTCTATGGCAAGAATCTCTTCTAATCATTTTTGTTTAGAGGCCAAAAGGAATTTATAATTATACTAATAACAAGTGTATAGAAAGTTTCAATAATAGATGCAACCTGGATTTTTGATAGCATATAGTATATATGAAAGTGATTTTATCGAATCTGGATGAAAATTGTAATCCATTTTTTGATATTTGATTAGATTGTTTGTAATTTCACTTAATACAAGTAATTTTTATCAAATGTAAGAAGATTGTTCAGAAAAAATGCTTTTTAAATATCGACAAAAGAAAAATCTGGTATAAGAGTTGAAATCCTGGAACTAAGAAGTATTTTGAGATTAAACATTGACCAAAACGTGTTGCTAAAATGTGTTGTTAATAGTATAACAAGTAGCATTAATTTTTTCATTGCTAAAGTCAATATTCTTATTCATTTTCTTTTAACAGAATAATAAACTTTTCAATTAAGTTATAATAAATTTAACCTCATATAAATTTGTCAAAAATAAAGGACCTGTTTCATACAAGGGTGGGAGACTGCATATAAAACACTAATTTTAAGTGTGTAATGATATTTTGTGAAATGTACGAGGATTTTGAATGCTCCATATTTAGCTATTTGGTATGTTAACAAGCCACTTGTGTGATCTCCAAGCCTCATCAATAAAGTATCCAGTTCCTCAACCCTATTTTCATGAACAAAAAATAAAAAATGAGGTTAATACTATTAAGTATTTTTCATGGTCCGGTACTTACAACTCATGAACTACACTGGCTACTATAAAAATATAATTTTAACTTTTTTATAGCTCTGAATGCAGTAACTGTTGGCAATCTATGTAATTTAGATAACTTTATAAGAAATATTTTGTCGAATGAATTGTTGCTTTTTCACATCCTTAAGAAATTACAAAGTTAAAAAGAATAATCATCCCATCTGGGCCCTTCTGATTCTGTTAACTCACAGCCTTATAAAAATTATAAATTAAGAGGCTGTAGTTTTTGTTCCCATCTGATAAACTATTTGAGCAATTTGTTGTGTTTACTTTTACTAAATTATATTATATTATTGCTATTTTTGAATGTTTTAAAGATTTTAAAGAGATATTTAATTATAACATCATCCGCCTGTTTAGTCTTAGTACACGTTTACTGGTACATTTACACTTATTTTGCACTACAACTGGAGGTCAGGTCTGGCAAGCCAGCAGCAATAATTGCATTTACCTATATACACACACACCCAGACCCAGCGTAGCTGGAAAATTGTTGGAGAAATATATTTAATTATAACATATAAGTTCTGATTATAAATTTCTACTCCCTTTTTTATTTTATATTACAAAATCTCAATTTATGTCAGGATAATAAGTAACTATAATGATAATGAAACTGTAATAATAATAATTATTATGTAAATTTTATGATTATCATCCACCAGACTAAGAAAACTGTTCTCTATTTAAATTTTTACAGCAAAACAAAAATGAGAAATTGGTGATCTCTCAAACAGCTATAAAAAAATACCATATTGAAGAAAAAGAAATTGTTAAAACGGTAACTATATTTATTTATTTTTCTTATATATTATTCTATTATTTTAATTTATTTATTATCATGTATAAAATTTTGTAATTAACTTATTGCTCACATGCAGCATATTGGTCATTTGTTCTAATCTATAACTGCTAAGTTATAAAAAAAATTTCCTGTAATTTATTATATTTTTGTCATATGTCGATCTGAAATTATGTATTAATTTCATATTGTAATAATAATATTTCAATGAGGTAATTTTTATTAATTATATTATTAACATGGTAGGCTTTAATAGAAGGGTTCTGTTATTCATAACTACAATATTAAGTTAATTTTCATTTTCATTTGTTATTCAATTAAACAGTATACTGTAGTATAATACTTAGAGTTTTATATTTGGAGCTACCGATAGTATAGATTTAAAAAAAGAAATCTATCAAAATGTTGTTACTTCTTTTAAGATAGGAGTTGATCGCATTATATGCCCTTGTCAGTTATTTACAGCATTAACTTAAACGGTGTAATAGGTAAAAATGTGCAGATACTTTTTATATGAAGCCTCTCAGTAAATTAGCATCATAAGGATTTTTTCTCATTCTGAAAAACATAGATCTGTAGCTATAATGATCTAGTTAGGAAGGATAGAGTGGATTTGAAGCTGATAAACCAACCTTTTCAGTAATAAAATTTTCTAGTAGAATAGCGCACTAAGTCCCACGGTACTCATCATTTTACTGCTCAGCACCATTAGAAATGGAAATTTTTGTAGAAAAATATTGGTGTAAGTAATTTGCTCTGTTGTTTTACTCGACTTAATTAACTTAATAAATTATCCTGGAAATAGTGCAACAATCAGTTTTCCATCAAATTTGTTTCAAAGTACAAATTTTGAAATATTAGTACTTATTCTAATACAGTTTGGGATAAAAATGTGATGGTTTTTGAACAGAAATAGCAATTTAATTACTGAACATATCTTAAAATTTATTTTTCCGATATGATATGATATGATATATAGACCATTTATCAATTACATGAAAGATGTGGAAAAAATCAAGTTTAAGTTTTAAAATGACATTTATTTTTTATCAGGTACTCTTCAAGTCTTTCACCAAAGCTCTCAAAAACATAACCTAATGTCACATGCATTTTGGCAAAAATTTTCTGTCTTATGGCCTCCTTGAATTTATACAAATTACTGTATTTAAGAAATCATACTGGAAAAAATCACATACACTGAAGTCTGAAGAATAAACAGGCGAAGTTACATCTCCTCAGTGAGAGATTAGGCGTCCAGAAGATTTCTGTTTAAAATAATCCATTGGAATGGCAGCCATGTTGACAGTTGTCCCATCTTACTTGTACCAAACTTGATCGCGAGTGATGCGTCTCCTTCGGAGTTTGGGCATCAGGAAATTTTGAAGCATGAAGAGGTAATGCTTTCCATTAATAATGACTACGTGCCCTATTCTCAAAGGAATGTGGTTCAATGATGACATTTTTAGTTACTCCACACCATACAATTGCTGAAGTAAATGCTGTTGCAGCTGTTTAGGATTGTTTTGTTGACATGCTCTTTCATGTAATAATGTGCTTCATCACTCATCAGAAGAACCATATCATCATTCATTATCTCAATTGTTACTTCTGTGAAAGCCATCTGTCATATATAATCTTGAGGTTTTAACTGCTGTACTATAGCCACTTTAATTGGAAGTGCAAACTCATATGCAGTAATTGTCTTACTGTGCAATGTGAGAAAAAGCTAGCCTTTAGGGGTTAGTTTCTACTGTTTGCCTAAGATGTTCAATATTCTCTGGTGCCCTGGCTGACCTTGGTCATCTTGCACGTGTTGTTCTGAAGTTTTGCATTTGTAAAAAAAGTCATTCTTTTAAAATGACTATAGCAAACAAGATTCTCACCCAACTATATCTCCATCGCTATAAAAATAGTACCATATTGACAGTCGACCTCACTCCTTTCCACCATTCACCACCTAAGCTGAGTCTGCCACACTCTTATATAATATTTCTATTTCCAGAAATTTTAAACTTATCAGTAGATAAGGCAAATTCTTTGTTATTTTAAATTTCAATTGAACATACTTTTATTAATTTATCTATATCTTTATTTGTACAACACCGTTTTAAAAATGTTATTCTTTGAACTGTTGAAAATGAACCCAACCTCATTTTTGTGTACACTGTTGTCTTTGTTTGATTCTACAATATGTGGTTTTGTAAATATTATTCATAAAAATGTGTTGAATAAGACACAGTAACAGAATATGAATAATGTATTTGTAAATGAATTCTTTCATGAACCGATATTGTATTCATATTTTATTTATTTAGTGACAACTAAAGTAATGATTCAGATTTTTCAGACTCTGTGAAAATTACAACTTAAATTACTATAATTCAAATTGGTTCTTGCTTGTAAACTTTTCAGATGATTTACCAGAAACAGTAAGAATTAATATTTTTTTAAAAGTAAATGTGCTTCAAAGTTCGGAACAAAGAAATTTGACCAAAAAATTAAAAAAATAAAAAAAATGTTGATTTTAGTGCAAGAATCCTCTTAATGTGTCATCACAAAGTTTTTATTATTTTATTTTATTATTATGTATTTATGTTTTCATGTTAAAATTTTCATTTTGGTGCTAAAAACAAAGTTTTGTTTATGCATATTTTTGTTATTTATACTAGTTTTTATTTTCAATTTCATCAAGCATTATATTATGTTTGCATAATTATTGTTAAATAATATTGCAAGACATTTAAAATTACCCATAATATTGCAAATTTATGTTTGAATCCAAAATAATCAAAACGGAAAAAACCCTTATGCAAAATTCAATAAATTGATCTACCAATATAGGCATTTACTTCTCCTACTTGGTTTAATAAAAAAATTATTCTAATAAAAACTTTTATTTATAGGAAAATTATGATGATGTTGAAAATTTTTTTAAATTAATAATTTGTTGAAAAAACCCAAAAGTGATGGAAATTTATTTTAAAAGGAGTATCTTTTAAAAGGATATCTAAGTTAATTCATTTTTTACTGTTTAACGTAACAATCTTGTACTTAAAACATGTAGGGATGTTTTAAATATTAATTATAATACTTGCAGTATTTTTACTTGATAAATAAATAAAATTTTTTGTTTTTTAAAAAAAATAATGAAAAAGTACTCTTCGGTTAAGTATTAATAGATCTTTAGCTTTGAATTTGAAAACTAAACAAAAAAGTAATTAATGTAGTACTTTAATAAAGCTGAATTCAAATGAAAATCCAGTGAAAGATTTAATTTAAAACTATAATGCATTTGTATTTTTATGTTTCTGATTTACTTTAATTGTACCAGTTCATTCTTAGGATGGTCAGTCTAAAAAATGGTTGAAACTAACCTTTTACTGAAATTATAGTTTCAAAATCAAGTTATTTAATAAGAATTTAGATTATTTTTAAAAATTCTAATTTAAAATGAATGTATAGTTTATTCTAACAATGATTAATGGTTTATTAAATTTTTTTATTTCAGGATTGGACCAGTTATGCATGCCAGGTAATTTTATTTTCTTCTTTTTATTATTGTAAATGAAAGAATTATACTTGACTTAATTATACTAGTCGTAACAATAAAAAAAAAATCTGAAATCAAAATATTTAAAATTAATTGTTAACATGTTATTACATGTTTATCCTCATATAATGTCAGAGTATAACGAAATTAACATCTCTTGGAAATAGAAGAAAAAGAAAGAAAGATTTTGTTCGATATCTATGTTACTTTGCATTGCTACCACATATTCAGGCACCTATTATACTGTTACACCAGTTCATCAGATGTACTGGAGATGATGATCTCATCTAAGAACTCTTGCTACCTGATACCCTCCCTACGACTCCTCATCAGCTTCAAACATTGGGTGGCCAATCAAATGTTCATATTAATGAAGAATTATTAGTTAATGTCAAATGTGAGTAGTAAAGGGAGTAGAAGAAATCTTTCACTGAACAGTATTTATGAGCAAACTGTATTTGTGTTAGATTTCTAAAGCCTTTTTAACATTTTACATTAAAATGACGACATTACTGTGGTCATAAGTTTCGTGAAATTCATTTGAATTTTGCTGATAAAAGCCAGCAATTAAATATTCTTCACCATAAATGTGACACAGTCCAGTACTTTACCGGTATTGAATGGTCAGTGTACAGACTCATAATAAAATTATAAATGCTGGGGACTACTAAATATGGACGTGTTGTGATGGCTACAGTTTGAAATCAGTTTTAGAATAGCCTTCGTAAATTTTCTTGTTGTAAGCATCTCGCCATCTATTTAGCTTAATGGTTCTATAGCCATCTGAAATCTCCGATATTATTGCAGCTTAGAAAATAGAAGGATGTGAAGCAAAAATGAAGTAACAAACACATTAAATAACGTTATGAAAAAAATAATTACTACAAAGTAATTCACAATTCAGAAGCTATCAAAAAATTTTGAGCACATATTTCTTCTATATACATCGAATACAGGTAAATCACGTTAATTTTTCTATTCGGTGTTAAGAAAAATTTAATTTTGTCTTTTTAATGTAGATATAACAGATTATAATACATTATTTTTAAAATAAAATTACATTAAGTTTTCTTTTCAAAATATTAACATTACTGTAAAGTAAAAAAAATTTATATGTTCAAAAATATTTCATTATAACATGTATATTAACAAAAAATGTAGATAGTAATCAAAATTTAATTTTTATTTTATCCTGTTTTTTACAGGCCTTCACTAATATAGATTACAAAAATGAGAAAGCCCATAATCTTGTGAGTATGACATTAAATTTTTAAACAAGCTCATTAATTTTTATTTTTCTTTAGGAATCCTTAATCCAACTCTACTATGAGGGTTATTCAATAAATAAAGGAACAAATGATGAAAGGAAAACACTTTTCCCTAACCACACTGCTATTATATATAATATACACATTGAGAGTTATTAAAAAACTGGATTGGAAGATATAAGTTTATATCTTGCACTAACATATTGTGTTTTTTTTTTGTTTTTCTCAAAGAGTTGATTTTCGAAGTCAAAGGTTCTGCAGTTCAAATTCTTGTAAAAGTTAGTTGCTTTTATACAGATATGAATACTAGACAGTGGATACTGTTCTGCTTTGGTGGTTGAGGTTCAATTAACCTCACATTTCAGGAATGGTCAGCCTGAACCTGTACAAGACTATACTCATTTACATGTTATACATGTAGATTAACTGCCTCATCTCATTTGGTCCTGGGCAATGCTTATTGTTCACTAGTTGAAAAAATTGCAACATATACATTAAGAAAATGAAAATTTATAATTTATAAAATATAAATACTGCAACAAATTATACATTGTTAAAATTTGATTTTCTTGTTACTGTTTAATGTTGTGTAGTAGTATCACAGGCTTTTGAAAGGATGATTTATTATGAGTGAAAATTGGTGTAGTTTGGTGTATTTATAACATGTTTATGTACATGCATGCATTTATTTTGAAAAGCTGAATTGTCAGTCTCTCACATATTTTTTTTCTTATTTTATTGATATTAGATTAGTAGGATTTGTTTTTTTTTTTTTTTTTTTAGTAAAATTCTTTCCTGTTTTTATGTAAAGGAAATACTGGTGTTTTTATACATTGCTATTATTATGAGGCTGAATTCTCATCATATGACCAGAAATTAATTAATTTTTTTGTCGGTGGAAAGTTGATGCAATTTCTTGTTTTTTCTTTCTTGATTCACTGTGATTACCATCTGATACAAATTTGATTATTTTTAGGAAATTCATTCATTCATTCATTCATAGTGTTCTGCCATTAGGCAGGTCCTCCACCTTATTCTTTCTTTTGCTAACTTCTGTTTCAGCATATTTTCCGTTTTCCATAATCTCATCCGTCATTTAAAATCGTTTCCTTTCCATCCATTCACGAAGCCTTCTATCGCATCCACTAATAAACACCTTCTTCTCATAAATGACCTAGCCAGTTTCTTCCATACTCAATCACATTTAGCATTATTCTGTTCTCTTTGATTCTCCTTAATACTTAATTTGTTACATGGTCTTGCCACCTGACATTTATCATTCTGTGCCACACCCACATCTCAAATGCCTTGGTTCGTTTCTGTCTGCCTTTCTCATTGTTCACGTTTTAGCTCCATAGTGCATTACACTCCAAATAAAACATCTTTTTAATCTCTTTCTCAACACTAAATTTAACTATTTTAAATGCCTGCTGATTTCTTTATATTCTTGTTTTAATTTCTATGTACAAGTAGGTCTTCAGTTATGAAGCTCCCCAAGTCTGAAATTTATTCACTTGCTCTTAAAACTTCATTCCTTATCTTAATCCTCTCCTCTTTTTCACCTAATACGATACATTTTTTTGTTTATTCTCATACCTTGACTTTTGCTAGCTTCATTTAAGTCATTGAGCATTTCATTTAGTTTACTTGGACTCTCCGCCAGTATCGCTATGTCATCAGCAAAACATATACATTTTATTCTTCTTCTCCCGATCTTTATTTCTCTTTTCCCATTCAGACAGCATTTAGTTATTTCTTCCTGATACATACTAAACAGTGTTGGGTACATGCAGCATTCTTGCCTCACTCCCCTTCCAATCCCTATTCTTCCTATCATTTCATCTCCTACCCCTCACTTTTATTCTATACTTCTTATAGTAGGCACTTCTCTTTCCAATCAACTCCCTTCTTTTTCAAAATTAACAGTAATTTATCACATCTAAACTCTTGTCATATGCCTTTTCTAGATCGACAGATGCAACATACCCTCTCCACCTCCTTTTCATGTATCTCTCATGTATTACTCTTGGCAGTACTATAGCGTCCATTGTTCCAACAGCTCTCTCCTAAACCCATACTGTTCTTCCTCAATACTGCCATCCAATTTGTTGTATATTCTCTTATTTAGAACCCTTAATTGTGCCTTAGCTGCGTGTGATATTAGGCTAATCATTCCATGTTTTTCACAATTCATTGTATTTCTTTTCTTTTCTTTTCTATTGGTACCTTAATTGTATCCCAGAATTCCTCTGGCCACTTTCCTTCTTCAAATATTCCGTTGCATGGATCTAGTAATAACAATTCTCCTGTCTCTCCTAGTGCTTTGAACAGTTAAAATTGGTATTTCATCACATCTCTTGACTTCTCCTTTTCTCATCATTTTAATTGCCTCATTTACTTCCCTTTTTAATATATTATACCCTTTTTGATCTTCATTAACTTTGTACACTTCTTTCACTCCCATATCAGTTTCTCTTTGCTTTCTCCTAACGCATATAAATTTGCAATGTATTCCCAAAATCTACTTTTTATTTCCTCCTTTTCATTAAGTGTTTCTCATCGTTTGCATCTATCTGATAAATTTTATTTTCTTTAAAAACTATTTCTCAAGCTTTTTTATACATTAGCTTATATCTCCCTTCTTTTTCCAAACTTTCTATTGCTGTACATTTTTCCTCAAGCCACTTTTCCTTAGTTTTTTCCGTTTCCCTTTTTAGTTCATTATTCAATCCTCTATATATCCTTCTGTTTGTACATTTCTCCTTTCATTCATCTAGTCAAAAATTTCACTTGTAACCTGCTGCTTTCATATTCTGTTCCTGCTTTTAAAGCCTATCATCTCTTTTGCTGTTTCTTTAAACCCTTCTTCATTGTCATCCACTTATCACTTGTATTACGTTGTTTATCTCCCATTCTCATTTTTTCCAGCATCACTTTTTCCTTTCCTGTTTCCTTAGCTTCTCCAAATCATAGTAATCTCTTCTGCTGTCACTCCCAATTTTCTTGAACCTAATGTTCTGCAACTAGATTGTGATCTGAATTTATATCTGCACCTGGATAAGCCTTAGTATTCTTTAAAAACTTCTAAACCTTTGTTGTATAATAAAATAATGAGTTTGATATTTTTGTCTATTCATTCGTGAATCCTATGTATATCTTATTTTATGATTTTCAAACTGGGTGTTTCCTAACGCTAATTTCTTCTCTATGCAAATTCTAACCAGTCTTTCTCCTCCTTCATTTCTAATTCCTGGACAATATTTTTCCACTGCCTTGTTTTCCCTTCCCTCTTCTACCACAGCATTCCAATCTGCTAGTATCACTAGATGCCCATGCCCCTTCTTTTCTTTCCCAATTAACTTTTCTGTCTTTTCATAACACTGGTTTACTTCCTCATTTGTGTGCTGAATGGTTGGTATGTTCATATGAATTATTACAATATCATTATGTTCTCCCTTTATCCTCATCATCATCATCATCATCGCTGTTTCATCAATATAACTCGCCTTTTAATATTTTTTGTATCACTTTCTTACTTATCAGGTTACCTAATCTATTACTGCCACACCTTTCTGCCCCTGAAAAATAAAACTGGAAATCTGCTTGATATCTCTCCACCCACCTCACTTCACTCATACCAAGTATGTCTAAGTTATTTTTGGCCATCTCAATCTTTGCATTTTTAAGTTTTCCACTTTGTAGTAGTGTTAAGATATCCCATGTTCTGGTTCTTAATGGTTTTTTATTTTTCTTCTCAATGGCATTAGGATGCAGAAGGCATCCTAATGCCATTGAGAACTATGGTTCCTCCACATTCAGGAGCAATTTCTCACTCACAGAACAATAGAGGGCCTTGGCTTCTACCCGCTCAACCACCCTCCTCAGAAGCTGTTGGCACTTGGTAGAATGGTGATCTTTTATACTGAAGATTCCTGTCACCATAGCCTCTTCTGTGAAAATAGAGTGCGCCATGCAGCCAACCACGCTACCATGCGTAATGGTGAGGTTGACATTTGTATGAGAAAGGCTGTTTAGAAAATACAGTTTATTTATGGTTTATGCAAGAAAGCAATAATAAAATATTATTTTTTTAATACACAATTTATTGAAATTTTGTATTTACCTTTAATCTTTACAAAGTGAAAAAATTCTTATTGAAGCACGGCAACATTTTAATGCATAATTATAAAAATTCAAACCTATTTTTGTTGTAGTAAAGATATATTTTAATCTTAAAAATAATTTTTAAATATTTCTTTCAAATCTAAAATTTATGAAATATTCAGTTTTTAAAAATTATTTGTGGAAATTTATATATAATTTACATTAGAAGAAAAGGAAAGTATCATCAAATAGTCTGTAGTTTCAGTAATCATAAATACAGATACATATATATCTTTTTTTTTCAAAAAAGAAACTTTTGGGGGCAAGAGAACATATATTTCATCTGCATAGCAACCATAGTTATTACACAATATTTTAAATGTGCAATATCATTCTCTGATTATTATCAACCATGCCAGGCTTCAATAGTTCAATAATAATAATTCAATTATAGAACAGAAATGAACGTGGTGCGAAGAATCCCTCAAGTAGATAACCATATGTTGGTGAATATCTTAAATATTGATATCATTTGTACACACTTATCTTTAGAAATTGTCGAATTACAATATTCTTATAAATGTTTATTACAGGTCCTAGACTTAAGATTGAGTGGCATCCTTTCTGCAGTTTGTCAGGAAGGTTCTGGGTAAAAAAAGAACATATAGATGAACTAGTTTGGTGTAGAAGGCCTAGATTTACCCAATAATCATCTCAGATCTAAATTTGGATTTTTTCCAGCCCAATAAATAATTCCAACCAATATTCCTATCAATAACATTTATTTTGATTGGAAATAATAATCCCTAGGTCAGTCCATTGTTAGAGATGATTCTGCTAAACCATGCAAATACAACATACCCATTTTCTCTAAAGATCCTGACATTTATCCTCTCCAAACAGTGTCATCTATCCTGCTTCCTATCCTTCAACAGATAAAGTTATAATTAGCTCAATTTATCAATAATCTTGGCCTTCCCTTGTGTTGTGTGGCATAAATTATCCACTTGAACTGTTTAATGATATCCAAAATAGAGGATAATTGATGTGATGGCAATTTTTTTTTTCCAGAGAGCAAAATGTGAAAAACTGGTCTCTGAAAATGATGGAGTGTATCTGGTAAGTGTTTTAGTTTACTTTTTTGCATTTGTTTTAGACTAAATGATCTTTTATTGCTCTATTTATCAATTCATAATAAAGTTTACATAAAATACAGAATTAAAAAAGTACTATTCTTTTTTGAATTATTAGTTGATTTTTCAAGTTAATTATTTTTTAATGTTTATTTCTCTGGTCTAATTTTTTTTTTAAATGTCACACTAGTTTTATTTTATTTAACATTTAAAATTGAAAAAGTATTATTTTTTTAAATATTTATGCAGATTTCTTTTAACACTTTAATGGAGTTTCCGGTGGTAACACAGCTCATTTTGAAACAATCATTTTAATTAATTAAAACTTTCAGTTATTTTATTGAATACTAGCATCACCGTTGCGGCTTCGCCCGCGCTATATGGTTACTTGGGTATCCCGTCACAGTCAGGGGATATTTAGCCGGTCATGGCTCGTTTCGCTCTTCCTTCCCTATCCTTATAGCCAGAGGGCTCTGCCCCTTGGACTCCGCTGTATTAAATCCGTGCTTGTAGAATCATAATAATAAATAAAAATTGAAGTCTGTTCAATTTATAAAAATATATCAGTGTATTGTAATTCCTTTAGAGCAACAGTTCGGTCAGTACAGGACCAGAAACTTTGAGCGATCCAAGAATGTTGGTTTCAAAACAGTCGGCCTCCATCTGAAAAATATTAGTTACAACTGCTTTTTTGTAGTTCGTACGGATAAAAATATTTTTTCCCGGTCCTTAGTGTTACTCAACAAACACCACTTAGTGGTGACCGTACTTCGTTTCCATTTTTTTAAAAAGTTTTTAATCACTTTTCTTTTATGGTTTTTAGTCAAGTAACCGGAGGTGGGTGTAGCCAGTCGCGTCGCACATACAGTAACAGTGGTTGTGTTGGTTGAACCGCCACGCCGTACACTGTCGCACCCCTTAAAAAATCGAAATTCACAAATATAAATAATAGCCGTGGTCCGCGACTTCATCCGCGTGGGATTTATTCAATCGTTACAAATAGTACTTCATTGTGAAAATCGATTCGCAAAAATTAACGAATATGTGATACATAGCTGAAACCCGCGACTTCGTCCGCGTCGGAATCACTTAATTTATTGAATATAGCTGCCTGGCCTGGCTTCGCACGGTTGGTGTACCCATTTAAAAAAATAAGATACTTGTTGCAGTCGTTCAGAGTTATGCGCGTATCTACAGTACAAATATTTTTGTTATATTTGTAATTTTTTTGTGCTTACCTATTATATACTTAAACCTATTTTCATTCTCTCAGTATATTTTGTATTTTTTTTTTTGTTGTTTTATGTATTATTTCGTTTTTTTTAAAATTATTTACATAATACATACACCTTTCTTTTTGCACTGAAGGTTACTAAAAAAGAGTATATTAGAAGGTTTGGATATAATAAATTTGATGATTATTTTATTATTTGTATCCAGTTACTATTCTATACACCTATTTTTATTCTCTAAGTGTTTTTTTTAATTTTTTTGTTTTACTTATTTTTATGTTTTTTTGTTGATTTATGTTTATTTTCACATTTTGTTATTTAGATACATATACATATATACACCACATATACACCCTTATTTTGCATAGGAGGTTACTAAAAAAGAGATACCTAAATAAAAGCTAGGATATTAAAATCTTTTTTGTTACTATTTCAATTAGGTATTTTTAATATTGATTAAATTAAATTTTTTTAGTATTGATTAAATTCATTAATTTTCAGTTTCTGATGGAGATTCTCTATCATGACGTATTTTTATTGCCCTATCCTGTAAACTATTTCTAGAAAGTTGAGATCTTAATCTTTTGGGCATTTTGAAATGATAAAAAAAACTAAATACTACATCAACTAATACTAAATTATTTGCTTACATGTTGAACAGGAATTAGCCTGTATATGAAGTGGTGATTAAAAAATTATAAAAAATTCAAAATATTTTCAAGGAAAAATATTCAATATCGCACACAACCGCTGCGTAGGAAGCCGACCACGCGAATGAGCACGCAGCACTTTATTTTGTGACATTGACTCCCCACCCGCACCTCTGTGACGCTTAGGTCACATGCTGCTGCCTAGCTAGCCGAGCGGGGTGAGGGAGCAGAGGCAGGCGGTGGTGGGGACGCGAGCTTTAAGAGAGACACGACGACGACGGACAGTTGCTAGTTACTGAATTACAAACATAGAAAAATTAAAATATGTTGCTTAAATAACGCGGTAAAAAGTAGCCTATGCTCATCAGGGATAATGTCGGCTTCTAATGAAAAAAGAATTTTTCAAATCGGTCCAGTAGTTTTGGAGCATATTCAATACAAACAAACAAATCTTTCCTCTTTATAATATTAGTATAGAAAACCTAAAAACATGTATGGTGATTTTTATTTACTGTACCTATGGTTTGGCATAAACCAAAGGATCATGTAACCAATTTCTACTTTTGTTTAACAACTGTGTATCTGTAATTTCTAAAAACTCTAGAAATACTGTCAAATATCCTTCACTGCAATCTGCAATCAGGCCATTACCTCACAGTGAAATTATTTCAGTTCCTGAGCCACCTGTGAATATATGTTTCAAAAGCAGTGATGAAGAATCAAGTAGTACCGAAGAAGACAACAATAATTTTGATATTGAATTATCTTCGAATAAAGTACATCTTATATCAAAGGTGAATTAAATGACTTAGTTAGGAATTTAAATTTAACAAAAAAAAATCAACCTTAACTGTTAGGATCAGGGCTGTAAGGTTGGAATTTACTTTAAAAAAATACAAACATTTTGGGCTTTCGAAGCCAACAAAAAGAGCTTTTTCAGAACTTTACTGATGAAAATAATTTGGTTTATTGCACAAATATTGATGAGCTTATGTTGCAGTTAGGACAAGTTCATAAACCTGAGGACTGGCACCTTTTCATAGATTCATCCAAGTATAGTTTAAAAGTCGTTCTACTACACAACGGTAACAAATATCCTTTGATACCAATCGCTTATGGTATTAATTTGAAAGGGACGTACAATGTGATGAAAGACGTTCTTGTAAAAATAAATTATAAAAAACATAGCTGGAACATATGTGGTTAGGCATGGAACTATTTTGTTAGGTATGCAGTTAGACTATACTAAGTACATGTGTTTTCTTTGCGAATGGAACAGCCTTGTTAGGAATAAACTTTATGTTACCAAAGAGTGGAAGAAATAAGACAACTTAACTCCTAATGGGAAAAATATTATTCAGGAGCTCTTAGTTGAACCCCAAAAAATATTTTTCCCCTCTCCGTATCAAGCTAGGACTAATGAAAAATGTTGTAAAACCAATGAAGAAGGATAGTTCTGGATTTTTGTACATCAGGCAGAAATTTCTGAATGTAAGTGAAGGAAAAATTAAAGAAGGAATATTTGTTGGTCTTCAAATAAGAGAGTTGGTCAAAGATGGTGTATTTATCTCGATGTTAAGTAATGTAGAAAGTGCAGCTTGGGCTTCATTTAAAGATGTTTGCAAAAACTTTCTTGGCAAACAAATATCTGACAATCACCACAATATCGTTAATCAACTTCTTAATTCATACAGCTTCTTACTTCATACAGGGATGTAATAAGTCTTTGAAAATACAATCTGGAATTTTTCTCGGAGACGTAAGTGATGAACACAGTGAATTTTTCCACCAAGACATTTCAGTGATGGAAAGCCGCTATAGAGGGAAATGGGACATTGACATGCTAGCTGATTACTGTTGAACATTAATTCAGGATGTGCCTGAGCCTATTTGTAAAAGAAAAGCATCAGTAAAATCATTCTAACACAGATATATGGCTGTGCAAAATTATAAATTTTACAGATTTTAACTATATTTTCCCTTAATTTTTTTTTAAGCTTAATTTAATTAAAACTAAGGGTGATAGAAAAATTACATTTACAGATCTGTAATGTACGCAGAAAAGCAATTCAAGAAATGGTATCATACTTAGAGAAACATTAAAAAATGTTATTTGTCTATCATGTTATTAGTGAATAAGTGGTATGATATCATGGGTTGCGTTTATAATTTCCGAGCTTGCTATCTACTCGAGTGTAAGTCTAACCATATAACGTGATTCTTTAATGTAATTTATTGGATGTAAGTCATTTACAATTCTTCTTTTTTTTTCAGAAAAAAATAGTTTGCAGATCTGTATATGCTGAATATCTTGCGGTAAGTTTCTTGTAATTAAAATCCAGTTATAAAATGTATAATTAATTTATTTTAATTATAATAAATTAAATATTTTTGTTTATGGTTGTAATTTTTTTTTTAATTTATGTACATTATCTCATCTAGCAGTGTTTATTTATTAAAGTGGAATTTGCCCTTATGCACTACATCTGACAGAACTGCAGTTGTAAATAAATCTTTACTGTGATGATTAATGTAAAAAAAATCAGTCTAGCAAAACTGATAACCAGTTGTTGAAAACAAAAATTACATTACATGAAGTAATGTAACAAACAGATGTGTATATACATTTTATCAAGTGTAACCATTAACAGTTGGTAGAATTAATACAAAAATATTAATAATAATAATAATAAAAATCCATCTTTTTTAGTATCAAAAAACTAAAAAATGTTAGAGCAAAACAAATGTTAGAGCAACATTGGCTTTTTCGCCAGCATCAGGAGACATAAAAAATTAGTTAAAATCATAGTTATTTTGTCAATATCTAAGATTATTGAACAAAGTATTTAACATAAATTATAAAGTAAAAAGGAAATTACAATTGATACCAATTGTAAATTAATAAATATATCCTCTGTATAGGATAAAAATTTTGGTTATATGGTACATTAACTTATTTTGGTTTAATTTATTTATAGAATTGATTATTAGCTTTCTATTCAATATCTGCATATTCATTCACAAAATATTTATCAAGGTAGGATTTAACTTGAAAATCATGTGGAATACTGCTAAGCACAGAGTTAATAATTTGGGAATGACAATATCTTGCAGCATAATTTAATCATCTAACATATTTCTGTCAAAGAAATATCCTAATACTTCTTTTTTGTGATCTGCCAAACATGAACTCCTAGTACATTAAATGCCTTCGTTATTCAAGAAAATTCATCAGGTGGATAAATATCATAATTATGACAGTATATTAGGCCATTCAATTTGAAGCATATTTTATCTGGTCATACACTGAATTACAAAAATGAGGATTATCTGCTTTGTAATGAATATTAAATTCTTCCTGCTGTCAAATGTTTCTTTTAAATCTTTTGTAAACGTTTTTGCATATTTAAAGCTTTTCTGGTTTGGTTAGGCCCTTTATTAATGTCTCTACAAGTACTTTGTTTCCTAAAGTGCAAATGATTATAGGCCTCTCTACCTGATCATGGAGCATCTCTTATACATCAGTAAATAAATTCAATGTTCACCTTAGGCAAATGTTGACTAGATGGTAGTGTAGAATCAGGAAATCTTGTGGGGAATTCTTCATAGACAGCAGCAGTATCCTTATTACCTTTCAACCAACATAAAAACTCATTCTTGATTTGTGTACAAATACAAATTTTCTAAATACAAATAAAAAAATTAATTTAACAACTGTTGACTAAAAATGATATCATCTGATTATTACAAACTGCAAAACCAAAATTTCCAAAAAATTTAAATCTTCATCTAGGAGAAACTGAATTTTTTTTCATAGTGAACTAAAAGTAATGTATGTGTATAATATTAGTAATCTATAATACATACCGTATGATAAAGTAATGTATAATAAGTAGTTTATGTGTGTGTGTGTGTGTGTGTTTGTACGTACATATGCATATATATAACAAAGGAAACATGTACTGAGAATCTTAATTTTTTTTTACTGGTTTATAAATCATATTAATTTATCCATGTTGCTAACTTTTGTTAGTAGCTGGATAAATTATGGTACATCTCAACCCATGATAATTTTTTTTAATTTTTAGTGAAATATTTATTTCATTACAAATTTTCATTACATAAGATATCTAATTTTTGTTTGTTTTTTGTTTTATAGAAAATGACAGACTACAAAGTGAGTATAGAAAATATTTAATAAATATAGAAATATTTGTGTATTGTGTAATTTGCATATATATTTACATTGAACTTTCCAACATACTTATCATTTTTTGTGTTTGATATTGTTAATTAATATTAATAAGTTTACCGATTTTTAGTTTAAAGCAGTTTACAAAAAAAGAAAGAAAAGAAAAATGTTCATACAGAAAGTTTAGTTACTCAATTACTTGAAAACAATATGACTAACTTTTAAAAAGATGGAAATGTCTTACCAGAAAATTTTCTCAAAACATTTTATTTTTAATATTTTTTTAAGTGGTTAAATTACTTGTGCACTAAATAATGAAAAAAATATTGTCTGAATGTTTTCTGTGACAAAGTAGCCTTACTCTGCTCTCACTTAACAGCAAAACTTTGACCTGATGCACTTTTTAGAGCATAGTAAAAACATTAAATCATCTGGTTTCATACAGAGTGATTGAGAAGTCACCGTACTCCCTAAAGTTATAACTAAAAATTTGTAATGAGTTATAAATGAAAAATGCAACATAATAATAAATTATTTTATTTACTCATTTGATACATAGTATTAATTTTAATGGTCCAGCGGGTCTGTATGTGGTATACAGTGTGGTCTTGAAGCTGTGGTATTAACAGTGCCTCCAAAATCTTTAAATAAGTTTGTACATTCACTGCCCCATCTAAAAAATAAGGACCAAACATATGACAAGCTGGCATTCCAGTCCGTATCATGACATGCAGCGGATTTCTTTCAAACTCTGTCGCATAATAAGGATTTTCTTTCGCTCAAAATAACACATTTCTGGCACGTGAACTACGATAGATTGCACATTTGTCAGTAAAATCATCTTTCCACGGTACACCGCTGCGGGGAATTTTTCTAATAAATTCCAGCAAGATGCAGCACAATGTTTCATATCTGCAACTGACAGTTCATCGATGAGCATTAGATGAAATGGCCTGTCTTTCAAGTCCTTTCTCATATGGTCTTGTGTTGTTGTCCGCAGTATACAAAGTTCAGCTGACCGTTTATGAGTTGGGTTGATCAGGGATTGTTCAATGGAAACTGCAACAGCAGCACATGTTTCTAACCGCATTAACTTTCGTTCCTACCATGGCCTATCTTTAACACTGCCTAATTTATATGCATATTTTTCCCAAGCTAACGTTGGTTTTTGTGGTGGTAACTTATTCTTATTAAAGTATTATCGAAACAATAATTACCACTAATTAGCTTCATTGTTTGATTCATATGTTGTTCATGAACCCATACACTTGTGACTAACTGCTCCTCGATGCTGTAACTACTTGTGTCAGCCATTTTAGCACAATTGCCTGTTACTCAGAATGTGTGACGTAAAAAACTGTTGCCAACTAACCCCGATGAAAATACTGTATGTTCTAAACACATATCCTAGCTTATATTTTTCATTAACTTTAGGGGTACAGTGATTTCCTGGCCACACTTTATATTTTACAATATATCTAAATTATACCACAAACACACTTAAAATAAAAAAAAGTAGTTAGAAAATTATCCTAAATGACATGATTATTCACTGTAATCACTGATCATTCTTATGTTAGCTGATAATGTATCTATCTATGAGTAGTGGCTTTATACCTAATATTTTACTTAAAATATGTATTAATCAACTTTCACAAAAATTGTTATTGTTTAACTCGAGCGTATTCTTTCTCATTTCTGTTTACACTAACATCAGGTGCTTGCTCGGTAATTTGTCGTCATTGTTATTTGTCACCTTCCTTTTCATTTCCCTAATCATCCTCCTTTCTTATATACATTTTCTAATCTTCTTGTTTTGGGTCCGCCACTGATTTTGTCTCCATTATTTTTCTTGAAATCCTTTCTTCTCTCTTCCAGCGTACTCAACCCTAACATGTTTAATTCCATTTTAAACCTTGATTATTTTGATCTTGCCACGTTTCACTATCAGAAATATTCATATTGGTGAAACAGGTTCCCAACTTATATACTGTTTTCTATGTGTGGAATCATTACTGTTCCTACAGCTTTTTTTTTTTTAATATACATTTATTTATTCTTGAATATTTTAAGATAAAATATTATTCTTCAAAGTTTTCATTTAATTATCTATCTTCCACGTTTCTGCCTATCTCAAAATCTCACCTTACATTTACACAAATCATTCCATTAATCTTTCATGTTCCAAAAATCATTTTGTTATCCTGAACATTGTTTATCAGTGTGCTGTTTATTAATTTCTTTTTTGTTCTCTGAATCATGATATTATGTGTTAACTCATTGGCAGAACCCCTTTAGATACTTTTAAACCCAGTGAGAATCACTGTGAACTAATTCTATTCATGATCTGTTCTTCAGATTTATAATATGATCGCTCATCTGTCCAGTTTCCTGTTCTAGGATAGTAAGTTAACTGTTGGAATTTTGATGAAGTAGCTAACAGTAAAATTTTGTTAGCCACATTACACTTCCACAAAGTACCTATAGATGTTTATGCAAGATTATATCTCGTATCGATAAACAGGAGTATACAAATTAAACTGAAAAGACACAAGGTATATTTACATTGTTATGAGAATAACGTGTAACCATATCTATTAAAAACATACCCTAAAATTACATATAATCATCTTTACAAGAATAAGAAATATACACAAAAGTATTAATTATTACATATAAATTTTAATCAGCCAAAAATGCAGCAGGCATAACAAAACTAAATAATAGAAATCCCTAGTAGGCGTTGTGAAAAAAAATTTTAATTTAGTTTAATTATCAATGAAAACAAAATGAGTGGACAGAGTAAGTAACATAGAAGTATTAAGAAGAATAGTGAAGACAGAACAATGTTGGTAACCATCAGAAGGAAAGGAAAGGAAACTGAATCGGGCATATAATTAAGGGAAAAGGAATTATAAATACAGTTCCTGAAGGCTTTGTTGAAAGTGAAAAAAAGAGGAAGGAAGAGGCTGAAGTTAATAAATGACATAAAAAGTAGTGAATGTTATGATGAGGTGAAAAGAAAAGCATAAGACAGAACTAGGTAGAGACAACAATAGTGCCTGGGAACCCTGTCAACAGGCAGCACACCACGTGGTAATGAACGTTTAATATAACTGGCAGTGTTAAGCAAAGTATACTTTCAAACATCCATGGACTGTATACCCATCTTTGAGCTTCTGGCTGAAAATTTTCAAGACCTGTTAGAGTCACTAAATGGCTTAATTATGAATACAGTGAATAAGGCACGTTCTCTTTTATTAACTAAAAAAGCAATTAATAATAATTTCTTATGATAAATCTGATGGTTTATTTGTGTACATGCGTTTCAAATTTTAGTACCATAAACAAAAATAATGATGCTCATACAGCTTTATTAAGTGATGTATCGTTGCATTTGTATATCACTTTGTAAAGTGACAACTACACTTGAGTTGTCAGACAAACTTTGTTTAAAAAGGTTCACAGCTAAGATTTTTACATTTAAAATGACAATAGTCCATTAACTCCTTTACTATTTCTGCTCGCTGTTATTACTTATATTACTGTTTTATTTTACAGGGTGATGTCAAAAAAACAGAAGAATTTATTCACCATATCAAACAGGTAAGTTTTTTTAACTGTGAAAAATTGTTTTTAAGTATTATTTATTCTGTATGAAAAATTATATCGATTACCAAAAGGAGCCTAATAAAATGAAGTAGGAAAATTTAGTTTAGTTTTTCAAATCATGTTGAATAATCATTCATCACTCTGGAAACTTACTTTATTTTCTGTATGTTATTTTAAATATAAAATAGTTTATAGTAATAAATACTATATAGAGATGGGAAATTTCATGTACAAAAAAATACTAGCGAGAATACAAGGTAGGATTAATAAGAATAAGACATCTCTGAAGAAGTAATTTAATAATGTAAACTGGATTTTAAAAGTTTCAGGAAATGGAAGGTCTACAAGAGTTGGTTAGTGATATCAAAACTAAAAAATGAGGAAAGTCATGATCTTATTGGTAAAGGGAGTGTGAGACAAGGATGTACAAGTCTCAGACTATGGCTTTGTTTTTTGTATATGGAAGAAGCAGTTATAGGAATTAACAGACCATATCAAAGAAAGACAGTTAAAGGGTTCTGAAGTGTCCAGGAGGATGTTGAAGATTAGGTCGGTTGATAAATTATGAAACATATAAATCATAAGACGATTTGGAGAAGTTAGAGATTTGTGACAGATTAGGCAAACTAGATCAGTTAGTTGTGTGACACTATGAGGTTTAGTTAATAGCATATTAGATTGATGTACGAGGTGTGTGAGAAAAGTAATGAAACTGACTTTTTACTTACCAAGTTTTTATTTTTTTCAAACAACAATATTATCCCCTTCAAAGTAGTTCCCTTGGGCAACTATACATCGGCGGAGTCGTTGTTCGCACTCCTGGTAGCAGCGCTGGAAGGCTTCAACTGGTAAGGCTTTTAACTGGTCTGTCACAGTCTTTTGAATGTTCTCCAGAGTTCCAAAATAACATCCTTTTAAGATACGTTTCAATTTCGGGAAAAGGAAAAAGGCACAAGGACTAAAAATTAGGTGAATAGGGGAGTTGAGGAACTGTAGGAATGGGTTTTGAGGTCAAAAATTCCGTGATGGAAATGGCTGTGTCACACGGGGCATTGTCATGATGAAGCATCCACTTGTGTGCAGTATCTGGTCTCACGTGAACCACTCTTTTCCTGAGCCTTTCAAGGATACCTTTGTAAAACACTTGGTTGACAGTTTGTCCTGGAGGAACAAATTCTTTATGCATGATACCCCTGCTGTCAAAAAAGCAAATCGGCACAGTTTTGATTTGCTAATTCTACATTTTTTCGGTTGAGGAAATGACAGAGTGTGCCACTCTTTGATTTGTTACAGGATCGTGCTCAGATATCCAGGATTCATCACCTGTGATCACACAATTGAAGAATTCTTGGTCTTTGTCAATCCTCTCAAGAAGATCAATGCACACGTTTCTTCGATTGTCCTTCTGTTCTGTTGTGAGGTTTTTTGGCACCAATTTCGCACAAACCTTTCGCATGTCCAAATTGTTGTCAAAATTTTATGTACGGTGAAAGCGTTTAAATTTAAGTGTTCACTCATCTTCCTTATTGTTAAACGACTGTCTGATCTCACAAGAACCCTCACACGCTCAACATTTTCATCAGATTTTGAAGTTGAAGATCTCCCTGAGCGAGGTTGATCTTCAACGTGTTCTCGGCCTTCCAAAAATGACTTGTGTCAGCGGAAAACTTGTGCTCTTGATAATCAATGTTCCCCGTAGCCTGTTTCAACTTTTCAAAGGTAACACTCGTGGATTCCCCAAGTTTAACACAAAACTTGTTTGCACAACGTTGCTTTAAATTCTGATGCTCCATTTTTGTAACACACAATTTTACTGATGGCGCTGTCAAAAATAATGTGTTGGCTGAACGGAGTTGAAACTCATACTGAGCATGTGGAAGGGATGAACAAACCAGTCTAGCACAGACCAATAGACACAGCATTGCCAGATCGCTCGCAGTGTTTCGAATCTCATTACTTTTCTCACATACCTTGTGTAGACTTAAAAACTGCACACAATAAAGATAGGATTACAAATAAAAAATGTACTTGAGGATGTAAAGTACAGTAATCATTCTGAGATTAAATAATTAGCTCAGAATAGGAAGTAATGGAATATAGCAATAAACCACCCGATTGACTGGTGATGCAAATAAGTAGACCAGATTGAATTTTGTGTATAATCAAAGTAGTGCAGATAAGGAAAAATTATGTTTTTTTTTAAACATATTAAATATTTATTTTCTAATACATTATTGATTTACTTCAATTTTTTTGTTTTTGTATTTTCCAGCAAATTGAAAAACAACCACGTAGGGTCAGCTGTGTAAGTAAATTTTTTACATACTTTAAAATTTAATAATTAAATTGAATATAAGTGAAACAATTGTGGAAAATCTTTAGTTTGTGTTCATTCATTTCATGCTTATAAATTTTTTTTAAGTTTGTTTTTATTGTTTATTTTTTATTCATCGTTAGTTTTTTGAGGGGTTTGAAACTTAATAACTCCCATTACAATAAAATTATTAAAAAAATTTTATCATTTTCAACCTGTTACTTCCTTGTAAATACGTTGTATCCATTAGGTCATAATATTTTTTTTTTTGTGATCATATGTGCTGAACATTTTAAACATATGTTAAGCGAAAGAATAACATTTTTTATGGCATTTTTCATGCAGTTTAATTTGACTTCCATTTGTTTACCTGGAATTATCTAAACTAGAGTAATATCATTTATTGACTGAATAACTTGTATGTTTAATCATAATCATTGTTAAATATTTAAAAGAATTTAAAGTAACATGAAATTTAAACTTGATGAATTAAAAATATTTTACATTTTTTGTTTGTTACCATCACAATACATTTTTATGTATACAATAAATAGGCAGAAAATGTTGTAAAATTTAATGCTTAACTCTACTCAAATATTTATAGTAAATTTAAGTTATGGATAGTTATATTAAAATAAGAAAAAAATAATTGAAGCTAAAAATAATTTTGTAATTTACATCAATTTTATACATATTTGTATACATTTTAGAATACTGCTAAAACCTTCAAAAAACATCTTGCAATAGAAAGTATCATTTTATGAAATAAATTTAATATTTTAACCGACATATACTGAAATGAAACGACTAGCACTAGATAGGGAATCTTGGAGAGCTGCATCAAACCAGTCAAATGACTGAAGACAAAAAAAAACAAAAAACCAACATATATATATATATATATATATATTATACATTATGTACCACACAACATGTTATTCTGTACTCAAAATATCCATACACAAAATGAACTAAAAATTTGTCAACATAATAACATGCTTTTTTATCAAAAGGTCCTCTTAAAAGATAGTCTAATAAAGCTTGATATTTCAGTGAAAGTCTGTTGTAGTTCTTGAGACCCATGAATTGAAGGTATTTTTTGGCAAAAAGCAAAATGATTAGCAGACCATCCAAATTTTTATTTCTGGCATGTTGATTATGTTGTGAAACATAACAAAGTTTATTAGAAAAAAAGATTAGGTTTTCAATGAAAAGGTATAAATTGTCATAAATGTCCATATCAGGATGTTTTTGTTTCTGGTAGTGTTTACTAACAGTTCTATTTTTTAACATAATATATCGCTTAAAGTATTTTTTTTTTTACTTTTAAAAGCGGTCGAGTGTCGTCAGTGACTGAAAATGATCGAGTGAGATGAACAATTAAGAAGTAACATTATTGTTAAATTGTATAAATTTACTACTATTATATAATAACTATAAGTTACGGTTAGCTAAGTTAAAGCAATTTATGTAATGAATAATTGCCTCATTACAGAAAGCGATACGTTAATCTGTTGCTTTGCACTATTTGTTCATCTTTCTTATGACTGTGTGAATATAAAACATCTGGGAGCAAGAGACGTCATTCAGGGTTCTTTTCTCTGAGAATAATAATGGTTTTCAGTACACTGACAGCCTCTGTGGTAAATAGAATCAAGGTGTCATTTGTAGGGATAAATGTCACTAGTATTTTGGTTAGATTAGTGATGTGAAGCCACGTATTTGTTTCATCAAAAAAGGTAATTGGAAACCACTTCACCTGTATTTTCTAGTAACCGTGACATTGGATTCTTGTACTTTAAAATGGCTATTCGATCATCAGAAGTGCTTTTTGACTTGTGTCAGGTCACCTATTATCATTACAATGGCACTTCATGTAAATAAAGTAGTGATTGCTATAATTTTAGTGTACAGTGTAATTGTTTCTCTGCCTTTTATCTGAAATGTTCTGCGTTTGAATTCTGGTCACGTAATTTTCCATACCTCATTACTTTTGCTGAGTTGTATCAAGGACATTGAGCTATAAAAACTCTGTCCCCCTCCATCATAACATAACCCTAGAAAAAAGTTATTGCTTGTATTCGATAATTTGTATAATAATGCAACGTAATTAATAAGTATTTTCAGTCACTTGCTATTTAAGCGTTTGACAAATACATTTGCTAGTAAATTTAAATAAGGTTACTTATATTGTTTATGGAAATGATTTGATGTTAGTCTATTGTTTACATGGATTTTTACACTTCGTTTAAATTTCATAGAGGGAAAGACCAAGACTGGTTCTTGCTGATTGTAATAAAGATTAAAACAATGATAATACTTGTGGCTACAGATTAGTAAAGTGAAATAATTGACTGAAATAAACATAATATTAATTTTTGGAAACATTTAATTATTGAAGGTAGTTCAATTTTTTTAATTTTGATGAATTGACTTTTTTGAAGTTTTCTCCTTTAAAGTTATTTTTCTGTTTTAAGGTTAAAAAAAAGTAATGATTTAGAATAACAAAATCATCTTATCTATCTTCTTACCTGTTTGATTGATTATAATCTTTCACATTTAGAGTTCATTACTCACAGACTTAAAATTATTGTTTTTTATATAATTTAAAGATGGTAATTCTAAAGGCAAATTAAATTGAAAAATAATAAACAAAATTCATGTAAATCTTTATTGCCATTGGGAAGCCATTTTAATTTTTATTACGTAAAGTTTAAACTTCAAGATGAATGAAATTGAATCAAAATAACAATATCAGATTAATAATAATAATAGTAATATTAATGATGAATAATATAATTTATTTTATTTATGTTACAGGCTTTCTCTTACATAACCAAGAATCAGGTAAACCAGATAATTTTCAATATACTAATCATTATCAAAGTTTCTGAGATCCAAGGAAATAACCCTGGATTTCTTAACACCATTAAAAGATGTTTTAGCTTTATATTTTGCTTTCTTATAAACCACTATATGCATGCATTTTTTTTTTTTTTTTTAATGATAGAAATACCGTTTAAAAACAAGTAAATATGCTTCAGAATATATTTTTGGAAACTAGTAGTGTCTGCAGTTCCTTCATCTGTAACTAATTTGTTAATGGCATTGATTTTCAATCAATGTTATTAGAAATATAAGAACATAGAAATATCATACACAAATAAATAAAATATAATTACTAATTGTTTCATGAAAAACATAATAAATTGGTACGGACACACATACTACCAAGATATTAACTGAGATAATGCATCATAGATCAAATTTATTAAATGTATATTTATAAAAGTGTTCTGCAGCTAAGTAAATAAACATTTTATTCAAATCATAAGATAATTAATTGTTAATTTTATGATTTTTTTAGAATTGTAGATTAGTTATTTTAAAGATACAACTATTCCTGCCTTTTCCAAAACGAATCAAAGGAATAACTCTGTTATGAAAAAACCTTGATCAGAACAAACAGTATTATCAAGTTTAAAATAATAATAATAATTTTAAACTTTTCTATTATATATATAAATATTGTATGTTATAATTATGTACACATATACTGGATGTTTCTAAAATGGTGGGCTGGCTATACTTTTTCGGATTCTATTTGTAAAATTAAACTAGTATCCTTAGGAAAAATAGCAATTTTTCCTTCATTCTCTCTTGTCTGCCATTCTATTTTTATATAAAACTTTATATCTCAAGTCCAGATAGAGGAATTACATTAATATTTGGTAAGTTCTTCGTAATAAAGTTTTAAAATTAGAAAAAAATCAGGAATTAAGTACCTTCATAAATTACAAAATGGTGGCCATGTTTATTTTTCAATCCGTTAATCATTTAATGGATTTTTCAATCCGTAAATATTAGGTTTATCAAAATTTATGTTATTTAACAAAATATTAATCCTTTTATTTTGAACAAAATTACATTGTATTTTTTTAAAATCAGTTAGTAGCCAAGTTATGGCAGAAAGTCGTTGTAATTTTGTGTCTGTTTTCATGTCCTCCACTTTACTTTCAATTCGATTAAATATTAATTATTTTTATTTATTGTTAATTCTAGTATTATAAATTACTATCAAATTAAGTAATTTTCTCACAATAATAGACCTAATAATTAAAAAAAATAAAATAACTACCTGTGATAATCGTACGTTAATTATTTTAGAACATTAGGTGTAATTAAACAGTTAACAATTGTTAAAGGTTGTAAGAGATGTTCATAGTGTCCACCATTAGAAATTAAGAAGTCTCCAGTCTTTTTTTGAGAAATTGTCTTTAACTGTTCAAAAATTCCAGGAGTATTCCTAATTTTGAAATTCATTTTGGATCCTTTGTTGAAGATCCTCAATGTTGAGTTGAATAAATAATATGTTTCAAATGGCCTCACACTTAGAAGTGAAGAGGGTTTAAGTCAGGTGATCAGGCAGGCCAGGACACTGGCCTTCTGCGGCCTATCCATTTCAACTGTATTACATTAAAGTCAACCCTTGGATGATATTTAGTTTTCTGTTTGTAATTATTTTACAAGTGAACATTTTTTTGTACAGTGCTTGGGTGGTGGTTGTTAAATGGCTTTTTCATTTTTTTAAATTTTGACTTTGTAAAATTTAAAAAAATTAAGTGCTAGTTTATTATTGGTAGTTGTTTGCTGTTAATTTCATATCAACATCTGTAAGCAAAATTTATTTTAATGAAAATGTATTAGCTTTTAATACAGGGTTTTTATTAAGTTGAAGTTCATTTTGTTAAAAATGTACGTTTTAAATTATGTATATTTGTTTCTAACTTATGATTGTTTTTAATAACATGCTTCTGATTGCTTTAACAGTCTAAATGCCATCAAGTTTATATAGTTTGTATTTTTGTAAAAGTAATTCTATGTAAAGAGTTATTTTATTTCACTATTCATTAAGAGTATATCTTTTATATATTAATATATTTTATTGGTTTAATCTTTTTTTAACAGAAAGATTCAAGTTCAAAACTTGTAATAGAAACATTCTCTGAATCTACATCTGAAACTTCAACAAAGAAAACTGAAAGTACTGCTGTAAGTTTGCACAAGTAACTAATAAAATAATGTTGTACTACATCTCTTGTTTTATTCATTCATCATTTCTAGCAACGTCTTGTGAAAAAAATCTCTTTAATAAATTACTTTCTCCAAAAGTTTTACTGTAAAGAATTTTGAACACTATAGTCATCTGCGGTATACAAAATACAGTATACATCTACTATTTAACCATTCATTCATTAATCATTTAATCATTCATTTAGGATTTATCTTGTGATTGAAATTTTACAACTCAAATATTATGAAATTTTAGACAAATAATTATAAAAATAACTAATATAAAATCTATACTTCTGTTTTCATGTCAGATTTCAAAAACAGCTTTAAATACAAAAACAAATTTTTATTTTGCACTTTTTTTTATCTTTTATATTACAATTTTTTCAATCCCAGCAGGCACGATATTATGTTTGCATAGTTATTATTAAATAATAATTCAAGACATTTAAAATTTTATATAATATTGTAAACTTATGTTTGAATTCAAAATAATAATCTAAATTGCTGAAAACCCATTTATGCAAAATTAAATAATGGGTCTGCCAGTACAGATATTTACTACTACTGACTGCTAAGTATAATAAAAAAACAACTTGAAAATTTGTACGACGTAGAGAATTTATTTTTTAATTAAATTCTCAAAAGTAGAAACCTATTTAAATACATTTAACAGGAATTTGATGCAATATGTGTTAATCTTTTTACATTTAGCATAACAATCTTGTTGGTAAAAACTTTAGTAGTATTTTCAATATTAATTGTATATTCACTTTGTTAAAATTTTTTATTTTTTAAAAAGCAAATGAAATTAATTAGAAAGAACTTTATTCGATGTTGTTATAATGGAAATCTTTTGTTTTTAATTTGAATACTAAAAAAGGAAAGTAATTAATGTAGTATTTTCCAGTGAAAGGTACAATTAAATTTATAAAAATTTGTATTTTTATGTTTCTGATGTATTGTAATCATAATAGTTAATTATAAGAGTGGATGAAATTAACTTAAAACTGAAACTGGAATTATAACTTGAAAATTAAGTTAGCTAGTAGCATTAATTTAAAATGAATGTAATATATTTTATTCTAATTATAATTAACGGTTTATTATTATTTTTCTATTTTCAGGGTTGGACTACTTATGCATTTAAGGTAATTTTCTTTACTTATTATTATTATTGTTATTGTAAATGAAAGGATTATATGTGGTTATTATAGGCATAAAAGTGAAAATGATGTAACGATATTCTGCAATCTTTTTTTTACAGACATAAAAGATTTCTTTTTAACAAATCTGAATAGTGTAATATAAAATCTGAAATCAAAATTATTTTAAATTAATTATTAATATGTTATTAAATGTTTATTCTCCATATGACCCAAAGAGTTTTCCAAAATTAACATCTACTGGAAAAAGGAAGTAGAAGAATCTCTCAGTGATTACCATTTATGAGCAAATTGGGTTTGTTTTAGATAGATTAGTTTTAAAGCTTCTTTATTATTTTACAATAAAATAATGATTTTAATTTGATCATAAATTGCATGAAATTCATTTTTGCTGATAAGGTCAACAATTAAGTATTGATTATTAAAAATCTGGCACATTTATCAGCAGTAGTATCTATTTATAAAAAACCAAATCACATAACATACCTCACAGCCATCAGGAGCAATCATGATAGATTATGTATTTCATAGGTTGCTACTTTACTGTTACTGAATAGAATGGTCAGTAGGCAGATACATAATAAAATTATAGATGCTGGAGACTACTGCATATTGACGTGTTGTCATGGCTACAGGTTTATTTTAAACTGATAATCTGAAGTCAGTTTTAAATTAGCCTTTGTAAATTTTCTTGTTGTGTGCGTTTTACCATCTGTTTAGTTTGATGGATCTAAAGTCATCAGAACCTCTGATGTTACTGCATCTTAGAAAATAGAAGAATATGAAGCAAGAATGAAATAACGACGGAGCTACTTGTAGGAATAAATAAGTACTGTACATTATAAAGATTAAACAGTATTGATTACATTTTCCTTAAGGGTCCAAAGAACTAAACAAATTTAAAAAAATAAAGTTCATGATAGTTAAAGTAAAAAATAAAATTTTTATTCCAATCAGTACATAATAAAACATTTTATAGATTACAACAATGTATGATGTAAAAACAAATTGAAAGTTAAAAAATACATGCGAATTAGGTTTATATTGATTATTTAAAAACAAATATATGAAATAATGTTAAGGTAAATATGTAAAATAAAAATAATTACTATAAAAAAATTCACAATTCAGAAGCCATGTTTGAAAATTTCTTGAGCACAAATTTCTCTACAGATTGAATGGAATGCAGGTAAATCATGTGTTTTTTTTCTATTTGCTGTTAAGAAAATTTTAATTTTGTTTTTGTGATGTAGGCATAATAGTTATAATAGATAAAACAATACATTATTTTATAAAGAAAATTGCATAAGTTTTTTAAAAATGTTAACATTATTGAACAAAATGTAAAAAAAATTATATGGTCAAAATTGCATCATTATAATGTTTTACAAAAAATTTAGAAAGTAATCAAAATATAATTTTTGTTTTATCTTCTTTTTTACAGGCCTTCAGTGATTTAGATTATAAAAATGAGAAAGCCCATAATCTTGTAAGTATGCTCATACATTTTAACAAGCTCATTAATTTTTTTTTCTTTAGGTATCCTTAATCCAACTGTACTATGAGGGTTGTTTAATAAATAAAGAAACAAATGATTACATTAGAAAAACACTTTCTCCCCCCCCCCACCATACTGCTAAAGACAAAGTCTGAGTTTTTTGTTTGGTTTTCTCAGAGTTTTTTTACATTGCAATGAGTTTTCAGCTATAATCAGCAGGTCAATAAAGTGGTACAAGAATGGCTCAGATGTCAGGTAAACAATTTTTTACTGGAATAAGGAAGCTCGCAAAAAAAATGGGACATGTGCCTAAATGTACCTACAGATTATGTTGAAAAGTGGCATCAGTTTCATAGCCATTGAGTTAATGATAATTGCTCAACGGTCATTTTTCTCTTTAATTGTTGAACGACCTTCAATTAATTAACATTGGCTTTGTTCTGGAATATTTAGGATAGTTAGCAGACCAGATGACAGAGTTTTCTTTTCTTGTATCACTTTTTATTTAAAACTTGTGAATTTAAACATCTATTAAGCACTGGTGACCGTTGGTGTTGCACGTATATGTTTGGTTTAATATTAAATCTTTCCTACAACATCATTTTTGTTATATAGGTCTGAATCCTCTATCAGCTGACCAGAAAGTTAATTACCTAATTAATTTTTTGGCATGGACTCATGCATCAATATAAGTTCATTTTTTTCTTTCTACATTTAATGTGATCGCCTATCTGGCATAAATTTTATTATTTTTTGGAAGTATAGTCCTTTACATATAGCATACACAGAGAAGCAATAATAAAATAATATTTATTGGAGCAAAAAACATTTTGATGCGTAATTAAAAAAATTCAAGCTTATCTTTATTGAGGTAAAGATTTTTTTTTTTTTTTTTTTTTTTTTTGTCTTCAGTCACTTGACTGGTTTGATGCAGCCCTCCAAGATTCCCTATCTAGTGCTAGTCGTTTCATTTCAGTATACCCTCTACATCCTACATCCCTAACAATTTGTTTTACATATTCCAAACGTGGCCTGCCTACACAATTTTTCCCTTCTACCTGTCCTTCCAAAATTAAAGCGACTATTCCAGGATGCCTTAGTATGTGGCCTATAAGTCTGTCTCTTCTTTTAACTATATTTTTCCAAATGCTTCTTTCTTCATCTATTTGCCGCAATACCTCCTCATTTGTCACTTTATCCACCCACCTGATTTTTAACATTCTCCTATAGCACCACATTTCAAAAGCTTCTAACCTTTTCTTCTCAGATACTCCGATTGTCCAAGTTTCACTTCCATATAAAGCGACACTCCAAACATACACTTTCAAAAATCTTTTCCTGACATTTAAATTAATTTTTGATGTAAACAACTTATATTTCTTACTGAAGGCTCGTTTAGCTTGTGCTATTCGGCATTTTATATCGCTCCTGCTTCGTCCATCTTTAGTAATTCTACTTCCCAAATAACAAAATTCTTCTACCTCCATAATCTTTTCTCCTCCTATTTTCACATTCAGTGGTCCATCTTTGTTATTTCTACTACATTTCATTACTTTTGTTTTGTTCTTGTTTATTTTCATGCGATAGTTCTTGCGTAGGACTTCATCTATGCCGTTCATTGTTTCTTCTAAATCCTTTTTATTCTCGGCTAGAATTACTATATCATCAGCAAATCGTAGCATCTTTATCTTTTCACCTTGTACTGTTACTCCGAATCTAAATTGTTCTTTAACATCATTAACTGCTAGTTCCATGTAAAGATTAAAAAGTAACGGAGATAGAGAACATCCTTGTCGGACTCCCTTTCTTATTATGGCTTCTTTCTTATGTTCTTCAATTGCTACTGTTGCTGTTTGGTTCCTGTACATGTTAGCAATTGTTCTTCTATCTCTGTATTTGAACCCTAATTTTTTTAAAATGCTGAACATTTTATTCCAGTCTACGTTATCGAATGCCTTTTCTAGGTCTATAAACGCCAAGTATGTTGGTTTGTTTTTCTGTAATCTTCCTTCTACTATTAATCTGAGGCCTAAAATTGCTTCCCGTGTCCCTATACATTTCCTGAAACCAAATTGGTCTTCTCCTAACACTTCCTCCACTCTCCTCTCAATTCTTCTGTATAGAATTCTAGTTAAGATTTTTGATGCATGACTAGTTAAACTAATTGTTCTGTATTCTTCACATTTATCTGCCCCTGATTTCTTTGGTATCATTACTATAACACTTTTTTTGAAATCTGACGGAAATTCCCCTTTTTCATAAATATTACACACCAGTTTGTATAATCTATCAATCGCCTCCTCCCCTGCACTGCGCAGTAATTCTACAGGTATTCCGTCTATTCCAGGAGCCTTCCTGCCATTTAAATCTTTTAATGCTCTCTTAAATTCAGATCTCAGTATTGTTTCTCCCATTTCATCCTCCTCAACTTCCTCTTCTTCCTCTATAAAACCATTTTCTAATTCATTTCCTCCGTATAACTCTTCAATATATTCCACCCATCTATCGACTTTACCTTTCGTATTATATATAGGTGTACCATCTTTGTTTAACACATTATTAGATTTTAATTTATGTACCCCAAAATTTTCCTTAACTTTCCTGTATGCTCCGTCTATTTTACCAATGTTCATTTCTCTTTCCACTTCTGAACACTTTTCTTTAATCCACTCTTCTTTCGCCAGTTTGCACTTCCTGTTTATAGCATTTCTTAATTGCCGATAGTTCCTTTTACTTTCTTCATCACTAGCATTCTTATATTTTCTACGTTCATCCATCAGCTGCAATATATCGTCTGAAACCCAAGGTTTTCTACCAGTTCTCTTTATTCCGCCTAAGTTCGCTTCTGCTGATTTAAGAATTTCTTTTTTAACATTCTCCCATTCTTCTTCTACATTTTCTATCTTATCTTTTTTACTCAGACCTCTAGCGATGTCCTCCTCAAAAATCTTCTTTACCTCCTCTTCCTCAAGCTTCTCTAAATTCCACCGATTCATCTGACACCTTTTCTTCAGGTTTTTAAACCCCAATCTACATTTCATTATCACCAAATTATGGTCGCTATCAATGTCTGCTCCAGGGTAAGTTTTGCAGTCCAAGAGTTGATTTCTAAATCTTTGCTTAACCATGATATAATCTAATCTATCGAGGTAAGATTATATCGAGGTAAAGATATGTTTTAATTTTTAAATATTTCTTTTGGTTGTAAAATGTATGAAATATTCAGATTTGAAAATCTATGAGTAGTATATAGTTTACATTTGAAAAAAGTATCATCAAATAGTCTGAAATTTTTCAGTATACATTTATACTGATATACGCATTTATATAACTGTTTATTTTTCCAAAAAAAGAAACTAATGGGGCAAGAGAACACATACTTCATTTGCATAGTGGGTACAGTTATTGCACAATAATTTTAAATTATAATAATATCATACTCTGATTATCAACCATACCAGGAGTAGGCATACATTACATTAATAATACTAGATAACACTTTTTCATACAAGAATAATTTTGTAGTGTTAATTCTCGTAGTAGATGTAAATGTGTGTAAAATACCTGTATTGCATGACTAGTGGAAGTAGAAAACTAAAAGATATTATGAAAAAAAAATTAAGCTAAATTTTTCACTGTAATTCCAATTACTAGAAATTACTAGATGACTGTTGTATGACTAATGCTGTGAATTTCAGTTGTTAGCATTCAGAACTACTATAACTATCAGTTATATAGTAATACACATCATAGTAGTATCTGTGCAGTTGATAGAAATAGTTTTGTCAGAGAGGATGTCGGTTGATTACAGCTTATACAACTATTATTTTTCAGTACCAACTTCCATGGGGAGTGCTAGCACCTCGGCCTTTCATCTGGAGGATGAAAGGACAAAAAATGGCTAGAATGTATGTATAACCCACTGGGCCGGTCTAGTGGTTAACTCATCATCACAAATCAGCTAATTTCAAACTTGAGAGTTCTAAGGTTCAAATCCTAGTAAAAGCAGTTGCTTTTATACAGATTTGTATACTATCATGGATACTGGTGTTCTTTGGTGGTTGGGTTTCAAATTAACCACACATCTCGTGAATGTCGACCTGAGACTGTACAAGCCTACATACTTCATCTACATTCACACATGTCATCCTCAGAAGTAATATCTTACGGTGGTTCCAGAGGCTAAACAGAAAAAAGAGAGAATTTATATATGAAGGAAATTGGAGAATATTAAAAGGACCAACAAAGTGAAAAATTGAATGAATAATAAGAATAAATAGAAGACTAATTGGTAGAAGGCTAATTGTGTGGGACATATTACAAGAGGATGATTTATTTAAACAATGTTAGAAGGATCTGTAGAAAGTGCAAAAAAAATAAACCAGAAAAGAGTAAAAATTATACATAATCATTAAAAAAAATGGGGAGGTTGTTACGATCTCAAAAGATTACCAGCAAATAGAAGAGAATAGAGATGAGCTTATTGCAATGAAGTTACCTCTTGGCAGATAACAATAGGATGGCAAATATCTTCTGTAAAATTATCAGATATGTATGTTTAGAAATTATTGAAGAATGATATATTTGTAAATAATCTTTATTTGCATTTGGTAGAATCTAGATTACAGGGCCTAGACATATGATCAAGTGATATATATGTATCCTTTCTGTGTTTTATCAGGAAGGTTCTGGGTTAGAATTCCAGTTTGGTATAATATTTTCACACACTACAAAGTTCATTGCTATCAGAAAGTGATGTAATTGGATATTAGTCAATCATTGCTTAAAGAACAAATAAATGAATTAGTTTTGTGTAAAAGGCCTAGATTTACCCAATCATCATCTCTGACTTAGATTGTGTACTTGTCCAGCCCAATAAATAATTCCTACCGATAACATTTATTTTGATTGAAAATAATAATCCCCAGGTGAGTCGATTGTCAGATGATTTTGCTAAACCATACAAATACAATATATCCATTAACTCTAAAGATTCTAACATCTACCCTCTTCGGGCTGATTGTTTATATCCATAACAATTGATTGTCATTACATTTAAAAGTATAGTAATTTTAGTACTAAAAGAATAGTAACAGTCATACGTAAAAGTAAAAACATGTCCTGTTGGTAAAATAATCTCCATTGTTGTGGTTAATATGAAATGAAAACAGTTTGGCCAACTTAATCATTAGTTATTGTGTATAATTTGTTTAAATATAATGTCGTTATCAATTTAGTTTGTTCTTTCATCTGTTTGTTATCATTTAAATAAATGTAAAATTTTTCTAAAATATTAGTTTTATAAAAAATGATTTTTATAAATATATTAGAATATATTGATATATTCTAATATATCAATAGTCATTTGGATTATAATTGTGTTTGAATTCCAAAATATGTTTCGTGAAGTTAGATCGGTCTTTATTTTCTTTTTTTATACAGTTAATATGTTCTTTGATTCTAACTGAAAATGATCTATTAGTCATATCAATGTATCTTAAATCACAGTTTTCGCATTTCAAGCTATAATATACTCTTTATTATGTTTTATTGCTTTAGAAGGATCTTTATTATTTAAATAATGTGTTATTTTGTTATTAGTTATAATGTTTTTTTTTTTTTAATTCAGATGATTGAAATATTTTATTAAATTTTCTGTAATTTATATTATAGTCAATTTTAACATATTCTTTTCCAGTAGTATTATTTGTTAATTTCATCTGTTGGCAAATCTTGGCTTTCATCATGTGGAATGAATTATCTATCCATTTGAACTGTTTAATTATAACCAAAATAGAGTATAATTGATGTGATTGTTTGCAAACTTTTTTTCAGAAAGCAAAATGTAAAAAACTGGTCTCTGAAAATGGTGGAGTGTATTTGGTAAGTGTTTTAGTTGAATTTTTTTTTACATTACAGGTTTTTATCTGTGATCGCTCTAATTATTATCAACTCATAATACATTGTTTACAGTAAATACCACTGACCCATCCCTATGGCTGAGTGATAACATGCAGCCTTTAATCTGGAAAGTCCCAGGTTTGAATTTGGTTTTGCTTGGCACTTTTGCTTGGTTAATTTTGGTTTTGCTTGGCTAATAAAGTTTGTGTGAACTTTGACCTTACTTGTGAGTTATTCATAAAAACAGAAAAGCAATTCTGAATGTAATTTCCTTCAGGTTTTTTTATAAATAAAAATATTTGTTCTGCAAACTTCTAAAATTTAAAATGTGAAAAAATGTAAAAAATAAATAAACAGTATGTATAATTACTAAAGAAAGAAATTAAAGATAAAATCCTATGAATTCCAAAAGGAAATTTCTAAATTCATATTATTAAACAAGATTGTCCTAAAAGTATTTCATATCATTACTGAATATGAGTCTGGTATTTTTTGCAGTTTAACTAGATTTGTGTTGTATGGCTGTAAAAATCCTTTTAAAGATAAGATATTTAAACAATTATCATTTCATATTTTATGATGTATGTACATTAAACTTAGTATATTAATTTCCAAGAATAGTTTTATTTAGCATGGCCCATTGGTATATATAATATAAAAATATATAAATTATAATTCGGCTTACAAACCATTGTTAAATTTTTGAAATTGGTTGGTAAGCAGAATTATAATTTGCAAGAATCGATTTTTGCGGCATCCCACATTTTGAGTTGGTATTCAATTTTAGTATTACATTATAATATAACTCTTAAAAAATTTACTTTAATTTTATATTTTACTGGGGTTTTATACATTCCAGTACTAGGCAGCAAAATTTACATATGCATTCATAAAACTTCAAAATTTCAAAACAAAGAATAATCTAGAATAAAATTAAAATTCTATATTTTTTTAAAAGAATTATAATGTAATTATAGAATTAAATATCAACTGAAGATGCAAGACGCCGTGAAAATTAATTCTTGGAAATTAATATGGTAAATTGTAATTTATCCAAGTATTGTGTTTTGGTGGTTTATATTTCATATAATATTTCATTTTATTAACACAGTGATTCAATATGTAATATTCTATAAAAAAATATAAATCACCAAAACATTGTAGTTAAATTAAATTTATCAAATTAATTTCCAGTTTATCTAAAATTTCTGTGTTTTGGTGGTTATTTTGTATAATATTAAATTTCATTTACATAGTGGTCAGTATGTTGAAGAATTATTTGAATATTCAAAAAATTTATATACATTTATATGAATAGTTAATTGTTGATAGTTAGTGATTTGTAGCCAACTTTTGAAATTCCAATTTAAAAATTTAATTTATCAGTAACATTTTTTTCAATTTTAGTAAATTTTTTTATGTTTATTTAGGGATTTATTCTTCTTTTTTCTTTTTTTTGTTAAGTATATTTTTTTACATTTTTTGGTTATCTTATTCAAAATTTGGTTAGGCTTATAAAAAAATACTTTAAAAACAATGAAAATGTAGATAGAAAATAAATTCAAAGGCAAGGAAATATTCCTCATAAACATAGGAAAAGGAATGCCTAAAATAAGACTACTGACTGTTACACTAAAAATCTGAAATACAAGAAGCGATATGCAATGTTATTTATTTTTTTGCTGCATTTTAATAAAAGTTGGAAAATGATGATTAAAGATGGTTATAAATGAAAGTTATGGCTTAAATATGTTTATAAATGTAAACTATAGCTTTCTCAAGTGTAACAGTATCTTTATTTTTAACTATAAATTTATCGCCTAATTGTGTTGAATTTTTATATGAAAATATTTTGAATGTCAGAATTACAGAAGATTGCAAATTATTGTGCTATAATAATTATAATTCTAAGCAGTGACGATTGAAAAAATTGAAAATTATCATCAAATTGTTTATGTAGACATTGTTTCATTGTCAGTGACATCCTTTCTCTCAAAAATATGTGTAATTTTGTAAAAAGACTTAAACTGGACCACCAGTGGAATTTTGTCTTCAAAATAAATAAAAAAATATTATCATTGGAATTGATCCATTGATCCATTTGTCTAAGAGGAACGCTTGAATATATAAAATGAAAATCTTGTGGATTAAATTAAGAACTTCCTTGCTTTTATTGAAAAACTAATAATATTGTAAATGAAGTACATTGATGTATTATTTAATATTAATATAACTTATGTACATCTGTGTGTAAATTTTATTCATTTAATTTTATTTAATTTTCTTCTTAGAAAGAAGGGACATTCACACAAAACTTTCAGTTTTTAATAGATCCTATTCCTTTTAGATCATCTTTAAGTTTTAATCTTTTCCGACATCTCTTTATTGCACCTTTTACTGGTCTTTCTAGCACTGATTTAAATCAATCCTTATCTCAATATCTTGTCCAGCCAGTTGGCTTTCATATTCTGAATTGCCCCAATTAAACTTCCATTTTCATTCAATCTCCTCATTCCTTCATACTTTTTCATTGTGTCTATACGTTTAATATTCTTCAACTTCATCCATACCCGCATTTCTAAAATCTTTTCGTTTTTTTTTCTTAGTATCCATATCTAACATCTCTGCAGAAATACACTTCAAACATAATAATCATGAGACGTTTTCTCATGTCAAACTCCATCTACTTACACAATGATTCTTTCTATATATTAAATGTTTTTAGACGTTGCTACCATAACTTCTATTTCTCTTTCAGTTTCTCAATCTTCTGTTAACATCATATCAAATTAACTACATTTTTATAGTTAATTTGATATGAACATTTGATACAATTTTACTTGTTCAATTCTTTCTTCTTGTAGATATTCATCAGCTTATATTCTCTTTTCCACATTATTTAACACTCACCTTCATTACACATTCTATCATAATGTATTCTAATTTTGAAATCTCTGTTGAATATATTACAGTTCTAAAAAATAAACCTTTTCATCTGCAAACCTTATACAATATATTTTCATTCCTCCTGTACTGATTCCTTCATCTTTTCCCAGATCATTTTTTATCATATGTTCAACATACATATTAAACAAGGTTAGGAATTATCAAAACTCTTGACTTATTCTTCTTTCTTAGTCAAATCACTCAGTTTGTTCCTAGCCTAATTTCGTAACTGTTTTCGGATTCATGTACTATTCTTTAATTGATATTATTATACTTTTAAGTCTAATCTTAGGCTTTTTAATATATTCATTATTTTTTTCCAGCAGATTTGATTGATTGCCTTGTAAAAATGTTTAAAATGCATCTCACTTTACCCTTTTATTAAGGAATTTTGTTAGTCCAGTTTTTAGATTTATATAAAATTAGTTTATTATTAGATTTAATTAAAGTTTTAGGAGAAGTACCCAAAAGTTGTTTGCTTTAATATTAAAGCAATGTTTTTAGTCTCTGTTACTCAAAGTTTCTAATTTCTGTATGTTATAATTTTGAATATGAGTGTCTGCTATATAACTTGATTCTTTAATGTAATATATTAAATATAATAAACTTGTGATTCTTTTTCAGAAAAATGTAGTTAAAAACCATGAATATGCTGAATATCTTTGTGTAAGTTTCTAGTATTTAAAATTTAATTATAAAATTTATAATTTATTTTAATTATAATAAATTTAAATTTTTAGTTTATGTTTGTAATTTCTTTTTATATATTTTTGCAGTATTTCATACAGCAGTGTTTATTTAAAGTGGAATTTGTCGTTTTGCAGTGCATCCAACAGGACTGCAGTTGTATATAAATGTTTACTGTGGTGATTAATGTTAAAAAAAAATCACTGAATCAAATTAATAACTGAATGTTGAAAAAAAAATGTTTACAGTTTGAAGTAAAATAACAGGCAACTATGTGTGTACATTCTGTCAACCGTAACCATTATCAATCAGTAGAATTTTTATAAATATTAACAATAACAGTAATAGAAATCCCTCTTTTTTAGTATCAAAAACTAAAAACATATTGTTAGAGCAGCATTGGCATTAGACCACAATCAGGAGACTTAAAAACTGATTAAAAATCACTCTTAGGTTGGAAATAACAATATTTTGTAACATCTTTTAATCATATGTAGCACATCTGTCAAAGAAATAAGGTATTAATACGTTTTTTGTGATCCATAACAAACATAATCTCTAAGTACATTAAATGCCTTCATAGGGTCATTCAATAATACAGACATATAGCTGTACACCAAAAATGGTTTGTTAAATAAATAATTATTTTTATCTACCTCTCAACATAATCTCCACCAACTTCTATATACTTGTCCCATCTTTTTATGAGTCTTCATATCCCCTCAGCGAAGAATTCTTTACCTTGATCTTGAAGCCAGTTTTGTACTTTTTTCTTTACCTCTTCATTGAACTTGATACAATGCAAAGCTTCTTTCATCAGACAAAACAGATAAAAATCCAAAGGGGTAAGGTTTAGGGCTGTAAGGAGAATGAGGTAGGAGCTCCCAACCTCATAGTTTCCAGTGTCATTTGTGCCGCATGAGGTCGAGCATTGTAGTGAAGAAGAATCACGCCTTTCCTTTGCCATCCCTCATTTCCTCTTCAATGCGAGCTTGACTTTATTGTCAGTCATGGCATATAGTATAGGCTGTTGATAGTGTGTTGCTCCTCCAAATAATTACAAAAAATCTAACCATGGGGACTCCAAAAGATGGTTAACATGACCTTACCAACCGATCATTGCGTTTTGAATGAATTTCTTACGGATAGGTTATTCAGGGTGTTTCCATTGCATGCTTTGACACTTGATTTCCAGCCCAAAATGATAAATCCAAGTTTCATCACAGGTTAAAATCTTGTCCAAAAATACGTCACCTTTATTATTGAAATGATAATTTTGAGTTTCGTGAAAATACGAAGGCTTTCTACTTTGCGATGAAGGTAAGCTCTCTGGGAACCCACCTTGCACAAGTCTTGCTGTAGTTTAGTTTATTTTGAATGATGAAATGAGTTATGTCAACACTTACTTGACGTATTTCAGCAATTTGTTCAACTGTAGGTCTTCTTGGATAAGTGAATCAAAATGAGAATCTAATGCCGAGGTCAACAATGTTACTAGACAACCTGAGCAGTGCATTTTTCAGCAATTTGTTCAACTGTAAGTCATCGGTCTTCTTGAATAAGTGAATCAAAATGAGAATCTAATGCCGAGGTCAACACTGTTACCAGACAACCAGAGCAGTGCTCATCGGTCATGCTTTTGCGACAAACTTTTCCACTCGTGCGTTAAAACTTGCACTGCTTGCAACTACTACTGTATTGTTTGTTCATCCGAGAGAATATTTTTGATAGTTGTAGACTTTCCAAAACTAAAAATCGGATCACATAATGCTGTTCTTCAAAAGTATTTTCTTCGAGTGGACACGCCATCGTAACTGAGGCTTTAGAGGTTATGATTATGTAAATATTAATCGAACTGCTGACTAACAGTCTTCGTAATGTTGCCAACTAACACTTACAAAATTTACAATTGCCTGAATTAAGCATTTCCTTCACTAAAAATGTTTGTCTGTTTAATTATTGAATGACCCTCGTAATTCTTCAAGGAAACTCATTAGACCAATAAACATTGTAATTATGACTGTATACTAGGACATTCAGTTTAAAGCACGGTTCTTCAGGTTGTACACTAAACTACAAAAAATGAGGATCATCTGCATCATAATGAATAATTAATTCTCCACCAAATTCTACCTTCTCTCCAAACCATCTTCAAAAAATGCATGAAATAATCTTATATGATAATACTTCACCTTCAGTTTCTTTAAAATTTTTGTAAATCTTTTCTGCGTATTAAAACTTAACAGCTTTTCCAGTTGCTGTTGCTTTCCTGGTTTGGTTAGGCCTGTTATTAATGTCTCCACAAGTTGTTTGTTTCCTAAAATGCAACTGGTTGTAGGCCTCCTTGCCTTATTATGGAGCATCTCCTATGCTTCAGTAAATAAATTTAACATTCAGTATAGGCAAATGTTGATGAGATAGTAGTGGAGAATCAGGAAATCTTGCGGAAAAATCTTTATGGATGTCAGCAGTATCGGTAATACTTTTCAACCAAAATAAAAACTCAATTTGTGTATGTAAATGCATTTAATTTCTATACAGATAGAAAACTTAACTGAACAACCATTTTACAATAATTGTAACAAGATGGGTGTGTGTGCTTGTGCGGATGCAGGGGTGTATAAATCATGTAATTATGTTGCAAATATATATTCTCTTTGTTCTAAAGCATTAGCATAAAAACATTAATAGCAAAAGGAAAATTGTATTGAGTATCTTCAGTTTTTTATGTGCATATTAACTTATCCACATACTTTTGTCAGTAACTGGATAAATTACATATCAATCCATAATGATTTTTTTATTCATTTTTAGTTACCTATTTTTTATTTCGTCACAAAATTTCATAAGATATATAATTTTTGTTTGTTTTTTGTTTTATAGAAAATGACTGGATACACAGTGAGTATAGAAAATATTCATTGAATAAGTATACAAAAATATTTAACATTTGTGTAGTATGTAACTTTCGTACTCATTTATGTTAATACTATTCAACATATTTATCACATTATATATTTGATACTATAGTTGTAATAACTGATAGGAAAAGAACTAATATTGATAAGTTTACAGTTTTTAATGTAAAACAGTTTGCAAAAAAGAAGAAAGAAAAAAATTTCATAAAGCACTTCAGTAACTCAGTTATTTGAAAACAAATCGACTAACTTTTAAAGGATGGAAATGTCTTTTCAAGAAATTTTTTCAAGAAGTTTTATCTTTTACATATTTTGTACTAGAGGTTAAATTACTCTTACATTAAATAATGGAAAAAATATTGCCCGAATGTTTTATGTAAAAAAGTCATCACTATACTCTACTTTTGCGTAGCAAAACTTTATCCTGATTTATTTTTTATGGCATTGTACAAACATATCAAATCATCTAGTGTTATACATTTTAGAATGTATCAAAATTATACAAGCACTCTCAAAAAAAAGTAAGATAAACTATCCCAACTGACATGATTATTCACATTATATATAATCACTACACACAGTTTGATCAGCCGATGATATATCTATGAATATTGGCATTATATCAAATATCTTTGATAAATTTCTGAATGTATTAACCAACTTCCACAAAAAATTGCTAGTTATAAGTTCAGCCAGCACTAGGAAAGTTTTGCATATGACTTTTTTTAACTATTTTTCCAAATAATTTCCATCAACACATTATATACTTCTCAATCCATCAAAACCCATCTTCAAAGAAACCCTGCCATGTTCCGTTGGAGATCTGGGTGCATTCATCATCCGAAGCTCTTTCAGTCTGCTCACCTGTGGGAACAGAGTGAAATCACATGAAGTGCAGTCAGAACTGTTTGGTGTGCTCTAACAGTTTTGTTCCAGTCTGGCTGAATACTCAAAACAAAGTTTGTAGCCATGTGTTAAAACAGTTATTGTGGTGAAGAAACCATCTGTCCATCCTTGAGTTTAGGCAAAGCTTCTTTAGAGATCCGACAACTTAGGCAAGCATTCTTCAGTATACTACTTCTCTATAACTGTCTTCTGAATTCCAACACAACTCACTCTAAAACTCCTCTCACACTAAAATATACGACCACCATTCTCTTCTTCACTAATGTTGGTCTTCAAATAGCCACGGGATCAGAGTACATTTTACTTAGGGAGATTTCCTATTTTCAAACTTTTTCAGCATTTTACAGCACCTTGAAACATGATTAAGTGCCATCTGACCGAGTTATTGTAATGATCCGTTATGACATATTGCAGAACTTTTCTAGTCCCCTTTGTGCATGCACATTCTTTCTTATTTCCCTTTATCACCACTGATATTGGGTGTTTCCTTAGTAATTTGTCTAGTCATTCCTATACACCACTTACCTTTCTATTTCCCTAATCATCACTTTTTGCTTATCTTATCCTACACTATCCAATCAAATTATATGAATTTGCCTCCTATTTTCTTTACTTGGAATCTCTCTCCTGCCTTTCAGCTATACACCATAAAATTTTTTAGTCGTTACTTTTTTTCATAACAGTATCCTTTGTTATAAACTTTGATATCATCAAGTCTCACTGTCGGAAATATTGGAATTGATGAAATGGCTTCCCAACCTCTGTCCTATTTTCTATACATGGAATCATTACTGCACCTACAGATTTCATTGCCCTACCTTCATTTCCCTGAATATTTTACAGCACAGTTATTTTTCAGTGTTTTTATTCAGTTCTCCTTCTTCGATACTATTGCAAATCTCAATATTGCCAACTTATACAACTCCTTGCAGTTGACCATATAATCTTCCATGTTCCAAAGATCATATTTTTATTCAGTATTTTTATCACTGTTATTTCTTTATTATTCTCTGAGTCATGATAATAAGTGTTAACTCATTGCCAGAACCCCTGTTAGTTGCTTTTACACCCAGTGAGGATCACTATTAACTAATTCTATTTTTCATGACCTGTTCTTGAAACCTGTATAGTCATTTATTTATCAATAGAAAACATTTTGTTAGCACTTAAAGTTTGAATATGTTGAGATGTGTGTTGTATACAAATTTATATATCAGATTAAGCACTAAATTCTCATTCATATTGTTGTAAAGCTTCCATTAAACCAACATTAGCAGCTACCTTCAGGATCATTACTAGCTGGTGAGCTCTCCATTTGCCCTTTTACTTTACCAATTTTTAAGGTATATTCTAATGATTAAAAGAATAGTTTTTTTACAATTATATAATTAAATATATAATCATAAAAAAATATTTTTCTGGATAGTTATTGATAAAATATTTCAAACTTTCTACTTTTTTTAAAATTTTTTGTGCCCAGAAAAATATAAATTACTACATATAAATTTTAAACAGCCCAAAAAAGCAATCTTCTCAACTAAACTAGATAACAGAAATCCCTAACAGTTGATGTAACTTAGAAAAACTTAATTTATTTTAATTATCAACAAGGATGTATTAACAAAAAAAAAGTGCAATTTATGAAAGCATATTAATATTAATATAAGAGAAAAATAACCTGGAACACAACACTTTTTATTTTTATATGTAGCATTTAATATGACACTGGCGGTGTTAGACAAAGTACAGTTTTAAACCTCCATTAACTATACACCCTTCTTAAGTTACTGGATGAAAATATTCAGGCTCTGTTAGTTACTAAATGGCTTAATTATTAATACAGTGAATAAGACATTACATTTTCTTTTGTGAACTAAAAAAGCAATTAGTGAAAATAGTTATGGGATCATTAACATATTTTACATATTAAAAATATAAGTATTATTTCTTATAATTATAGATATGAATTAATGAAACTTAACCTACACTCGCTTTGCTCGCAAACGTCAACTAATTAACAGTAATGTGTTGATTATTTAAATAATAAATAATTGCAATAATTACTGAATTTATTATTTAAATACACAAAACATCACAGTGTTAATTAGTCAAGATATCGAACACAGGTTGTTTGGTTAAATTATATTTAAAAAATTAATAAATATAAATAGTTATAAAAATGGTAAATAATGGTTATATTGGGTGATATTAATAATACCTCAAAAGTTTGCAATTTATTGGTTGATAGGCTAATACTTAAATATTGAATCAAACATTAGTGCCATAAATGAAGGTAACTGATATATGCAGCTTTATTAAGTGGTACATAGTTTCATTTATATTATCCCTTGATATACAAAGTGACATCAAAAGTTGCAGTTGTCAGACAAGTTTTGTTTTAAAAGATTCTCAGCTAAGATTTTTTTATTTAAAATGACAATAGTCTGTTAACTTCTTTATTATTTCCATTTGCTGTTATTATTTATATTACTATTTTATTTTATAGGGCAATACCGAAAATACAGAAGAGATTATTAAATACATCAATGAGGTAAGTTTTTTAACCGTGAAAAACATCGTATTAAGTATTGTTTATCATATCGTGGATGAGAAATTATATAAATTACAAACTGTTATTGGACTACCTAAATTTCTGATCAGAACTTTAAATTTTTGTTTTCAGTATTTTATTTTAAATATAAGGTAATATGTTGGGATTTGTATAACATACAGATTTATATACCAAATTAAGCACTAAATTCTCATTTATATTGTTGCAAAAGTTTCCATTTAACCAACATTATTAGCTAACTTCAGGATAATTACTGGCTGGTGAGTACTCTGGTTGCCCTAATACTTTACCAATTTTTAAGCTATATTATTGTTAACCAGAAGAATTAGTTAGAAATTTACAGATATGATAAATTCTTCTTCTGGAATAATACTAGTTAATGATAAAATATTTCAATAAAATATTTGTTTTATTATTTTCTTCTTCTGCAGATTATTGAGAAACTATAAAATATTTAATACACAGTAATTTTTTTAATTGTTCTCTTTTTGCAACTTAAAACAGAAAATTCTTCTGCTCACAACATTCATAAAAAAAAAAAACTCTTACAATGTAGTCAAGTGTATGTTGTCACCACATGTAAACAGATTTTTTTTATTTTGAATTACTGGGTCATAATTATTAGACAAGTTAAAATTAGATTTGTATAAATTTTTGAGGTTGCTATATGATTTTTTTATGACTTACCCCATTCATAAAAATATATAAAACAATAAATGTAAAGGGCTAACAAACTGGTGGCAGGAGGTAAATTGTACAGGAGGTAATATTTTGGAATCAGAATGGTGATATTTTGATCAGAGCTCGAATTGATGTAAACAAAAATAAGGTGTGAGAAGGTATCACAGTTATTATCCTATTTAAGAAACGTAGGATCCAATATGTAAAGTTTATAAGACTGGAGAAGTACATACAGGTTTAAAAGGGGAAAAATGTAATTTTTAAAATACCCAAGTAAGCAGAAACTGATACATGTGAGAGGAGTCTATCTAACATTTCATGTGCAAAAAATACTAGCGAGAGTAGTTAACAAAGTAAGTAAAACCTGAAATCATGAAAGGTTTACCTAGATAAAGATTATTTCGGTTTCAGAAAAAGCATGAGTACAAGGAAGGCCATTCAACCGCTTAGACTAATCTTCCAAGGAAGGATTAATAAGAATGAAGACATTTCTGAAGAAGTACTTTAATAATGTAAACTGAATTTTAAAAGTTTTTGGAAAGTGTAAAAGAGGTGGGTAGTTATAAAAAGACTAAAAAATGAGGAAAGTCATGTTCTTATTGATAAAGGAGTGAGACAAGGATGTACAAATCTCAGACTGTGGTCAGATAAAAAAATCTCAGACTGTGGCTTTGCATTTTATATATGGAATTAGCATTAATAGGAATTAATGAACACCTCATCACAGCAAAGAATTAAAGGGTTTTGAAGTGTTCAGGAGGACGTTGAAGATTAGGTCGATTGGTAAATTATGATACGTACAACTCATAAGATAAGTTGGAGAGATTAGAAATTTGTAACAGATTAGGCAAACTAGGTCGGCTGGTTGCTTCATCTCAGGAATGGTCGATCATACATGTCATCCTCACTCATCCTCTGAAGTAATACCTTACGGCGGTTCCAGAGGCTAAACAGAAAAAGAAAGGTTGGTTGGTTGTATGAAACTGTGTGGTTTAGTTAATAGCATATTAGATTGATGTATAGACTTAAAAACTCCACACAATAAAGATAGGATTATAAATAAAAGAAATGTACTTAGGATGTAAGGTACAGTAATTATTTTGAGATTAAGCAATTAGCTCAGAATGTAGAAAGTAATAGAGAATAACAATAAACCAACCAAATGACCCGTGATGTAAATAAATACACCGAAATGAATTGTGTATATAATTAATGTAGTGCGGATAAGGAAAAAATTTTGTTTTTACTTAAATATACTAAATGTTTATTTTACTACACATTAATGAATTACTTCAATTTTTTTTGTTTGCGTATTTTCCAGCAAATTGATATACAACCACGTGAGGTCAGCTGTGTAAGTAAATTTATTACACTTTAAAATTTAGTAATTAAATTAAGTGCTTAAAATAAGTGAAACAATCATAGATAATTTTAAGTATGTGTTTACACATTTCATGCTAGTCTCATCGTTAAGTTTATTGAGGGGTTTGGAACGTAATAACTCCCACTACTGTGAAATGTTTAAAAAAATTGCTATCATTATCATCATAATGTGTCCATTAAGACAATATTTATTTTTTGTAATCATACATGCTGAACATTTTAAATGTGTAATAGGCGAAAGAACACATTTTTTATGATATGTTTCACGTATTTTAATTTGGCTTCCATTTGTTTACCTGGAAACATTTAAACTAGATTATATCATTTATTGACTGAGTAACTTGTATATTTAATCATAGTCATTGTTAAATATTTAAAATAACATGAAATTTAAACTCAAAGAATTAAAAATATTCTACATTTTTTGTTAATTACCATCACAATATATTTTATGTACACAATAAATACACAGAAAATGTATAAAATTTAATGCTTAACTTTACTCAAATATCTGTAATAAACTTAAGTTGCACCTAAAATGAAATAAAAATTTGTCCACATAATAACGTGCTTTTTAATCATAAAGTCCTTAAATGATAGTCTAATGTGTAATGCTCGAGACCCATGTATTGAGTTTTTTTTTTGTAAAAAGCAAAATGATAATCCATCATCAAAATGATAATGACCTTCCAAATATTTTTATTTCTGGTCTCTTTGTTATGTTGTGAAAATAAAATTATCACAAAAAAAGCTGACAACACAGTTGTAGAACTTTACTGTCACATGGGTTTTTTCTGATGCACCATTTATACGCACAACTTAATTTTGAGTATTTATAATTTTATATAAATATAATATTTTTTGTGTATTTAATTCAATGATTCTAACTAAAGCATGTGCATATACCATATTTCATTCGTGCAGGTGTGGCGGTACTAGCAGGCACATTAAATACTATTTTACACTTTAAATTCTACCACTCAGATGTGACGTCACAGTGTACATCAGTGCTACACTAGTGCTCCTTGTGGTGAGAGGAGGTAGTATTGATGCAGTATACCCACTTAGCCACTAGTTTATTTACAGCATTTTTTTGAAGTGGGGGTGCGGTTTTGCAAATATTATTATCTTTTAATTGTTAGCAAATGTGCCTAAGAAAAATAATTAGATGAAATCTTGAGATTCTGAGGGTGGCCTTGTTGTACAGTTTCACCCCCTTGACCTTTTAAGTTGAAAATTTCATCAGTGTCACATATATAGAAGTAATATGACCAAGTTTGGATAAAATCGTTCTGTAGTTCTGGAGAATATAAGGAATGCAAAAAAACACACACACACACATATATGTACATTGAACATTCAGAAAATTTCCATTTTTTGGGGGGTTCCTTAGGAGTCAAAACATCAAGACCCGGTGAAAACCGCATATGTCCAAATTGGACAATACTTTTCCTTCTAAAGCTGTAATGCTAGACGTGAAGGTAGAAGATTAGATTTTCAATGAAAGGCATAAATTGTCATAGATATTAAGACAACTACTGAATGTCAGGATGTTTTGGTTTCTGGGAGGTATTTACAGACAGTTCTGTTTTGAACATAATATATCGCGTAAAGAATTTTCTTTTGGACTTTGAAAAGCGATCGAGTGTCATCAATGACTGAAAATTATCGAGTGGAGATGACTAGTTAAAAAGTAATATTATTATTAAACTGTATTAATTTACTACTATTATATAATATCTTGCAGGGGAGGATTATATAATATCTATATAATATCGTGCAGGGGAGGAGGCGATTGATAGATTATACAAACTGGTGTGTAATATTTATGAAAAAGGGGAATTTCCGTCGGACTTCAAAAAAAGTGTTATAGTAATGATACCAAAGAAATCAGGGGCAGATAAATGTGAAGAATACAGAACAATTAGTTTAACTAGTCATGCATCAAAAATCTTAACTAGAATTCTATACAGAAGAATTGAGAGGAGAGTGGAGGAAGTGTTAGGAGAAGACCAATTTGGTTTCAGGAAAAGTATAGGGACAAGGGAAGCAATTTTAGGCCTCAGATTAATAGTAGAAGGAAGATTAAAGAAAAACAAACCAACATACTTGGCGTTTATAGACCTAGAAAAGGCATTCGATAACGTAGACTGGAATAAAATGTTCAGCATTTTAAAACAATTAGGGTTCAAATACAGAGATAGAAGAACAATTGCTAACATGTAGAGGAACCAAACAGCAACAGTAGCAATTGAAGAACATAAGAAAGAAGCCATAATAAGAAAGGGAGTCCGACAAGGATGTTCTCTATCTCCGTTACTTTTTAATCTTCACATGGAACTAGCAGTTAATGATGTTAAAGAACAATTTAGATTCGGAGTAACAGTACAAGGTGAAAAGATAAAGATGCTACGATTTGCTGATGATATAGTAATTCTAGCCGAGAATAAAAAGGATTTAGAAGAAACAATGAACGGCATAGATGAAGTCCTACGCAAGAACTATCGCATGAAAATAAACAAGAACAAAACAAAAGTAATGAAATGTAGTAGAAATTACAAAGATGGACCACTGAATGTGAAAATAGGAGGAGAAAAGATTATGGAGGTAGAAGAATTTTGTTATTTGGGAAGTAGAATTACTAAAGATGGACGAAGCAGGAGCGATATAAAATGCCGAATAGCACAAGCTAAACGAGCCTTCAGTAAGAAATATAAGTTGTTTACATCAAAAATTAATTTAAATGTCAGGAAAAGATTTTTGAAAGTGTATGTTTGGAGTGTCACTTTATATGGAAGTGAAACTTGGACAATCGGAGTATCTGAGAAGAAAAGGTTAGAAGCTTTTGAAATGTGGTGCTATAGGAGAATGTTAAAAATCAGATGGGTGGAAGTGACAAATGAGGAGGTATTGCGGCAAATAGATGAAGAAAGAAGCGTTTGGAAAAATATAGTTAAAAGAAGAGACAGACTTATAGGCCACATACTAAGGCATCCTGGAATAGTCGCTTTAATTCTGGAAGGACAGGTAGAAGGGAAAAATTGTGTAGGCAGGCCACGTTTGGAATATGTAAAAAAAATTGTTAGGGATGTAGGATGTAGAGGGTATACTGAAATGAAACGACTAGCACTAGATAGGGAATCTTGGAGAGCTGCATCAAACCAGTCAAATGACTGAAGACAAAAAAAAAAAAAAATATAATATCTGTAAGTAAAGTAGTATTACTTTGCTCAATTGAAGCAATGTATATAATGATTGCCTCATTACAGAAAGGAATACATTGATCTGTTGCTTTGCACTATTTGTTCATCTTTGTTATGACTATATGCATATAAAACACCTGGGAGCAAGAGGCATTTTTCAAGGTTGTTTTCTCTGAGAGTAATGATGGTCATTACAGTGACAGCCTCTAGGCTACAGTGACATTACAGGTGTTCATTACAATGATCTTCATTACAGTGACATTTGTAGGGATAAATGTCACTAGCATTTGGGTTAGCTTAGTGATATGAAGCCACGTACGAGGGTTATTTTTTTTCAAGGTCCGATCGGTTACGAAATTAAAACCACAGTGAAAATAAAAAAATGTTTTATTTGTATCAAGTACTTACATAGTTACGCTATTTCTCTACATAATCGCCATTCTGATTTAGACATTTGTCGTAATGTGGTACCAACTTTCCAATACCCTCGTCATAGAATGGAGCCGCCTGTGTTTTCAGCCATGTTTCTATGCTGGTCTGCGGCTTGATGTATGTGCCAAAATGTTGTCCTCCTAGCCAGCGTTTCATGTGAGCAAAGAGGTGAAAATCGGATGGAGCCAAGTCCGGGCTGTATGGTGGGTGATCAAATACTTCCCAACGAAAACGCTGCAGGAGCTTCTTTGTTGCAGCCGAGCATTGTCACGGAGAAAGACAATGCCTGATTACAACTTTCCTCTCCGCTTATTCTGAATTGCCCTTCGAGGATGTTGAAGAGTCACGCAGAATGAGGCTGCAGTGATGGTCATGCCACGCCTTCCATGAATTCCACCAGGAGAACTTCATTCCAGTCCCGGAACACAGTAGCCATACACTTTCTGTTGGAGAAGGTTCGCTTGAACTTCTTTGGTTTACTGGGAGAATGAGAATGCATCCGCTGTTTGGATTGTTCTTTTGTTTCTTCAGTTTCGAAATGGACCCGTGTCTCGTCCCCTGTGACAATTTTGTTCAAAAAATCTTCTACTTCATTGTGGTAGCGCTGGAGAAACGTTAGGGAGATGTCCATTCTCATTGTTTTGTGATGGTCGGACAGCATCTTGGGAACCCATCTCGCACACAGTTTGCGATACAGAAGTCTCTCACTCACAATGGTGTAGAGAGCTGACCTTGGAATTTCAGGAAACGAATCACTCGATACAGAAATTGTGAACCGATGATTTTTTCGAATTGCCTCATCCACTCGCTCAACGAGATCATCGGTTGACACTCGCTTCCTTCCCTGACCGCCTGCATCATGAACATCTGTACATCCTGCTTTAAAGTTCCTGAATCCTTGTCGCACAAGTGACACGGCATGATTGAAGGCCATACTAGAGATGCTGCGCAACACTTGTGTGCAAAGGTTCATCCGATTTTTGCGCAGGTTTTTAATTCGCGACCGATCGGACCTCAAAAAAAAACCCCCCTCATATTTGTCTCAGCAACGAAGGCAACTGGAAACCACTTCATGTATCATTTTGTTTAGAAACCCTGACAAGGGAGCTTGTTGTACTTTAAAGCAGCTATTCCATCATCAGAAGTGCTATATGACTCGTATCAGGTCACCTGTAAACATTACAATGGCACTTAATGTAAATGGAATAGTGATTGCTATAATTTTACTGTGTAGTGTAGTAGTTTCTTTGTCTTTCTTATGAAATGTTTTGTTTGAATTCTGGACTCATAACCCATTTTTCATGCATGTTACAATTATCCATACTTCATTATCTGTGGTGAATTGGTTTCGATGACATTCATCTACAAACCTCTGCCTCCCACCATCATAACCCTAGTAAAAAGTTGTTGCTTTTAATTTAAAATTTGTATAATAATGCAAAAAAATTAACATGTAGTTCCAGTTTTTTTCCTATTTAAGTGTTTGACAAATACATAGCAAGTAAATTTAAATAAGTTTACTTTATTGTTTATGGAAGTAATTTTAGGTTAGTGTATTGTTTATATGGATGTAGTGTTCATGGATTTTACACTTTGTTTAAATCTCATAGCAGGAAAAGACCAAGACTAGGTCTCGCTGATTGTAATAAAGATTAAAACATGTAACCTACAGATTACACTTGTAATTGCAGATTAGTGAAGTGGAATAATTGACTGAAATAGATGTAGTACAAATTTTTCGAAAATTTAATTGTTGAAGGTACTTTGATTGTGTTTTTAATTTTGATAACTTAACCTTTTTTGAAGTTTTCTCCTGTAAAATAATCTTTTTGTTTTCAACTTCAAAAAAAAGATAATGATTTAGAATAACAAAACCACCTCATCCATCATCTTAATCTGTATATGTAATTAATTGTTCATTACTCACAAACTTAAAATTGATTTTACATGACTGCAAAGCAGTAGTTATAAAGACAAATCAAATTGAAAAATAATATTCAACATTCATTTAAATCTTTTTTGGCACCGGGAAGTCATTTAAGGTTAATTAAACAAAAGTTAAATTTCAAGATGAATCAGATAGAATCAAAATAACAATATCAGATTAATAATAATAATTAATGATGAATAATATAATTTACTTTAGGTAATTTTTATTTTATTTATGTTACAGGCTTTCACTCACATAACCAAGCATCAGGTAAGCTAAAAAAAATTCCAATGTACTAATCATTATCGCATTTCTGAGATCCAAGGTAATAAACCTGGATTTCTTAACACCATTAGAAAGACATTTTGGCTTTATATTTTGCTGTCATAAACCACTGCATGTATACACTTTTTTTTAGAAATATTTTAAAAATAAGTAAACATGCTTCAGAACATCTTTTTGGAAACTAGTAGTGCATGCAGTTTCTTGATATATAGCTCATTTGTTAATGCCATTGATATTCAATCAATGTCATTAAAAATACAAGAACATAGAATACCATACACAAATAAATAAAATAGAATTACTAATTGTTTCATGAAAAAAATAAAATAAATTGTATGGACGCACATACTACTAAGATATTAACTAAGTGAGATAATGCATTATAGATCAAATTTATTAAATATATATTTATAAAAGCCTCCTGCAATATGAAAGTAAGTAAATAAACATTTTATTCAAATAGTAACGTAATTCTTAATTTTATAAGTTATGTCTAGAATGGTAGATTAGCTATTTTAAGGAAAAAAAGCCAGTATTATCCAGAAAGAATCAAAGGAATAAATTTGTTCATGAAAAAGACTCGACCAAAACAGTATTATGAAGTTTAAAATTATATGTAAAAAAAAGTTAAGTTGTAATGTGTAAAAATAATTAGTTTATGAATAGTAATATAATTATGCAAAGTTGTATTAATTAAATCAATACATTTTAAAGCTGTCAATTCTAAATACGGGGTGAGCAACTTAAAATGGAATTGCTTGGTAGAAATTATTCTTTTCCAGCTATGGGCTCTAAAGTCTTAATGCAATGTTGTTTATTTTGTTTTACGTTTAAAACTGATCCCATTCAGTGTAATTTTTAACTAAATCGTCCCTTTGGTGTTCTTTGATTGGATGGATACTGGTATGTCAAAATTTTTCAGCAAATATTTTGTAGCATATTTCTTTTAAGGATCCAAAACATACAAAAACTGTCACTATAGCAACCTTTTCCTCAATCGAATAAGGCATTTTAGAAAAACACAGCTGCAAAGAATGAAACTATATAGCATTGAAGCGTGAATAGTTAACAACTGATTTATTATATGACCCTTAAATAAGTGGAGTTAAAGCCGGCTTTAGTCGGTTTTAAGTTGTTCACTCTGTATGTGTACCTGGAAAGCACGTGACAGTGCTTGAAAAGAGTACATGACAACAGCATAAAAGCTGTTTTTAGTTATGCAGAATTGTTTATTTTAACACAATCTACAAAGAAAGACTTATTCTTCAATAACAACATTGTTACATTTTCCCCCTTTTTTACTGTACTCATTATGTTTCTTTCTGGTCAGATTTCATTATTTTACTTTTTTATCTTAGTAATAAATATCACTTCTTTCAAAAGTTTTCATGAACCATTAAAAAGTTTTTTTTAATTTGTTATAGGGAAGTGAATCAGCTATCTCAATGAATTATAAAATGCTAGTATTTTATTTATCCATTTATTTATTGCTAATATTTAAGTAGTTAAGATAGTTTAAATAATAAACTAACTATTAATACAACACTTAGAAAAATATGACGCTGAAAATTTTTAATACAACGCTGAGAAAATTTTGTATGTAACTTGAAGAAGGAAGATACCTCAATAGTTGTTCATCTCTGTTTTGTCTCCCTTTTTATATAGTTGGTGGATAAGAGTACATTTCTAGTCTTCAGGTAGTTTTTCTATCTGTCAAATTTCTGCGATGATTGAATGAGGTTTTTGAGGAAGTTTGGTCCAATATTTTTCATTAGCTTAGCAATGATGCAGTCTTATCCAGATGCTCTATTTCTTTGAGGATATGCCTGAGAATTTCCTCTTGCGTGGTGGAAGGGGATTCAGGGTGGGTGTAGGTACTGGTTTCTGTACGGAATCTTAACAGAAGTTCTGGACAGTTGAGGAGTTTGGAAACATATCACGCCAATTCCTTACAGTTTTCTTAATTAGTGAGTATGAGTCTTACATCTGATTTTCTGAAGCACAAATTTTGAGAGGTGTACTTGCAGATTTTTCCTGCAAACGACCTGTAGAAATCTTGTGTATTGTAGTTGTGGAAGTTTTCTTCAATGGAGCCAATTGATTCTTTAGGTATTCTCTTTTGTTCTGTGTGATGATTTTTGTCACATGTTTTCTAATTTCGTAAAGTGCTGTTGATATTCTGGTAATTTTTAACTATTGTAAAAAACTAAATATATACAGTATATGTTGTGTGTATGTGTTTCTTTTTTTGTGAAAAGTGAATTCTTATGATATTGATCACTGTGGTTATCTGGTTTCCATGATTGACAAGAAGCTCTAAGAGATGGTGGATAATAACGACTATAATATCATATAACCTTCCATCCAGACAGAATATCAAAAAATCAATTATTGCACAAGTGGGCTGCCATAAAATCTAAAAAAAAAAATCTGTCTGTGTCTTGCTAATTCACAGAAAAGAATAAAAATCAAAAGAAATACTGTGAACAGCTTCTGAAATGTTATCATGTTTGGAAGTTGAATTTTAAATACATTCCACACCCTTCATATTCATCAGATTTATACCTTGTCATTGTCACTTCTCCCTACAATTAAAAAGGGATGTTAAAGGATATTTATTTCACCATGGATGAGGAACTGAAGGATGCAGTAAGATCACAGAATAAAGAAAGATTGCAAGCATTATTCATTGATGGAATGACAAAACTGGTTCACCATTGGTAGAAATGGATTGCTGTAAATAGTAACTGCTTGGAAAAATAAATTAAACTTTTCTATCAAATGAAATATATATACTGTTTCATATGCAAGTATTGAGTGACTGCACAGTTACATTTCAGTCAGCCCTTGGATGTTATTTAGTTTTCTATTGGTATTTGATAAGTACAGGTGAACATTTACATTTTTTGCAACGCTTGGTAGTAATTGTTGAATGATTATTTTCATTTCTATAAATTTTGTGTTACAAAGTTAAAAAAATTAAGGAAGCTAGTAAATTATTGGCGGTTATTTGCTATTAACTTCGTATCGATATCTAAAGTCAAAATTTATTGAACTGAAAAAATATTAGCTTTTAATGGAGGATTCTTTTTTTAAGTTGAAGTTCATTATATTTTTAAATTATGTATGTTTTTAATAACTTTTTTATTTATGAATATTTTTAATAGCACGCTTTTGATTATTTTAACAGTGTAAATGCCTATCAAGTTGTATAGTTTCTCTATTTTTGTAAAAGTAAATTCATTTCAGTAATCATTAAGAGTGTTTATTTTTTATATTAATATATTTTATTGGTTTAATCTTTTTTTAACAGAAAGATTCAAGTTCAAAACTTGTTATTGAAACATTCTCCGAATCTACAACTGAAAGCACTGCTGTAAGTTTGTAAAATTAATTATTAAAATAGTGTTATATTTCATTTCTTGTTTATTCATTCATAATTTCTAGCAACATCTTGGGAAAAAAATATCTCGTTAATAAATTACTTTCCCCAAAGATTTTGCTGAAAAATATTTTGATTTACTATACTCTTCTGCAGTATATTAGCAGTTGTATCTGCTGCTATTCTACAAAATCACATAGAAAATAAATTTAATTTTTCTATTACTCGCCAAAGAAATTATTGTTTCAACAAATTCTATACTTTATTGGTTCATTTTCTTTAGTCTAAAAATATCCAGTACCTTACAGTAAGGTTCTTGACATTCACTAACAAAACCCACTGGTTGGGTTAGTGTTTGTACTATGACTGATCACCTGTAAGTGAGAGTGTGGTCTTGGTCTAAGAATAGACAATTTTTAACTGAGGCTAGGAAGTTTAAATCAGTCTCATATCATAACAGTTGATGTTTCTCTTAACTGGGTGTGTGAAAATAAATTCTGCGATTTTAAGTTAAATTTACTTTATTAAATTTAGAATTACAAATATGTGTTTCATTACATGAGAATACAAAGCCCAAAGATTGTTTTACTTCTTAATATAACTCATTATGAGTATCGTTCACAGCCATGCAAACTACAAACTGATAATCCACTTCATTCCACACTGATACAAGCATATCTGCAGAAATCACTTCCACGGCTGCTATTATTCTTGAATTTTTTCGTGGTGTATGATGTCTTTTACATAGCCCCAAATGAAGCTTCTCTTCCTACGCAGCATTTTGAGATTCTGTCATCTAGTGGAATCTACACAACTTCTGCATATTGTGAAGAGGCTCAATCCTGTCAGGAAATTAGTCTCTCCATATTTTCAATCTGTGGAAACATCAAGTTGAGCCCCATACTTAACAGTAATGGGAATTGATGACTACATGGATGTAAAATGTACTTTCATCAGAAAATAAAATGCGCTGCAGGTAATCAGCTGAAATGAAGTTTAACATGGTCATTAAAATTGAACACTGTAGATTACTGGTAGCTTTAATTTCATGGAATAGTTGCATTTATAAATGCTTGCAAACATCATGGAAAATCCTTTTAGGACTGTTTAGTCAGTGATTAATGCTACAAATTGGACGTATTGAACTCTGTTGGAAAGACAGTTAAATCCTTTATGTAATTTCATCTCTAGTTTTAGACTTAACTGGTGAATGTCTTTTCAAAACAATTCTGTTTTCAAAAACTGATCACACCATTTACGCGTGCTTTTGTCATACAAATTGTTTTTATGATAGACTAATGTATAATTTCTTTGCATGAAGGTTACTGATTTTGATTCTGTGAGCTGGCACATGCAGTATACCTTCTCTTGCGGCATCATGTTACTGAAGCCTGGCTTGTAACTGCTTGGCCTGTGCAACAATTCAGCAAAGCTGCTATCTGACAAAGAATGTGTAAACTAAAGATTAGTTGATGTCACTTAAAGATTACAAATAAAACATTATAGAGTACTGTAAAATAAAAACTATTTCATTCTTAAAAAATTAGAGTTCTTTTTTTACAGGCACTCTGTATTACACTGACTTAGTTAAATTTATCTTCTTTTTTAAAATATTTACAGTTCACCATTTTATATGTGAACTTAAGTATTTGTAAATTTTATGCATTTTGAAATTGTTGTTAGTAGTATAATATTCTACATTCTCAAATATTCTTAAATATTTATTTTTTATTTTTTGTCCTTACTGAAAATTTTACATTATCTACATTGATTAAATTGGATTAAGTTAGATAATTTTGAATTTCATATTTTTTACATGCTTAGATATTTAGAGAAATTTTAGATAAAAGAACAATTCATTTACCAATCAAATATGTTATTTTCTTTTGTATATTCTTCCTTAACTTGCATATTTATTTTCTTTTATCATTGAAATATTTTATTATGTTAGTAATCTATGTTGCTTTTTCAGTGTTGTACATATTTGTATAAAAACAAATCAACCATTCCTAACACCAGGCTAATTCTTTTATAATTAACTAAAAAAAGATTACATCATAAACATTAAAAAAAAAAACCAGTCTTTCAGTATTTTCATTCATCTATGTGTTGATCCTCAGTAATCCACCAACATTGACCAATTTTTTTTATAATAAAATATGTCAGGAACAGTTAGTATATTTTTAACATATTTGTTAAAAACACTTGGATATAAAGATTATTTTTATTCAATAAAAATGCACTAACTATTCCTTGAAATTACTTAACAAACTTTAGTGATTACTAACGTACACCTTAGTTCAATAATGTAAAAACTTCATGTTAAAACTTGAAAAAAGTTTAATAAAATAAAATTTCAGAAAAATTTATAAAGTTAATTTTAATTAGTCGTAATTCTATTTTAAACTACAACCATTACTTTGTGGTTTTATGATTCATTACTATATTCATTATCTGAGTAGAATGTGTTTGATGCAGTTTCATTTTCATAAATACTGATGAGATGAGTGTCTCTTCACTTCTGTCCATTTTGTTGAAAATGGAAGTTATATTTTTCCAATCTGTCAGTATATAATGAGTTTCCTTACAGTCAACATAGCTTTTTTATATAGTTTTTAAAAGGACTATGACAGCAACTAAATTATAATTCCCCACGCCCTATTTAACCATTCATTCATTAATCATTTAATCATCTAGGATTTATCTGGTGATTGAAATTTTACAACTCAAATATTATGAAATTTTAGGCAAATAATTCTAAAAATAACTAATATAATATAAAATCTATACTTCTGTTTTCATGTCAGATTTCAAAAACAGCTTTAAGTTTAATTACAAAAACAAATTTTTATTTTGCACTTTTTTTATCTTTTACAGTAAATTTTTTTCAATTCCAGCAGGCACGATATTATGTTTGCATAGTTATTATTAAATAATAATTCAAGACATTTAAAATTTTACATAATATTGCAAACTTATGTTTGAATTCAAAATAATAATCCAAACTGTTGAAAAACTATTTATGCAAAATTAAATAATGGGTCTGCCAGTACAGACATTTACTACTACTGACTGCTAAGTATAATAAAAAAAAAATTGAAACTTTGTACGACGTAGAGAATTTATTTTTTAATTAAATTCTCAAAAGTAGAAACCTATTTAAATACATTTAACAGGAATTTGATGCAATATGTGTTAATCTTTTTACATTTAGCATAACAATCTTGTTGGTAAAAACTTTAGTAGTATTTTCAATATTAATTGTATATTCACTTTGTTAAATTTTTTTTTTTTTAAAAAGCAAATGAAATTAATTAGAAAGAACTTTATTCGATGTTGTTATAATGGAAATCTTTTGTTTTTAATTTGAATACTAAAAAAGGAAAGTAATTAATGTAGTATTTTCCAGTGAAAGGTACAATTAAATTTATAAAAATTTGTATTTTTATGTTTCTGATGTATTGTAATCATAACAGTTAAGTATAAGAATGGATGAAAGTAACTTAAAACTGAAACTGGAATTATAACTTGAAAATCAAGTTAGCTAGTAGCATTAATTTAAAATGAATGTAATATATTTTATTCCAATTATGATTAACAGTTTATTATTATTTTTCTATTTTCAGAGTTGGACTGTTTATGCATATAAGGTAATTTTTTTTACTTATTATTATTATTAATGTTATTGTAAATGAAAGGATTATGTGTGGTTATTATAGACATAAGAGTGAAAATGATGTAATAATATTCTGCAATCTTTTTTTTACAGACATAAAAGATTTCTTTTTAACAAATTTGATTAATGTAATATAAAATCTGAAATCAAAATTGTTTTAAGTTAATTATTAATACGTTATTAAATGTTTATCCTCCATGTAATAACACAGAGAGTTTTCCAAAATTAAAATCTACTGAAAAAAGGCAGTAGAAGAAATCACTCGCTGATTACCATTTATGAGCAAATTGGGTTTGTTTTAGATAATTAGTTTTAAAGTTTCTTTAATAGTTTACAATAAAATGATGATTTTAATTTAATCATAAATTGCATGAAATTCATTTTTGCTGATAAGGTCAACAATTAAGTATTGATTATTAAAAATCTGGCACATTTATCAGCAGTAGTATCTATTTATAAAAAACCAAATCACATAACATACCTCACAACCATCAGGAGCAATCATGATAGGGTATGTATTTCATAGGTTGCTACTTTACTGTTACTGAATAGAATGGTCAGTAGGCAGATACATAATAAAATTATAGATGCTGGAGACTACTGCATATTGACGTGTTGTCATGGCTACAGGTTTATTTTAAACTGATAATCTGAAGTCAGTTTTAAATTAGCCTTTGTAAATTTTCTTGTTGTGTGCGTTTTACCATCTGTTTAGTTTGATGGATCTAAAGTCATCAGAACCTCTGATGTTACTGCATCTTAGAAAATAGAAGAATATGAAGCAAGAATGAAATAACGCCGGAGCTACTTGTAGTAATAAATAAGTACTGTACATTATAAAGATTAAACAGTATTGATTACATTTCCCTTAGCGGTCCAAAGAACTAAAGAAATTTAAAAAAATAAAGTTCATGATAGTTGAAGTAAAAAAATAAAATTTTTATTCCAATCAGTACATAATAAAACATTTTATAGATCACAACAATGTATGATATTAAAGCAAATTGAAAGATAAAAAATATATGCGAATTAGGTTTATATTGATTGTTTAAAAACAAATATATGAAATAACGTTAAGGTAAATATGTAAAATAAAAATAATTACTATAAAAAAATTCACAATTCAGAAGCCGTGTTTGAAAATTTCTTGAGCACAAATTTCTCTACAGATTGAATGGAATGCAGGTAAATCATGTGTTTTTTTCTATTTGGTGTTAAGAAAATTTTAATTTTGTTTTTTTAATGTAGACATAATGGTTATAATAGATAACAACAATACATTATTTTATAAAGAAAATTGCATAAGTTTTCTTTTAAAAATGTTAACATCACTGAATAAAATGTAAAAAAAATTGTATATTAAAAAATACATCATTATAATGTATATATTACAAAAAATTTAGAAAGTAATCAAAATATAATTTTTATTTTATTCTCTTTTTTACAGGCCTTCAGTGATTTAGATTATAAAAATGAGAAAGCCCATAATCTTGTAAGTATGACATTAAATTTTTAAACAAGCTCATTAATTTTTTCTTTTTCTTTAGGAATCCTTAATTCAACTCTACTATGAGGGTTATTCAATAAATAAAGAAACAAATGATTATAGCAGAAAAACACTTTCTCACCCCCCCTTACTGCTGAAGACAAAAGAAGCTATTCAAAAATTGATTGAAAGATGTACAGTCTGAGTTTTTTGTTTGGTTTTCTCAGAGTTTTTTTTTACATTGCAATGAGTTTTCGGCAATAATGTGGTACAAGAATGGCCCAGATGTCAAGTAAACAAGTGTTTACTGATGGAATAAAGAAGCTTACAAAAAAAATGGAACATGTGCGTAAATGTACCTGCAGATTATGTTGAAAAGTGGTGTCAGTTTCATAGCCATTGAATTAATGATAATTGCTCTACGGTCATTTTTCTGTTTAATTGTTGAACGACCATCAATTGATTAACATAGGCTTTGTTCTGGAATATTTAGGATAATTAGCAGACCAGATGAATGAGTTTTCCTTTCTTGTATCAATTTAAATATTTATTAAGCACTGGTGACCGTTGGAGTTGCACGTACATATTTGGTTTAATATTAAATCGTTCCTACAACATCATTTTTGTTATAAAGTCTGAATCCTCTATCAGCTGACCAGAAAGTTAATTACCTAATTAATTTTTTTTGGAAGTCTTGCATCAATATAAGTTCATTTTTTTCTTTCTACATTTAATGTGATCGCCTATCTGGCATAAATTTTATTATTTTTTGGAAGTATAGTCCTTTACATACAGCATACACAGAGAAGCAGTAATAAAATAATATTTATTGGAACAAGAAACATTTTGATGCGTAAATAAAAAAATTCAAACTTATCTTTATTGAGGTAAAGATATGTTTTAATTTGTAAATATTTCTTTTGGTTGTAAAAGGTATGAAATATTCAGATTTGAATACCTATGAGTAGTACATAGTTTACGTTTGAAAAAAATATCATCAAATAGTCTGAAATTTTTCAGTATACATTTATACTGATATACACATTTATATAACTATTTATTTTTCCGAAAAAAGTAACTATGGCAAGAGAATACATACTTCATTTGCATAGCGAGTACAGTTATTACACAATAATTTTAAATATATAATACCATGGTCTGATTATCAACCATGCCAGGCATAGGCATACATTATATTAATAATAATAGATAAAATTTTTTCATACAAGAATAATTTTAAAATAAAATACCTGTATTGCAAGACTAGTGGAAGTAGAATATAAAAAAATTAAAAATATGAAAAAAAATTAAGGAATACAGAGACTGTACAAGCCTACATACTTCATCTACATTCACACATATCATCCTCAGAAGTAATATCTTACGGTGGTTCCAGAGGCTAAACAGAAAAAAGAGAGAATTTATATATGAAGGAAATTGGAGAATATTAAAAGGACCAACAAAGTGAAAAATTGAATGAATAATAAGAATAAATAGAGACTAATTGGTAGAAGGCTAATTGTGTGGGACATATTACAAGAGGATGATTTATTTAAACAATGCTAGAAGGATCTGTAGAAAGTGCAAAAAAAATAAACCAGAAAAGAGTAAAAATTATACATAATCATTAAAAAAAATGGGGAGGTTGTTACGATCTCAAAAGATTACCAGCAAATAGAAGAGAATAGAGATGAGCATATTGCAATGAAGTTACCTCTTGGCAGATAACAATAGGATGGCAAATATCTTCTGTAAAATTATCAGATATGTATGTTTAGAAATTATTGAAGAATGATATATTTGTAAATAATCTTTATTTGCATTTGGTAGAATCTAGATTACAGGGCCTAGACATATGATCAAGTGATATGTATCCTTTCTGTGTTTTATCAGGAAGGTTCTGGGTTAGAATTCCAGTTTGGTATAATATTTTCACACACTACAAAGTTCATTGCTATCAGAAAGTGATGTAATTGGATATTAGTCAATCATTGCTTAAAGAACAAATAAATGAATTAGTTTTGTGTAAAAGGCCTAGATTTACCCAATCATCATCTCTGACTTAGATTGTGTACTTGTCCAACCCAATAAATAATTGCTACCGATAACATTTATTTTGATTGAAAATAATAATCCCCAGGTGAGTCGATTGTCAGATGATTTTGCTAAACCATACAAATACAATATATCCATTAACTCTAAAGATTCTAACATCTACCCTCTTCGGGCTGATTGTTTATATCCATAACAATTGATTGTCATTACATTTAAAAGTATAGTAATTTTAGTACTAAAAGAATAGTAACAGTCATACGTAAAAGTAAAAACATGTCCTGTTGGTAAAATAATCTCCATTGTTGTGGTAATATGAAATGAAAACAGTTTGGCCAACTTAATCATTAGTTATTGTGTATAATTTGTTTAAATATAATGTCGTTATCAATTTAGTTTGTTCTTTCATCTGTTTGTTATCATTTAAATAAATGTAAAATTTTTCTAAAATATTAGTTTTATAAAAAATGATTTTTATAAATATATTAGAATATATTGATATATTCTAATATATCAATAGTTATTTGGATTATAATTGTGTTTGAATTCCAAAATATGTTTCGTGAAGTTAGATCGGTCTTTATTTTCTTTTTTTATACAGTTAATATGTTCTTTGATTCTAACTGAAAATGATCTATTAGTCATATCAATGTATCTTAAATCACAGTTTTCGCATTTCAAGCTATAATATACTCTTTATTATGTTTTATTGCTTTAGAAGGATCTTTATTATTTAAATAATGTGTTATTTTGTTATTAGTTATAATGTTTTTTTTTTTTTTTTAATTCAGACGATTGAAATATTTTATTAAATTTTCTGTAATTTATATTATAGTCAATTTTAACATATTCTTTTCCAGTAGTATTATTTGTTAATTTCATCTGTTAAACATATTTTATTTTTTAGTTTGTTATATAATTTGTTTACTAAATTTACATTATATTCATTTGTTACAGTAATATAATAAATGTTATTTAATTCATTATTTACTTTTATATTATTATGTTTTAAATATTTATTGCTCTATAAATTAAAGAATTAGAAATTTATATTTTTTGATTCCAAGGATGAAAGGAATTAAAGTGTATTGTAGTATCTTGTTTAGTTAGTTTTCTGTATACGTCTGTGTCAAATTTATTATTATTAAAATTTTTATTAATTTGTATATCCAAATAATTAATGTTATTGTTATCTTCCTGGTTTAAAGTAAATTTAATATTATCATCTAAAGAGTTCATTTCATTTTGGATAGATTAAACATTTTATAATTGTTGGTAAGCTGAACTTTTACTTATATTTTAATACAAATCTTGGCTTTCATCATGTGGAATGAATTATCTATCCATTTGAACTGTTTAATTATAACCAAAATAGAGTATAATTGATGTGATTGTTTGCAAACTTTTTTTCAGAAAGCAAAATGTAAAAAACTGGTATCTGAAAATGGTGGAGTGTATTTGGTAAGTGTTTTAGTTGAATTTTTTTTTACATTACAGGTTTTTATCTGTGATCGCTCTAATTATTATCAACTCATAATACATTGTTTACAGTAAATACCACTGACCCATCCCTATGGCTGAGTGATAACATGCAGCCTTTAATCTGGAAAGTCCCAGGTTTGAATTTGGTTTTGCTTGGCTAATAAAGTTTGTGTGAACTTTGACCTTACTTGTGAGTTATTCATAAAAACAGAAAAGCAATTCTGAATGTAATTTCCTTCAGGTTTTTTTATAAATAAAAATATTTGTTCTGCAAACTTCTAAAATTTAAAATGTGAAAAAATGTAAAAAAAAAATAAACGGTATGTATAATTACTAAAGAAAGAAATTAAAGATAATCCTATGAATTCCAAAAGGAAATTTCTAAATTCATATTATTAAACAAGATTGTCCTAAAAGTATTTCATATCATTACTGAATATGAGTCTGGTGTTTTTTGCAGTTTAACTAGATTTGTGTTGTATGGCTGTAAAAATCCTTTTAAAGATAAGATATTTAAACAATTATCATTTCATATTTTATGATGTATGTACATTAAACTTAGTATATTAATTTCCAAGAATAGTTTTATTTAGCATGGCCCATTGGTATATATAATATAAAAATATATAAATTATAATTCGGCTTACAAACCATTGTTAAATTTTTGAAATTGGTTGGTAAGCAGAATTATAATTTGCAAGAATCGATTTTTGCGGCATCCCACATTTTGAGTTGGTATTCAATTTTAGTATTACATTATAATATAACTCTTAAAAAATTTACTTTAATTTTATATTTTACTGGGGTTTTATACATTCCAGTACTAGGCAGCAAAATTTACATATGCATTCATAAAACTTCAAAATTTCAAAACAAAGAATAATCTAGAATAAAATTAAAATTCTATATTTTTTAAAAGAATTATAATGTAATTATAGAATTAAATATCAACTGAAGATGCAAGACGCCGTGAAAATTAATTCTTGGAAATTAATATGGTAAATTGTAATTTATCCAAGTATTGTGTTTTGGTGGTTTATATTTCATATAATATTTCATTTTATTAACACAGTGATTCAATATGTAATATTCTATAAAAAAATATAAATCACCAAAACATTGTAGTTAAATTAAATTTATCAAATTAATTTCCAGTTTATCTAAAATTTCTGTGTTTTGGTGGTTATTTTGTATAATATTAAATTTCATTTACATAGTGGTCAGTATGTTGAAGAATTATTTGAATATTCAAAAAATTTATATACATTTATATGAATAGTTAATTGTTGATAGTTAGTGATTTGTAGCCAACTTTTGAAATTCCAATTTAAAAATTTAATTTATCAGTAACATTTTTTCAATTTTAGTAAATTTTTTTATGTTTATTTAGGGATTTATTCTTCTTTTTTCTTTTTTTTGTTAAGTATATTTTTTTACATTTTTTGGTTATCTTATTCAAAATTTGGTTAGGCTTATAAAAAAATACTTTAAAAACAATGAAAATGTAGATAGAAAATAAATTCAAAGGCAAGGAAATATTCCTCATAAACATAGGAAAAGGAATGCCTAAAATAAGACTACTGACTGTTACACTAAAAATCTGAAATACAAGAAGCGATATGCAATGTTATTTATTTTTTTGCTGCATTTTAATAAAAGTTGGAAAATGATGATTAAAGATGGTTATAAATGAAAGTTATGGCTTAAATATGTTTATAAATGTAAACTATAGCTTTCTCAAGTGTAACAGTATCTTTATTTTTAACTATAAATTTATCGCCTAATTGTGTTGAATTTTTATATGAAAATATTTTGAATGTCAGAATTACAGAAGATTGCAAATTATTGTGCTATAATAATTATAATTCTAAGCAGTGACGATTGAAAAAATTGAAAATTATCATCAAATTGTTTATGTAGACATTGTTTCATTGTCAGTGACATCCTTTCTCTCAAAAATATGTGTAATTTTGTAAAAAGACTTAAACTGGACCACCAGTGGAATTTTGTCTTCAAAATAAATAAAAAAATATTATCATTGGAATTGATCCATTGATCCATTTGTCTAAGAGGAACGCTTGAATATATAAAATGAAAATCTTGTGGATTAAATTAAGAACTTCCTTGCTTTTATTGAAAAACTAATAATATTGTAAATTAAGTACATTGATGCATTATTTAATATTAACTAAGCTCATGTACATCTGCATGTAACTTGTATTCAATTAATTTTATTTAATTTCTTCTGAGACAGAAGGGACATTCACATGAAACTTTGAGTTCTCAATAGATCCTATTCCTTTTAGATCATCTTTAATTTAATATTTTCCAACATCTCTTTTTTACACCTTTTACTGATCTTTCTAGCACTGTTTTAATCAATTCTTTTTTTAATATCTTGTCCAGCCAGTTGGCTTTCATATTCTGAATTGTCCCATTCAGTTTCATTCAGTTTCCTCATTCCTTCATAGTTTTTCACTGTGTCTATACATTTAATATTCTTCAACTTCGTCCATACCTGCATTTCTAAAATCTTGAGTCGTAGTTTTTTTCTTAGTATCCATATCTAACATCTCTGCAGAAATACACTTCAAGCAAAATAATCATGAGACGTTTTCTCATGTCAAACTCCATCTACTTACACAATAATTCTTTCTATATATTAAATGTTTTTAGACGTTGCTACCATAACTTCTATTACTCTTTCAGTTTTTCAATCTTCTGTTAACATCATATCAAATTAACTATATTTTTATAGTTAATTTGATATGAACATTTGATACAATTTTATTTGTTCAATTCTTTCTTCTTGTAGATATTCATCAGCTTATATTCTCTTTTCCACATTATTCAACACTCACCTTCATTACACATTCTATCATAATGTATTCTAATTTTGAAATCTCTGTTGAATATATTACAGTTCTAAAAAATAAACCTTTTCATCTGCAAACCTTATACAATATATTTTCATTCCTCCTGTACTGATTCCTTCATCTTTTCCCAGATCATTTTTTATCATATGTTCAACATACATATTAAACAAGGTTAGGAATTATCAAAACTCTTGACTTATTCTTCTTTCTTAGTCAAATCACTCAGTTTGTTCCTAGCCTAATTTCGTAACTGTTTTCGGATTCATGTACTATTCTTTAATTGATATTATTATACTTTTAAGTCTAATCTTAGGCTTTTTAATATATTCATTATTTTTTTCCAGCAGATTTGATTGATTGCCTTGTAAAAATGTTTAAAATGCATCTCACTTTTACCTTTTATTGAGAAGATTTGCTTGCCTAGTATTTTATTTAGATTTATATAAAATTAGTTTATTATTAAATTTAATTATAGTTTTAGTAAAAGTACATTAAAGTTGTTTGTTCTTATATTAAATCCAACTGTTTTTTAGTATTAATAATTTAATCAAAGGTTATTACTATTTATTTTCAGAGTCTTTTTACTCAAAGTTTTTAATTTTTGTGCGTTCTAACTTTGAGTATGAGTCTCTGCTGTATAACTTGATTCTTTAATGTAATATATTAAATATAATAATCTTGTGATTCTTTTTCAGAAAAACATAGTTAAGAACCAGAAATATGCTGAATATCTTCGTGTAAGTTTCTAGTATATAAAATTTATAATTTATTTTAATTATAATAAATTTAAACTTTTTGTTTATGGTTGTAATTTCTTTTTAAATGTATGTACAGTATTTGTGGAGCAGTGTTTATTTATTAAAGTGGAATTTGTTGTTATGCATTGCATCCAACATAATCTTGTAAACAGTCAAGACTGGTAAAGTCAAGACAGACTTTACAGTCAAGACTGGTTAGTCTTGACTGGTAAATAAGTCTTTCATGTGATGATTAGTGTTAAAAAAATGAACTGATTGTTGAAAACAAAAATTGTTTACAATTTGAAGTAAATAAAATAACAGGCAACTGTGTATATTCTGTCAAGTATAACCTTATCAGTCTGTGGAATTTATGTAAATATTAACAATAATGTTAATAGAAATCCATCTTTTTTAGTGTCAAAAACTAAAAAGGTATTGTTAGAGAAGCATTGGCTTTATACCAGCATCAGGAGACTTAAAAAGTTATTAAAAATTGCACTTAGCTTGGAATAACAATATTCTGTAACATGTTTTAATCATTTGTGGCACATCTGTCAAAGGAATAAGATACTGACATTTAATTTTTGTCCGTACCAAACAAAATCTCCAAGTATATTAAAAGTCTTCATAAATATTGAATGCAATTTATCAGACCAGTAAACATCGTAATTATGGTGGGTATACTAGGCATTCAATGTGAAGCATGTTGAAGTCTTACATGATAACACTTTATCTTCAGTTTCTTTAAATTTTTATGTAAATTTTTTCTGCGTATTTAAAGCTTAACAGCTTTTCTAGTAGCTATTGTTTTTCTGGTTTGGATAGACTCTTAATTAATGCCTCCACGTGTTTTTGTTTCCTAAGTACCATAGTTATAGGCTTCCCTGCCTGATTATAGAGCATCTCCTATACCTCAGTAAATAAATTTAACATTCAGTTTAAGCAGATGTTGATAAGAGTACTGGAGAATCAGGAAATAATGTGGGATATTGCTTATGGATGGCAGCAGTATCCGTATTACTTTTCAACCAACAAAAACTCATTCTTGATTTGTGTATATAATGGTCATTATTCTCAATACATATAAAAAAATTAACTGAACAACCATTGCATAAGAATTATAACAACTAATTATTACAAACTGGAAAACCATGATTTCCTAACAGAATGGTGTAGATTTTAAATCTTTATGTAACTTTTATTTCACTGTGTGGGTGCATAAATCATGTAACTATGATATAAATATATATATTCTATCTTTGGTGTAGAGTAAAGCATTAGCATAAAAAAATTAATAGCAAAAGGAAACATGAATTGAAAATCTTCAGGTTTTTTTGTATTGGTTCATAAAGCATATTAACTTATCCATATACTTTTGTTAGCAACGGGAAAAATTACATATCAACCATGATGATTTTTTTTTAAATTCTTAATGAAATATATTTTGTTTCGTCACAAAATTTTTTAAGATATCTAATTTTTGTTTGTTTTTTGTTTTATAGAAAATGACTGAGTACAAAGTGAGTATAGAAAATATTTAATAAATATAGAAATATTTTTGTTTTATATAACTTACATTTACATTGAACTATTCAACATACTTATCATGTTTTATATTTGATATTGTTGTGCTAATAACTGATGGGGAAAAATTATTATTAATAATAAGCTTATAGTTTTTAGTTTAAAACAGTTTGTAAAAAAGAAGAAAGATCTTTTCAAGAAGTTTTATTTTTAATATTTTTTAAAAGTTAAATTGCTTATACACTAAATGTAAATATAAAATGCTGAATAGCACAGGCAAAACGAACCTTCAGTCAGAAATAATATAATTATAATTTATCTTATAATTATAACATAATCTATCTATCTTATTTATCGTATAATATAATTTATTATTTTATTTATATATATATATATATAATATAATATATTTACATAAAAAATTAATTTAAATGTTAGGAAAAGATTTTTCAAAGTATGTGCTTGGAGCATAGTTTTGTACGGAAGTGAAACTTGGATGATCGGAGTATCTGAGAAGAAAAGATTAGCAGTTTTTAAATGCAGTGCTGTAGGAGAATGTTAAAAATCAGATGGGTGGATAAAGTGACAAATGAAGAGGTGTTGCGGCAAATCGATGAAGAAAAAAAAACCATTTGTATAAATATCAATATGTGGATAGTTAAAAGAAGAGACAGATTTATAAGCCTTATTAAAGTAGTGGTAAGGCATCCTGGAATAGTCGCTTTAATTTTGGAGGGACAGGTAGAAGGAAAATATTGTGCAGGCAGGCAATGTTTGGAATATGTAAAACAAATTGTTAGGGATGTAGGATGTAGGGGGTATACCGAAATGAAACAACTAGCACTAGATAGGGAATCTTGGAGAGCTGCATCAAACCAGTCAAATGATTGAAGACAAAAAAAGAACACTAAATGATGGGAAAAAAATACTGGCCGATTATTTTATGTGAGAAAGTCATCATCATACTCTACTCTCGCTTAACAGCAAAACTTACCCTGATTTACTGTTTAGAGCATAGTAAAAACACATCTGATCTTATGGTTTCATATATTTTACAATATATCTAAATTATACCGTAAGCAAGGTTAAAAAAAAAAGTAAGAAAAACTATCCCAACTGACATGATTATTCACATTATATGTAATCACTACATATGCTTAAATCAACTGATGATATATGTATGAGTAGTGGCATTATACCAAATGTCTTTCACAAATTATGAATGTATTAATCAACTTCCATAAAAAATTGACAGTTTTATCCAAATTAAACCAACACCAGAAAATTTTTGCAACATGACTTTTTTTAATAATCTTTCAAAATAAATTCCATCACATGTTGCACACTTTTCCATCCATCAAAACCCATCTTCAAAGATACCCTGCCATGTTCCATTAGAGATCTGGGTGTATTCATCCTCCCAAGCCCTTAGGAAGTTATCATTGCTTGTAAAATGCCTTCCTTTCAGTCTGCTCATCTGGGAGAGTAGGATGAAATCACATGAAGCAAGATCAGAACTGTTCGGCGTGCTCTAATAGTTTTATTCCAATCTGGCCAAATACTTGGGACAAATTTTGTGCAGTGTGTTGGAGGGTTATTGTGGTGAAGAAACCATGTGCTGTCCATCCTCGAGTTTCGGCGAAACTTCTCGACAGCTTCCCATTTAAACTGTTTTCTGTTTCCAACACGAATCACTCTAAAACTCTTCTCACGCTAAATATACAACCACCATTCTCTTCTTCATTGATCTGGATTTTCAAAAGCCATGGGAATCAAAACCGTTTAATTAGGGAGATTTCCCATTTTCAAACTTTTTCAGTATTTCACTGCACCGTGACACACAATGTTCCATCTGACCAAGTTATGCAGCAGCCAGAGGGTACAAAGCTTTTTGACTTGAAGGTGATTAGCAGAAGAGCAAAATCTGCTAGTGCATTAATTTCCAAGGACACCTCTATTGGTATCCACATACAAGCCTGTCTATGTGAAGCATTTTTTGTATTGCAGCATTGTTTCCCTCCGTATAGTTACGAACAAAGATGGCCAACCTGATCTTAGAGCGTCCTCAAGGCCAAAATTTGCTGTTTTAAACTCTTAGTTTTACCTACGTATTGTAGTTCAATGAGGACAATCTTCTCCAAGCGTAGAAGTCATTTGTTCTAAACACTGATCCATATATAACCCAGTGCAAAATTGAAGCACAAAATTATCTGATATTTATTTTTTGCTCATAATGACATCATTACCTCTATTCATTAACACAGCTAAAAAGCATATGAACACTGATGACTTGAGCAGTTACAGAATAGGTTGGGACCTGTCTAAACACATGCTAACTTGTAACCACCTGTGATGATCCATTCTGTCATGTCGCAGAACTATCCTAGTCCCCTTTGTATAAGCACATTCTTTCTTATTTCCCCTAATCAACAGAATATTGGTTATTTCCCTTATCATCGCTTCTTTTTTTATCTTATCCTTCTACACTCTACAATAATCTTGTTTTGGGTCCAGCTCTAGTCTTTTATGATTTTGCCTCCATTATTTTCTTTGAATCCTTTATCCTCCCTTTCAGACATACACCATAACATTTTTAAGTGCCGCACATTTTTTCGCAGCAGAATACTCTTTTAAACTTTATTTTGTTATCATCAGGTTTCACTGCAGAAATATTATTAGTATTGGTGAAATGGCTTCTGACCAACATCATATTTTTTATGTGAAATCATTGCTGTTCCTACAGATTTCATTACCCTAGCTTCATTTCCCTGAATATTTTGGAATACAATTATTTTTCAATGTTTTCATTCAGTTATCCTTTTTCTGAACCTCTTCAACTCTCAATATTTCCAACTTGCACAACTCCTTGCCATTGACCATTTAAATGTTCCATGTTCCAAAAATCATATTATTATCCAGTATTTTTATCGCTGTACCGTTTCTTAATTCTTTTTTTATTATGCTTTGAGTCATGATACTGAGCGTTAACTCATTGCTAGAAACCCTATTGATCACTGTAGCTATTCCTATTTTTCATGACTGATTCTTCAGACTTATATGGTTGTTTATTATTAAAAAAAACTTTTTCTTAGAGCAGTTACATTTCACATCACACCTCGTTGGCCTCTACAAATGTGCACACAAAATATTGAACATTGGTAAATATAACTAAGCATTACTATAAGCATTTCTTATAATCATCTTTAGAAGAACAAGAAATATGCACAAAAATGTTAACTACTATGTATAAATTTTAAGCAGCCCAAATAAGCAACCAACTCAACTAAACTAGGTAATAGAAATAATTGATGTGATTTAGAAAAATTTATTTTAATTATCGACAAGGACACATAAAAATATGGAATTTATAAAACTAGAATCAGTGTCAATAAAAGAGAAAAATAAACTTGAACACAATACTTTTTTATTTTTACACATAAAATTTAATATGACATTGACATTGTTATACATATAGTTTCAAGCCTCCATTAACTGTACACCCAATTAATTTTAAGTTTCTAGCTGAAATTTTTCAGAACCTCTTAATCACCAAATGGCTTAATTATGAATACAGTGAATAAGATATGATATTCTCTTTTGTTAACTAAAAAAGCATTTAGTGATAATTTCTTATGATAAATCTAATGGTTTATATATTTGTTCAATGATTCAAACTTTAGTACCATAAACAAAGATAACAATACCCTTACATGCAGCTTTATTAAGTGATACATTGTTGCATTTATATTATTCCTTGGTATGCTAAGTGACAGGTAACACTTGCAGTTGTCAGACAAACCTTGTTTTAAAAGAATCTCAGCAAAGTTTTTTTTAACTAAAATATATTGTTTCTGCTTGCTGTTATTATTTATATTACTGTTTTATTTTACAGGGTGATATCAAAAATCATGAAGAGTTTATTAATTACATCAATCAGGTAAGATTTTTAACCATAAAAAATATTTTGTTAAGAAGTATTACTTATCATATCCGAGATGAGAAGTGATGTTAATTACAAATTGTTATTGGACTACCTTACAAAGGAACTTAATAGATGAAGGACTCAGAAAATTTTTGTTCAAAACCTTAAATTTTATTTAAGTATAAGATCATATGTTGAGATTTATGTAGTATCCAGATTTAAATACCGCTAAATTCTCATTTATATTGTGGCAAAATTTCCATTAAACCAACATTAGTAGCTAACCAGGATTATTACTGGCACGCTCCACTTGCCTTCATACTTTACCAAATTTTAAGGTATATTACTATTGACTAAAAGGATAGCTTAAAATTTACAGTTATAATTATTAAAAAAAATATTTTTCTGGAATAATAATAGTTAATGATTGAATAATACAATAAAATATTTGTATTTTATACTTCTGCGTGTGATAAAGAAATTGTTATAAAATGTTTAATACACAGTAATTTTTTGCATTGTTATTTTTCTGAAATTTATAAAAATAGTAAAACAGAAATGTTAAAAAATTCTTCTGCTCACAACATTCATAAAAAAAAAGAACATTTACAAAGTAGGCAAATATATGTTATCACCAAATGTAAGCAATGTTTTTCATTTCTGTTGAATTAATGCGTCCTAATTATTTGACTGAATAAAATCACATTTGTGTAAATTTTTGCGGTTGCTATATAGTTTTTTTTTATAATTTACCCCATTCATATAAATTTTTAAAACAGTAAACTTAAAAGGCTAGCAGACTGGCAGAAGGGAAAATCTATTTGGTAAGTTTTATGAAAACAAAAATAAATTATGATTGTACAGGAGGTAATATTTTGGGATCAGAATGGTGATATTTTGATCAGAGCTCGAATTGATTTAAACAAAAATAAGGTGTAAGAAGGTATCACAATTATTATCCTATTTAAGAAACGTAGGATCAAGTATGTAAAGTTTATGAGACTGCAGAAGTACACACAGGTTTAAAACAGGGAAAATGTAATTGTTAAAATACCAAATTGAGCAGAAACAAATACATATGAGAGCAATCTGTCTAACATTTTATTTTCAAAAAAAAAAAATAGCAAGGGTAGTTTAAAAGTAAATAAAATCAAAAATCTTGACAAGGAAGGTCATTTAGCCACTTAAACTAATCTTGCAAGGTAGGATTGATAAGAATGAAGACATCTCTGAAGAAGTAATTTAATAATGTAAAGTGGATTTTAAAAGTTTCAGGAAATGGAAAGTGTACAATAGATGTGTAGTTATAAGAAGACTAAAAAAATGAGGAAAATCACATTCTTATCGGTAAAGGAGTGAGACAGGGATGTACAATTGTCACACTGTGTTCAGTTATAAAAGTCTCAGACTACAGCTATGTATTTTTGCAAATGGAAGAAGCAGTAGCATTAATTAATGAAGACCATATCAGAGCAAAGAATTGAAGGGTTTTGAAGTGCTCAGAAGGACGTTGGTTGTATGAGATTATGAAGTTTAGTTTATTTAGCATATTAGAGTGATGTATATATTTTAAAACTGGAGACAATAAAGACAGGAATGTAATTAAAAAAAACATACTTGATGTGGATGTAAGGAGATAAATAATTAGTTCAGAATAGAGTAATGGAGTATAACAATAAACCAGCCAATTAACCGGTGATGCAAATAAATAGACCAAAATGAATTGTGTATGTAATCAGTGTAGTGTAGTTAAGGAAAAAATTTTGTTTTTACTTAAGTATAATAAATGTTTATTTTCTAACATGGTAATGATTTACTTCAATATTTTTGTTTGTGTATTTTCCAGCAAATTGAAAAACAACCACGTAGGCTCAGCTGTGTAAGTAAATTTTTTAACAATTTAAAATTTAATAATTAAATTGAGTGCTTTAAAATAAGTGAAACAATTGTGGAGAATTTTAAGTTTGTGTTTAATCATTTCATGCTTATACATCTTTTTATTAAAGGTTTTTATTGTTTATTTTTTATATCATTGTTAAGTTTATTGAAACAACAATTTCAACAATTAAATGTTTAAAAAATTGTTGTTATCATTATCATCCTGTTACTTCCTTGTGAATACATTGTGTCCATTAAGCCAGAATATCTGTTTTTATAATCGTACATGCTGAATATTTTAAATATACGTTAAGTGAAAGAATTTTTTTTTTTATTAATCTTAGTCATTGTTAAATATTTAAAGTAACATGAAATTTAAACTCAAAAAATTAAAAATATTTTACATTTTTGTTTATTACCGTCACAATACGTTTTTATGTATACAATAAATAAGTGAAAGTTTGTTGTAGCGCTTGAAACCCATGTATTGAGGGTTTTTTTTTGACAAAAACCAAAATGATATGCAGACCATTCAAATACTTTTATTTCCGGTCTGTTGATTACATCATGAAAATAAATTATCACAAAAAATATGAGGTTTTCAATGAAAAGGTGTCAAATTGTCATAAATATTAAGACAACTACTGTGTGTCAGGATGTTTTGGTTTCTGGGAAGTGTTTATTAATAGTTCTATTTTGAACGTAATATATCGCATAATGTATTTTCTTTTGTAATTTGAAAAGTGGTAGCAATGATTGAAAATGATCGAGTGAGATGAACAATTAAGAAGTAACATTATTATTAAACTGTATAAATTGACTACTATTATATAATAACTATAAGTTATTCTTTACTAAATTATAGCAATGTATATAATTAATGATTGTCTATTACAGAAAGCTATACATTAATCTGTTGCTTTGCACTATTGTTCATTTTTTTTTTGACTGTATGCTTGTAATAACACCTGGGAACAAGAGACACCACTCAGGGCTGAGAGTAATAATTTTCACTTCACTGACAGCCTCTGTGGTAAATAGAATCAAGATTTCATTCGTAGTTCTGCACTTTAGTGAGCTTAGTGACGTGAAGCCACATATTTGTCTTAGAAAAGAAGGCAACTGGAAACCACTTCACCTATCATTTTCTAGCAACCGTGACATGGGATGCTTGTTGTACTTTAAAATGGTTATTCCATTATCAGGAGTGCTTAATGACTCGTGTCAAGTCACATACTAGCATTACTGTGGCACTTAATGGAAATGAAATAGTGATTGCTATAAGTTTACTGTCTAGTGTTGTAGTTTCTCTGCCTTTCATCTGGAATGTTCTGTGTTTGAATTCTGGTCTCATAAGGCATTTTTCATGCAGTTACAATTATCCATACTTCATTACCTGTGGTGAATTAGTATTAAGGAATTCAACTATAAAAGTGTTCTACCCCTATAAAAGTTCTACATCATAACTATAAAAGAACTATGAAGAACTATAAAAGTTCATCATAATATAACCCTAGAAAAAAGTTATTGCTTGTAATCAATAATTTGTATAATAATACAATATAATTAATACGGTTTCAGTCGCTTGCTATTTAAGCGTTTGACAAATACATTGCTAGTAAATTTATATAAGGGTACTTATATTGTTTATGGAAATGATTTAATGTTAGTGTATTGCTTACATGGATGTATTTCATGGATTTTTACACTTCATTTAAATTTCATAGACGGAAAGACCAAGACTGGGTCTCACTGATTGTAATAAAGTTAAAACAATGATAATGCTTGTGGCTGCAGATTAGTAAACCGAAATAAATGTAATACTAATTTTTACAAACATTTAATTGTTGAAGGTAGTTCAGTTGTTTTTTTTTTTTTAATTTTGACTTTACCTTTTTTGAAGTTTTTTCCTTTAAAGTTATTTTTCTGTTTTAAGGTTAAAAAAAAAATAATTATTTAGAATTACAAAATCATCTTATCTATTGTCTTATATGTATGATTGATTATAAACTTACAAATTTTGAGTTCATTACTCACAGACTTAAAATTATTGTTTTTTATATGATTTAAAGACAGTAATTCTAAAGGCAAATTAAATTGAAAAATAATAATCAAAATTCATTTAAATCTTTATTGCCATTGCGATGCCGTTTCAGCTTAATTGCACAAAGTTTAAAAAACAAATAGAAACAAAATTACAGTATCAGATTAATAATAATATTAATGATGAATAATAAAATGTATTTTAGATAATTATTTTTATTTTATTTATGTTACAGGCTTTCACCTACATAACCAAGAATCAGGTAAGCCAAAAAAATTTCATTGTTCTAAACATTATCGCAGTTTCTGAGATCCGAGGTAATAAACCTGGATTTCTTAACAACATTTGAAAGACATTTTGGCTTTATGTTAAGGATAAATCTCTCTGTGTTTGACTGATTTTTGTGACCAATTAGAAGTACCAAACACAAATATTGGGTATTTTATTAGTTTTTTACCGACTATTAATTTGGCATTGACTTCTATAAATCAAATTTTACTTAACGGAAAAAAATACTAGTTTTTAATTCAGATTTCTTTTAAGTTGGCATTCATTTTGTTGAAAGTGAGCAAATTTAAAATTATTTACATCTCTTTTTAATCTTTGTTTTTTTATTTATGATTATTTTTAATAATATGCTGTTTATGACTTAAATAGTTCAAATGCCCGTCTAGTTCTGCACTTTCTCCATTTTTATAAAAGGAAATTTCCTTGTGCTGTATTATTTTAGTAATTATTATAAGTTTATTTTGTATATTAATATATTTTACTACTTTAATACATTTTTCTTTTTTTTTAACAGAAAAATTCAAGTTCAAAACTTACTGTAGAAACTATCTCTGAAACAACTCAATCAAATACAAATACAAGTGGAAGCTCTTGTGTAAGTTCATTAAATTAAATATTAAAAAAATATTATAGTTCATTCATTATTTTTAGTAATGTCTTGCAAAGGAATCTCTTTATATTAAATTACTTTGCCCAAAACATTTACAGTGAAAGCTTTTAAAGAGTGTATAACTGCGACTGTTTGCAGAATTATACAGAAAATAAATTTTAGTTTTTCTATTACTCACCAAAGAAATTATTGTTTTAACAGATTCTGTACTTTATTGGCTCATGGTCTTTAGATTACAAATGGACAGTAACCTGACAGATGTGACACTAAACATGCTGGCCGGGTTAGCGGTTAGTGGTTAGTATCATCAGTGAGATCATATTACTGAATTTGAACGTCTCTAAAATTCAGTTAATTAATCGAATCTGACTATAAAATAATAAGTAAGTTCTAATTTTAATTATAAATTTAGTATTGGATGTTTTTGAAGTAATGGAAAAGGAATATTCTTAAAATTCTGGAAATAAAGCATCTCACTCCATCATTCTGTAGAATTCTTTCAGCAACATGTAAAACAAATGTTCATAATCAACAACAAACGTGTTCACAAAGTGATACTTTGCTAACAGATATCTACTTATTGATGAAGGTTGTGATAGTCAATTCTACCTGAGCAATTCAAGACAATGTGAACAACTATTGACATACACACAGAGTGTAAATAAATTAAGCTTTAGTTGATAACAGGCACAATAAACAAATAAATTGCTTTTATGAAAAAAAAACCGCCAACAATACACTTCGAAAATAAACAGAAAACAGTAACTGACATTTTTATTCATAATACTTCAAACCACCTGACTTCATATAAAGTGTTTGCTTATAGAAGGATGATCTGTAGACTCTCATGTTAAATGAACTCAACGCTACAAAATAAGCAGCTTCAGAAAGAGGTATTTAACTCATTAATACATAAAAATTAAAAAAATATTAAAAAAACAATATACATTGCATTAACATACATAATCAAAAACTCAGAAAAGTAACTCACTGATTAAAAAAATCTGAATAGAATGTGTTGTGTGGCTTTCAGAACAAAAAGCAAAACAAACCATCACACACAGAACAATGTTTTTGTATGTGAACCAAACATTACCTTTGCAATATATAAATCTCTTCCAATTGCCCATTGTTTTTTTACATTGGTCAAATAAGACAACAGCTTCAAACTTAAATACAATGAACATTTTAAATCTCTCCATAGCAAATACATGTAATGTTTGCCAATTTTTTCTCGCTCACAAAACCACTGCTATTGACAAGTTTGATGTTGGACAGATATATAAAAAAAAAATATTTGTATCTTTATACACTAAATTTATAAATATAGGATGAGAACAGCATCATCAATCTCTGAATGTAGCCACAAGAGTGATTGAAGGCATTATAAAATGAGTTTTGAGAAAGTTGAATAGTAGTTTTAAAACTTTTTAACGCTGACCATTGCAAGCAAAAACATAGTGTTTACTCAATTATCAATCTGTTTTCTGTAATAACTTGAGCCTATGAATGTAAACTGGTCAGTTGTTATTGTTTTCATGACTTTTTTGAAAGAGTCTAGATAGATATTAACAAATCTTATGATGGTGATATTATAGAAGTAAAGTGAGTGAGAAGTAGTGAATACATGCAGTGATTTTAATTTTAATTTTTGTAACTTGATTTATGGAAATCTTAGTAACATGGTACTTTTTATTTTTCTGTTTCAGGATGTTGTGACTTATTTGAAGCAGGTAATAAAAAAATAAAAATATTTACATCATACAAAAAATAATAATTTTGTTTTATGTATCTCTTGAAACTTGCTGGAGCTTTTCTGTGCAGTTTGTACTTTTTGCCAAATAGCCAAGGAGATCTTTTTTCCTGACACTAAGATCTTATTCATGCAGATTTAATTGATGTTATACATATACTCTGATCCAGTGTTAAAATACACCCAAAGCTGTTCACTAATTGACATTATCTTATCTTACAGCTTAAAATAGAATTAATAAAAAATGCAATAATGAACTAAATCACATGATTTCAAAACTGAGTAAGCATTTATTAGAAACAGATTAATGCTATATTAAAATGTCTACAATAATTCAAAAAAAAAAGGTTGGTAAAACAACACTTCATGTGAAATCTAACAGGGTGTAATCAAAAAATTTAGACTAGATCAAAAAGCAAAAAATTCAATTTAAATTTGACTATTGTTTCAAGTCATTTGCATGCTTCCTCCGTTGAGATGCTTTGAGAAAATACTGTTCTTTAAGCAAGTCAAGCACCTTCTACAAATCACATGTGATCTATTTGATCATGCTGATGAAGATCTTGACAAATTTTAATAAGACGCTACTTCTGCTCAAGGGATTGGAAACTTGAGCATAAACTTGGCATTTATGCAGTACATCTCACTGTAGAAAGTAGTAGAAAAAACTAAAAGCTGTACAATATTATACTAAGAACGTCATAAAGATGGAAGAATGATATTGTATTATTGCAAAAAGGAGACCAGAATGCAAAAGAGTTACTGCAAATGTGAAGACTTGCTGGTTCAGCTTGACAACATAACTTATAAAATCTAATTGATTCTTTTAAAATCTTTCAAAATCTAAAAACGATTCTAAAGCATTATTTTCATCATTATTTAATAATAAAAATAAGAAAATAATTTTTATTAGAATAAACTTTCAGATTAATCTAATGGTAAAATTTTATTTTATTTTTATTTTCTAAAAAAGTGTTTACTAATTTTAGTTTATCTTCATTTTTTCAGTTTAAAGATTGTACTGAAACCACACAAAGTTCTGAATTGGTGAGTTGTTTTGCAAAACTTCTTCATATTGTTTAGTTGTAGTAATTGTGATTACTTTGATATAATATTTATTTATACAAATATATGAGGTATTTGGTAAGTAAATATCGTTAACTTCTATCACCACTCCGTGCTGTGATCGTAATCTGAGCTTGCCACATTTTGTGATTCGTTGGCTTTCGATAGATGCCATTTCAAGTACAGTGATGTTCATTTACTATTGATTAAAAATCTTTTAAAATGTTCAAGTCAATTGAGAATCTCACCAACTGTGAAATTAGGGCAGTTACCCAAATTTTAAACCAGTTGATATTCATCATCAGGTTTGTGAAGTTTATATTGAAAAAGTTAGAGTAATGGAAATCCTAGACTGAACTTTTTCACTCACGACAAATTGTTGTTCCGTTTCTCAAGTAGTTATAAAGCTGAAATTTGGCAATCGTAATCCTAGTGGAGTATTTTGATTAACTGATCATAGAGATTCACTTCCTTTGCATCTACGACTGAACAAAAATAATCTATTTAAAAGTAAATCTTTAATAAGTAAACTTTTCTATATAAACTATAAAATAATTTGATAAAATATTTGTCTTATTTAAAAAATTGTGTATTAACTTTGCTAATGAAATCGTAATTTGATAATCACAATTAATGCATTCCTCAGAATCATAGGCACTAAATCAGAAGTGTTCTAAATCAAATAGTAAAAAGTATTATTAAATTTAACAACATTGCATATAAAACTGATAAAACTATAGTAAAAATTACACTTATTTGATAAATATAAAATTAACTCTATAAAAAAATATATTCTTTTTTAAAAATATTATTAGTGCCTCTAACAAATATTTCAGTAATATTTTTTTTAATATTTCAACAGAGTATGATTTTAAACTTCAAAAAATAATAATAATAAATAAATAAAATAATTTTATCAATTGTGGTTTTATTAATTATAATAAAAAAATATTCTGTTATTGACAAATTATTTTAATTTTTATTTTAAATAACTATAAAAGCATTCTTTACAAAATTACAGATTAATATTTCATAAAAAAATTAAAGCAGTCATACACAATGTTCCAATGTAAAACATTTTATAGACAGTTGATTAGTAAATGAACTATATACATACTTTGTTCTATACTTATTTGATGAGAATTTATTCCCTTCTAAAGGAAGTACAGATCCCTGAAATTTTAATGGAATTCCCTTGCTTCAAATGATGTTTTTTCTTTTTTTTTATTTCAATAGTAAAAAAAAATCATTGTTGAACAAAAAAAAATTTGTTTGTTGAAATAATGAAATCTATAGAGTACTTATTATAATAGCGTGGCTAAAATATGAAGTGTAATAAAAAAATAACAGGAATTTTAACTTTTATCTAAAAAAAATTTACTTCTTCTATATATTATCCCCCTTCAAAGTAATCAGATGCTATACACTCAGGTGCCAGCGTTTCTTTCAATCCTCAAAGCATTTATGAAAAACATTATTTTATGTAGACTTAATTTATTTAGTGATTTCTTTCTTTGTTTCATCTGTCATTGTCCTTTAATGTTCTTTTAATCAATGGGAACAAAAAAAGGTTCCAGGGTACCATGTCTGGAGAATATGGAGTTCTCGGGCATCAATATGATGATGTTATTTATAACTAAATAATCACAAATTAATATTGAGGTCTAAGGTGGAATATTATTTTGATCAAAAATCCAATAATTTGTTTGCCCAAATTTATGGTTGTTTTTTTTTTTTATTGTTTCATGTAAATGTTATAAAATTGCAAAGTAAAGCTTGTTTATTGACAATCCAACCTTGCGGTAAGAATTCATAATGGTTTATGCCTTTGTAATGATTAAAAAAAAACCAGCAAGGAAATCTTTAACATTCAATCAAACTTTGCACGGTTTCTTTGGCCTTGGATCTTCAGTTTCTTCATCGGGATAGTTAAACCTTAGTTTAAATATCATAACCATATACTCACTTTGTCACCTATTATAGGACATTTGGGTAATTATGAGTCATCAGCAATTCGCAGAAAAGATATTTTTGTTGAAAATTCAGCAGTTATAATTTTAATTTTACTGCTGCTAGTTTCCAAAACATCAATCAAAATTGTTTTGCACAAGGCATAAGAGATTCCCATGCATTTAAAAACTTCTCTAATACTGAATGGATGACTATTTAGTCAGTGTTGTTTATTTTGTAGAATTTTAGGGCGTACAGTTCTTGATGTCAATATAACATCCTCTTCCAAAGCTTTCTCTAACAATTTCACCATTCACTGCAGTTTATTCTAGTATAAAAACAAAATTTTATTAAATCCTTTATTCTGTTATTTTCAAACAAAAGGCATCATCGCTCCTAATAAAATATGTCCTTTACTTGGTTTACTAGGTTGCCAAATTTGTAATATGTGTCTAGTTTAAAAGAACTATTAATAATGATTTTATAGTCTGCTTAACCCGTTTACATTATTATCTTTATTGTTTCTTTTTCTGTCCAGAAATCTCGTTGTGAAAACTTCAGAGTTGCACAAAATGGAGCTGCTTTGGTAAGTTTGTTTACATATGTCAGTATAATAGCATTAAAATAGTCAACTGAATTATGACTACAAAAAAGATTATTTTACACATGATGTTATGCATCATAGCAAATGTGTCCATGTATTCTACTTAATTTGATAAGATCACAAAATTTTGAGATTTTACAAAATTAATAAATGTTTATCACTGTCCTTTGTTTAATATTTTGATAATTATTTTTTCTCTTCCTTTCATTCTCAAATTTAATAAACCCTTTACCTTAGTATATAATCTGGTACCTTATCTTCTGTCTACACTTATTTTCCCTCCATTACCTGTTCATTCATTCTCCTTTCTTCTCTGTTCCCTTCTGCTACATTTTTTCTTTCCTCTTCTTCCTAATTTAATTTTGTTAAGCTGTTCTTTTTTCTGTGTTATCTAATTGTAATAATTTGAACTATTGACTTAAGTTATTTTAGTATTCTCCTATTATGTTTCATTTAAACATCTTTACTTTTTGTCCTCTGCTTTCTCTCCAACATCCGCATTTCATTGTCAAAAAAAGATAATAATAATATATGAAGAATGCTTTACTGCACATACAAATATTTTCCATATGATTTATTTTTAAATCTTAAATCTTAGGTTATTATTGGCTAATGTCCCTGAATAAAATTTGATCTTTAATTATGCGTAAGCATTCTAACATCTACTTTAACATATTATTTTCTTCAGTCATTGTTATGTTTTAATTATTTTAAGAGGATATTCTTCAATTTCTTACCTTACCTTGATTTTCTCCCTCTATGAATTGTGAGACCTTGCCGATGATGAGAGGGCTTGAGTGCTCAGTGATACAAAGTATCATCATTTTAGTTACCGTTATGAGTTGGACAGGTGAAAATTGTTGATCGGTTGCTGAAACATTTATCAAAAATAATGATCCTGTTATTTTGACAAAAAGGACCTTACATACACAATTCATGCTTGGTCAAAGTGCCTCAGTTCCAGACCATAAAACAATATTATTATGGGTTAATAATTCTGTCAGGTTTAGCTTTAAAAAGAAAACCACCTGGAAGGATCAGAAGTCCTTGAACACCAGAAAATGGTCAAATTTATGAGAGAATCAGTATTATATTCTCCCAGACATTTGGTCATTAAACATGCTCCTGCTTTGCATTTGTCGCTTTAAACTGAGAGATGAATTTCACTTCCAGACTTGAATTTTTATTCGTACAAAATGATGATCATAACAAGAGGTTTGTAGAAATGGCTGAGAAAACAACAAAGCATGTTTGAAAATATTCTTCAAATTATTACAGAAAATGCATTTTTGATAATAAATGATGCTCATTTTCTTTTGTCTGAATATGTTAACAAGCAGAATTTTTGTTACTGAGAGAAGAAAATCCTCAACAGCTTTATGAAGATCCCACCACAGTCTATGTGTTACTGTTTGGTGTGCTACTGTTTCATATGAAGTTTGGGCTTTTTTTTTCAAGGAGAGAGGCGTAGTGGAAGTGGAGCATATTGATACGCTCCAACTTTCTGGGGACAAGACTCAGAGAACTTGAAAATCTGAACGTGTGTTTTCAGCAGGATGGGGCCACAGGACATACTTCGAGAAGAAGTTTGAACAGAAATGTTTGTAGGTACTTAATTTTATTATGCGAAGAATTCAGATGTCCTGCATGTTCGCTAGATCTCACTCCATGCGACTTTTTTTATGAAGGTCTACCCTAAAGCTGAAGAATTCAAACACCGACCAAGAACTATTGATGACCTGAAAGTTGTATGCCAAGAAATTTTGCTGCAAATATCTACTCGAGCGATGCAGACCTCAGAACTCAATTACAATTGTGTATCAGAACAAAAAGGCCACCATTTGGACACTTGTTTGTAAAACTACACGAAAAAAATTTCTTTTATACTCTTTCAAAAAATAAAACTGAATTTAACATTTACTGTGGCTTTTCATTTAACGCTGAAAATATAGGAAGTTATTTTGCCGTACTTGATTATCAGGTCACAGTTCATTATCCCTCTCAGTAAACTGTGTATGCTATTCCAAACCGTTGCTTTTGAACATCTAAAACAGAAGAATGTCTTTTTATGGCAAATTATCTATAGTAAGTTAACACAGCCAGTATGCTAAAAGTTAACACACCATCTTAACTGTTGAATCTTACTGAAATTTCTATTAAACAAGAGATTTCTGGTTCTCAGGTTAATCACGGTCGAAGTAATCTCACATAAAAAGATGTTACTTAATTTTTATTGCTGTTAAAAAGTAATTTTATCATTTTTTTTTATTTTTACAGCACGAGCTATTGAAAAATGAAGAGGTTGTTACATTCCTGAAGGTAAGATAAATTTCCATTAGATAAAATTTAGATTGCTAGAATTCATTGCCATTGATGTGATTTTTACTTGTAATAATATCATTTGTAGTCATTTTTTTTTTATATTTCAGTTTAATAATAATAATAATAAAAGAAGGTACTTCAAGTTAACAGAATGGAAGGGATCATTTCATATGTAGTTGTGTGTTCAAAATGGCAGATAAGGAACCATGACTTTTCAATCTCCAGTTCACACCATATGTTGGTGGATGGTCCATTTTTTAAGGTCCAAGTATTTTTAATAATTTCAGTTTAGTCTAAAAAGAGTAAATTCAGCATGTTGAGTGATATCCTCATTTCATTATCAGCAGTGGAAGGGTTAAGATATATTAATATTTACAAAGAGTCCAGTAAAAAATCTATTTATATGAAAAAAATTACAGATAAAAGATGGATAATATTCATTAAATAAACTGTAAACAATATCAACTTAATTTCACTTAACATAAAATATTGTTTTCAAATATAAATGATCTTTACCTGATTTTTTTAATATCAATATCTAGAAGCTGAAGTCAGCTGGTCATGCCAACAGCATTTATGACACAATTATCACATTTTTGTTTTATTTTGATATATGGCCACAACAGCTTGTCTATCATCAAAATTTATCAATGTTTCATAACAAACTCTACCTGGTTTACACTTTCATACACATTGCAACCAATTTAGAATTAATTCTGTTGTAATCTATGCGTTTTTTGAGCCCAGATAATTACACAGCACAGAAAGTTTCTTTAGAACTGTCTCTGTATTAATTTGCATCATAAATCACACAATTCATTGTAAAAAATGAAGATGCAGAAATTTAAATGTTCTTTAGTATTATTTAAAAACTCACTGATCAGAATAATATTATTTTTAAAAGAAAATCTTTTACAGTATTTTTAATGAATTGGTAGAAAATCTTTTAAGTTGGCCAGTAATTTATTAATATTTCTAACATAAGCTGCTTTACAATGTCCTACCTGTTTACTGATGTGCACTAAAAAATTTATATATATATATATACCAACACCAAATATAATCGTTGTTTTCATTTTCAAGTCTTATACAATTTTACCACTAATTTATTCAATCATAGACAGTATGTAAACTGTTGCATGCTTTTTTGGTGAAAGATTCACAATTTAATCTAAAAATGTCTTCTTTTACTATTCATTCAACTGAACCATGAATCATAATCCCAGTATTATTTCCAACCATATTACTACATAATTGGTGTGACAGTGAATTGGACGATTAGAAGTACACCATAAATCAATAAAAAGTATTACTTTATCATTTTTTACATGAAGTGAAAAAAATTCATTATTTATAATTATTTAAAAATAACTTTGAAGATGGTCACACATTTTGTTTTACACATTTCAACAGTCTTGTAAGTTAGTTACCAATAATATTTTTACGCTGTGGCCACTTGAATTAAGGCCACTTCTTCTTGAATCACTTCTTTAAAGTCCTGTTGGTGATGTTTAGAAGATATGTGTTTGCAAGTACTCCTAAAGGAAAAGTCACTTGCGGACAGGTCTAGTGATCGTGTGGGTCACACAATTTCTCCTTCAAGATGACGGATTTAGGAAGTAATTTCCCTACAACTGTCATCAAAGCCTTTGAAACATGGTTCAGCACCATCTTGTTGAAGTAATGTGCTTTCTCTAACAGAATGACAGGTTCATTCGGACTGATGGTTGTTTTCTAACGTGTTAATAGTGTTGTAAATTTACTGTAACTACATGTCAATTACATGCTAAAAAATATGTCCAAAGAAAAAAACAATTTCATGACTCAAGCGGTACACAAATTGCAAAACTTTGATATATGGAATAGCTTTATGTGTATAATCTTTGAGGATTTACAATTGTTCAATAGTAGAAATTTTGCTTGTTTGCAATGCATGCACAGTCTGAATCTTAAATGAATAATACTGAAGATCTTGATGTAAAATCCTTTTAAGCATTCAGAAATGCTTAGTGATACTATGTACTGCTATGGTGACTATGTTGGACTTTTGTTATAGACCAGCCTCCACCCTCGCAACATTTTCTGGTATACATTTACTTTTAATATTTCCAGTCTTTCTTCTTTACGTAGAGTCCATTTCACTGAAGTTTTTATTGCAAAGCAGAAGACACTGAATCATTACAAGGAATATTAAAATGATTCGGTTCTGCCAAATCTTTCTTTTCTTTTATCTGTTTAGTCTCCGGAACCACTGTAAAGTATTACTTCAGAGGATGAATGAGGATGATATGTATGAATGTAAATGAAGTGTAGTCTTGTATAGTCTGTGATTGACTGTTACTGAGATGTGTGGTTAATTGAAACCCAACCACCAAAGAACACCGGTATTCACGATCTTATATTCAAATCCATAAAATAGTAACTGCCTTTACTAAGATTTGAACCTTAAACTCTAGACTTTGAAATCAGCTGAAGGTTTTGTCAAACTGCCTGATTACTTCCACACCCATTACATATCTATATAAATTTGCATCTATTTTTTTGTTAGACTATTGTGAATTTTATAAATGTTTATTAGTACATTTATGTTGGTGTTTTTAAAATTAACTAATTTATCACATGATGTATATATCCATTTCCTTATTCAGCTATGATTTTTTTTTTTTAAATGGCTAATTTTGTAATGATGTTACGACTGATGTATCTTTTCTTTTTTAATTGTATATTCACATTATGATAATAGTAGATCGTTCATCTATTACCACAAAAAACTAGCAAAAATTGTTACGGTTAAGTAGTTTTATATTTTTAAACTGAAAATCTTTCAATAAGTTTTACTTTTTGTATTTTTAATGTAATTACTTTTTATTTATGATAAGAAATAACATTGTTGAAATAATCTGATTCTAATAATCTCTTTTTTATTTCAGAAAATTACCAGATATAGCGTAAGTAATAACACTTTTATCAACCATGTAAAAAATCAAAATGTGCAATTATCTGAGAACAGTTAGTTTTATTTGAAATGTGAAATAGCAAATGCTATTCATTTACTATTAAAACTTACTGACACCAAAAACTGTATTCAGTAGACTCCTATAAATATGTTTGTGGTATTCCCTCCCCTTAGCTGTTAAATTTAAATAAACATTTTATGTTAATATTTCATATAATTACAACTGTTAACACAAAAAAATGTTTCACTTTTTTTGAGAATTTAAAATATTCAATACGGTTGATGCAGAATAAAGAATTTTCAGCCCGAGTGAAACAGTTTTGAAATTTAATCTTTGTGGCTTTTATATCATCGATAATAAATTACAGCATTGAGATAATTAACACCAATGCAGCTAATGGTGTTGAATGAATGAATAAATTTTTATTTCCCTTGTACAAAATATGACACAAAAAGAATTACAATGCATAATTATGAAACATAATACCAGCAGAGGATAACCTGTGCGCAGTTATGAGCCACTTTATATAATGTTTCTAAACATGGAATTTAAAAATGAATTTATTTTTAAAATAAATAGTTGTAATTAAAAGTTCATATATATTTGAATATACGAATATTTATATATTCATATATAAATAAATAGTTATTAAATAAAAAAAATATCTATATAAATAAATAAAAGTTCTTAAAACAAAAAATTAATTGTTAGACATTGAGATCAATTAAAATTTAAATTTTTATCGTACAAAAACGATGAAAGAATAAAAGATAACAGTATTGTAACAAATGAACACCTGCAACCATGCATTAAAATTCAACATTCTAGATTTAGTAATATCAAGAAGATGATGTAAATAATATTTATATTTTTGTACACTTTTATGCTTAGTATGTTGCATAAATTGAAGTAAAATGAATATTGTTGTTATATCTGTTATGTTGTTAACACTATTTTGTAACAATATAAAATATTGCTAAATATCTTAGCATTAATATTACAACTATAATTGTAATTATAAATTTACCCTTAAGTTTGCCTTCGTTAATTTGGACTAGCTCCGTTGTAGGATTTATATAAAAACCAAAATTTTATTAAGATTGGATTAGAAAATTTACTAATTATGTATAATTTAGACAGAATGGCAAAAACATATTTAGGATAGTGATATTTGCCATTATCCACTCATGTATTTTTTTTAAGAAGTTATTTATTCATTCTGCTAAACATAAATTTAGCAGGAATAAGATTTATTAGTTTTGCATTAATATACATGAAATGTCTTCTGCTGACTGATAGGTCATTTCAGGGTATTACAGAGGTGATTGTAAATGGTCTCAGATTATATGGTGAATCACTGGTATTAAAGAGGTTTATATTTTTGTTAATATATAAAACAATGCTTTTGATGTAGAGCTGTCTCATTGTTAACACATTAAATTCCCGGAATAGAAGAGCTATAGGGTTAGTCTGAGCCTATTTAACGCTGCTTTTATTAAGTGTTTTGAAGCACATAAGCTTTAAATTGCATGTTTCTTGCCCCAACCCATGACATATTCCATAATGTTAATTTTTTGTTGTTGATATTTAGACATTTACTAATGTTTGCCCATGTTAGAATAATTAAGTTAGAACAACCTTTTAATTGAAATAAAAAGGTATACAACTGTGCAGATAATTAATTTTCTTTCCTCATAGTGTTCAGTTTCAGTACATTCATATATAATATTTGGAGGTGAATTAACTGAACATACAATAATAAAGGAAAGAGAGTGATTTTTCTTTATAGTTTGGTATAAATTTTAAAAATATCTGAGCAATAGTAAGTATAGGCAAAACTCTCTCTCTTCCCTCCCCCTTCTCATGGACAAAAAACAGATTCCTCCCATCTAAGACATTTATACATGTTTAGATGGATATATTAATATAGCATGTAAAAACAGGGAAAAAATTATTCTTAACATAATTATTAAGGTCAATAAATTTTTCAATGTAGGTGTTCATGGTATCTTACAGATTTTAAAAAAATAATCGTAAAACAGTTATTTTAAATCTTCATTCAAATTATAACTAAAATATTTGCCATTGTCATGACTAATAATATTTTGCTACTAGTATTTTATAAGATTTTTTTTTTTGTTCAATCATTTTCTTTTTTGTTTTCAGATCAAACAATACTGTTCAGTAGTAGCAGAGTGAACTAGTGTTATAAAGTGTATTTTACTAATAATTCAACTACAAATCAAGTATTACACATTTCAAAGTAGTTTTTGTAAGAAGCAACATACCACCAAATTTATTCTCTAATTGTGTAAATTTATTTTTTCAGGGTCAAGACAATATCACTGAATTTTATAACTTCTTGGTTAATGTGAGTGTTATATCAGTTGCAGTTTTAAATATGTAAATGAGTTCATAATTAATTAATTTTTTTTTAACAGCGGATGTTAAAGGTTTTTAAAAGTTTATCTTTTCCGTTTTCTTTTTCTAATGAAATATATTTTTTCATGTTTACAATAAACAGTTTTTATATATACTTTGTTTTAATGATTCGCTATACCTCATGGTTTCTAACTTGTGGTTCAGTTTACATAAAGTGAATCTAAAATCTCTTAATAAATTACTTATAAAAGAAATCTAACTACATATTGAAGGCACCAGCATTTTTACAAGTATTTCTGGCTTGTGCTTGATTATTTATTACATGTAAGCAAAATATATGAATCGCTAAAGAATAATGATGAGTTTCTGCTGACAGGAAATCTCAGTATACAGCCAGCCTCTTTGCCCACACTTCAGTTCCACATCCATGTTATAATAAGTTGAAACCTTCCTTCAACCATTCATTCTAGAACCCCCATTTGTATAAATATTCTTCTTGACATTACAGCCAGTTGCTTTTGCATTTTGTTAAAGAAGAATGTCCTGAAGTTATACTCATAAAACAGACATTTCTACCGAAGTTTCTGTTCTTGTGATCGTTCGTTATATTCATTACAGAAATGTTTCTGTTAAAATAAAGATATGTTAAAGAAAATGAAGGATTGACATTATAAAAAATATCTAATTTTCATATCATTATACAACAGTTGGTCGATGAAGTTATACAGAACTTAATTTTCGACAAACTGAATGAGATTAACTTAAAATGAATGTTTTTTACGTGTCATCATGTTTTCAGTTCTTTTGACTTTCCTCAGTGATACTGACAATGTTTTTTAGCTTTGTTTTTCTTCACAGTAGTTAGAGGTGATGATTTTTCTTTTATTTGCTACAAAGTTATGCACTTATAATCTGGTAACAACATTTACTGAATTTGAATTCAATAAAAAAAATTTTAATTCTTTATAGCTTTGTTTTTATTAGGTCTTTTTGCCTTCAACGTTCTAATATTCTTGTATTTTACTACAAACTTTAACACCAATATTCTAAATGAACCAATATAACAACTCAAATGCAGTAAAAATTAACCTTTTTTTTTTGTTTCCATCCTAACTTTTTTGCTATTCCAAACTCGAAAACCTACTGGCAATGTATATTTAGTTGAAACATGTAACACAGTCATCTTAGTGTCTCTAAGGAAAATTAAAAAAAAAAAGAAGATTTAACGTTTGTTTAATGTATATTTGGTTCCAGTTTTTAATTTTAAAAACAAATTGTTGTATATAGATCTATTCTCTGTATTTTATATTGACTAGATAATTCATTATACACCAGATTAAAATAAAATTGCATTTGCATTTCTTGTGTTGGAGAAATTTGTAAATAGATACTTATTAAAGAGTGAGACAGTTTAATCAGTGATTTTACACACACATTTCTTTTCATATGGGTAAACATAAATATTTAAAGTGAAAAATAACAAAGTAATATAAATTTTCTACGTTTTTTTTAATTTTTAGATTAAAAACTTCAATGTGATGTTTTTTTTAGAATAATAAGTTTATGAAAATGGTTTTTATAGTTTGCATACAATTTTTTTAATCAATTATATTCAATACTTTGAATATTCTTTCCATTTTTCAAATTTGCTTAATATTTATGTTATAATTATATTTAAAAAAAGGTGAAACATCTGAAATGGAGATAATTTTGTTTAGTCTTAGTGAATACTGTATAATCGTTAGTGCGCTATTTCGTTTTTTCTTTCATACAATGATAGTGCTTTTCTTAAAAAGGTGAAATATTACATACATTTGCAAGGTTTGAAAAATAAAAATACATACCAACAAAATTACAGATACTTCAAAAATAGCAAATAACCTTGCAAATATATGTAATGTTTCACCTTTCTAAGAAAAGCACAATGAATGTATGAAAGAAAAAGCAATCTTGATTATTTATGTAATAACATTTAATTGATTTAACATTTAATTGTATTTTTTTTCTTTTTCAGAATTTTTGCAATCAGAGATCACGATTTGCTGCTTTGGTAAGTCAGTCGTCTTATTTAATGTGGCAGAAAGCTCGATTACTTTTATAGCTACATGTGTAGCAAAGTGCACCGTGAGTTTACAGTGTAGTATCTTTTGTGCAAACTGATAGCATACTCTTACTCTAATCTACATCTAAATAGTAAATAATAGTAAATAAATTTCTTTAATGTCCTTATTAATTCTTAAAATTATAATTTGTGTTAAGACTAGAATGATGTATTATTTTTAAATATATAATAGTAGTAGTACTGAAAGTTAATTTTCTTATAAATAATAAAAACTTCAATTTTTAAATAATAATTATTAATTTTTGGATGATAGACGATAAATGTATAATTAAAGGATGCAAAAAATTAATAGTGCAACCAGAGAAGAGGAAAAGTAAAAGGATATTGCCTATTCATAAGTGTTTTAATTCTTCTTTAAAAACATGGTTTTTTATTTCATCAGAGTATGGGAAATCGTTTTATAGGCACCATGTGGTCTTGTTGAACTCCATGATAATGTGGGACTCTCCCTTATGAAGTTACCACTAAAACCCCTCCCCTTCTACAATATAGGATGCTGGGTGCCCTTAATGTTTTACAACTCCCCATGTGTCTTGTCTATCTGCACTTCCATTTCTGGCCTCACTAACTGAACCCATCAGAATAGTATGGTTTATTTTTTTTTTAACTTCAACCTAGGAGCCGGGGACCTACTGCCAACTTCTTTCAAATGATCTTACCCAAGATCTTAGACACCGCAAGCCATGATCGTTTCAGTCCTCAGCATAATCCCAATGATATTCGAGTAATTTACACCAAATTCTCTCCTGCATACTTCTCTATGCTACAGGAAATGATTGCATATAAACACCATGTGTCCTGTGATATCTTCTCCACATTATGCAAAGGATTTCAGCATTTATGCTTTAAAACACCTGTGACCAGTAAGGAACTGGGTCAACTCGTACCCCAGTTCCCTGTGTTTTTGGCACAGGCATCTCTAAAATTCTAAGATCAGTCTGTAGATCCATTTGCCTTTCTTTGACTGATCCTATCTCTCTTGTCACCTGCACACAAGCAGCCTCCGCATCCGCCTTACCTACGCCCCTGCACATCTCATTCTTCCAATCAAGGAGATTCAGGGGCACAAGGCCAATCACTAAACCAGTGAGATTGCCTGAGATGGTTCTGTACCGCAGCTTACCTGAAACGGACAGCCCTGTGCATTCTGCTAAGAATTGTACAGGCTCTTCTCCTTTCCAGATTAGACTGGTGCTCGGTACAAAATTTTTGAGAGCACCCCGTGATGAATTTCTGGATTGTATATGCGATGCATTTACTGCCAGTCCTGGAAAGTCAATTATGCAGACTATTTAAACTGCAAATTCCTCATTCCACTGTTCATAAGCAATATTTAAAAAAAAATAAATATCAAATAATCAGTATTTATTTATATACATGCACTTTAATAAAAAAACAGTGGTTGATGTAGTAATAATATTTTTTTTTTCATTTAGCCGATCCTGAGTTTGATCCCCATAAGGATTCTTGCTTTTTTTTATTATTATAATAATAACATTTTCATGTATGTATGTATCTGTGTATTAATTTCTTTTTCATTTTTATTTCAGGCTTTTAAACAAATTTATTTTCATTTGGTGAGTGAAATATTAATATTTTTTTATGTATTATACATTATTTTTTTATATTTTATTTTAGGACTAGGTTTTACAGTTTTTAAAGTTGTTGCAGAATTTAATGCTTTCTGGATGAACATATCCTTTAGGTTTTTCAATATAAAACTCATTGATTTTTGAATATTTTTTTCACATAACATTTTAATTTAGAATATATTTTACCAGTATATGAATAAGATACTTGGATTATCTTACCTCAGTTCAGAGAAAGCAATTGTCATAATTATGACATTGATATATAGAGTGTGTATAAAAAGAACATCAGGGTTTTAAAACTATTTAATGCCAGTAATTTTATCTTACTAATGAATTAAAAATAAAATGAAAGAATAACTGTTACAGTTTTTCTCTACCATTGTTAATTAGTATCTTTTGTTATACACTATACATCCAGCCAGTAGATTAGATTGTCCTATACTTTAAATCTGCATGTCTGAAGTAATGAAAGCAACAGCTGCTTTAATGCTGTACCTCAAATTAGATATATCAGTAGGTAATCCTTTATAAAACTCCAAAAGAAAAAAATCACATGAGGTCTGATCGGGTGACCTTGGATGCCATGACAAACGAACTCTGTTATTTAGTCCATACCGACCGGTCTAGCAGTTGGGGAAAATGTCAATCAACCGATTCACTACAGGGGTATGGTAGTTAGAAGACGCATCATCTTGTTACCGATCAAAATTGTCTGATCCATCTTGCAGGTGAAGAAAGGCATGTATACAACGTATATACACATTCAACTCCTGTAATACTTCCTTCAGCAAATAGTAATTATAATCTTGCCAAAGGAACTATTTTTATAGAGAACATTTAATTTTGAGGAGTCCCTTTCTCAGTGTAAGAGTTCATGGGGATTTTCTGACCCCCAGACATGGACATTACGCAAGTTAACTTTTCCACTAAGATGAAATCTCATCACTAAACACAATATTATTAAGAAAGTGTTATCTACTTTCTGCAATATTTTGATTGTGAAGTCACCACACGCAGTATAAATAGTAGGCTTTAGAGCCTGTAACATTTATTTAATGTTACGAACACATATGTAAGCAGTTTCTTAAAGCATTCCAAATTGACATTGCTAGTTTACAGCTGCCCTTTCTAACAGATTTTTTTAGGACTGCACAGGGGAAAATTCCCTGACACATCTAGTAGTTGACTACCCCTGAGAGCATCCAACCACCTCTTTATCCAGCCTGTCCCAGGCTGTCAAATTTCTGCCAACATTGCAGTACTTCCATCACCCTCTTCCAGACCAGCTCAGCATACAGCACAAGTGAAGAAAGAGCAGATACAATTAGCTTCCTCTTTGAAGGTCTAGTACCACTCATATTTGCCATCAACCTTGTTATGGCTGAAGCTGTCCTTTCTGCTTTCTTTACATTTTCATCTGCGTGCCCTGTGAATTTCCTGTTCCTATGCAGCCATGCTTCTAGGTACTTTCCTTAATATGGAACCGCGTTATCCTGCTCCTACCTGTCATCTAGATTATCATTTTTTTTTTCTGCAGCCAACTGTTGTCCTCTTCCTAAAAGACACTCTCTAAATATTTGCCTTTATCACTACCTCCTCTCTATACCTCTTGCTGTCACAACCAGACTGCAAATGCGATAGGCTCCATTTTCTCCAACCGGTTGAGATACAGCGCTCCGTCATACACCAAATTCCAAAGTACGGGTCCTAAAACAGAACTTTGCAGAATACTACACTCTATAAGCGACAACCATCTCCTCACTCTCTACAGTTGGGTTAGGAGGTGGCTGTTTATGCCATCGACTGATGTTATTGTCATTCGGAGGATCACAATTAAACTTTGTACGGATTGCACGTTGAACTGCAACTACAGATTCACATTTAGCCTTCTGTATTTTGCAAAAACGAAGACTTTCTGTTTAGGGGTCACCATCTTTACCAGTGGCGCTGTCAAGCAGAAAGATAAGGAATCGATCAAGCTTCAGCAATATGTGCAACTAGAGCTGTTCTTTTTTCTCTTTGATTCTAGTCTTAAATCAACACTGTACATTCATCCGTAAGATATTGTAAACATTAAAACCCAGATATTCTTTTTTGATTTAATATTAAGTTAATATTGCCTGGAAATTAGTCATAAAACAATAGCTTTATTCAAAACCCAAGTTTTAAGAAATTTCCATTACAATCGCTAATTATGTTCTTGAGAAACATACTTTGTTTACGATAATGATAAACATTCGTTGTTGAATGATAAGGAGGACCAATCAAATAGCTCTTTTAGAATTTTAAATTTATTTAAAATTTTTTCCACTCTTTTATTAAGAATATTAAAGAGTTATTTAAACTGCATTTTTTGTTTTACATGAATGAAATTTCTATGATTTATAAAAACTTCATCTAATCCCTATCTTTTTTTTTATTAAGATAATAAATCTTCATCTTCTTGTCCCTATGTAACCGGATGATCAGTCTGAGTAATGAGTTTAAATGATTTTACAGGCACTGAGTAAACATTCAACTTGTACTGTATAAAACAGTATTGTATAGTTTTTATCGATAGTCAATTTTATTTTTTAAATATAGGTAGAAATACTCTTTCTATGGTTTCTACAATTATTTATTAATTTTTCTTTATCATTTTACTATGTTGTTCCTTTTTTATGCATGTCTATACTTTAATTCTCCTACATCTGCTGATAATGATTGCTTTCAGTCAAAATGTAAATTAGTTTTTTTTTTCACTAAGTTTATGAGCATTTTCTGTTAAAATTTTTTTTCATTAACCGTTCAGCATACAGCATAGCACTCTTTCTTTGTATTAAAAAAACAAAAAAAAGTTAATATAATAATTACAGTATTTATAGAGTGAAATATGATCTTTGCGAGTACATTTATGAAGAATTGAACATGTTAACATGATTTTTTTGAATATATAAGGCATACAGAATTAAAAATGTAAAAGCATTAATAGTTAAACCAATTATAATAAAATTAACATAAATAATATCCTAAGGTATAGGTCTCTAGGAAATAAATCTCCTAGATATTTTGACATCTTTGTGTATTTATGGTGAACCTTGCTTCCAGGTTGTCAGTTAACGTAAATGTGTTTGAAATCCCAAAACATTATCAAGAGAATTTATTTCAAACAGTAGTGTTTTTTTATTGTGCCAATGTCACATGCTGTATTGTTTTTCTCCTAAGTTGTAATAATGCACCTGAGTTTCGTCTTTCATCACAGTTTTGAAAAGGATGTCATCCTCAACACGATAGTGATGTGCATGACACCCACTATGAATACATTTTATAATAGCTCACTTTTGCAATAATGTGTCTTACTCTCTTTTTGATATCGCCCACTTAATCACAGTCCTTCAATCAACTGTTTCATCACTATAAACCATTTTTAATGATGATGAATGTCACTACTAATCACTTTTTCTGCTGTTTAAAATTTAATCGCTGCATGTTGTTTTATAGAACAGGCTTTGACATAACAGTCATCCTTGACTCCATAACATTGGAACTAACAGAAAATGAGAGGGCATGGGTTAAGGAGTTTTGAAATGTTAATTGTTGGGAAATGAAACCACAGGATGCCAGCACCTGTCTCTTTGTGCAACATTTTGTTCTCCTATTACATTTCAGCCTCCCCACGTATAATACCTGTATACGAAAAATTATAATTAATGCTGCAAACTGTATGTTTCTATCTTTTTTAGGATTAAATGTTTTCTCATTTATATATAATAATGTTTAATTTGTTTATTATAAATTATGTGATTAATTTATCAATATTATTCTGTTGTTTTTTTTTTTATAGAGTTCTAATGCTCAATTAGAAACTCCTCAGTATTGTAAAACTTTCTGGGAAAAAGAAGAAAAATCTACCAAGAGGTCATCGTCTTCCTCAGGATCCAAAAGTACAACCAGTACAAAAACTGTTTCTGTAAGTTTTTTCAATTTTATTTTAATACATTTAGATCAGCAGTTTCTAATAATGTGTTACGAAGGATTTTTTGTAATACTGACTCTTAATAATCTATTTTCACATAAATATTAATTACTTATAGAAATTAATTATAAAATCTAAGAAAGAAATTTCATCTTAATTTTTTATGCTTTTTAATTTCTCTACAGATCATTATATATTTAGATATAAATTGACATCTGTAAAAAAAAGAATACCCAAAATTATTATTTATGAAAATAAATCAGATCTAGTTATAGTTAAAAATTATTTATCTGATCTTGGCTGGACTATACTTTGAACCGATTAGCAAAATTCTGTTTTTACCGGAAGTTACTATTAATTACATAGATCTTATTTATACCTAGAATTTAAACTTTCAATCGTATGTTTCATTTTTTTGGGACAATTAAAAAAGAATTAATTTTAAAGGGTATGATACAGTATAAAATAGAAATAACAAATCAAATGAAATTAGCAACTAGTGGTATAAAATTTCAAATAATAATTTAGAAAGTACTGTACTACTTGTACAGTAAATTGTTTATTAATGGATCGATACAGTTTTCTGCATCAGTACAGTTTGTTTTTTTGACCGCTAATTTGGGTATAATTTCTCTGTTAACATCCGTTATTATCAACACTTTATACATGTACAGTAAAATTTTTGTTCCATAACAACTGTTAAAACTTTTATTCTTGATTACCATCACTTTTTCGGAAAATTTCACACATAAATGATGAATTATCACGCATTTGTTCATAAAAATAAAAAGAATATGTACTCAAAACAAGCCAAAATACATTTTACAACAAACCATATAAAATAACAGCAAAAAGTTAAAATTACTTATAAAGATTGAGGTACTTGATAAGTATTGAAATTTGAGTTGCAGTTATCATATTCACCATTTTTAGTTTCTTAAATGATACAAACCTTTGTGCAACTTGCTGTAACGGTGCTCACGGTTCAATGGTGTTATCCTCTAAATTCTGAGACTAAAAAAAATAAATTATGTAATTTAAATTTGGTAACTATCATCCTAGAAGTAGTCTCCAAATGCAGAGGTAGACTATTAACACTTTCTTCTCTATTGGAAATGCTCTGAGAAAGTCCAGTGTTTTAAGCGTGTCAAGCGCTTTCTACAATTCACATTGGGTCTGTATATTGTGTTAACGATCGTTCAGCTTGACCTTCATCCTGGGGAAAAGGAAGAAATGACATGAAACCAAGCGGCAAGTGTAGAGACTGCACAAATAATTACATGGTTGTAGCTGAACAATTCACTTTTTTGTAAGCTGTGAGGTATAGATGATTTTTATGTTTAGAGCAACTTCTTATTCCATTTCAGCTTCTGTTTAGTTGGCTGTTTATTTATTCGTTTATAAATGCAAGTATGTAGATGTCTGTTATGAATTATTAATAATTTATTATGTATCTTTTTTTTTACAGAAAACAGTAAAAGAAGGTCTATTTGTAAGTAAACATTAATTATTAAATTATTATAATAATGTAATTTGTATTTTAAAAATAATAATAGGATATATCTGAAGATATATATTACCCCTATCTGAAGATATTCCTTAAGTTAATGTATTTTCCTAAATATTTAAATTAATCTTTCCTTTTCATAGTTTCATCATAATAGTTTTCCAATTCTTATGTCACTACATCAAATAATTTTTAGCACTTTTACTATGTCTTTAATGTTATTTTATTAGTTTGAATTTTGGTAATTATGACATACTTTGTTTAAAAATTATATAACAATTTTTTAGATAGTCTTCAGGACACTGTTTTGAGGTGAAAATTAAAACTTTATCGCTTTTTCAATAACTACCATTAAGAGTGCTGAGTATTGCAAGAATGGATGTAGTACCTACTGGTACCTACTGGTGTTTGAATTAGTTTTTGTGTGCAATTTAAATTAGGTTCACCTATAATACTTTGTTCACCTATATTACTTTGCTCCAACTGTAATAAGTTCTACAAAGGACAAGCAGGCTACAGCTTTTGACAATTACATAAAATACATGTAAAATTACTTATCAGTGAATTTACTGTTGTACTGTCTCATTAAAACAAATACAGTAATCATGAATTTCTTATATATAAAAAAGTAAAGGATAAAAACTAGATACTTGACTGAAACATAATATTCATAAACAACAAACATCATTCAAATTTAGTTTACTTAAATGCCACTGCCACACTCTAAACTTCATTTACTTTACAGTCTCTAAAGCAGTTTTAGAATAAAAAAATACGAATAGTTCAGACTAAGATAAACTTTTTATAACTTTCATCTTAAAATAAATTATATAAATTTAAAATTTATTCTGGTTTAACTTCTGCTTGCATTTATTGTCAATCATTTGATTACTTTAAATCAATCCCACTTCCATTTCTTGATATGCATTATTTTTCTTTTAATCTCAGTAAATTTGCTACAAATTATATCTGCTCCATGCACTTTTGTTTCCCATTATACCAGAAATATTTTCCCTGAAAAAGGATATATCTATGATTAAAGGAAAAGTAAATAGATTAATTTTCTTGTAAACATGGGCAGTAGGAAAATCAGATTGGAAAAGATGATGGGTTTGAAAATATGATGTTACAGGAAGTTGCTGAAAAAACCAGTGGGTTGATAAAATATAAAATAAAGAGATGTTTATTTTTAGTGCAAGGAATTTTAAGACAAAAATTGGATTTATAAAACAGATAGCTGTGGGTAAATGACACAGTAATTAATTTTGTTGAAGTTAAAAGACAGTACCAAATAAAAAAGGTATTAAATTTGTCCCTTGACTGATGACTACAAAATAAAAAACTGAATATTTTATTGTTATGTTAATTATTTACTTATTTCTTAAGTAAATATCCAACTGCTTGGATGTGATCCAAGCAGTTGGATCACATCAACTGCTTCATTGATTCCAGCAACATTGTTAACCACTTGATGTTGATTTTTAATCCTCTGTCATTCAATCCAGAATGTGTCTACAATCATCATCCATTTTAATTAACATCTTGTGAAAGCTCTTATCAAACGTTTTATTTTTTCCTTATTCATTTTTTAATTTTTTTATTTACAATTTTATTAAACTAATTTTTTAATTTCTTTATACTTTTCTTACTTCTCTGCTTTCTTGCTTGCTTCTCTGATTTCTTACTTTTCACTGCTGAATAGGATTTTATATCCCATTGAAATTTAGGTACAGGCTTCTTTAAAGTAAATATCCATTCATAACTAATGAATCATCCCCTCAGAAAGCTTGCTAGTGGATTTTCAAACGCACTATCCCCTTAATTTTTTTCTGAAACCTTTTCATCCACTTTTCATTTTCACTGGCTCTCTTCTGATCGGTGAATGATCTCTTGACCAATCCAACCTGCCTTTGTAATCTATCAACTAGCTTTCCTTTGGTGCTTTCTCTTCATTAAAAATGGATAATTCTGTGTTTACAATTCTTGCGATATGACTAAACCTCTTCAGTCATTAAAATTCAGGTTCTTTCTTCCACTAAAATACTATAAGAGAGGTCTTTTTTTAATCTTTTCAGAATTGACTCAAGTTGTGCCCAAAACATTTCATTTCATAATCTTGAGGTTTATTGAATCAAAAATGTTTTACCTTGGTTAAACCAAAAATTACTCTTACTTAGTATTAGTGTCTTTATGTTATTTTTTGTAACCTTTACTTATTTTTAACAAATTGCTGGATCTCCACATCTTTTGTATTTCATACTGTTTCTGAAGTTAGTTTTTTAAGTTCATTTGATGGATTGAACTAAAGAGATGGACAAATATGTAAAACTTTTAGTTGGAATTACATCTAATTATAAAGTATGGTTTTTACTGTTTTGATAAATATGAATTTTTATCAGGTTTATTTTATGATTTAAACATTTTATTTGTTAATAATTTGTTTTTATTTTATTATAGAAATTTAGCACCGTGAAATCAGAAATTGGTGAGAAAACTACAGCTGTAAGTATTTTTATTTATTTTTTTTTGTATTTATAATCTTATTGTCTATACATATTTTTATTTTATTTACTAACCCATACTCTCCACTTGTACTTCATTTCACAGATAAAACTTAATTATCATCTATCTAGGGTTTAGTGTCAATGTTTTGAAAAAATATATATGAGGACTTGATTTATACTTTTTCTCAACAAGTATATTGACTAACAGTAACTATCATTATAAGACCCAGTAACTATCATCCAAAATAAATTCTTTAGGAAAAATGAAAAAACTGGGATGCCAAATCAGGGTTGAATGCTAGTTACTAGAATATTTTCTTGCAAAATTTTTCAAGTAGTAAGTTTGAGTTGTAGACAAGCACTGTAATAAACAAACACTTATTTTCTAAAATAGAACTGTAGCTTAACACTAGGCATATATTTGCTTTTTATTATATCATTATAAAAGTTGTTAAAACGACATCAACGAAGCTAAATCACAGTTATTAGAACTTTAAAACATTGCAAATAAAGTTGGCCTCAAAATATCATTCGAAAAGACAGAAATTATTTTCCAAAAACAAACTCTATTAAAAGAAGTAAACATAAATGGTAATAAAATCAAAATAGTAACCCGATTTAAATGCCCTGGAAAATTAATAACAAACAACCTAAACAAAAAAAATCTTAATCCAAATAAGAAGAAACAAGCTAGCTAAAACTCAAAAATTAACCTGATATAATAAAAAATGCCTATCAATAAACACAAAAATAAGACACTACAGTATACTTATAAAACCAGAAACCACTTATTCAGCAGAAACACTCTTCCACTTGAAAAAACAATCAGAGACAGACAGACTCCAGAAAATCAAAAGAAGAATCTGCATCAATAAAAAGTACCAGAAAGACAGGCAGTGGTGGATTGTGCCCGACAAAGTCATATACAGAATTAGAATCCATCACTGGTACCATGCGTAAGAAGAGACTAGCATTCTTTGGACATGTCATAAGGATGCAAGATTCAAAACTAATGAAACGGCTAGTACAGTATAATCTTAACTCGAAAAACACAAAGACAGGATACAGATGGATCAGAGAAATAAGAGAGCTGAAGGAAATCGACCTTACACCAGAAGACACCACAGATAAAATAAAATTAAACAAGAAAATCAAGAACAGAAATACTCATTTCACACTCGCAAGAAAAAACTCACAACACAAAAATTTTCAACCCTAGAAAGGGTACAAAGATCAGAACGTATGAAAAAGTACTGGGAGGACAAAAAACCCAAACAGTCCCATCAAAGTGACTTGATAATGGACTGCCATTATCAACTTTTTTGTGATCCTATGCGGTCATAAAAGATAATAGTAATAATGATACAAGTTGAGTATTTCACAGTAAATCTGTGAGTTCATTGTTATTATTTCACTTTTTAAATGATTCTCAAATTATTTAAAAAGTGGCATATCATTAATTGTTTATTTTGTCTAATTTATTGTACTTATAAATTTATCTTAATAATAAGACAGCTTAGTATTAATTTGAGCTTATTAATACTTGAATTAATAGTAAGACATGTTTATTATGGTTATTTGTTTCAAAAATTAATTTAATGATTTGTGTAAATAAAAAATTTGTTTATTCAAAATTACAGTACTGAAAAGTTTTAAAAATGCTTTGACACTAACCAATATATGCAAATCACAAAAAACAACTGTCTTTAGATTTATCTTTTGACCCTGAAAAAATTCTGTTTTATGTTATATTAAATGTTCTTTTCTTTCTTATTTTGTTACTGAAAAATTACTTAATTTTTCATCTAACTTTAACAATTTTTCTAAATAAGAATACAGCTGCTTCACAATAAAAACAATACCACTGAACTTTTTCAGCAGGGGTTCCTGCCCATTATAATACTCTTTTTTCTTTTGTCTATTTTCAGTCATGTTGTTAATTCAAATTATGTATGTATATAGTACATAAGTACGTATAAGGTAGTATATCATATTTAAGTGAGAAAAAGTTTATCTTTACTGAAACTCAAAATATTTTTTTTTTAAATTGCCCTTATATTGAAAGTGAAAAAAGTACTTAAACACAGAAAACTGATCGCTGTAATATTTTTATGTAATGTAATAACTAAGTTATTAGACATTGAATTATATACTACACAAAACAGAATTAATAGTTAGATATCTTTTTGTAGATTTTTTCAGATAAATTGACCCTCTCAAGAATAATAAAAAAGAAGTTTAATATCATATAAAACTCAATTCTTTTTTAATTAAGTAGTTTGTAAGGTGTGACTTAAAAAAACAATTTTTTCATGAAACACTATAATTAAAATTTCCAAAAATGAGATTTTGTAGTAAGTATTTCTTTTGAAGGTAATTTAATATTTATTGAAGTATGTTATATGCGATAAATTTTATGAGTGAAAAAAAAACAATATAAGTAGTAATTTAATGTGATCAATATTTCCAGTATAAAAATGAAAATATTTGAAATCTTAGTCAAAATGATAATCATATTATATACTTAACAATATATAGTCATTTGTTTTTAAATTTTATGATAACAATAATGATACATAAATATTGAAATAATGAACAGGTGATTAACTGGTTATTCCAGCCATGAGCTGAAGCATCTTATTAGACATGCTGCTTATGAAGCAAAGGAAATTTTATTTCCTTTGGTGAATTTTTTTATCTACTACAGTACACCTTAAAGTAAAATTTATAAAAACTACTCGAGTCTAATTAGTTTTACCTCTAAATCAAGCTTGCTAAATTCAAACAGTGCAGCTGGAAGCGTTAAGTGTTGTAACAGTATTTGGATGGAATATTTTGCTATCATTGTTGTTTATAGACATTTGATGAGTCCATAAAATGTCCAATACAATATTATTAAATAAAATTTCACATAAAACAATTCAGCAGAATCAGTTTATCTACATATGCAAACTTGTGTCCGCTGTAATTGTACGAGAGTAAGTCAATTATTATCTGCAATGTAATTATAAATTTTATTGCTATACAAATAGGAAACTTACATGTACATCATTTTTTAACATAGTCCCCTTGCATTTCAACACATTTGGTCCATCGTTGCACAAGCTTCCTGATGCCCTCATAAAAGAAGGTTTCCGGTTGAGCTGCAAGCCAGGAATGCACCACTTCTTTCACTGTTTCGTCTGAGGTAAAACGACAGCCCCTTAATGCCTTTTTGAGTAAACCAAAAAAGTGGTAGTCAGAAGGAGCGAGATCAGGACTATATGGAGGATGAGCCAGTACTTCAAAGTTGAGTTTCTGGAGCGTTTCAGCAGTGTGGGCAGCAGTATGTGGACAGGCATTGCCATGCAACAACACAATACCTTTTGACAGCAGTCCTCGGCGTTTGCTTCAAATTGCAGGCTTCAGCTTGGCAGTAAACATCTCACTGTAACGCACTGTTTATTGTCGTGCCCCTTTCCTCATAATGTTCCAGTACTGGGCCTTATGAGCCCCACAAACCATAAGTATCAGTCAGTTTTCCTGCGGATGATTGTGTCATGAACTTTTTTTTGCAGGGCAAATTTGGATGTTTCCATTTCATACTCTGCCGTTTACTCTCCGGCTCGTAATGATGGATATTTGTTTCGCCACCAGTGATGATTCTGTCAAGAAGATGTCCTGCTCGTTACCATAGCGATCCAAATGTTTAGCGTTACCAATCTTGCGCAGACTTTATGAAACCCAAGTCCAAGTCTGTTGTGGATGTTTTGTAGGTAGAACTGTGACTAATTTGCAGATGATGTGCCACCTTCATCAGTAGTTACTCATGTGTCTAAGAAAACCATGTGTCATGTGCACGCTCAATGTTTTCCTCATTTGTGGCGGTATACAGTCATCCGGCTCCTTCATCATGCGTAACACTTGTGCAACCGTTTTTGAATTTTTCAATCCATTCGTAGACACTCCATTGTGGCAACACACTGTTCGTTCCTGTACTGTACTGTACTGAAAGTCTTCGATGAATTTCGGCCCCTGATACACCTTCCAACCACAAAAAACAGATCACTGAATGTTGCTCTTCTTTGGTGCAAACAGAAAGCAGAGTAGCCATGGTTAACGGCAGGTTAACGGAATAACCTAGCAGCATCAAACCTGCACAGACAACAACAATTAAACCATTCTTGCGTCATCAATGCAACAAAAATATAATTAAATTGCGGATAATAATTGACTTACCCTCATAATAAATGATTAAAACTAGATACATCTGAACATCTCAAAAAATGTATTATTAGACATAAACAACATTATAAATAACAAATGTAATTTAAATCGAACAAACTGTATAGAACACCTTACAAACTACAACGATCCTTAAAACCTAGTCCAAATACTAACACCACATTCAATGAAAATACTCAGTGACAATTTGTAGAGAAGCTTGAGTTAGAGTAAAAGCTAAATCAGATTTTGGTAAAATTTTCATAATTTTTCATTTCAAATAGAGTATATATAACCAGTTTAGAAACTGTGTGATACCAATTTTATTCTTATGCATACAGTTGATCAAGTAACATCAATCTTAATTTAAGATCTCTTATATAAAAATAAAAAAATTATTAAAACTTTTTTCAAAAAATTGAAAAAGTATTGTTTCAAAAGATAAATAAAAATATAAAAGTAAAGTAGTAAATTTTTTAAAATTAATTTTTAGTTTTTTAACATTTTTAATGCAAATACTTCCATATTGCTGTCTTAAATAAGCAGTTTTTAAGTTTTTTTTCTTTTTTTTTACAGGTAACAACTTGCAATAGTTTTATACAACACAGTTATTTGGTAAGTTTTACAAAAATATTAAAATTTTTTTACATATAATAATTTTTTTTCTAGTTGATATCAAGAAGGTGCAAAAATTAAATTTCTGTCTGTGGAGTATTCATACAATCATATGTGCTAATTAAATTTTATTATTATTTTTTTAGATTGCTATCTTTGGCTTCTATTTGTTGTTATAATTTAAATAAGAACACTCTCTAATATACAACATTCCTTTTAAGTATCAATAAGTAAAGCTGCATATAATATTTTATAGGGTTTTAAAATATCATACAATTTTCATAATATATTTTGTATTTGTAATTTTATTTTTTAGATTTCAAAAAAGATTTACAATAATTTTAATAAGAGTTAATTTTCCGAATAAGTTGCCTTATAATCTAAAAAATCTGATGTGGACACCGAATGACTTCCTTGTATGCCTATTAAATTATGTCTACACATTTTTAAAACTACATAAAATGTTATGTTGCAAATAATGTGATTTTTTCATTTTTTTTTTTATTGTTATTATTGAGTTTATCGTAATTCTTTTTTTACAATCAGAGGTTAATAAATCAATATTTAAATTTTTTTTAAATTAAAAAAAGGAAGAAAATGTTGCAAACAAAGAAAGAATAAAAAGATTAAGAGAAGATAATGAATATAAAGAGAGAAAATTTGAAAACTGGAGAACATGCACATAAAATGAGAAGAATTATATCAAACCAAAGAGTGATTAAATGATTGGCAACAAAAAACAAATTAACAAAATGATGATCAACTCTGACTAAAGGAGAATATAGTCCGATAATATCAGAGGAGTAATGAACAAAAAGATAAAAATTTTTTGCAATTTATCAAAGATCAGGCTTTATGCCTCAATGCATATGTTGTTCTTGTGAGGGTCCATTTTGAAAGATTTATTAAAACCTGATTTTCTGAACATTTCAGATAAAAATGGAAAATTGGGGTTTTTTGAAACCATCTTATTGATAATAAACATTCAATATCTGATATTTACACTAATTTGGAAGTAATATGAGTAATAATAATAATAAGGGTTTAGACATTTTACAGAGATTTTATATATACATAAATATAAAAATGGATTCAGCTTGATCAACCAAGGATGACACAATTGTAAAGGCTGCAATAGGTAGCAGCACTTTAAGAAACAGTTAATTTTTAGTTTAATCTATTTAAAATTCTACACAGTAATATAATATTAGCTAGCCAAACCACACACACACACACACATATTCATTCTTTTTTTAACATATTTATCATCTTAACTTTTAATTAATATTTTTATTATTTGACGACATATTTTTATTTATGGAATTTTTATATTTAATTTCCTTTGATTTGAATTGATGTTAAAGTTTATACCCAAAGTTTTAACAAATTTTATTTTATTGTATTTATCAAGATTTTATTTTGTTAATGTTGTGTATTTATTATAATATGTAATTTTACATGAACAATTAAAAGTTTGTATCAACAGTAGATGCGAGAAAAATGCGAGAAAATCGTACCTGTGTGCATATATAATGATATAAGATAAGTGTCATCATTCCCTAATTTAATTTTATTCTGGTGGACCAAGTTATTTATATATAAGCAGTATTTTGTTTTATAAAATGTTATTTTAGGAAACATTTTTAAAATCAATATCGATGGTGTTCTTTTAAACATTTTTTTTTTTAATTGTTTGAAATAATTATGTTTTAGGCCTAATTTTAAAATTTCAATATTATTATTATTTAAATTGATGTTATTTTGATTAATATAAAATTTACCAAGAGGTTTTTCTTCTGATAATGCAGAGGTCTTTGTGAAAATATTAAATGAGATGAAGAAAATAAAGCAATAAATGGAAAATTTATTTTTATAAATTAAATATTTATTGAAACAATATAAATGTAAATTTAAAAAAACTTAAGACTGAAGATGATCTTAGAACCCTAAGGTATTTAGTAGTTAGTTGATTTCTAATTAGTGTTATATTGATGAAATAAATTCATTTTAATGAATTTATTTTAATGTTATTCATGTTTCTGTTTTTCAGGATGAAATCTTGAAAAATGAAGAGTATGCTAGATATCTTGGAGTAAGTTCTTTCTCTCTCTTTCATTTTTTTATGTTAAATTCCTTTAGACTCTAGAAAGAAAAGATTTCCAGTTTTTCTGTAACCTTACTTTGTGAAATAATTAAAAGTAGAATTAATTAAACAAAAGTTTGAACAAATAACCTTCTTACAGTTTAGCTGGAAAATTAACTTTAATTCTTAAAAGGAATATCCTTTAATAATATTTCTATTTTATGTTTATATTGTTTATGAAGTTTTCTAAGAAGCACTTACAATTCATAATTCTGAAAAGTACAATTTTTAATTAAACCTGTAAAAAAAAATATTATAAGGAGTGTTTAATGTTAGCCTGTTTTTCTAAAGGCTTTTTTTGACCTCTTATGAAGGTTTGAGGGTATGTATTTTTTTAAATCCCCATTACGTACAATTATTTATGAAAGTTTTTTTTTTGTACAAAGTAAAAGTAACAAAAGCACAATAATGATGTGACATAAAAATGAACAAGTGACTTCCTTGGTAGATTATAAGTATGTTTCAAGCCAATTACTAAAATAATAACTCATGTGTACTGTGTACTGAAAGGTACATATAATATTTATACACAGTATCAGGTGTTAACGTTTTAGAGGAAGGACTGTTCTCCTGTTTTCTATATTATTCATTTGTTGCAGACAACCATTAAACAAAATTGTTTTGTGCTCATTCACCTACATTTCTGCTCTAAATGACGATCTCAGTGGCAGAATGGTATCCACTCAGCCTTTCACCCAGAGATCCCAGTTAAACATGGGATATTTCATATGCTAAAAATTTCCATTTCATATTCCCATTCACAAACTTCAAAGCTTATATGATGAATTAATCAAAAAAAAAAGATGAAAGTCTGCTTGTACTTATTTATCATGCCTGCTTGAGGAATGCGCAAAGTATCTCTCCCCACCCGCATTCAGGTATCAATTTATTTGTAAAGATGGTTTATCTGCTCTAAATCTGATGTTATTGTTTCTGTTTTTCTTATTATGAATTACTCAAACTGCAATAGTTGTATTTGAAATAGTTTTTCACTTTTTTCTATAAAAATAAATAGAATTCTGAGAAATTCCGTTTCTTTTGTAATCTAATTTATTTTCCTTTATTTTTCAGGTTAATCTGGAATATACTGTAAGTAGACCGCATAAAAAATGCAATACTCTTATTTTAAGGTATGGTATGAGTTGTTAATTTTTAAGTTATTCCTCAGTTGAGGTGTATTAATTTTGTATATAATTTTATTATCAGCATTATATACATTCTCACATGTAAAATGAGGTTTTAAGAGCATATAAGAGAGAGCGTCTCACGATCATACCTCATTTTGAGTTTGCTAAGACATATACATTTGGTGATAATGTATGAACCTAAGCATCTATAATGTATTCTTATATCATATTTTTGTATGTTGCATTTTATTCTTATATTATATTTTTTTTGATATCATTTTATTGTAGTAAAACTATTATTACCAATTTTGCATTGTCTCAAGTAGGATTTGTTGTACAGATAGTATGTTTGTTTTTATTTAAGTTGTGTTGATAGGCAGTGACTTCAAGAATAGTTATTTGTTGTAAATACATTTAGTTAATAGATAGAAATATAATTATGTAACATTTTAATACTATTATTATTTTTTGAAGTCTGTTTTTATTTTTGTCTTTTATATTATTTCACAATTTTCAGTGGTACATTGTACCTATATATATATATATATATATAGGTTAAATATGGGTAGGCCTACTAAACATGCTGCTCAAATGAGACAGTAAGAAAGGAATTATCATTTAAGGAAAAATAAAGAAAGAAATGCCATGATTATTTCTGTAGAGACTTCTCAACAACAAGAATGTAGACTTTCACAAATGAGAACGTATATCAGCTGATTCTTACAGAGTGAAGGTCTAGAGAATCATGCTCATCATGTCAGTTTAATACACAAATCCTTGTCAATAAAATGCAAAATCAGTGTTCTCACCGCGTCAACTTGATGTTATGAGGAAGGAGAGTTACCGGAAACTGTTAGAATGTTAGCGCAGAATGTTAGTTCTAATATTAAGCTGGGCTGTAACTGTTCACAAACTGGAGGTTACAATTCTTAACAGGGCAGTGTACCCTTGGCAAGAAAAATTTTGCTACGGGGCAGATTTATTTTGCTCTTAACTCTTGTCGAGTTAAAACTTTAGAGGGCATCATCTTGTCTGATTTGGACCCAAATAAGTTATTAAATAGATCGCATGATGAGAAAGCTCTGTCAGAAACGATGAGGTTGCATAATCTATCAAATTAATAGGTTTCATTATTGCAAGTAGACATTTGGACAAGGTTTGCGAGTACCCAGTTAAAAAAAAGTGTTTATAATAACTATAAAACTTATTAATGTCCTAGTCATACAGGGAACAGAGAGCAATACTGTACTGGTGTGAGCAGTCAGCGTATAAGGGTGTCGAGCCATTCAATTTTTTTGGTATTTTTCTGAAAATTATCATCAAATTTGGTTAAACTTTAGATGGAACTTTCAATTAAAAAAAAAATTATCAAAATCATTTTACTAACATCGGAGATATTGTGTAACATACATTAAAAAAAAATACAGCTGAATTGAGAACCTCCAACTTTTTTGAAGTGTGTTAAAAATAACTTGACTGAAATAAATAAATGGTTATACACCAGAGTTAAATTAGCATAAAAAATATGTTTATTTTTTAACATAAGTAATTTAAACAATTATTTCATTTATGAATATTTTTTGCAATTTTTTTTAGGATTATAAAAATATTGATGGATTCAAGTCATACATTAGAAAAGTAAGTAAAAGTATTTCATGATTTAAACTTTTATTTTTGCAGTTGAACTTGTTATTAACATGTGAAGTTTTCAAATATGGATGCTTACGAGACAGAGTTTGTTAAACAATGTTCATAGTCACAACAAATGAATTTGTTGACCTTGAACCAATTTTGTCGTGATATTTCTTCATTGTTATTATTACTTGCTTATTTCAGGAAAATTTTAAAAATATATCTGTGGAATATGTATATAAATTGTTTGTTTCTAAAAATATAAGTTTTGAAATTATATCAAGTGAAAATTCTTTTGTCATTAATAATACGTATATTTTTTGTTTAAACGATAATGTTCTCTGCTCAGATATTTAATGTATTATACATATTGTTTATCTTCAGTTATTTTATCAAAAATTAAATATCTTCAAAAATTCATTATTATTTAAACTTTAAGTTTAATATATTACCTTCTAATGGTTAAATATACGGATGTCCTGAATTGTTGGCCAAACTGATTTAGAACATCAAAATAGACTTAACTTATGCTTACTATTTTGAATTTTTTTTAGATAAAAATGTAGATTATAAGAACTGATTGAAATATTTTAATGAAATTCAGAGTACGTAAAACCATCATGTACAAAATTATTGTTTGAAAATCTTTCTTTTGATAATTCCAAAACTCCAGTCATTTAAAGTTTTTGTTCTGTAAATGTTTAATTAATCAAAATTATGTTAAATTAGATAAAATTTTAAGCCTTTCATTGTGAATAAAATGACACCTCATTTGTCCAAATCAGTTTATAAACAGCTGAAATATGGCTGAAGTCATTAAAGTGGATTTTAAAAATTACATGTGAATACAGGCACAAAATTGTCATGCTGCAGAATATCGTGAAATCTGACCATTTTTTGTGCCATATTTCAGCTGTTAATTAACAGATTTGAACAAATGAGGTGTAATTTTTTTACAGTAAAGAACTTAATATTTTATCAAATACAATAAAAAATATGTTTTGATAAAAACAGCATTTATATTGCTCTCTCTCTCTTTCCTGTTTAACCTCCGGTAACTACCATTTAGATAATTCTTCAGAGGATGATGAATGAGGATGATATGTATGAGTGTAAATAAAGTGTAGTCTTATACATTCTCAGTTCGACCATTCCTGAGATGTGTGGTTAATTGAAACCCAACCACCAAAGAACACCGGTATCCACGATCTAGTATTCAAACATTTATATTGCTATTAATGATTAAAAACATTAAATAGATTCCATTTTGGAATTTTTAAAGGTAGAATTTTCAAATTTAATCATTTTGTAGAGGATGTTGCTGGGTATATGCAAACTAAGTTTCATAAGATATAATAGTCCTTTCTTTAGATGGAAACTTTTAAAAAAAGCACAAAATAGTGCAAAAAGAAAATGAAGCTAGATAGAGCAATTTGTATACATGAACATTTTTATTTATTTCTCTGATTCAATCCCTTTATTTGGGAAATATCACCTGGAGCACTATACAGTGTGCCAAGTGGTGATATAATTACTTTGCTGATAAAAAAATTCTATTAATGTGTTACTTTAAAAATTGTTCAGACAATTTTAATATTGAAATAAAATAAAATAAAATTCACTTTTTTACTAAATTTTACTTGTAGTGAAACGTACAGTTCTTCAATCAAAATATTACTACTGTATGTAGAATTATATTGTAAAATGTTTTCATTCTCTTTATTTAGGCTTTTACTGTTTTATAAATATTTATGTGTAAAACCATCTTTAGATTTAAATGAAAACATTGATAAATAATTATTCTGAATAATTATTTATCAATAAATAAAGCCAATAATAAGTTAAGCCAATTATTATTGGCTTAACGATTCTTGAGTTTAATGTAATATAATTACTTCATACATAAAACATACCCATAGACTTTCTGATTTATGTAAAAAGATGTTTTACATTTTCATTAAATATAATCCATAATTTTTCTTCTTTTTTAGACCATTCTTGTAGAGCGTCCGCTTGCATTGGCCTTAGTAAGTAAAGTAGTACATTATTATTAATAATAAATTAACCTTGGTAAGTACAGTAAAATGTGAAGTTTTGACCTTAAAAGTAGTATACGAAAATCTTTTTCTCATTGACACATCCATTTTCAGCACTTTTTACTGTGTAAATTACATTGAATTAGAATGTATTCAGTTATTATGATTCCTGTAATTTGCGTTCTATTTGTTGTTGATTAATTTATCATTAATTACCAAATCTGTATATTAAATTTGAATTTTTACAACGTAGTTTCAACAAGTTTCTGAAATGATATCTTTTGTTTGAAATATTAATTGTGACAAAAAATTATTATTTGATAAGTTGGCAACATTCATGATGTTACAGTAAGGTTGATATCACATTCTTGTTAACTCTAGCATTCAGTAACAACTAGTATTTGTATGAACTGTTTTTAATTGTTTGTGGTTCAAAATCTCCATCATTAATTGATATTCAAATGTCAGATTTTTGTTAAATACTACTGCATCAGAAATAATAGGTTGCTTAAAAAAATTTGTGGTGAAATATCATGGAAACATACAAATTTACGTGTGGTCAAGTGTCTAAAATGATGATAAGGACCACGTTTTTTTTTTTGTTATTGCAAGGCCTGGATTCACTTGATTATTACTTTTCTCCTTAGGCATCTTATTTCATAACTAAAACACAAAAAAGAAAAAGCATGTTCAAAGTGTTATAAAAAAATAACTTGCTGAAATATCACTGGGAAATGGTGATAACATTTTTCACAATGATTTTAAGAAACATTGTATTCATCAAGATAAATATTTAAAAAATGTTGCCTATACATTGATCACTCCCACTACAAAATACACCTTGAATGTTAAGGTTACTGCTTTGCAGCATCCACCCATTTTCCAGATTTGATATCAGCTGATCTTTGCAGTTTTCCTGCTTGAAATCAATAAAATTGTGGTAAAGCAATTGAAAGAACTTTCTGAAAAACTTATGAATGATGGCAAAAGAATGTATTCATTAAAATAAATGTAATTTAAAACATTTTAATGTGTATAGAGTTTTAAAATAAACGTACTCCTGTAACTTATTAAAAATATTCATTGTTATTTTAATTAAATACAAAAATAATTAATAAAATTTTAAATTATGTAAATATTGCACAACATTCAAATTAGTTGGTTAAAGTGCTGAATGAGATGCAAATTGAACCTTCCTATTGTATATGTATATTATTTATATACAGGTTGACTCAGCAGGAAAGGTAAATAATTTAGGAACTGATTCTAGAGCTTGAAATAAGGAAAAACGTTCATACAAGCCTATGTCCAATAATGCTAGGTTATGTTATGGCTAACAAAAACTTTGTCCGGATTTCTGTTCCCCTGGTGAAATGAAATACTGGTTTTCTTACAGAAATTATTAAGGCATTTATAGGAGGGTAAACTTGGGTTTTTGATCTGAAAATTTGATTAAAATAGGGTCCCAGAACTGTATTTCACCTAGTTTTCATGATACCCAACATAAAACAGAAAAATTCAGTGACAAAAAAGACTTCTTTTAAGTTTGAAGTACAATAATTTTATTAAATTATTAGATTTTATTATCAAAAATTGTAGATAATTTAATTCTGAAAGATGTAATAAAGTAAATGAAAAACAAAAAAAAATCAAATTTTATTATTAAAAATAAAACTTAAAAATGTAATGAATTTAAAAAAATTAAAAGCAGCTGTTTTTAGTATAATAAATTTAGACCTTTGAAAAACTAAAATACATTTAATTTACTGTTCAGACAAATAGTCACTGTTATACTGTATTAATTTACAATAAGTGCTACAAAATTCCAAGATTGACACTGATGCACTTTTCAACTTATTTCCTTTCATTTTATGTCGCCAATCTAATAATATCTTCACATTCCTTGATGAGGGCAGCAGAAGATTGAGAATGTGATCAGTTCATCATGTCTGTGTAGTTTTGGCTTGTATTCCTAGCATTTCACTCATCCCCATAAACAGTCTTCTAATGGAGTAAGGTCCAGCGATCTAGGTGGCTAATTTATTGACTATCTACACCCAATCCATTTACCAATAAATTTTTCATCTAAAAATTGTCTTACTTCATTTGTGAAATGCGTTTGTGCTCCATCAAGTTGATAGCACATTTCAATTCTTTTCATTAATGAGACATTTTTAAGTGCTGTAAGAAATTAATTGTTTAATAATTCCAGATAATTTCTCCCCGAGACACGTTTTTCTAGTATTGAAAGGGCCTATTAATTAGTTGTCAATCATGGATATCACTGAATAGTCACTGAAAATCATTGCTGGAAATTTGTCAGTTTTCTTCAGTTATGTAAAACCACTGATGTGAATACTGTGTTTATACCATTATGGGTAAAAATAGCTTTGTTTGAAAATAGTATGAGCAGAATTAAGTGGTAATTATTGTTAACCTGTTGACAAAACTGCAATTGTCTGGCATGGTCACTAAGTTGGAACATGATAAGGACATGATCATATAATGTCCTTCATACTATACTTTGTGGATGTTGAGTTTTATAGAAATTCTTCACATGCTTGTTGTAGGATTAAGCTGTATCACCTGAAAAATGTTTTCCCTTTCATCACCATACTGGCTGATGTTCACTGTTAAGTTCTGTTTTTAAAATTGATTTTTTTTTTCATTGGCTTTATTACATATTTTTCTCATAATTAAATTATCTACAAGTTTTTATAATAAAATTTATGCATTTATTAGTCATTCAACAAAGTTATTGTACTTAAAACCTAAAAAAAAAATGTTTTCCATCATCTAATTTTTCTGTTTCATGTTGTATATCATGAAAATTATGGGAGATACAATTCTGGGGTCTATTTTATTCGATTTTTAGATCATAAAACATAAGAAACAATCAAGTTTACCCCTTATATAACATCTTAAAAATTTAATATGACTTCATTTTACTGGGGGATTTTTAGTTACTGGAGGAACTAAAATCCAGCTTTAACTCATTAGCAAAGCGTTTTCATATATATTTGTATGGACTTTCTTCTTTACTTCAAGCTTTAAAATCAGTTCACATATTATTTCCCTTTCCTCCTGAATCAGCCTGTACATAATGATAATTTTTATTTAAGTATAAAATAGCAACTGTTATAAAAAGAACTTGAAAATCCAGAAGACACTCAGATCTTCAATCGCTATAATGAAGGAATAGTTGCTGGTCCATTTGGATCTTAATGTTTTTAATTCAGTTCTGAGAAAGAAAAAGTTAGGCTAAAGAATAAACTAAAAAATTTTTTATCATTAAAACTGAAAAGTGGTGGCGATTCATCCTGTTCTCACTTATTTACTTTTATTTTTACATATCTTTTTACATTTTAATCTATAATTTTTTTTTATAAAAGTTAGAATTTTTTAATAATATTTTAACATTGAATTCTGTTCTTTTTTTTCAGTGTTTGAAGAAAATATATTTTAATGTTGTAAGTATTGAATTTTTTTAAATTATAAATTAAATATTTTTCTAACTGAGTATGGAAAGGTGTAGAAAAACTAACACTAAATTAAAAGTGTAGTAAACTAACAAAATTAAAAATAATGATTCCTATCCTTTACATAGAGGTAACGTGTGTTATGACATTACATTTGATCATTTCATTGGTGTATTGTTAAACACTTCTAAGTACCATCAACTTCTATAGTTGTTAGCTATTAATAAATGTCAACAGCATGCATTTTTTGGAAAGAGTATTTGATAACCACAATTCTTAGCTACTCAAACAATAATCTAACAAACCTGTTTTATTGAGGAAGGCTTTGGCCTTTAGCATTTTACCTTATTATTCCCTGATCATATGTTCAGTATTAATTTTATAAACTGTATCTAATTACCTTCTTTTTTTAATAAATTAATACTATTACAAATCTGTATGTTTATTGTATTCATTGTTTATAATCTGTAAATATTTTTAATATTATTTTTTATTGTGTATATTTTGTTAATAACAATGAATTTTATTACATAATTAATGTTTTTCATTTATAATACAAGAGTTGTTTGACAACTTACAATAGAACTTTTACAAGTTCTCAGCTTGACACAGAAATGGCACAAGTATGACCAAATTATTTATAAAAGCACTAGTATAAATTTTCAAAATTGACACTTTATATAAAAATACTATATAGATTCTTCGGTTGTGTTGGAATCATCTTTAGTAGTGCAATATAAACAAAATAAACATTTTTTAACATTAATAAGCTATCAGTATTTTTTAAATACGGAAAGGAGAACATGTAGCTTCTGTGAAGATGTACATATTACTATATTACTGCGGGCAAGGTTGAAGAAAAGTTTCTGGAAGATAGGGCAAGTGTTGGTTGGGGGGAGGTGTTTATATATAAATTGGTGAAAGTTGTTAAACTAGGAAGTGAGGTGATTACATTCATTTAAATTTGTATAATACAAAAAAGTAAACAATTATATTCAAGCATATCTGTATAGGTAAAATTTATAACCATAATCAAACTAAAGTCTTGATAGCACTTGTTTATTATAACCTAAAGGTATTAACTCAATTATTTCAGAATGTTTAGATTTATTTAAACGTGATTACACTAAATTTCTCAGAAATTTTATAACAAAAGATGAAATGTAGATTTACCATTACATACCAATGAACAAATAGTAAGTGGGAGCAGGTGAAAGTGTGCCAAAAAAGGTGAAAATAGTCCATCTGCAGAAAATGCTATGACTTCAGTTTATTTGGGTTCTCATAGACTAAAATTGATTCTTATAGAATAACTGGAAAAAGGTTGGACCATCAAAGTTGGGTATTATGGTTTTCACTACTAGATCGATTGAAGGGTGCTCTTCAGGCTAAATGTCTACAGTTGGTCACAAAGAAAGTGTTCGTTCATAGCAGTAATATGTCTGTATACATGTCTCAGGTTGTTGCTGTAAAACTCCACGAGCTGCACCTTGAAGTACTTTTACATGTGCTGAAATCACCGGATTTGGCCCCCCCCCCAGTGATTATTTTTTCTTCCTAAACCTGAAGAAATGATTCATTGGATGAAGATTCACTTCTAATGATGAGGTTAAAGCCAAGGCAACCACTTATTTTGCAGATTTAGGAAAATCACATTATATTAAGGAGTTGGAAAGTCATGGATCTAAATACGAGAGATATCTGTAGAGTAAAGACTGCTGGAAAGTTTCTCTCCTTAAGGATGGTGAACCTTTGTTGTTCATGGTCACACAAATAATGTATATACTGCATTGTTGTCTGTAAGTTATTGCGTTGTAGTATCTTTGATTACGTGAGAGTTATTACATTATAAAATTAATAGGAAAATCTATGTTGCTGACTGTGAGATATGTGGAGTCATACATTTTTTAAAACATCAAAACGTTAAGCCGGCTGAAATTCATAGGCAGTTGGTTTCTGTGTATGATGATAATATAATGAATGAAAGAAAAATCCAAAAATGATGTAAAAGGTTTAGAAATTACAGAATTAATGTGCACGATGAACAACATTTGGGGAGGCCCTCGATAATCACCAAGGATTTGTTGAAACGCATGGATGATGAAATCAGAAAAGATCATCGCTCAATGATTTCCGACCTGGTCGTTCTTTTTCCTGATGTTTCAAGAGTTGTTATTGGTTGCACTGTTCATGACCATGTAGACTTCAGAAAGGTTTGTGCATGTTGGGTGCCACACGTCTTAAAGGAACATCACAAACAAATCTGAATGGGATCTGCTTTGGAATTATTGATGCGCTACACAGAAAAAGGCGATGAGTTCCTTAATTTTATTGTTACCGGCAATGAAACATAGATTTTTTTATTACACACCAAAGAGAAAATAACAGTCAAGTGAATGGCATCATCCTCAATCACCAACCAGACTGAAAAAGGTCAAACCACAGCCATTTGGACACAGTCTTTTGGGATCGGTTTAGCATACTGCTGATTGATTTCATGCCACGTTGAATGACTATAAATGCAGAAGCCTACTGCGAATCTCTACCTAAGTTAAGATGCACCATTCAAAATCGGTGGTGTGGGCAGCTGACTGACAGTGTCGTCCTGCTGCACGTCCACATGTTGCTGGTCCAACACGTGATTTTCTGCGAACATTTGGATGGGAAATTTACATCACCCACCATGTAATCCAAACTTATTTCCTTCTGATAACCATTTGTTTGGGAAATTGAAAGAATTTTTGAGCAGTAAGCAATTTGCGGGTGACAGTGAACTTAAAAATACTTTTAATTAGTGGCTAAATGGACTGGCAGCAGAAGAATACGATGAGGGTTTATTGAAGCTGGTGTATCGCTACGATAAATGTCTTAATTCAAGTGGCGATTAAGAGACTTATTAAAGACATTTATTAAGACATTAATTCAAGTGCCAATTATATAGAGAAGTATTATAAGGTATGTAGTTTAAGGGAAATAAAAAATATTTATAAAGTTTTCAGAATAATTTTTTTTACAATGAAACTGTCTTTACTTTAGAGATAACCTCTCATATATCAAATTACAAGTTGATTACACTGAAAAGTAAAAAATATTTCTGAAAAATCTTGGTTTTTCATTGTCAGGCTGAGAACTTTCCTTTATATGTTGTTAAATTTAAAACATTTTGTGCTTTGACAACTTTTTTTTATCTTTTTGTTTGTAACATATTTCACATGTTTTCATTGTCTCTGATTATGAGTGTTTAAATGAACCCATTAATCATGATAAGCAAGGTACAATTATATTATATTTTATTTTAATGCTTGTTTATGATGCGGTCTGTTTTTTTTCCAGAATGAAAATCAAAGACTTGTTACTCCCAGTTTTGTTAGTTCAGAGTACAAAATATCTACAACTGAATACTGCAAAACATCCAGTTACTCTGAAACTTCCAGCTCTTCATCTAAAACTACAACAGTCAGTTTTTTTTAATTTTATTCCTTCTATAACATAATATTATTACATAATATTATTACATAATATTAATAACCACAGGGTTACACTCTCTAATAGTTACTAAATGATAGATGAATTTTGTAACACGTGAAAAATGGCATGCCCAACCAGGATTCAAACCTATGATCTTCAGATGAAAGGCCAAGACATTAGCTCTGCCACAGAGATCGGCAAAGTGGTAGCTACATAAATGTAAAGAGTATATAAATAAAAAAATTTTTTATATATATATGTATAATTTTTAGTTTAATCTATTTAAAATCCTACACAGTAATATGATATTGGTTAGCTAAACCACATACACGCATATTCATTCTTTTTTAACATATCATTTTAACTTTTAATTAATATTTTTATTATTTGACACCATTTTTTTTATATATGGAATTTTTAACTTCTAACTTTAACTTTTAATTTTGATTTTAAATGTTTAATTTTAAATTTAAAAGGAAAAAAAATTTATTTTAATTCATTTTGATTTGAATTGATTTTAAAGCATATATCCAAAGGTTTAACAAATCGTGTTTTATAAGATTTTATTTTGTTAATGTGTATTTATAATATGTAATTTTACTTGAACAATTAAAAGATTGGATCAGCTGAAGATGCGAGAAAATCATGAAAGTACTCTTGTGTATATATAATGATATAAGGTAAGTGTCATCCTACCTAATTTAATTTTATTCTGTACTTGATGGATCAAGTTATTTATTTACATTTGTATAATAGTACAGAGGAATATGAGTCTTAAAATTGACTTTTAAAAGATATATATATATATATATATATATATAAAACATAGAGAGAGAATGCAAAAAGATGAAAGATAAGGTTATACTTTATTTTCTACACCTTAATTATTAGTATAACCATACAAGATAAATCAATATTTTTATTTTGGGCAAAATTTATCTTATGGTAGTTTCCCAAAGAACAAAACTTCACATGTAAATATGTAATCATGCCTGTAATACACCGTAATTTTTGTTTTAAAATCATTGATGATGAGATATGCCATTACATTAGCTTTTTTACACTATTAATGAATGAATCAAGTTTTTTTTTTTTTTAATTAAAATTTTGTTATATCAAATTTTTATTTAAAAATTAAATGGCAAAGAATGGCCATTAAATTTTATAAAGAATAGAACACCTTGGCTTTACACATTACGCACCTCACCCATAAAGTTTAGTTTTTTATACAATTTATAAACAGAAAACAAAAGATTTAAGGAAGATTTAAGGAAAAAAATACCTCTGATCAGGACAGTTTATCAGTTTTTAATCTATTCCGGACTAGATGTTCTACTACCCTGTAGTAGAATAATTTTCATACAACTACAGCATCATATGAATATTTGGCAAACTGCAGATACAATCTTATATTTAGTCAGATACTTTTTTATCTTACACTTTCTACACCAGAGTTCTGCTCTAATAAACTACTCAACTTTGTTTTTAAGTTAGATATTCATGAAAATATTTAAAATTATATTAATTGTCTGCTTAGTGTAAAATTAGTTTGATTGATATATCACCTATGTTTGTCTTTTATAATTTGTGGATTTCAATTTTTGCTTTACTTTTAAATTTATTATTTAATTATATAATAAACTTATTTTAGGTCTAAACCAGTATGTTTTTATAAATGATAATAATTTAGATTGGTGGTTGAATATAATTGAAACCGATAGTGATTAAATTGTTGATACCAAAGAATTAATAGAAGATCCGAATAAATAAATAGTTGAAATAAAAAAGCAGAATATAAGTGACCTCATTTCTAATAAAAAAATAAGACAAAATCATTGCTGAAGTAGTATATAGTAAAAGAAACCCAAATGAAATAAAAATTTCATTTGAAGATATTGTTCAGCTGGCTGGGGAAAAAAAAAAATGTGAAAGACTTGTAAAGCACACCTGTTAAAAGCAAAATAGGTTTCACATTTACCTGATGACATTTACCCAAATTTCTTTGAAATTACCTCTTTATTCATTTGGTTCATAAATTTTAGCTGGTATAACTTAAAAACTAATCAATCTCACACCTTTAAAATATTATTTATTGGGTATTAGAATACTCTTAAAATAAACATTATTGTTAACATTACATATATATGAAGTGCTACCTAAGAGTTTGGGGAATTTAAATTTCACGCGCGAACCATTGCTGGTACGACCTGCTGCCGCTAGATGTGGCTAACAGTACTCTTTGTGAAGCAGTGTTCCAACAGCTGTGATGGTGAGAGGCTGCATTGTTGACTTTCGTACGGTTGTGTAACATTGTGTTTTACTGCTTCAGCGAAGTTCTAAATGGCAGATTTTAAAGAGCAAAGAACCTGCATCAAATTTGGTTCATGCTTAAAAAACTGGTGCATAAACCCATCGCATGCTTGTGGAAGCATTTGGTGACAATGCTGTGAGTAAAAAAGTAAAACTTTTTTGTAGTACAAACGATTCAAAGTTGGACAAACAGTCTATGACGATGACCGTTCATGAAGACCATCAACAAGCGCAACACCGGAAACCATCGCGAAAGTGCGAGAGGCTATTGTTGCAGATAGTAGACAAACAATCCATGATGTTTGTGCAATCGTACAAATGTCATATGGGTCTGTGCAACGCATCTTGTCGGACAATTTTAATATGAGACGCATTGCTTCAAAATTCGTACTGAGACTGTTGCACAGCAACCAGAAACAAAATTGCATAGCTGTCTGTAGTGAATTGAAAAATTCAGAAAGAGATGACCCTAACTTCACTCCAACATCATAACCGGTGATGAGACATGGGTGTACGGGTATGATCTTGAAACTAAGCAGCAGTCGTTGCAGTGGAAGTTGCCAAGTTCACCATGGCCAATAAAAGCATGCCAAGTTCGCAGCAATGTGAAGTCCATGAGCGCCAATGTGATTGTTTTTTCGTCATCAAAGACATTATCCATAAGGAATTTGTTCCCCTTGATCCAACTGTCAATGGGATGTTCTACTGTGAAGTTTTGAAGCAGTTACGTGAAAGCATTAGGCGCAAACGTTCAGATCTGTGGAGTAACAACAGCTGGATTCTGCACCATGACAACATGCCTGCGCACACATCGTTAGCCGTTCAGAATTTCTTGGCTTCCAAAAAGACGGTAGTGATTCCCCAACCACCCTATTCACCTGACCTTGCCCTGTTCTACTTTTTTCTCTTTCCGAAAATAAAATTTCAATTGAAAGGCTGTTGTTTTAACACAATTGAGGAGATTCAGGAAGAAACACAGAACTTGCTTCAAACACTTACACCTGCAGACTTCCAGGGATGCGTGGAATCATGGGAAAAACGCTGGGATCACTCTATCAATGCCCAAGGAGATTACTTTGAAGGAGACAGTGGAAATTATAATTTATGGTAAGCTATTTTATCTTTTGGGTAGCACCTCGTATTTTATCTATGTATATTTTTCAATACATTTATATATAAAGAAAAAGCTAAACTGTTGTTGAAATATATTGAAAAACAAGAAAACATTTAAAAAGATTTTATTTAAAACTAGTTTTAGATTATAAGTAGACAGCCTTTTAACATTTTCTTGTTTTCCAGTTTATTTTACTAATAATACACTCAAGGTAAGAATTCAGATAAAAAACTTAAGTCAAAATAAAACTGAACTAATAAAAATACTGTTGATGAAAAAGATTTCAAATTAATTTAATAACATTGTCTACAAAAGTCTAAATTTTACTTTAACAGTTAAATGTGAAAATTATGTTTTTAATTAATTTGTTTTCTTAATTGTTTCCTCTTTGCTTTACAGTCCACGGGTAAAAGCAGCAGCAGCAGCAGCAGCAGCAGCAGTGAAAGTGATGAAGATAAATAAAAAAAAATTGTATGAAATTTATTTTAAATCTTATCAAATAATGCTTAAGTAAGTTTTTGTAATCTTTATCTGATTATTTATCTTTATTATTTATTTTCTATTATTTATCTTTATTCTATAATATCTAATATCTATTATTATTATTATTTATCTTTATCTGAAATTTTTTTTGGTTATTTTTCAATTTATCGTAGAAGCTAACACGGTCTTGCAGCCTATTTTTAGTATTTCTCTTCACTTTATATTCTACATGGCTCTATATTTTAATATTCCCAAAGTGTTTTAAAGAATGCTTATGATAGTAATTTTTTTCTTTATCAAGACAGTATTAATAATGGAAGCCTTTCAAAATAATTTTTAATTTGGCTAATATTAGATAAGGTGAGTTGCAGATTATTTATGTGATCTTGAAGGAGGAAAATGTCAATCATCTGGGACACCCCAGTTGTGCCTTAAATAATCTAACCAGATGTAGCCACTGATTATAATTTTGGTCATCTTTCTTCATCTGAATATTTTTTCCTTGCAATGTTATGCTGTATGTAGGTAAAAAAAACAAAAAAACAATAAAAACATAACAATAGATAACTTCATGACAATTATAATTCATCTTTGCTACTTTGTAATTAGGTAATACTCAATCCCGATTAATAGCTATCCATTAATCTTAAGAATCTGCAATAAATGTCAGTTAAACTATACGGATGCACATATTACCCATTACTTTAGCACTTAATGAAATCAGTCCAAGTTTTGAATTTTCCTTATTATTTAACACTTACGTAGTCGTATGCTTTCTCCTGTTGACATTAAACCAAGATAGCAGGGCAGACATCCCAACATAACTACATTTAGTATCATCAACCGTAATTCTAATCTCCCCTAACCAATAATTAATTGAATTTCCACGACTTGTCAACACATGTGTCAGCAGGCTGCAGAATTAATATTGTGTCAAAATTACTCAATAAATTCAAGAATTAGTGGCCCTGTGTTTGTGTGAGTATGTACAGGCAGATTGCCAGTATGTAATAGCCATCAGTTTTCTTCTAGTATTTTCTTTTACTTTCCCAGTCAGTACGTATAAAAAAGAAAGGTATTACTATTTTATAAAATCTTGTTAATTATTTGATCTTGATTGATATCTTGTTATACTGTCGTTAATAAAATCTAACTTTCATATTAACACAAGGAGATAAAAAATGAGTGTAATAAATTTCACGGAAAAATTATCTATATAGAATGGTTGTAGTACTAATTTCATCAACTTATGTAAGTAGTATATAATTAAAAACTTGATTAATATAATAGCTTGATAACTTCACAGAAGTTATCAACCTATTCAACTCTACAGGGTGGTCATCCCCTTTCCACATAAAAGGGAAATAAATGTAAATAGTTTATTTAATATCTTTATAAAACTTATTTTAAATTACATCTGTACGTGACCCTCCACTATCTAGTCACAATTTTATCAGTTGCTAGCTGTATTTAAACATTCTCTTTCATATTGAAGGATCAAAATCATATAAACATTTTGGCAGCAGTTTTCATCTCACCAACATTTCTTAGTTTCAAATGGGAGATTTTTTTTTATTCTCCAAAAGGGGTTGTCACAGGTTGTTAAATCTGGATTTCTAGGTATCACTGAATTTTGGAGCTGCTCTTGGATCCAATACCCTTAAAAATGTTCATTTAAAAAGTTTCTTACGGACTGACTGATCATAAGGAGCTGAAGTTCCATCTTGCTGTAAAATGGCAGTTAATTCCATAATGGCAATTTTAAACTGAGGAATAAAATAATTTTCAAGTATTCAAGGTATGAAATGATAAGATTCATTTCAAATATCGCTGCCCATATATGTGTTACAGGTGGTTGTGATTTCCTCATAAACTGTGGGATTTTATTTACACTAAAATTTCATATTCAGAGATCTATTGCTCAGGTAAATGGCACACTCATCAGAGAAGAAAATTGGTTTTTGTGATTGAACATCGGGAAAATACCTTAGAAGAGTTTTGTAACTAGTTTCTCTTACAGCAATGTGCCGGTTGAAAAGCTCACTAACCTGAACCGAGTTAAGGATCCAAGATCTTTTTTAATTTTTTTCTAAACTTGAATATGGAATATCTAGTTCTAAAGAATTTTATTTGGTCTACTTAAGAATAGATCATAAACATGATTCCTCAACAATATTGGAGCTATTCAATCATCTGGAAGGATGTCCAGACCATTTCAAATCAAGGACCAGGTACAAAAAAGCTTTATTCTGTACTTTCAGGTGTTACTACTGATGGAGCTTCTTTACCAAGATGCTGTGAAGCTTTCTAATCATAATTTTCAATGGCATTTTTTACATTCATCCACCCAAACGCTAGTAACAAGTCTTTCTTCAATTACATTCGCCCTTGTATCTGCATTTTAATTTAACACTGCACAAATCAAAATTCTCACTAAATATATGAAATTAACATCAACTTCTAACGACGTGGCACTTTGTTAAGTGAATGAAAGCAGCTTACTAACCTTTACAATAAGCTGATGAAATACAGTATTACCAAACAGTATGTTATATCATGGAAAGTGACCTTCTGGTCAATCTATAGAATGTCTTTGTTTTTTTATATAGATGTCCTAATACAATTTCTGGAGAAAGTAATTTTTATAAAAATAATTTACTCTAGCATTTAAACAGAAGTATAAATAAAACAGTGTGTGCATATTATGAAATATGTGGTATTTGTAGAAGAATTGCGCAAGAATTGCGCAAGAATTGCGCAAGAACTACATAAACATATTTATATTGAAACAGTTAAGATATTTAAAAGTAAATCTTGTGTGCAAGTATGTACATCTGAAAATAGTAACTGTAAATTATTAAATGTGGTAGAATACTTAAATAAAATAAAACTAATATATCATAACAAGAAATAACTAAACCGTTTGAAATTAATGCTCGACAATCAAAATATATATATCTTTTTAAATAATTAATATTCTATTTATAATTGCATAAGACCCTCTTGGAATCTTTTTATGAATTTTCTCTTCATTTGTTGTCATAGGATAGATTTGAAGATATCCATTTTTTGTAATCTTTGATATACATTGATCTTGAGAATTATTGCTTACACAAACAAGATTTTGTCAGTCATATTCTTATTCTTAGGAATGATTGATAACCAGCAAGTTCAAAAAACATATTGCTGACATTTAAAAGTTGTACTTATTTTCAATAATTAAAATGTTGAACAATTTGTATTTTCTCTGGTAAGAATAAACACCTTATACTGAAGGTTAGTTCTTTTTGATTCATATACTAAACTGAATTTTTGTAGTGAAATTGACTTGGATACGTCCCAAAATGTATAGGTTAGGGATAGCATAGAAATTATTTTTCCCCACAAAACATAATTTATACAAATGCAGTGTTGGTCATATTAACTGTAAGAAGTATGTTCTATGCATGTGAGTATTCATGACATAAATAACCATGAATGGAAACACCTCAAAAGAATTATCTTCAAGAATGTTAGTTTGCTTAAGTTGTTACTATTTATAGAACAATAAATTCAGTAGAGTTTATTACTTTTATCTCTTTGATATAACAGCTAAATATTTAATAATTTAACACATTTATTATGTATACATTTTCTTACTCTGTATTTTGTTTTGTTTTTGTTTTTTTCAGATTGTCATAACTTATACTTCCTGGAACGTATAAAATTTTTTTTTTTAAATTAGTCTTCTATTGTGTGAGTGTGTGTGTTGTTAGAATTAAAATAAGCATTGAAAAATAATAAGTTGTTAATAATTTCATTCATGGTCTTTTAAATATCCCTTTTTAATCTTTACTTTAATTTTTTTTCTCCATATGTAACTTTTTTATTGATTACTGTAATTAATTCTTGGTTGAAATGATAGAGTTCCTTCGGTAATAAATATATCACACAATTAATATACCACAATCATCAGTTGGTACAAAATTCTACAATTACAAATAAAAACAAAAACGAAATATTTGATGTAATTGTAGAATTTTGTATTGACTGATGATGCAGGATTCCACAAAGTTCAACCACAGTGGTCCGTATGTTGATGAATTATTTGAATTTTCAGATAATTATTACAAATGATAACCAGGCAAAAACTATATTCAAATTCTATAAATTGCAACTGTAGGTTTTAAACTTGTGTTTGGAATGCAAAATAATAAATACGTAAATATGCAATTATTAATATTAAAAACCCTAATAATTATTTACGTATTAAAAAAGCAAAAGAATTATGTGAAAAATTTAGAATAAAACGAAATTAAAAAGCCTTATAAGGACAAGGTTTTTGTTAATAATACTTTACATTTACATTTACAAATACTAAAGTAGTTGGAATCTTCAGTTTATATGTGTACATAACAAATTAACTGATTTTGAAAAAAGAAATAAAATAAAGCTTTTGACGAGAAATAAATCAATTAAGGAATTTTTAAACAATAAGTGTCACAATGCAATACAAAGCTTATATCATGGAAATAATAATAAACCTAATTTTCATAACAGTTATTTTAATAGACTTCAAAAACAAGATACATGATTAGATAACAATTTAAAGAACTTTACTAATATATATATTTTGATAATAAAAAAAATTATAGTCTCAAATGCTTCGAATTTAATTTAAATTATTGTACATTTATAATACAATTAAAAATATCACAGTTGATACAGAATATAATATTGAAAGATTGGATTTTTTGAATAAGAATCAAATAAGAAATGTAATTAGTCATATAATTAATAAAATAACAAAATTTCAGGTTATTAAACCAAAAAAATAAGTTTAATGATAATAACCTAATAGTGAAATCAAATAAGACTAATACACCAATTGTTATGTATAAAAATACAAAGTACAAAGAAATAGTACAAAGAACTTATGGATAATTACATTGAAAAAAATTATTTTAAAGTAATAAAAGATCCAACAAACATATATTTAAAAATTGTAAAAGATTTAATTTCTAAATATAAACCAATATTTAATTATAATAAATTAGGTTATGCCACAAAATTATATCCATGTACCATCACCTCCAAAACTTACTGGATTACCAAAATTATATAACATAAATATTCGTATAAGACCATTAATAAATTTTAAAATAGGACCTGAATATTTTATAGCTAAAATTCGTAGAATAAAAATGAACTTGAATATAATTACTTATTAATTATTTATAATTATTTATTTACTTATTATGAAGTAAATAAATAAGTTAAATTGTATGAAAGCTAATTCTTACACTAAAATGGTAAGTTATGACATCACAAACATGTACCCTATCATACCAGTTGATAAAACAGTAGAAATAATAAAAAAACAATTTGAAGGAAATCCTTGAGTATACAAATGTTCTGATCGCCAATGTAAGGAATATATTTCTCCAAAATCTTTTCCAATACAAGAAAAAATGTTATTCACAAACAAAAGGTTGAGCTATGGGTTCACCAATTTCTGCGATTATGTCTGAAATTTTTATACAAAATTTTGAAAGTATTATAATTAATGGTAAATGGGTACACACCAAGTGCTATTATTGATGATATGATGATATTTTGGTCATGTATGAATGGCATTTGATTATTTTGAATAAACTTAATAATTATAATGATAATTTAAAATTTACATGTGCAATGGAAAAAAAAACAGAAAAATAATACATTCTTTAGAAATTGTGACGATTGAAATAAACAAAAGCAATGTTATAGAAACATAAGTTTATACAAAACCCATGATGAATAGCATTACAATACATGTAAATTTTAATCACCCGTGGTCACAAAAAATTGGTACATATAAAAACCTGATTTTTAGAGCTTTACATTATATATAGAACAATGAAAACAAACATAAGAAGGAACTGGATGTAATAAAAAAAGCAGTAGTATTTAATGGTTTTGATGTTGAAATTATTGAATAGAAATATATATATAAAGCAGAGAATTAAGTACCATGATAGTTTTACACAATTGCAACAAGAAAACAGATTATTAATATTTTTTTTTAGAATACAATTATACAAATAAGACAATAGAAAAAAATTACTAATGTTTATGATAAAAATAAATATAAAAAAAGCTTACAAACCATATTTTAAAGAATTTAAGAAATAATAATATTAAAAGTGATGGAGACAATTTAAGGCGAATATATAAAATGAAATGTAATAAAAATTATATTGATAAAACATTATAATGCTTACAAAAACAGAAAGAGATGTATGTCTAATATGGCCGATCGTCTGTTTCTATGTAAGCATAGTGCATAGTATTACTGATAATAAAAATTTTGGAAATTTTTAACTACAAAAAAAGAATGGGTGGGTATACCCGAAAAATATTATATTTATAAATTTAAATAAAAGTATGAGTTGATTAATGAACAGATCATTTTTGGAGATGATGCTTTAATTAGAGGGCTTAGTCGGTTGTGACAATTGGCAACAGTGTTTACCAATGTAGTTACATGACATTTTATATATTATCATTAAATTTGTAGTGAGTTTTTTGGTTGTTAGGGTTTATGTTTTCTAGATTTTTAAGTTTTTATTTCGTTTTTGTTTGATGTAATTGTAGAATTTTGTACCAACTGATGATGCTGTATCCCGCGAAAGTCGACTTTTGGCATTAGTTTTTCTGTTACTCTGTGTTTGGTGGTTAATTTTTTATTTGAGGTTAATTGGCACAGTGGTCAGTATGTAGATGAATATTTTAATTTTCAGAAAGATATATCTGTACACACACACAACATAGAATAACATTCATCAGTACATTCCATCCAGTATTAAAAATATTAACCAAAATCTTTTATTCATTAGTGCATAGATTACTACAAACACAAATTGTTACTAGCATATACAAGGCGTGTACTTATAAAAGTACTGACAAAAAAGAGTTTCAGAGGTCATTATAGACAAATTCAAACAAAAAACAGGATAAACAATATTATTATATCTACTATAGTGCTGTTTCCCATTCATCTAAACCATTTCGTAACACCAATAATACATGTACTATAAGAGTTAAGGATAAACAGTTTTACAAAGTGGAATGTACACGGTGTGTTTAAAAAGTAACAAGAATTTTTGTTTTTTGCAAAGAATTTTATTTATTCGTCTACATTAATGTTACCTTCAAAATAATCCCAATTCGATATTATATACTTATGTCAACGCCTTTACCAATCCCCAAAACACTTCTGGAACTCGATCTTTGGAATAGTGGTTAGCTCTTTCAGCTATTCGGTTTTAATCTCATCTGTGCTAGTAAAACGACGGCCCTTTAAAGTTCTTTTTATTTTTGGGAATAGAAAAAAGTCACGGGCCTATGCCTGGCGAATATGGCGCTGGATTACCATTAAAGTGTTGTTTTTGGCAAAAAATTAACGAACACAACGAAGTGTGAGCAGGCGCATTATCGTAGTGCAAAAGCCATGAATTGTTCGCACAAATCCTGGCGTCTTTTCGGATTACTTCACGCAAACGGCGTTGAATTTGTAGGTAATATTCCTTATTGATCGTAGACCTTGTGGCAAGAACTCGTGATGCTCTATGCCGTTAAAATCGAAGAACACTGTGAGCATAACCTTCACATTCGACCGTACTTGTCGAGCTTTTTTCGGGCTTGGTGATCCAAAATGCCTCCACTGGGACGATTGAGCCTTATTTTCGACATATCCGTAAACCTATGTTTCATCACCTGTTATGTCACGTTGCAGTAGTTCTGCATCGTTGTTGACTTCATTTAGCGACTCCTGAGCATCTTCCATTCGCCGCTGTTTTTGTTCGAAATTTAACAATTTTGGAATAAATTTTGCTGTCACACGTTTCATACCCAAAACACCCGAAAAAATTTCATGGCATGAGCCAGTTGATATTCCAGAATCATCAGCGACTTCTCGATTGTGATTCGGCGATCATTCATAAACATTTATTTCACTTTTCCACGTTTTCATCGGTTGTTGTTATGCTGGGTCGTTCGCAGTCTTCAACTTATTCACGACATTTATAGATCGCTTATACCACTCGTAAACCCTTGCTTACTGATAGCAGACCCACCAAAACCATTATTTAACTTTTTAAAAACATTGATGCACTTTATTTCATTGTTATAATAACAATTAATACAAATTCTGTGATCCATTATTTATACAAAAAAAAAAAATCGCCCATCTACCAAAACACGCATTATCCTTTTGACAGGTGACAACAGACCAACACCCAATATAGCTAAAATGTACAGATACTTTTCAGACATATTTAGCAATACAACAAAAATATCCAAAGAATCTGACTAATACAACCCACAAAATTTCAAATTCTCATTACTTTTTGAACACACCTCATGTAGTACTGCTTTCTACGCAATAAGTATATTATCTATACTGCATTACCACTATCAACTTAACAATAACAAATACACAACATACTAATATTTATTATTGTTACATGGCAGGTTTGTAGCATTTAGCTTTTCATCCACAAGAGAAAAGAAAGAGAGATCAGACCCTTGGAAAAAAGATGAGATTTTTAGTCAGGTTTTTAAGATGCGAGGTGAAAACTGTTTTGAGATAATGTTGATTATCCTCCCACTCCTAACTCTTATTCACTTAAACTTCGGAATTTTAAGTAACTGGAAATTGTTTGACATAAATAAAAATTATATTAAAAATTCAGTTCAGTTTCTCAGACTGATGGAATTCTATGATTTATTAAAGAGTGGTATGGACGGGTTTCTAAATAAATATTGTTGTATATTTTTATAAGGGGTGAAATTTTTATCAAAATTAATTGTTTTTAAAAATTTTACTTATTTCAAGCTCAATTTCTTATTAACATTTTAAAAGTTCTCTTTTTATTACAAATTTCCATTGTTCAAGCTTTCTAAACTGTACATTTTTTGCTGCAACCCGGTTCTTCACCCATAACCATATCATCTCAATGGGATTCAAATTGTGATGATATGAGGATGGCATAAAACAGGGAATCCGTCTTCCTCCAATATCTTATATATCTTTTATGTTTTCAGATGATCTTTATTATTTTTTTTTAATTTTCTCATACAACTGGACTCATCAAATTTTCATGGAATGATAAGCTGTTAGTCTGCAGCCAGTCAATCATTGATTGTTTTGTTGATGCTGAATTCAGTGCTTGGCCTTCTTCAGCATTTTGATAAGAAGCATTTAAAATAATAAGACTGTTTATTGGCAAATTAGGCATTAATTTTTCTCTTATCCACTTTAAAAACATGTTGCAGTTCATCTGAGAATGATAATCAGCTGAGGAGGATTTGGCTTTCCATATTGTCAAGCAGTTGGCAATGAATACCATTTCAGTATCGGTGTGGATAATTATTATCCTTTCTCCTTTTGAAATTGGCACAGCAAAACACTTGGTGCATTTGAAGGCTGCCAACATTTCTGTTGACAATGAGAACTTACAATATAGGTCTCATCGACGTAGATGATTTATCTTCCTTCAACTCGATCTAAGTCTTCAACTCGATCTAAGTCTTCAACTTTATTTAAATACACAAACCGTTTGTATTGAATATCATGTTTTTCAATAAGAATTGCCCTGTTATTTCTGATTCTCTTCCGTTTGAAGTCAATGTTTAACAAAATAAGAGTAAGCTACGAGCTAAAGCTAGAGTAATTACGAGTAAGCTACTTGTTTGCCCATTAAATACCCCATTATTTTTTAGTATCACGGTAAATTTCCGTAGAGAAAGCAAGCAGCCCTCGTAAAAGTAAAATTTTAACACTTTACGTCTTATGGCATTCTGATCAAAACTGTCTGGGTTTGTTACCTCCAAAGAGAAATAAATTTTTTCTTTAGCTATTTCACCAGTAATTTGTTAAACTGTTATTTTTGAGACTCCTGTGGCAGACGCAACACATTCTACAACTTTTTGGGGATCACTAACAAACATTCCAACTGCAGCTTCTCCTGCCACATAATTAAAAACATTGGGTACAATTTCTTTCCCTTTTTCCACATAAATTAGATATAATATGCAAAATAATAAAATCAATTCATATCGTAAGAACAGAGCCGACAAAAATTTAGTAATTTAACAAGAAAAAGTTACTTTTAAAATTTCACTTAAGACTAACTACTTTCAAGGATTGAAACTTAAAGAACATTATAATCGGACGATAACCCTATACTCTTTGGATAGACACAATTAACTGGACAAGTTTTAACTGCAAATACAGTATAAATTAGAACAGAATCATTTACAGAAACAAGTTAGTCTCTGAATGAATCCAGAACTGTTCGTATAAGTAGAGATTCAATGTTTCATTTGAATGTTTAGATTGCCACATCGTTCAGTTATTACTTACACAAACCTGAATAAAGAAATTTTTCTTACATATGACTCATAGCCTAGGCTAGCATACAGTTGTTTGCCATTCTCAGAACAAAGGACAAAGAGCGTAGCATAAACTGTAGACATCATTCTTGTGCGTGTTTGGCTTGGATATTTTATACAATTATAAAATATAAATAAATACATTTACGCCTAAACATTAATTAGTAACAGCCAATTAGTGCTTAATATTGCATAACACACCTATTTCAGTATCTAATAAAGAAATAATTAATTTAATAATATATAGACTCAGAATTAAATAAATAACTAATAAATATAAGAGGTGAATTTGTTCATTGATTGGAATAAATAGTAGTCGTGTATACATACTGTAATCAAGTGGTATTATAAACCAGTGTTCGTTAGGCAGCAATATATGAAGCTATGTTGTTCATCAGATCTGTGTCAATTTGGCTTGGACAAGCTATACCTACACTTTGCTGGTAATATTTAAAAAATTTATTGCCGGATAAACTTAATGATTAAATAATTAAATAAAAACTAGTGCATAAATGAATAATTGTTAATCAAAAAATAAAGCTTAACTCATTCATTAGTTAATTATGTTATGAAGGTTTTTAACAAGAGTCCATAAGAAATATAAATGAAATATATTTTTTTTTTTACAAAATTATCAATTTTTAAATCATTTGTTCAAAATGATTCCCATTTTCCTATAAACTGTAATAGTCTTTGTTGAAATTCACATCTTACGTTTATATAAAGTTTCTTTAGTTACATCCTTACATCCTCTTATAATTTTATTTTCCAACTCTTGTATGTTACCACGAATTTCTTTATAAATTATTGATTTTAAATGACCCCACAAAAAAAAACTCCAGTGGTGTAAGATCAGTAGATCTTGCTGGCCACTCAACTGTTTCTCTTCTACCTATTCAATGCCTAGGAAATATTTGGTCCAACCATTGTCGAACTGGAAGTGAACAGTGAGCAGGTATAACATCTTGCTGAAAGTGAAGCTTGTCTTTGTTAAGTAGCATTTTTCCATTGTCATCTAACTGATTTTCTAAGGCATGAACTACTATTAGCGGGTGAATAACTTCATCCAGCATCTGCAATTACTTTTTACCTGTCAATTTCCCATCGATAAATATTGGACCAATTATGTTATCACCGTAAATCCCAGCCGTCACATTTATTTTTTCAGGATGCTGCATGTTTCCAACAATGAAAACATGAGTATTTACATTGCTCTAGTATCAGCAGTTATGTTTATTAACAAAACCAGAAAGAAGGTCAATTCATTAGAAAAATAAATATTTTTCATAAACATTGGATTGGCATCTTAATTGAATCATTTCTTCGCAGAATTCAGCAGCTGGATTTTATAAGGGAAAAATTTATTCAGTTTTAATGTAGTGTAAAAAAAAACCATAAGAAACCTCAGATTCACAAGATATTTTACGAATTGAGCTCAGAGGATTTGCTATTACAGAACTGCGCGGCGGGAGTGACGCTTGTATCAGCGCTTACATATACTGTCCTCCAGCTGACATCTGAGTTGCTACTGTTGTCGTCCGCCGATATTAAAATATGCATATATGTGGTAACAATATAACGGTATAGTGTACTCGTATGTTACAATATATACAACACACATCATACATACACTACTAATATCATATTAATTTTTCACCACGCACAGACGGCTTCCTTTCTTGTGACCTTTACTTTGCCACATTCCTGATATTGTGGTGCTACCTTTCATTGATCTTTTTAGCGCCCGTCTTGGCCGCAATTAAAGCATTGCCTTGGTGTAATCCGGGCCTGTACACCTGGCAGCTGCAAAAAACCAAACAATTTGGTTTTGGATTTTTTCTTAAGTCCTCATCGAGAGCTTTTCAACGATATATCATACTTATTTTCATCGGTTCCAACAAAATACAAAATTTTATTTTTTTTTTTGTAAATATCTTTATTAATAATTATTAACCCGTGATTATTAACATATTTTTAGAAATAAAAATAAAAGCATAAGTTATTAACGAAATAAAGTTTTATGTACTTTTAAAAATGTGTAACACATGTAATGGATTTGGTTAAATATCTGATTATTTAATATGAATTTAAAACTGTAATTTAGAATCGTATTATTTTTGGATTTAGTTTAATTATATTTAATTTTTCTGGAATTTCTGTTTAACTTCATCTACCTTAACTAATACGAATTATTTTTTATGTGCCTTATAATCTCTTTCATGAAGTGCTGTTAACAACAAATTATAAATAATATTTGTATATACACATTTGTAATGAAATTCAAAAATAAAAATTAAATAAATAAGAGATATATATCACTTTTTCTTTAGAGTTTGGTAGATCTAAAAAATAATTTCTATTTTTATATAGAAAAATAAATTCTTTTTTTACGGATAAAACAATATAACCGTAATATATCAACAGATAATAGTGTTGATAATATGATATGATGAATATGATAATATTCATCAATGTGTTGTAGTTGATACCAAAGTTTGTAAAATACCAATTTACTAAAAATAAACAGTTACTTTTAGTTTTCGCTTTTGTAATAATGCCATATGTCGAAAATGCACACTACACCTTCAGACTAAATAAAGGTTTCTTATGTAACTGAAATGGGTTTTCATAGCCCCAATATCATCAACTATCCTGCTTAATAACGTAACCGTTCAGGTAGATATAAGTTTCATCTGGCAAACTTGGCCAATCTTGGCAGTTTTTATAGTCATCCAAACGGTACAAAAACTTCATCCGAACAATCAAATTTTAGCATCTTTAAATTTCCAAATATAGGGAGAAAACATAAGCACTTGTATAAAATTCGACAGATTTTGGTTCACTGATATTCAATGCTACTGTTTTTTTAATCACAGAACGTTTTAAAGGTTGCGTGTTATGGCAGTTCAAACTCTATCTATGTGATATTTTAACACTTCTTGCTGCTCCTTTATGTTTTGAATTTAATTTTAACCCGGTTTCCTGAAACTAATTAACAGACGGTACTCGCCCATGTCGAGAAACGTTGAACCCATTATTAAATAATAACCTTCGTAGTTGTCGCAGTCATTTTTATAAAAAGATTTAACACAGAAAGCACGACAGGCACCTGACCATTGATTGACAATATATCATCAAATTCAGCGCATCCTCGGCTAATTGTTAAATAACCAAGCTTATAAATTTCCCCGCTTCACTGACGTGCCCTTTATACAGACTAATTGCTGCGTGTAAAAATATCAAGTCTGACGGGGACTCTATCCCATAACTTTTCGGACGGAAGTAATACCATCCCTCTACGGAGTTCCGACAGTCTATTAAATTTCTATTTTATCCCGTTCATTAGACGTTATCTGTGTGAAAATAGTCTTAATTTTTTTATTTATTTTAATTGCGTATAATATTGTCATATGTATTTAACTTCTTCGTTATTATATCTCAAAGGTGAGTGTAGTAGCGATCTTAGGACATATTAACTCTAGATATTTATTTATTTATAACTTTATTATCTTGGGAAGGGATAAATTTAAACTTTAAACGGATAAAACAATATAACCGTAATATATCGACAGATAATAGTGATATTCATCAATGTATTGTAGTAATAAAGGAAGATAAATTCAGACGGTAAAAAAACAAAGAATTAAAAGAATTTATTATAAAATAGGTTATTCTATAATTATATGCTTACATTTTTATCGCTGATTTGAATTGCTTTTCTATAATTTTAAGAATACGGACGTACGGTTATTTTTTTAACTATCTACATTTGTTTGAAACTTAACTATTTTCATGTACAATAAATATAAATACAATAACTGCTTTATGAATGAAATACTCGTATATCCAATCTTTAATTATTAGATGCCGCTATTTTAGCTAACAGTAATGTAAATAAATGACGTACGGTTTTATGAATACAATTAAATGAAATAATTTTTTACGGTGAAATAGTAATTATGCTACAATATTAGCTTACAGAGTAAACTGCGAATTATATTATAAGCTAAGAAAAATCATCTTCCATGAATGTATATGTTTTTAAACGATTTACGATGTAGGTACAATTTTTAAACACAAAATTCAGCAAATATAAGGAAACAAAAAGCAAATCTAAGATAACATTTTATTCGGGTTTCAGTCCAGTCCGCTACAGAGAATCAAGTCACCGTGGTATATTTTTAACTCGGTTTAATTTTAAAAATTCCAATCGCTGAAGTAATAGCGTAGATTTCCCGGAAAATATATTAGTTAAAATAAAAATATATTACAAAGCACCTTAAACCTGTTGATATTTGCGTAGAGTATGTCACCGGCATCCCACAGATTACTTCAAAAGAAATTAAATTTTCGATTTAACACTACGTATGTATATTTTTAAAACTACACATATATAATATAATAAACAAGACGTAATTTACTTACAAACATAATCTTTATTCATCTCTCGGGTTAACCGATCGCTTATATAAAGTAAATTCGCAACGTTTCAGTTAGAATTTCAAGTGACAATATATATTCATACAAACATCATACAAAATTCTCTTACATACTAAGAAATTTACTGATCTACCCGTCCTAAAAAACAATATTTTGTTCACATTACACGGAATGCTGTATACTACGTTGGCTTGTTGAGAAATCCTTTTGTAGCAATTTTTTAATCTTTTCTGACAAATCTGTGACATATCGTAATGCAACATATTTCCTCACTCTTATTATTTTTATTAGGATAGATGACTGATATAATATTATAGGGTTTATGAATTGTATTTTACAATTTTTATTTATGATATTTTCAGAATATTATTTATTAATAGCTCTTTTGCTTCTTTTGTATGTACTGGTCTATCTTAGGGGATTGTAAATTTTATTACTCTGTTTGCAAGATTCTTCACTATTGAATTTTTATGTGATATTCGTTGTGTCGATAGGAAAGTTAGATATCTGCCTGAAGATGTTGGTATACCATTTTGTTGATATTTTCTTTTCTCAACTTTCTTTGTAAATTGTATATGTTCATTAAATAGGTTAAATTCTTTTAATATTAAATCAATATCCTGTTCGTGTATACATACTAACGTATCTTTTATAGAATGAGACCTTAGTATTTAATTTTTCTAATTCTTTATTTTCTAAATATTTCATAGTTAGGTTTGCTAAGCAGGCTGAGATTGGTGACGCCATCGCTAAACCGTGGCACTGTTCGTATAATTTATTTTTAAATTTAAAATCCATATTATCTATGCAAATAATACATTCTAAATTTAGTTATTCTTTCAACTTCACTTTCTATATTTGCTTTCTATATGCTTAAATCACTAAATTCTTCAGAGTGGTGGTATATAATGAAATCACATCCAACGAAATTTATTTGTGATGTGTGGATATTATTTGCTTGTTAATAAATGTTTGCAGTTCCCATGAATCTTTGATGTTGTATTTATTTTTTCCCATTATTTGTTGTAATATTTAACCAAAAATTTGGATCGCTTGAACGTCGGGCTTTGTATGCAGTTTACTATACAGGTGTTCTAGAATAATCATTTTTATGTAATTTTATTGGACCGTACATTCTTAGCGGTATCGCGTTGTTGATACATATTTATTTCGCTTCTTTTGTTTTATACCCGTGTACAGAAAACATTTTTGGCGATTTTATTATTTTCTAGCTGTAATGTACGGTAGGATCCCTTTTTATTTCTCTGTATGTGGTTTTATCATTCAATATATTTTCCATTTTTGTTGAATAATAATCGTCGTCCATGATAACAGTTTTATTACTTTTACAGATTAAGGATTATAATTTTATCTATTAAAGCTGAATGAATTTTATTTTGTTTTTAATGCGGTAATGACGATATTTTACATTAATTTTTCCGCTTCCGCGTTTACTGTTTACTTTTACATATTTGTATCGCCTTCCATATAATTTATTTTTCTTCCTAACTGTCAATATTTCTAATAAAATTTTTTGTAGGCAATGATTTGTGTGTAACTGTGTCTTGCTCGAGATTATTTAATGTTAGTTGTACCGGAAATTTAGGTCGTAACGATAAACCTTTAATTACATATTCAGGAACCGGTAATGTAGATAAATTTTTGTACCTATTTCTTAAGGGGTTGAATTTTTAATTTCTTTTTTTATAATATTTAATCTATTCTCGCATTTGTGTTCTTCCAAAATTACAAAGCTCTCAAATAATCGTGTAGGTAGACTACCCTTTAATGTATTTATCCCTTTAGAAATATCATCGTTAATATTCTTTTCAATTTACAACAAATCGTAAAGAATTGGCAAATTTAGCAACTTTTTTCTTAAAATTATATAAGACATTTTTGTCCATTATCTTTGCTTTAGAATTCAAAATGCTTGAAATTGAACTACATAAATTTTGGAAATATAATCCTTGATCTAGCTGTAAGTAAAAATATTTTTCGATTTTTGAATTTATCTGTTAACGGTTTTAATTTATTGTTCTTCATAAAAACCCATCTTTCATACAATCACGTTAAATATTTATGTATATAAACCGTTGATGTATTTGGAAACTAATTAAAACTTTTAATCATATGTTAAAAATCAACTTAAATAGGTCATCCTGTTCAAAATTTATTTGGTGATTCGCTAAATTAAAATTTTTATATTTATAAATGTAATATATTTTCACACGATTCATTTACAAATTTCCAATATTTCAAGATTATTCGCTAAATCTGTAATCGCATGTCCATTTGAAATCAAGCGATCCGCCATATTCGAAAAACATTTCTTATTATTCTTTAATGCCCTCAGATGACTTTGAATGATCTATCGGTTTTATCAATATATATATGGCATGACAGTCTGTGCATTTCATCTTATATATGCTGCTTAACTTCAATCTGTCAAAGATGTAGAATTTTCTTGAAATTTTATTCACCGGTTTATATTTCTCTTTATTATAAACTTTCACTATCCTATGTATGTTCGTTTATACAACTGTATAAAATATATTTATTTCTTATCGAAATTTTTAGAATTAGCTTGTCCAAAATTAATTGCGGTCCTTATGTTATGTTGGAAGTAAATATCACAAGTATGTCATCTACATATCTCACCCGTAAAAGAACATATCCTGTGTGTAAATTGATCCTCTCAAGGTTCTGTAGATATATATTTCTGAAATATTGGTAAACAGTGGCACAATACACATAGGTAAAGAATCCTCCTGTGAATAATATTTATTATCAAATTCATAATTGTTTTGTTGACGTGCATTCCTCATGATAATGAACGGATAAAATCTGCTGTGGTATGTCAATCTTGTTATAGATTAATAAATGTCTATATTTGTTTATTAATGTTTGTACATTTTTAAATATTTATTCGTAGGGTCATATATCTTCCTGAATTCATTCTCTTCTATAAAATTATTAATTTTTCATCATGGAGTATTAGTTTTATCCGACCTTATAATCATGGTATTTAATTTTAGTAACTTCTGTTTCACATCGACTATAACTTTCATACTGATAGAACCTCGGTTTTTATATAATTTTTTATCCTCCTTGTTTAACAGTTTACGTGTTATGTTTTTTATCGTTTCTAATCATCTACTTCCATTATAATCTTCATTGATATAATCCAAATTCGTTTCTGTATCTACAGAAAATATCATATTCTTTAATAATTTAGTTTCATCGCATGATATTACCTCATCATTTTTATGTTTAAATTTGATGTTAGTCATGTTGATATATTTATCATCATTTTTTTCTCTATTGTCGCCCATTTCATTCTGTTATCGCAATCCATATTTCTTATCCAGAAAATTTATTTCTAAATAAATTATGGATTTTCTTATCGTGTCAACGTTGAATTCTTTGTTTCAAAATTCCTAATTTAACTTGATTCCGGATTTCGTTGAAAATCAATAAAACAAAAGAAATTAACAATATTAAGTGAAAATTATAAAATTCATATGAAAAATAAATAAAATTCAACACAAAAAATAACAGGTTTGAAAAATTAACGATATAATACATATATAAATAATAATTACGATAATTTCGAATTAGTTATAACAGAAAGGATCCCTTCATCGAAATGCCTCAACAAAAAATAATATATTGGATTTCTAAAAAAAATATCTAATCAGAACAAAAAAAATTAAGATAAATTATATAGTGGAAAAGAAAAAAAATATTTTTATAATAGTCAATTATATATAATTTTTTGTTTTAAAAAAGAAAAGAAATTCTTAGAAAATTTCAATTAAAATAAAATATATTAAATATTAATTATTGTGTTATTCCGATTAGAATTTATTAATGTAAAACGGTTTTAATTCTGAAAAAGCTGGTGTAGATTTCTCTATACAATGTACTGTCAAGAGCATGTACTGTCGTTTCTCTAGCGAAGAATAACAGTACTAAACTTTTACTTAAACCAGTAATTTAATTATTTTAACAAATATTAACGAAAAACGTAACTTTAGTGGTTTACTTGTAAAATTTCAATTAATATATTTTACTAGCAGTTTAAGTAATATTTTAGCTAAATATTTATTGATATACTAAAGTTTTTTAATTATTTTGTTGAAACTTCTCGAAATTAAAGTAATTAACATTTCTGTATGGCTGAATAAAATAATACACTTTATTTACAATTGTCAGACTCATTATTAGCTCTAGATTCTAGGAATCTAGGTCTAGAGATAATCTACAGCGCCTGAGATCCAGGCTTATATGACCTGGATCTTGGGCGCAGAGTCAAAATTTTTGGTTAAAGGGGAACAGTGAGAGCTGTTCCCCGCATACATATTTATTGATATAAAGATTGTATTAATTTACTGAATTATAATATAGTTAAATAATATAAGTTAGTTACATAATATAGTAACTATAAAAGATTGCACTTACTTCACCGCGTCGCACGTTAATCTCTGAGATTAAGGGTTCTGTAAATCCAGATGTGGATGTCACTCGCGTAAAATGTCTTGAAATTGTCCAAGATATTTCCTTATAAAGGAAACTAGACTTTACATTCCTGCAATCTCTGTTCCATGTGATCGAACTTTTTCAAAAGAAGGGGGACAGTTATAACAGAAAAGCGAAATAGACTTACATCAAAGAATTTCGAAGAAATTATATTTCTGTATATAATAAATATGGAAAATACTGTAAAGTTTATTTATTTATTTGAAAGGTATTAAACTAATAATTGTTTATTACTTATTTTTCTTTATTTCTTGTGATAATAGAACCAAAGATTGTTTTTAAAAATGTGTGTCTAAGTAACTCTGCGCGTATTAGTAAAAAACGTCAAAGTAAATATAAAATCATAACATCGATGTGATAAAAAGAAAGCAAAGACGGATCAATGGCTCGCTCAAAAATAAGATACGGTACAAAAGCTATATTATTTTAAATTATTCATTTTGTCATTTATAATAACTTTAGAAAAAATAGTATGAGATTAATTTTCTAGTTACCTTTAACCTACCGGGTTGGTCTAGAGGAACGCGTTTACGCAGATCACCTGATTACGAAGTCGAGAGTTCTAAAGTTCAAGTCCTTCTAGTAAAGGCAGTTACTTTTATACGGATTTGAATACGATCGTGGATACCGGTGTCCTTTGGTAGTTGGGTTTCAATTAACTACACATTTCAGAACCGGTCGACCTTAAGACTGTACAAGACTACACTCATACATATCATCCTTATTCACCCTCTGAAATAATTTCTGACGGTGCTTCAGGAGGTTAAAAAGATATAAATACTTTTAATGAGTTGAAATTTAAATCCCCATGGCATTTTTCACACACGCTACAAATCATTCATCTCATCCTCTGTACAATAATGCTTACTGCGGCCCCGGAGGTTAAACAAAAAAAAAAAAAAATACATATATATATATTTGGCTCTCATATCAGTAGATGGTGATAAAACAAAACATGTGTTACGGGGCTTACAGATAAAATTTAATTGTTTAAGATTAACTCAGTTAAATAGCACAGTTAATGAAAATATTTTATAATCATTAGTAATAAATTTGCCGAACGTTAAATAAACAGTGAGGTTATGTAATAAGTTATGCCTCAGTGTGGATATAAAGAAAACAAACGCAAACTAGAATTTGGTATGGTAGGAGGATCCCCCACTACAAACTATGCGTAAGAAAGATTTCTATAAAACGAATCGAATCGTAATTGAGAAAGATGTGATTTCCTATCGCCTACCAAATTCATTGTTAAGAATCGTAAAAAGAAACTGTTTCTCCTGCAAATCGATTCTCGATTCGTTCACGATTCTTCCCGTTACTATTGTGTAGTGCCGCAAAATTAAAGTTAAGTTTAGTGCTCGTATGGTATATTCGGTATTTTCCAGTTTGACTACAACGTTTACACCATTTTACAAAAAAATTAAATTACAATGGCACAAATGATACTCGACGCATTATTCAGTCTGACGTTTAAAATAACACTTTTTTCTATTCTTTTCCGTTTTAATGATACACGTTTTCGGATGATAACATTTGTCCTTAATTGGAGGAATTTTTCCCGAATCGGTACAGATTAGAATTTATTAATTAAAATTAGTTTTTACGCTGAAAACATCCTGAGTAGATTTTCAAAACAAAATACTGTCCGACTATGTACTCTCGTCTCTCCAGCGAAGAATATCAGTACTAAATTTTTAGTTAAACCAGTAAATTAATTATTTTTACATGTGTAAGTAAATTTCGTAATGAAGCACTTAACTTAATATTTATCGATATACTAATGATTTTTAATTATTTCGTTAAAAAAATACACTTTTTTTCAATTGCCAGACCCATTATTAGCTCTAGATTCTAGTAATCTACGTCTAGAGCGTCTGAGATCCACGACCTGGATCTTGGGCGCAGAAACAAAATTTTTGGTTTACAACTCGCTAGACTCATTCGGCTCTAGATTCTAGTAATCTAGGTCTAAAGCCGATCTAGAGCGCCTGAGATCCCAAGACCTGGATCTTGGGCGCAGGATCAAAATTTTTGGTTAAAGAAGAACAGTGAAAGCTGTTCCCCGCAATATAAAGAATGTATTAACTTATCTCGCTGAATCCTAAAAATAGTTATATATCAATAAATATAAACAATTGCACTTCACCGCGTCACACATAAAACACTGGAGTTATTTTTTCTAAATATTTATTGATTTTTTAATTTTCTTAAACCTGAAACTTCTTGATGTTATGTTATTCAGTTTTCGGGAGGGTTGAATGAAATTATACATACTTACGACCTCTCCTGTTAACGGTGGATACCGCTACGATGACGGTGGTATCCACGAAGGCCGCCTGTGATATTCCAGGCGTGGAAACTCCAAGCGCTCGATTTTTGAGTTTGAGACTGCGTTCGTTCTGTTCCCCGGGCACTTTTGAAAGATGTTTACACTATCAACTCTTCCATCCTTATAAATATGTGAATCGTGTAGTGCTGCAAAAGTAAGGATAAATTTAGTACACTCTTGTGTATGTATATACGGTATTTTCCTGGCAGTAGTAATAGTTAGAGTTACCCGTATGTATCATTTGTACAAGTACTGCGTTATACAAGGAATGTTCGGTTTAACTTACCGCATCGTTACAGTATTTAAAAAAAAGGACTTAACAGTTTTTACAGCGTAACAAAAATTTAATTACAATGAAACAGATATTCGACTCTTTCATCCGACGAATTTTTGTTTATTTAATTTATATTCTACAGAAAAAATATTAAAAAAGATATTGACCTCACACTTTTTGTGTGCGATTATTGATAATTTTTGAATCGTGAATCGTGTAAAATTTTCATAAAAAATTTGTTTATAACTACAGATATTACGAAAAATCTTTGATACACAGTTGAACACTATCACGATCGTAATACAAAAATAAAATCTCTAACTCCTGGAGAGAGGTACTCTGGGTTATAGCAGTTCCCCTGGTAGTTGTAATTCCAAAAATCATCAGTAGATAACGCTGGTGATATAGTATTTATATGGTAGTATCCTAATTTTGATGACAATTCGTCGACCAAGTGTATCTTTGTTCATTTTTTTACAGATATTATTTGGGGTACGGATTTATTACCCTGTATGTTGTAACGTTTGCGAGGTAAATAATTCTCATCTATAAATTATGATTATACATTGACCGTAATGATCTCTCAATACTTTTCTCATACCGTCCGTCTAAAAATAAAATATTTTTATTATTATCTTCAATGCAGCCTGAATGGAGTAATCAAAATTCAGTAAAGCTTCCTGATATTACTGACTTGTTACAACTAAACATGTCTAACTAAACATGACTTGGTACAACTAAAGATGTCGATGATACTTTAGACCGGTTGTGCCACACATATACGGGCGCAAGGAAAACAAACCGCTGGCTATTCAGATTATTCTACAATATTTTAGACATTTCTGGAGTCGACTTATTAAACGGGACAAAACATCAAGGTAAAGAAAAAATTAAAAATAAAACCTTTATAAATAGCCTCGCTTGGGAACTTGTGAGACCACACATGCTGGAACGATTAAACACTCCAAACTTACGGTCTGAACTCCGCTCTCTGCTGATACAAATCTTAGAAATTCAAACACCAAGTGAAGTAACTACAACTAAGAAAGCAGGCTGGGAGATGTTTTTCATGTAGCAAATTTAACCCGACCAGCACTTATGCTCTCAACGAGGGCTTATTACTACTGCAGTTAAGCAAAAAATCCAAACGTTTCAAAATTGAAACATCGCTTTATTTAGAGGAGTGATTGTGACATTTTTGGCCCAGTCGATTGCAATCGACTGGGCCAAGTAAGTGCACAATTAGATGTTACGAAAGTCTTAAATATAAAATTTTAATATTCAACGGCTAATCGTTTTTGAGTTATGCCTATACATACTAATAGATTCAAGCCTGAACTAGTCAATATGGATTCAGGGATGGTAAACGTGGATATTTCCGTTGAAATCTGAAAACCTAAATTTTTCGCGGTCACATTACTTCCTCTACTAAGTACAAGAAAGTAAAAGAGGGTTTGTTTAACAAAGAATTTTTAACGAATTTTACTTTAAAAATTTCTATATTTAATTTCAATTTCCATACTCGTTTCACCTTATGACTAATAATTATATATATATATATATATATATAGTAAATGTTGTAGAAAGTTCTATATAATATATATATTGTAGAAATAGAACTTTCTACAACATTTTTTTTTTTTACAAATTTCAAGATTTTATTTTTTTGGTTGAAAATTTAGGATACAACGAAGTAATATAAGTGGCAAATAAGTTTAATACTCTGCTAATACGAATAGCCGACCAAAAAAGTTTTAAATATAATTTTAAAAGTTTCTTCATTGTTGTAGTAAAAAATAATCAAATGTTTTTTCTAAAAGTTATTCTGTCATTTAAAGTCTTATGTTTAGAAGATTTTTTTAAGTAACAGTTTTAACAGAAAACAATACTAAGAATAAATCTCAATTTCTACATAAAAATATGTGTGATTTCACATGTAATTTAATCATATAAATGTATAAAATCATTTAATCTATAAGTTGAAATCTCCTAAAGTTGGTTTTTTGTCGCCTCAGATGTTTTAAATAGCTTAGTTAGACCTTTTTTCTTTTTTTTTTCGTCGTCGGAGAGAAACCCTTGCGGGCCTACCACTAAAACCCCCCTCACACTACATGGATTGCCGTACCCGCATTACGTATTATCACAGCTCCCCGTGTATCTTTTCTCCATTCACACCTCCATTGCTGTGTGACCTCGAACTCATCAGGATCCTACGTTTTGTTTATTTTTATTAACCTTGACCTTGTGGCCGAGAACCTGTCCAAGGAAGACTCAAAGGTAATTATTCACCCCTGGACATTTTCCACCATCTTTTTCGGATGATCTTAACCAACTTAGTAGACCACGTGGCGCGATGGTTCGGTTTGTAGTACAGTCCCGATGATGTTCTCTGACGAAATAAAAAACACGCAGTAATAAGCTTATTTATCAACCTATTTTTTTTTTTCAAAAATATTCTGGACAATATAATTATTAACAGAACAGTTTGAACATTCAGCGATATCATTTTTTAACTGAAATAATTTTATTAGGCGGTATTTTTAATTCATGAGATTAAAACAAACGATTGAATTAATTGCGCACTTAATTCACAAGTTGGACAGTTAATTTGCTTAAATTAAATGAAATTCTTAAAGAATAAGTTTGATTAAAAGGGGTATTTGAAAATACTTAATAATTAATTTTTTTTCAATTTTTAATTAACGTAATGAAATTTCTTGTCCGATTTTGTTTTAAATAGTGAGAAATTAATTTTTTGGATACCGATTTTGCTTGTCTCACACAGCATATTAAAACAAGGATCACATGACCATATGTTTCTTAAAATTTTGAGCGCCCCTGACACCCGCCATCATGTTGTAATTCTAGCTATCTGAAAAAAAAACCATTGTTGGTGGCCATTTCGGATCGGGGAATCAGAATTTAGTTTTAATCGGACCAATTTTATCTGTTTAAAGTGATATATCGAATTACCATTAATCTCATTTGTAATTTACGAGTTGCCCAACGCCCATCGCCCTCCAAAAATAAAAAAGAGTGAAATATACGTTCATTGAAGTACCCCCTCGGTTTAAGTAAGACTGAATCCAAACTACCGACGTAAAAATTCAACAATTTATGTATTACAGTTCAAAAAGACATTGTCCGAATCAAAAAAGTACAGATATTATGAAAGGCGAGATTATAATTGTTTTATATTTTTCCTACTTCACTTACACCGTTAAATATTTTATTCCTATATATTGAATATGTAGGAATAAATTTATTTCATCAAAATTATTATTACGAGTTGATTAATTTAAAACAGTTCTAAACTGAAAAAAGGTCGGGCAGATTTTTCTATACAATGTACTGTCATCCAACATTCCTAATCTCCTTCCCCTCATTACAGCAATTTTTCCTTCGATCAGTACTTTTTGAATACAATCATAACCTAGGATGCGGCCTATCCATTAGCATTCTTTCTTTGTATTGCAATCATCATACTCGTATTTGTCGAGACCTGATTATTAATTACTTTCTCTTGCCGGTTGATACCTAGCGTTTTCTTTATTGTCCCTGTTTCTGCACCGTATAATATCAAACATCTTACAAATCTCTCAGATCAATAGGTGTACATTTTGTTACAAGCAGATTTCTAACCTTGCTTAAAGCCATTTTACCGCTCGCAGTTCTACTTCTAATTTCCACAGTTTAACTTCCATCAAACTATTGCGCTTACAAAGTATTTAAAACTAACCACCTATTCCGATTGTTTCACCCGAATAGAAATTTTTGTTGCCGTGTATTTCCTCGATATTCTCGTTACTTTGGATTTATCAGTTTATTTTCACGCCGTATTTTCTCCTACCTCATAATCACCATCCTGTAAGTCTTCCAAAGTTTCCGCAATTAGTTATTCTCCATAAATATTAAAAAGGATTGGCGACATGAAACATCACTGTCTAACTGCTCTTTCCATCTTTACTGCTTCAATTTCTTCTATCAGGACCTGTACCTTTTATTCTATTTATAATTCCATAATAAAATTAATTCTCTTTATCCGAAATGTTTCATTAGTTTATCCCTTTTAACTCTATTGAAGGCTTTCTCTCGGTCAATGAAACATATGCAAAAGTTTTTGTTTATATCTATCATTCTCTCCCTCAAAACTTTCATATAACGTATTACATCACAATTGCTTTTTATGCTCTCAAGATTAACATATTTAATCATTACGTACAATTTTGAATAACTATTTGTTTTATTTTATGTTAACTGCAGATGCATCTGAAAAAAATTAGTAACCTGAATAAAAAACTTATTCGCTTTATTTTTAATTTCATTCACGATTAATATATTTAATCACTCGCAATCACTTTTGAATTATAATCTTAATAATTTAATTGATATTTCATTCGTTCCAGATGTACCTGAAGAAAATTGTTAATATCCTGAAAAAAATAAATTTTATTAAACAACACTTATTGTGTATGTTGAAACTCGCCCTTTATTCTTTAAAAAATACTTTTAAATAGCAATTATATATTGAATAATTTGTTTTTGTATTACATTCATTTCATATGTACCTGAAAAAAAAATTGTTAATTTCCTGAAAAAAAGAGATTATGTTAAACAATAACCATAATATAAGTTGACGCTCACCTTTTGAAAAATATACAAGTGGACTTTTATCCTTTTTCTTTCCTCGTAATGTATTCAATATTAGTACTGGAAAGATACATTTTAATTTACTTTTTATCATAACATCTGAAAAAAAAAATTAAAATAAATAACCTGAAATTAATGAAGTTAATATTAAAAAAAAAAATGTATTATCAAAATTATTATTTTTTTATATTAAAAATTACGAAGTTCATAAACCTTTTTATTAATAATTTTACATTCAAAGAGTGGGTTGCTCATGTCATGTCAAAGTACAAGTCTTTGCATCCCACTCTCTTTAGGCCATTCATCACATATGAAAAAATTGGCAAAAACATAAAATTTTTAATTTGAAGCTATGACTTTCACATAATCTTACATATTACCATCAAAGCTTGTTGTTAAATCCATTCTTAGATATCATCCTAAAATTATTTTTTACCTTTTAGTTCCTTCAATTTAACAGTGGTGTTTTAAATTTTTTTTTTACGTATTTTATATTTTCTACTTTTTAGTGCATTTAATATGAGTGGTTTTTGAAAAGCTTTTTTACATATTTTTTATTTCTACTTTTTAGTCTTCATAAGTTCTGCTGGCAGAAAAATTACTTTTATTTTTTTGTAATTTTTGAACCTTTTTAATGTTTTTTTTTTTCAATTTTAAGATGATTTTGATCTTTGTAACCTACACATGGAAAATGTGCACTTCTCATTTATGATTGACGAGGAGTAACGCCTTTCATTTACTAGCTCATCATGAATCAACATCAGACATGTTGAATGTAACATTTATATGAAATTTGAATTACTGCCTGGGCTATAGAAAAAAATACTTTCGTTCAATTTAATCAACTGAAACGACAAATCTCACAAACATGGATAATTCCTTCACTAAGGAAATATGCGTGTACATGAGGTTGAATAAGTTCAAGGGACATTTTTTTCACTTAGTAATTTATGGGCATCTTAGCGACTTGAAAATGTTGCTAAAATATAAGAGTGGCAAAAATAAATCTGCTTGCTCACCCAAGTAAAAATATTATAATAGTAGACTTACTCCAGATTGCAGTATCCAACGTTTCCTGTCAGCTTTAATTAAATATGTCAAGTCACTATTCTATTCATCTTGATAATAAATTTAAATAAATGTTTAATATGTAATTGTTATATGGTTGCTATGAAAATGAACTTTATCTTTTTTATTTATACATTAATAATAACTATTCATTTTATTTTTTTTATTTCTAATCGGGTAAATGTGGAACATTACTTTTTGGTTACTTAAAGCACAATTTCCAATCTGTACAGTCTCACCATCATTATGAAAGATTTCTGTACTAAAATCATTCATAAAGCTTCTGAATTTCTCTTTTGTAATTTTATTTTAAAACCTCCCTGCAGTTTTGTTTCAAACCACTTCCAGTATTATCATATTCATCTTCTAATAAGGACTGGTTTTTAGAGGAGAGTCGCTTAAGTCATCAGACTAATTTTGTCAGTCACCACAGGAAATTTAAGTTCCTGAAATATAAAATGATTTATAGGAAACTACTGTTTGTTAGATAATACCATGTTTATGCTGGCTTTCCAAGTCTGGTGTAAACTGCATTGTGTTATTCTAAATTATGAAGGAATCCGAGGAATCATTTCTGATGTTCTTAGCACGAAGCACCCCATGACACTATCCTGGTATTGGGAGAAAGGGATCAAGAATCTGAAAAAAAATTATCAGAAATCTTTGCATATTTAAATGTATTCTGACTTCTGTAGAATATCCCAAGTTCAAGATTACTTGTCGTTCTTTTTCGTTAAACTAAATTAATAGAAATTTCTTAATTTGATATGATGCGTACGTGGTTCTTTCCTCAAATATTTGAAATTTTTAAAAAAAGAAAAAGATTGAAACATTTAAATATGTAAATATGAATAAAGGAAAATTATCTAGGTATAGGTATTACGCGGATATTTTGCTGCGAGCCCAGCGTTTCCTCTTCCTGGTTGTTATTGGCGGTTATAGAACAGTCTCGCGGGAGGCAATCTGTGTTATAGCTGGAGTCAAACCAATAAATATCTTGGATAATGAGCGAAACGCTACATTTCAAAGGTAAATAACGTATAACGTCAGAACAAAAGCAGGAGATTGAACACCGGGGCCTTGCGTCTTGGCAGGTCAGGTGGGACAAATCCCCGAAAGGTTGCTACACGCATGAAACATTCCTATAGTGTCTGATTTAGGTGCGATTAGATGGGTCTCCGCCAATCGGTATATTACACAGTTTCTCTCCGGGCATGATGTCTTTCGGGCGACTTTGGCTAGGTTTTTTTTGATGGATTCGAGTCGTCAGTGCCCGGATTGCTGGACTGATGAAACAATTGACCGACCACGCCCTCAAAGTATGTCCCTGATACGAGGTTGAATGTTCACGAGCTGTTAGGGAACTTGAGAGAATACATTCCTTTCTGGATCTCCGTATTAACTGGATGATCCGCGGGGAATGGTCTATAGTGGCATGTTTTCTACATGACTACATGATGGGACCGGGTACGGGTGCGGGGTTTGTTTCCGGTTCCTGCGCGGACCGGAATGGAGGTTACGTTCCCCTTATTTGGTCTACTTATTGGGTATAGGTCTGAATTTCCATGTTACGTAAATAATTTGTTTGGTGTGAGTGTAGCACTGATTTGACTTTCAGTTATTTCGTTTTCTGAGGCATTCGCATCACGAATAGTGTTGCTAATTTTAGACTAGGCACGTGGTCTGCGCTTCCTCAGTCTCGGCTAGTTAGTTTGAGGGAATCATGTTAGGTTAGGTGTGAAGATGTCCGTTTGAGGCCTACGTGAATGTAAAAATTGGTTTGTATTTTACTGATGCAAATGTTTACCAAGGCATTTACACCGGTGACATCCCGGCCGAGGCCTGCCTGATGACTGAGATGTGATAAGATAGGGGGTCCAAAGACGACCTCCTCTAAAGCCCCTCAGGGCTCGGAACGGAGGGGATGTGTGGCGACCGGCAACACATAGTGGGTGTCCCGAACGAGGTTTGGTTGCCTTAGAACATTATCGAAAGCAATTCTCTACAGAGCCGGACCGAGCCCCGAACCTTGAAGGACACCCCTTTCCGCTGGAAATTTCGTTTCACCACCTTCTGACTTGCCCACCACGAATCTGTCTTTAAAATATTTGTGCAACACCTTTCGCAGTTATGCTGGTGTTCGTCTGGCGTTTACTTCACGAAATATAACTTCCCATGGCAAGTCATTAAACGCATTGCGTAGATCTAAAATCATGACCCCCTCCTATCTTTCTCGTCCTCCACGTTCCCTGCGTAGCTGATAGAATAATATTCATCACTCGCCCGATCGCATTAATTGCCGAACGTCCGAGCCGAAACCAAATTGGTCCTCCTGAAATCCCCATACCATCTCTACATCATCTTCGAAGTTAAGTCTTTCAAATAACTTCGCGAAGACAAAGTGATGTAAACGATATCTGTGCTTCGGTAGGACCACCATTCTTCCTCAGCATTACTTTTTCTTTTTTAATTTCTTTTTCCTGTTTAGCCTCCGGTAACTACCGTTCAGAGGATGATATGTATGAGTGTAAATGAAGTGTAGTCTTGTACATTCTCAGTTCGACCGTTTCTCAGATGTGTGGTTAATTGAAACCCAACTACCTAAGTACACCGATATCCACGATCTAGTATGCAAGGCCCAAATAAATAACTGGCTTTACTAGGACTTGAACACTGGAACTCTTGACTTCCAAATCTGCTGATTTGGGAAGACGCGTTCACCACTAGACCAGCCCGGTGGGTTTCCTCAGCATTACTAACCACGCACACCTCCACCGTTCAGGTATTCATTCCATCTCCAATATCATATTCATTGCATGCAATACCACACCAGCCACCGTCTCGGGCACAATTTTTACGACCTCCGGGGGATCCCATCCAGCTCTGGACTCTTCCCGCCTTTAATCAACTTAGCCACCTTACTCAGGTCCTGCAGCGAGAAAGTAACTATTAATTCCACCACAATCTCCTCCCTTTGAAAGACTCCATTCCTTTCGGAAAAGTTCGTCAACGCCTTCCTAAAGCTCATCTCGAATAGGAGGGGCAGCCTTCTTTCAAACCTTTTTGTGAGGATACCATAGGCGTCACCCCATGGATCAACTTCCACAGCATCACACACTTGTGCCACTTGGGTTTTATGGACACAGCAATTGATCCTAGAAGGTTCCTTCTCGCAAGTGTCTACCTTCCCACCTGATAAAGAGGTTTTTTTAAGACAGTATTAAAAGATGAAAATAAAGTATTAAAAGGTTCTATGCAGTTCCAAAAAGCAAGAACAACAGAGCTGAACTATCTGAAGAAAGAAACGAAGGAAAGATATATCAGAAAGAATGAAGAGGTACCGGGCAGATAGAAAAAAAAAGAAACAAAGGCAAATAAATAAATGATTTAATGTATTCCAAGGTGAACTATTCGAAAAAAATTAAAATAAATAGATTAAAACAATAAATGACACTTATTAGAAGTAATATATATTTGTATAAATACATAGATCAGATTAAGGGAAAATAAGTTGTAGTTTATTTTTTTAATTTGGCACCGATTTCATAATTTTAAAAATGTTGATTTTTAAAAAACAAATAGAATGTATAATGTTTACAATGTGGTATAGTTCTGTGGTAACATTTCAGGCTTTCATCTGAGAAGTTTTTATTCGAATCCAGGTCAAGAATTTTTCATATGCTACACATTTTCCTCACATCCTATTCTGATATAATCCCACGGCCGAGCTTTGAATTTATGTAATTAACAATCTAATTAAAATGGCTGTAGAAAAATAATAAAAAATAAATTAAATTCTTAATTTTAAAATCAATAATTTTTTGTTTGTTATGAAAGTGGAACAATAAATAGCTATCATTATTAGCCCGGTGGAAATTATGAATATATGCCATGTTTGATCGGGATTCGAACCAGGGACCTCGGCACAAAATGCCGAGACGGTACCTATTCGGCCATGGACGTTGGTAACAAAAATTAATAACCATTTTATAATTTAGTAAAACAGAATATTGTAAATAAATTTAAGGGTAATTATTGAATTCTTAAAAATTTTGGAAGCATTTCTTTTTTTGAAGTTCTATTGGTAAAAAAAGTAGGTCAACACAATTGTTAATATATAATTACTATTTGAATATATACGCATATTTGGCTTAATATCTCTAGAAAGGTTAAATGTATAATTTTAAAATTTGAGAAAACGGCTCATTAGTCTATTAAAGCTTCAATAAGAATTATAAGAATTTTATTTAGTTTCTAAGGGTAGATTATATATTTATTTATACTTTATATTTGCATTTTTAATTACTTTTTATTATTTATTAATTTTAGTAATAAAATAAAGGGATTATTAGTTAAAATTTAGCAGTAAAAAAACATACGTCATCGAACATACTGACCGTCAAAAAATCATATGAATTTTTATTTCTTAAATATTTATAAACAATAAGTAAGAAGGAGCAACAGCGACAAATAAGAGCAAGAAGAAAGAACATGCAACGAAAATAACAACAGTAATAATAATTATAAAATAAATTAATAAATTTTGTTACTGTAATTCATTATCATTCAATATCATAAAAGATATTAAAACACAATTATTTTCTATGCAAATAAATCGATACAGAAAATATTATCGATTATCCATTTAGAATCGCATATATGATTTTTTTTGTCCTTATAGTTTCAATTATCCATACATCTATATAATATATATATAAATGAATATCTGTATGTCTGTTATGCCTTCCTAAACCGTTCAACCAAGAACGATGAAACTTATCCATACATCTATATAATATATATATATATATATATATATATATATATATAATAAATATTTGTATGTCTGTTATGCCTTCCTAAACCGTTCAACCAAGAGCGATGAAACTTTGGGGTTGGACGCGTGCCAGGGAAGGTTTCTAAATTACTTTATATTATATTTCGAAAAATTGTATTTATGGTCCGATTTGCCTCATATTCAGCATACATGTTACTTACATGGAAAGAATTATCTCTGCAAAAAATGAACCCGCTAGATGGCGCTGGGGTTGAGATATTTAGAAAAATTATATTTATGGACCGATTTGGTTCGTATTCAGAATATGGAAATATTTGAAAAACTATACCCCCTAGTTGGAGCTGGTGTAGAGATATTTAGGAAACAAATATACAAGACTTTTATAGTAAAAGTAAACAAGACTTTTATACGACTATACTTTACTATACAAGACTTTTATACAAGTCTTGTATAGTAAAAGTAAAGTATCTTGTATAGTCTTGTAAAAGTCTTCTATATATAAAATGTCTTTATATATAAAGACATGTTCGTATGTGTGTCCGCTAAAGACCAAAAAACTAATGGACCGGTATACGCGTGGGCATAAGGGAAAAAGGGAAAACGGGAAGGAGAATAAGTGAAAGGTAAAATTTGTGAAGTTCAGTTTTTTAATTGTTTTATCAAATTTTCAATCGTGTTCATTTAAACTGTATATATATAGATAGATATATAATATATAGATAGATAGATAGCAATAGCGAAGCATTGCCGTAAATGCTAGTATATATTTTATATACAGCCTATGACACTCCCTGTAAGGATTCCAACTGACTTCGAAGGATTCCAACGAGGGGTCATACATCTAAATCGGTTCGGCCATTGAGCTGCTACGGTGGAACAAACATATATACACCTAAAAATATTACATTCGTTTTTGAGCAACCGTGTAAAATCATACATAAATACGTTAAATCGATGCAAGTTTTTTGTGAATTAATTTGTACACCTAACTCTACAAGTAAATAACACAGAGAAAACGTTGATTTTTACTTAATAAAAAATTGGAAAATGAAAGGTAGATAGAATATCGAAAGAAATTTATTTGGTGTATTATTTTTTTTAAGTATATTATTTTTACATTAACAGTAGTCTAATGAGTAGTTTTACTTATGTTTTAGTATATTATTTAATATACTAATATATATAATTTTTTTTTTTTTTTTGTCTTCAGTCATTTGACTGGTTTGATGCAGCTCTCCAAGATTCCCTATCTAGTGCTAGTCGTTTCATTTCAGTATACCCTCTACATCCTACATCCCTAACAATTTGTTTTACATATTCCAAACGTGGCCTGCCTACACAATTTTTCCGTTCTACCTGTCCTTCCAAAATTAAAGCGACTATTCCAGGATGCCTTAGTATGTGGCCTATAAGTCTGTCTCTTCTTTTAACTATATTTTTCCAAATGCTTCTTTCTTCATCTATTTGCCGCAATACCTCCTCATTTGTCACTTTATCCACCCATCTGATTTTTAACATTCTCCTATAGCACCACATTTCAAAAGCTTCTAACCTTTTCTTCTCAGATACTCCGATTGTCCAAGTTTCACTTCCATATAAAGCGACACTCCAAACATACACTTTCAAAAATCTTTTCCTGACATTTAAATTAATTTTTGATGTAAACAACTTATATTTCTTACTGAAGGCTCGTTTAGCTTGTGCTATTCGGGATTTTATATCGCTCCTGCTTCGTCCATCTTTAGTAATTCTACTTCCCAAATAACAAAATTCTTCTACCTCCATAATCTTTTCTCCTCCTATTTTCACATTCAGTGGTCCATCTTTGTTATTTCTACTACATTTCATTACTTTTGTTTTGTTCTTGTTTATTTTCATGCGATAGTTCTTGCGTAGGACTTCATCTATGCCGTTCATTGTTTCTTCTAAATCCTTTTTATTCTGGGCTAGAATTACTATATCATCAGCAAATCGTAGCATCTTTATCTTTTCACCTTGTACTGTTACTCCGATTCTAAATTGTTCTTTAACATCATTAACTGCTAGTTCCATGTAAAGATTAAAAAGTAACGGAGATAGAGAACATCCTTGTCGGACTCCCTTTCTTATTATGGCTTCTTTCTTATGTTCTTCAATTGTTACTGTTGCTGTTTGGTTCCTGTACATGTTAGCAATTGTTCTTCTATCTCTGTATTTGAACCCTAATTTTTTTAAAATGCTGAACATTTTATTCCAGTCTACGTTATCGAATGCCTTTTCTAGGTCTATAAACGCCAAGTATGTTGGTTTGTTTTTCTTTAATCTTCCTTCTACTATTAATCTGAGGCCTAAAATTGCTTCCCTTGTCCCTATACTTTTCCTGAAACCAAATTGGTCTTCTCCTAACACTTCCTCCACTCTCCTCTCAATTCTTCTGTATAGAATTCTAGTTAAGATTTTTGATGCATGACTAGTTAAACTAATTGTTCTGTATTCTTCACACTTATCTGCCCCTGATTTCTTTGGTATCATTACTATAACACTTTTTTTGAAGTCTGACGGAAATTCCCCTTTTTCATAAATATTACACACCAGTTTGTATAATCTATCAATCGCCTCCTCCCCTGCACTGCGCAGTAATTCTACAGGTATTCCGTCTATTCCAGGAGCTTTTCTGCCATTTAAATCTTTTAATGCTCTCTTAAATTCAGATCTCAGTATTGTTTCTCCCATTTCATCCTCCTCAACTTCCTCTTCTTCCTCTATAAAACCATTTTCTAATTCATTTCCTCCGTATAACTCTTCAATATATTCCACCCATCTATCGACTTTACCTTTCGTATTATATATAGGTGTACCATCTTTGTTTAACACATTATTAGATTTTAATTTATGTACCCCAAAATTTTCCTTAACTTTCCTGTATGCTCCGTCTATTTTACCAATGTTCATTTCTCTTTCCACTTCTGAACACTTTTCTTTAATCCACTCTTCTTTCGCCAGTTTGCACTTCCTGTTTATAGCATTTCTTAATTGCCGATAGTTCCTTTTACTTTCTTCATCACTAGCATTCTTATATTTTCTACGTTCATCCATCAGCTGCAATATATCGTCTGAAACCCAAGGTTTTCTACCAGTTCTCTTTATTCCGCCTAAGTTCGCTTCTGCTGATTTAAGAATTTCCTTTTTAACATTCTCCCATTCTTCTTCTACATTTTCTATCTTATCTTTTTTACTCAGACCTCTAGCGATGTCCTCCTCAAAAATCTTCTTTTCCTCCTCTTCCTCAAGCTTCTCTAAATTCCACCGATTCATCTGACACCTTTTCTTCAGGTTTTTAAACCCCAATCTACATTTCATTATCACCAAATTATGGTCGCTATCAATGTCTGCTCCAGGGTAAGTTTTGCAGTCCACGAGTTGATTTCTAAATCTTTGCTTAACCATGATATAATCTATCTGATACCTTGCAGTATCGCCTGGCTTTTTCCAAGTGTATATTCTTCTATTATAATTTTTAAATTGGGTGTTGGCAATTACTAAATTATACTTCGTGCAAAACTCTATAAGTCGGTCCCCTCTTTCATTCCTTTTGCCCAGCCCGTATTCACCCACTATATTTCCTTCCTTGCCTTTTCCAATGCTTGCATTCCAATCTCCAACTGTTATTAAATTTTCATCTCCTTTTACGTGTTTAATTGCTTCATCAATCTCTTCGTATACACATTCTACCTCATCATCATCATGGGCGCTTGTAGGCATATAGATGTTAACAATCGTTATCGGTTTAGGTTTTGATTTTATCCTTATTACAATGACTCTATCGCTATGCGTTTTGAAATACTCCACTCTCCTCCCTATCTTCTTGTTCATCACGAAACCTACTCCTGCCTGCCCATTATTTGACGCTGAGTTAATTACTCTAAAGTCACCCGACCAAAAGTCACCTTCCTCTTCCCACCGAACCTCACTAATTCCTATTATATCCACGTTTACCCTATCCATTTCCCTTTTTAAATTCTCTAGCCTACCAACCTTTTTTAAGCTTCTAACATTCCACGCTCCGACTCGTAGAATGTTATTTTTTACTTTTCTGGTGACCCCTTCCTTAGTAGTCCCCACCCGGAGATCCGAACGGGGGACTATTTTACCTCCGGAATATTTTACCAAGGAAGGCGCCTCCATTATTGCTTTTGAAAATGCAGAGCCACATTTTCTTGGAAAAAAAAAACAGCTGTAGTTTTCCATTGCTTTCAGCTGCGCAGTACTCAGAGGACTGAGTGATGTTGATACGGCCGTTTAAGTCGTCCTGACTCACGCCCCTAACAACTACTGAAAGAGCTGCTGCCCTCTTTCAGGAATCATTCCTTAGTCTGGCTCTCAACAGATACCTCTCCGATATGGTTGCACCTTCGGTCCAGCTACTCTGTATCCCTGAGCACTCAAGCCCCCTCACCAACGGCAAGGTCTCATGATCCATAGAGGAGGATATAATTTTAATTTATAATATAATTAAATATATAATTTTTATAAAACAAAAACACAATTAGGTCTGTTGTTCATTTTTTGTATAAAAATTTCAACATACCAAATTTGCTTTTTTCAGCTTACTACCCTGCTAAAAATTAAATAATTTTTCATTCATTTTATATATATAAAATCAAAGGAAACAATTTTTTTAACAAAATTAATCGACTATTTTGACTTCAGTTATTAATTTGCTTATTTTTTAAATTTATTTTACCATTAGAAATTTGTGATAAAATATATTACAAGTATTTTTTTTTAAATTTTATTTCTATTTCCGTTTCAATTTTTATGATGAACTAAAAATCTTTTAAGCCTTTTCCCATAGGGTAAAAATTTTTTAAACCTTCTTTACCACCAAAATCCAAAGAAAATTAAACCAACAAATTATCTTCTTGAAGAAATTTATTGAACATTTAATTAGGAGTGATCTTTAAGACTATTTAGTAATAAATACATTTTTTAAAGAATTGCTCTCAACTCAAAATTAAAATTTTACCTTTTTTCTTCTAATTAAAAAAAAATCTCATATAATTCTTTGTTGTAAAATATTTACCAAATTCTTGTAGTCAGCCTTTCTCGGTTTTCTTTTTCTTAAGCGCTCATAGATGCATACATTTTCCGCAACACGGTATTAAAAAACAATTCTCAACTCAGCCGGTTATTGTGCAACACTAAGAAAACTCAGGCGAGCTATCCAGAACCGCCGGCGAGGACGACTGATAGCCGGCGTAATGCTGCTTCACGACAACGCCCGACCTCACGTCTCCCGTCACCCAGGAACTTTTGACACACTTCGGGTGGATTGTTGGACTCCATTGTTACGGGAGGCGAAACGTGGTAAGGGGATACTGCTGATCAATTTCATGAAATCTGAGACAACAATCAACTCAGACGGTTATTGTGCAACACTAAGAAAACTCAGGCGAGCTATCCAGAACCGCCGGCGAGGATGACTGATAGCCGACAACGCCTGACTGCTTCACGACAACGCCCGACCTCACGCCTCACGCCTCCCGTCAAACCCAGGAACTTTTGACACACTTTGGGTGGACTGTCATGCCCCACCCACCTTACAGTCCGGACCTCGCGCCTACTGATTATCACTTTTTCCCCAAGTTAAAGGATTAGTTAAAGGATTATTTTCTACGATTATGTAGAAAATAGAACAAAGTTTCTTTTTTCCAACGATGTAAATTTCTATGAGAGTAAACAGTGTTGTCTATTTGTAAAATTGATGGGAATCTTATTTCTGGATCTACCCTCGTATATATCTATATATATATATAAAGTTATCTAATAAAGTTGTAATATAACTCTTATAGCAATTTTAATCATTATAGAGAGAAAAGGTTATATCATTGATAACTTCTGATATTTTTTTGTTATTATTGTTATTGAATTATTATTTATTGTAAATTTTATTTAGAATTGGAGGTTAATAATTTATTGATAAATCAACAAATTTAAATTAAAAAAAGGACACGAAGGCTTCCTCTTATAACATCCAAATATTTCATTAATTAAAATTTTATTTGGCTATAACACTGGAACCAATGAAAATAAGTATCACTTTTAATATATCATTGAAACGCTCTCAATGAGAGCTTATTACTTCATTTCTTTTTTGGATTTTAGGCTTTTTGGACACTTTTGGTCCGGTCGATTGCAATCAACAGGAAGGTGCACAACTAGATGTTACAACAGTCCTAAATCCAAAATTTCAATGTCCTACGGCTAATCGTTTTTTAATTATACGAGATACGTACGTACAGACGTCACGCCGAAACTAGTCAAAATGGATATTTCCGTTGAAATCTGGAAACCGAAATTTTTTGCGATCACAATACTTCCTTTACTTCTTACAAAGAAGTAAAAACAAAGAAAAAAATTTCTGTTTAGCCTCCGGAACCACCGTATGAGGATGATAAGTATTAATGTAGATGAAGTCTTGTACAGTCTGAGGTCGACCATTCCTGAGATGTATGGTTAATTGAAAACCAACTACCAGAGAACAGAGACAACCACGATCTAGTATTCAAATCCGTATAAAAAAAAATATGCCTTTACAAGGATTTGTAGTTAGATTGTATGAAGAATAAAGTTAAGAAAATATTTTCTAAATGTATATATGTAAAGTTTTCTCTAAATCTAAATCTCCCTCATAAAGACTATAAAATACGAAAAAAGAATTTTTCAAAAAACGTTTCTGTATTTTAGGTCCGTGGTTTATACACCCACCGGGTTGGTCTAGTGGTAAACTCGTCATTGCAATTCGGCTGATTTCGAAGTCAAGAGTTCTAAAGTTCAAATAATAGTAAAGGCAGTTACTTTTATACATATTTGAATACTCGATATAGGTGTTCTTTGGTGGTATAAACTTTAAGAACTTTTTAAAAAAATATTTAAACCGACGGGAGATAAGAGGAAAACAACAAAACCATACATTTCATTTATTTATGATGTGGGGGTTAATTTTTTGGAAAAAATTTGGATTATTATTATTTGCCTTGTAGGTACCGAATTCATTTTAATAATTTTTTTCTAAAATTCCTCTGATGAAAATCAAAATTTGCTTTTTCACGATTTGCCCCATTTCTTTAACGACTTATGAAAAATAAAAATTAATATGATCATTCCCCAATATATAGAAATATTTGAGTCAAATTTAAAGAAAATAGTTTTTTCAATTCTGAGCTATTTTATTAAAACAGTGCTATATACGAACGCATACATATCTTTTTTTTTTGCTGTAAATTAACTAATTTGATTATAAAACGTAAAGATTTGCAAAAAAAATCGATCCCAATTTTTAACATGATCACTACACATTCCCCTTTAATATAATTATTATTCTAGTTATATTCGCTGAGAAAATAAATTTTCTTGTTACTAAATCATCCTTATTTTTATTGTTTTGCCATAGAGATTATTAAATAAATAGGAAAGATTATTTTAAGAAGAAAAAAATTTCCAGTTTCAATAACAACTTAAGCAGCTTATTTTGACGTCAATTATTTTTCTATTTGATAAACTGTAAAAATAGATTCTTAAATAGATTTTAAACCTTTTTAAACAGATTACGTTAAATTTAAAGTTTTTTTTTTGTCTTCAGTCATTTGACTGGTTTGATGCAGCTCTCCAAGATTCCCTATCTAGTGCTAGTCGTTTCATTTCGGTATACCCTCTGCATCCTACATCCCTAACAATTTGTTTTACATATTCCAAACGTGGCCTGTCTACACAATTTTTTCCTTCTACCTGTCCTTCCAATATTAAAGCGACTATTCCAGGATGCCTTAGTATGTGGCCTATAAGTCTGTCTCTTCTTTTAACTATATTTTTCCAAATGCTTCTTTCTTCATCTATTTGCCGCAGTACCTCTTCATTTGTCACTTTATCCACCCATCTGATAAACGGTGACATAGTAATTATGCTACAGTAACACTGCGAATTATTTTATAAGCTAAGAAAAATCAAAATCATCCTCCATGAATGGTTTATGTACATGCAAGTCATTAAACGATTTGCGATGTATGTACATTTTTAAACACAAAATTCAGCAAATATAAGGAAACAAAAAGCAAATCTAAGATTAAAATTTTATTCCGGTTTCTATCCGGTCCCCTACAGAGAATCAAGTCACCGTGGTATATTTTTAACTCGGTTATCTAATTTTAAAAATTCCAATCGCTGAAGTAATAGCGTAGATTTCCCGGAAAATATATTAGTTAAAATAAAAATATATTACAAAGCACCTTAAACCTGTTGATATTTGCGTAGAGTATGTCACCGGCATCCCACAGATTACTTCAAAAGAAATTAAATTTTCGATTTAACACTACGTATGTATATTTTTAAAACTACACATATATAATATAATAAACAAGACGTAATTTACTTACAAACATAATCTTTATTCATCTCTCGGGTTAACCGATCGCTTATATAAAGTAAATTCGCAACGTTTCAGTTAGAATTTCAAGTGACAATATATATTCATACAAACATCATACAAAATTCTCTTACATACTAAGAAATTGACTGATCTACCCGTCCTAAAAAACAATATTTGTTCCCATTACACGGAATGCTGTATACTACGTTGGCTTGTTGAGAAATCGTTTTGTAGCAATTTTTTAATCTTTTCTGACAGATCTGTGACATATCGTAATGCAACATATTTCTTACTCTTATTATTTTTATTAGGATAGATGACTGATATAATATTATAGGGTTTATGAATTGTATTTTACAATTTTTATTTATGATATTTTCAGAATATTATTTATTAATAGCTCTTTTGCTTCTTTTGTATGTACTGGTCTATCTTAGGGGATTGTAAATTTTATTACTCTGTTTGCAAGATTCTTCACTATTGAATTTTTATGTGATATTCGTTGTGTCGATAGGAAAGTTAGATATCTGCCTGAAGATGTTGGTATACCATTTTGTTGATATTTTCTTTTCTCAACTTTCTTTGTAAATTGTATATGTTCATTAAATAGGTTAAATTCTTTTAATATTAAATCAATATCCTGTTCGTGTATACATACTAACGTATCTTTTATAGAATGAGACCTTAGTATTTAATTTTTCTAATTCTTTATTTTCTAAATATTTCATAGTTAGGTTTGCTAAGCAGGCTGAGATTGGTGACGCCATCGCTAAACCGTGGCACTGTTCGTATAATTTATTTTTAAATTTAAAATCCATATTATCTATGCAAATAATACATTCTAAATTTAGTTATTCTTTCAACTTCACTTTCTATATTTGCTTTCTATATGCTTAAATCACTAAATTCTTCAGAGTGGTGGTATATAATGAAATCACATCCAACGAAATTTATTTGTGATGTGTGGATATTATTTGCTTGTTAATAAATGTTTGCAGTTCCCATGAATCTTTGATGTTGTATTTATTTTTTCCCATTATTTGTTGTAATATTTAACCAAAAGTTTGGTTAAATATTACGTGATGAACGTCGGACTTTATATGCAGTCTACTATACAGGTATTCTAGGATAATCATTTTTATGTAATTTTATTGGACCGTACATTCTTGACAGTATCGCGTTGTTGACACATATTAATTTCGCTTCTTTTCTTCTATACCCGTGTACAGACAATTTTATTGGAGATTTTATTATTTCTAGCTGTAATGTACGGGTCGGATCCCTTTTTATTTCTCTGTATGTGGTTTTATCATTCAATATATTTTCCATTTTTGTTGAATAATAATCATTGTCCATGATAACAGTTTTATTGATTTTACAGATTAAAAATTATAATTTTATCTATTAAAGCTGTATGAATTTTTGTTTGTTTTTAATGCCGAATGACGATATTTTACATTAATTTTTCCGCTTCCGCGTTTACTGTTTACTGTTTACTTTTTACATATTTGTATTGCCTTCCATATGTTATTATGTATTTTATTTTTCTTCCTCACTGTCAATATTTCTAATGGCATTTTCAATATTTATAATAAAATTTTTTGTAGGCAATGATTTGTGTGTGTTTGTGTCTTGCTCGAGATTATTTAATGTTAGTTGTACCGCAAATTTAGGTCGTAACGATAAACTTTTAATTACATATTCAGGAACTGGTAATGTTGATAAATTTTTGTACCTATTTTTCGTTCTATTAGCGAAGTTAGATTTGCTCTACCTATTTCTAAAGCGGTTGAATTTTTTATTTTTTTAATGAATTTTTTAACTATACTCGCATTTTTGTTCTTCCCAAATTATAAAACTCTCAACAAATCGTATGGGGAAACTATCCTTTAAGGTATTTATCTCGTTTATAAATATATATTTAGTTAATATCCTTTTCAATCTGTATTGCATCTTTTATTAGCAAATTTAGAAATTTTGACTTAAAATTATATACGACATTTTTCTCCATTATCTTTGTTTTGGAATTCAATATATGCTTTTGAATTCATTCTCTTCTATACAATTATTAATTTTTTATCGTGAAGTTACCAGTTTTATCCGACCTTATAATCATGGTTTTAAATTTTAATAACTTCTGTTTCAAATCAATTATAAATTTCATATTGATAAAACTTCGGTTTTTATATAATTGTTTAATCTTCTTGTTTAACATTTTATTAGTATTATGTTTTTTTATTGTTTCTAATCATCTTCTTCCATATCATCATCATCATCATTCATATAATCCAAATTAATTTCTGTATCTATTATAATATTCTTTAATAATATAGTTTCTTCACATGAATGATATTACCTCATCATTTTTATGTTTAAATTGGATGTTAGTCATTTTGATAAATTTATCATCATTTTTTTCTCTATTTCACCGATTTCATTCGGTTTATCACAATCCATATTTCTTACCCAGAAAATTTAATTTTCAATAAATTATGGATTTTCATATCGTGTCAATGTTGAATTCTTTGTTTCAAAATTCCTAATTTAACTTGATTCCGGATTTCATTGAAAATCAATAAAACAAAAGAAATTAACAATATTAAGCCATTTTAAGTAATATTATTAAGTAATTTTGTTACGATTTAAAAAAAAGAGAAATATAATTTTTATAATAGTCTATTATATATAATTGTTTGTTTTAAAAAACAAAAACAATTCATTGAAAATTTAATTATTAATAATATATATTAAATATCAATTATAATTATTACTACGATTAGAATTTATAAATTTAAAAAAAATTCATATACTGAAAAAGCCGGTGTAGGTTTTTCTATAAAATGTACTGTCAACAGCATGTACTGTCTTACTCTAGCGAAGAAAACCAGTACTAAATTTCTACGTAAAAGAGAAAATTAATTATTTTAACATATATTAATAAAAAAAGGTAACTTTAATAGTTTACATGTCAAATTTCAGTTAAAAAAAATTTTATTGGAAGGATAAGTATTATTTTAACTAAATATTTGACATACTAATGTTTCTTAATTACAATGTTGAAACTTCTCAAAAGTAAAAACATTGACATTTCTGTATGGTTGTTGAATAAACAAAACAAATTTTGCATTTACACCCGGTACCTACTCCGGAAATTATCGGGGGGGGATAGCAGCATTGCACGGCGCTGTTATTTCATCTCCCCGAGTCGAGGTTAAAATCCACAAAACAATTTTTGGAAAGGGGAACGGCGTGCCGTTCCCGCATTTATAAGATGTATGTTAAGAAGACATTCAACAGGATACATTACATCCTTATAAATATCAATTTGTTAATACTGGAGAGGTAAAATGTCTCTCCCCTTCAGTATCTCTTATTTTTTCAATCGCATTCAGAATGCGGATTCCATTTCAGCGGGCGAGGTTTAAAGTCTAACCTAATTTTTGCCGTTCCCCTTCGGGGAACGGCAATGTATAAGATGTGATATTATGAAAATGATATATATGTATTTCAACATCAATTTGTTTAATACTGGAGAAGTATCTCTATCATCTTTTTCAGGAATCAAAAGAAATAATTGGTCCGAATAAAGATAAATCCTCTCCCTATCATAATCATAACCAGTACTATAAATTAATTCTAATGATGCGCATGCTCTCCTCTCCTCATCCTTCACATGTTTAGCGAGCGGTTCATCTCTCTTCATAATTGTGTTCGACTCGATGTGTTATACCACACCACCAGCTGAAAGAAATGTCCTTGATTCCTTATAAACGTTTTATCGGTTGAATTCGATTTTTAAGGAAACTTAGTAGCAGCCAACCTCACTTCTTTTATGGTTCAATAAAAAAATTTCAGTCTCTTCACCTGACCTTACACGCAATTGCGTCTCGGGATTGAAGATCTAAATGCGGCGATTCCTTCCTAAACCGTTGATCCGATAACGATGAAACTTGGGGAACGGTTGGACGCATGCTAGGGAGGTTTTCAAAATTAGTTTGGACCCGCTAGGTTGCGCTGCGTTGAGATATTCGATAAATTGTATTTATGGCCCGATTTGCCTCATTCAGATAACATGCTACTTACATAGAAAGATTTATCTCTGCAAAAAATGAACCCGCTAGATGGCGCTGGGGTTGACATTAGAAAAATTATATTTATGGACCGATGTGGTTCATATTCAGAATATGAATAAGAAATATTTCTGCAAAAACTATACCCGCTAGTTGGGGCCGGTGTCAAGATATTTACGAAACAAACAAACAAACAGACTTTTTTATTCTATATAAAGGCATGTTTGCATGTGTGTTCGGAAAAGGCCAAAAAGCTAATGAACCGATTTTCGCGCGAGCAAAAGGACAAAAGGAGAAAATGGAAAACGGGGGAAAGGGGAAAAGGTGGAAAGACTAAAGGAGATAACTGGAGAGTAAAGGGTAAAAAAGAAACTGCAAGATGGTCGAGGGAGAAGGGCGAAAGGGAGAGAGGAAGGGGTGAATATGTTAAAGGTAAAATTTGTGTAGCAGCATTGCAGCCGGCTGCGATTCCATCTCAGCGGGTGAGGTTTAAACCACACAAAGTCTAGTCTAAACTAAGATTTGGGATGGGGAACGGCACGCCGTCCCCCGCATTTATAAGATGGATTTTATGAAAATATTTATAAGGATATATATATATATATAACCTAATTATCAATTTTTTTAATACTGGAGAGGGAAAACCCCTTTTATCTTTTATCTTTTACAGGAATCGATTCTTCCGATAGGAATCGAAAGATATAATCATTCGTCCGAATAAATATTCTTTTCCTTCCCATCATAACCAGTACTGTAAATAAATTCTAATGATGCGCATGCTCCTCTCCTCCTCTTCTTTCACATGTTTAGCCGGTTCATCTCAATTGATGTTATACCACACCACCTGCTAAAATGTCCTCGATTACTTAAGTAAACATTTATAGGTTGAATACGAATTTTAAGGAAACTTAGTAGCCTCTTCACCTGACCTTACACGCAATTGCGTCCCGGGATTGAAGCGATCTAAACCGGCGATTCAGCCCCTGATGGTTCAGGCGTGAACAAAAAAAAAAGCTAAGTGAGCCAGCGCGCGAGTCGCAAGTTTGTGATATGTGCGAAGTTATCGCCGTACATATACTCGTAATTACATACTACTAGTAATAATTTTTCGAAAGGGCGAACGGCGTACGTTGTTATAAAATGGAAATTTATAAATTAGTTATAAAGAAACATATATATATATATATATATATATATATATATATGAATGTTTGTCTGTCGTCTTTTACCTTCTTAAACCGTTCATCCGACAGCGAAGAAACTTTGGGGAACGGTTGGACGCATGCCAGGAAAGGATTCAGAATTAGTTTGGATCCGCTAGATAGCGCTGGTGTTGCCATATTAGAAAAGTTATATTTATGGCCCGATGTGGTTCATATTCAGAATATGAATTAGAAATATTTTTGAAAAAACTATATTCGCTATGTGGGGCCTGTATATATATATATATATATATATATATAAAAGGCATGTTTGTATGTGTGTCCGGTAAAGGCCAAAAAACTAATGGACCGATTTTTGCGCCGGCAAAATGGGAAAACTGGAAAGGGTAAAAATAAACTTTGAGAGGGGTGAGGAAGAAGTATGAAAGGGAGAAGTTGTAAAGGGAAAAGGGGAAGGAGAATATGTGGAAGGTAAAATTTGGGAAGTTCAGTTTAATTATTTATCAAATTTTCAATTGTGTTCATTTAAACTCTCTCCTCTCTCTGTCTCGGTCTCACTCTCTCTTTCTCATCTACATTTCTGCATGGTTGTTGAATAAACAAAAGAATTTTTCAATTTACTCCCGGTACCAACTCCGGAATGCGATTCCATTTCAGCGGGTGGGGTTTAAAGTCTAACCTAATTTTTGGGAAGGGGAACGGCGTCCCGTTCCCCGCAATTTATGAGGATATATGTATATCCTTATAAATATCAATTTGCTTAATACTAGAGAGGTAAAATCCCCTTCAGTATCTATCACCTTTTTCAGGAATCGAAAGAAATAATCGTCCGAATAAAGATTCTTTCCATATCATAACCAGCACTGTAAATTAATTCTAATGATGCGCATGCTCCTCTCCTCTCCTCTTCTTTCACATGTTTAGCCGGTTCCTCTCTCTTCATACTTCTGTTTGACTCAATTGATGTTATACCACACCACCTGCTAAAATTGCCTCGATTACTTAAGTAAACATTTATAGGTTGTATACGAATTTTAAGGAAACTTAGTAGCCTCTTCACCTGACCTTACACGCAATTGCGTCCCGGGATTGAAGCGATCTAAACCGGCGATTCAGCCCCTGATGGTCCAGGCGTGAACAAAAAAAAAAGCTAAGTGAGCCAGCGCGCGAGTCTCAAGCTTGTGATATGTGCGATGTTATCGCCGTACATATACTCGTAATTGCATACTACTAGTAATAACTTTTCGAAAGGGCGAAGGGCGTACGCTGTTCCCTGAAATTTAGAAAATGGAAATTTATAAATTAATTATAAAGAAACATATCTATATATATATATATAAAAATGAATGTTTGTCTGTCTGTATGTTTCTAATGCCTTCCTACCGTTCATCCAATAGCGATGAAACTTTGGGGAACGGTTTGACGCATGCCAGGGAAAGTTTCAGAATTAGTTTGGATCCGCTAGGTGGCGCTGGCGTCGAGATATTTCGAAAAATTGTATTTATGGTTCGATTTGCCTAATTTAGAATACATTACTTACATGCAAAGATTTATCTCTGCTACAACTGAACCCGCTAGATGCGCGGGGTTTGAGATATTAGAAATGTAAAGGGGAACGACGTAGGATGTTCCCCGAAATTTATAAAGTGTATTAATTACTTTTCATCGTATCCCTTATAAATGACAATTTGTGTAGTACTGGTGGGATAAATGTTTCTTTTTCGGGAATCGATTCTTTCGATACGATTCTCAGAAAGGATCGTGTCACCGAATCTTAAACCTATAAAAGTAAATATAAAAAATTACACTTGCTTCACTACGTCGCACAAACCTCTGTAGATATTTTTTTCTAAACCAGAATCTTCTCGATGTCATGTTATTTGGTTTTCGGTAGGGTTGAATGAAATTACACATACTTACGACCTCTCCTGTTAACGGTGGATATCGCGATGTTGATGTTGGTATCCAGGATAGCCGCTTGTCATATTCCAGGCGTGGAAACTCCAAGCGCTCGATTTTTGAGTTTGCGACTGCGTTCGTTCTGTTCCCCGGGCACTTTTGAAAGATGTTGTTTGCACTATCTCCTCTTCCCGTATCCTTAGAAATATGTGAATCGTGTAGTGCTGCAAAAGTAAAGATAAATTTAGTTCGCTCTTGTGTTCGTATATACGTTATTTTCTAGTGTGATATCTGTACTTGAAAAATTTCCTTAGTAAGATGCTTGTATGGCAGTAGTAATAGAGGGCAAGTACTAATCATAATTTGTGCAAGTACTACATTATACAAGGAATGTTCGGTTTAACTTACCGCATCGTTACAGCATTTAAAAAAAAGAAGAACAGTTTTTACAGTCTAACAAAAATTTAATTGCAATGAAATATATTCATCTCTTTCATCCACCGATTTTTTTTTAATAATTTTTATTTAATTTATTTTCTGCAGAAAAATATTTAAAAAAAGATAGATATTGACCTCACTCTTTTCTGTCGGTTATCGATAATTTTTTATTTTTGAATCGTGAATCGTGTAAAATTTTCATAAAAAATTTGTTTATAACTACAAATATTACGAAAAATGTTAAATACCAGCTGAACTCATCACGATCGCAATACAAGAATAAAATTTCAATTAACTCCTGGGAAGAGGTAGTCTGGGGTACAGGAATTCTCCTGGTAGCTCATTAATTCCAGAAATCATCAGTCGATAACGCTAGTGATATAGTATTTATATGATAAGTTTCCTAATTGGTCGACTAGTGTGCTGTATCTGTGTTCATTTTGTTTACAGATATTATTTGGGGTACGGCTGTACCCTGTGTGTTGTAACGTTTGCGTGGTAAATAATTCTCCTTATTATGTATATTACTACAAATTATGATTATATATTGACTATAATGATTTCTTGATACTTTTCTCATACTGTCCACCTAAAAAAATAAGAAAATTGTTTTATTATTATCTTCAATGCATCCGGTGCAGTAAGCTTCCAGAAATTATTGAATTGTTACAATGCCACTAAAGCTGTTTTTGTTGATACTTTAGACCGGTTGTGCCGCACACATACGTGCGCAAGGAAAACAAACCGCTGGCCCTTCAAATTATTCTACAATATTTTAGACATTGCTGGAGTCGACTATTGATATTATTAAAAGGGTCAAAACATCGAAGTAAAGAAAAAATTAAAAATAGAAGAAACTTTATAAAAAGCCTCGCTTGGGAACTTGTGAGACCACGCGAGCTGGAAAGATTAAACGGTCCAATCTTACGATCTGAACTTCTCTCTCTGCCGATACAAATCTTAGAAATTCATACACCGAGTGAAGTAACTACAACTAAGGAAGCAGGCTGGAAGATGTTTTTCCTGTGACCGAAAAAAAATCGAAAAAGCCACACACAATGTAACCCTACCAGCACTTATGCTCTCAACGAGGACTTATTACTACTGCAGTTAAGAAAAACTCCAAAAGTTTCAAAATTGAACGCTTTATTTAGAGGTCTGACTGTAAATACATTTTTGGCCCGGTCGATTGCAATCAAAAGAGTATATGCACAATTAGATGTTACGAAAGGATTAAATATAAAATTTTAATATTCTACGACTAATCGTTTTTGAGTTATGTCGATACATAGATGTCAGGCCTGAACTAGTCAATATGAATTCAGGCATGGTGAAAGTGGATATTTCCGTTGAAATCTGAAAACCGAAATTTTTCGCGATCACACTACTTCCTTTACTTCGTACAAGGAAGTAAAAGAGGGTTTGTAAAAAAAATTATTTTTACCGAATTTTACTTTAAAAATTTCTATATTTAATTTCAGTTTCCATACAGTTTTCATCTTATAACTAATTTTATATATATATATATTTATATTTTAATGTAGAAGTAGAACTTTCTACATTTTATTTTTTCGGTTGTAAATTTAGGATACAACGAAGGAAATGGCAAATATGTTTAATACGAATATCCGACAAAAAAAGTCTGAAATATTTTTAAAAGTTTATGCATTACAATAGTAAAAAATTATCAAAAGTTTTTTTAACTTTTAATACTAAGAATAAATCACAACTTCTACATAAAAATATGTGTGATTTCACATGTAATTTAATCGTATTAATGTATAAAATCATTTAATGTATAAGTTTAAAGCTCCTGAAGTTGCTTTTTTGTCGCCTCAAATGTTTTAAATAGCTTAGTTTTTTCGTCGTAGGAGGGAAACCCTTGCGGGCCTACCACTAAACCCCCTCTCACACAACATGGATTGCCGGGGTATTATCACAGATCCCTGTGTATCTTTTCTCCATTCACACCTCCATTGGTGGCCCTACACCTCGAACTCATCAGGATCCTACGTTTTGTTTTTTTTATTAACCTTCACCTTGCGGCCGGGAACCTGTCCAAGGATGACTCAGAGGTAATTATTCACTCCTGGACATCTTCCACCATCTTTTTCGGACGATCTTAACCAACTTAGCAGACCACGTGCCGTGATGGTTCTGTTTGTAGTATAGTCCCGATGATGTTCTCTGACGAAATAAAAAATATCAAAAACACGAAGTAATAAGCCTATTTATCAACCTATTTTTTCAAAAATATTCTGGGCAATATATAACTATTGATAGATTAATAAGACAAAAACATTCGTAAAAAATAAAAATCATGTACTTTTACTGCTTGTAATGTGTTAATTAAATTAAAAATCGGTAACTTAGGCGAAAGGAAAACTTTACTAAAAACATAAAAAGACATAAGTGATATATACTTGTAAATCAATTACTTTTTGTTATGGTGAATGTAAAATTTATTATTATTATTATTATTCATAATTGTAGTGTGGAAAGCAATAACACTTAAATTTATTCGGAAACTATCGCACCGTAAAGAGCTAGCGGACTTCTGCAAGAAATTCGTGCGCTTGCCAAAATCATAATTTTAGTGACCGTAATCCTTAAAACATTTATGAACGTGTTGCATTCTTCCTCATCCCTATTTTCATTTCTTCTTTCAGTACCACCGTTAGACACTTATGTAAATATGTTTACTTTTTGAATAAAAAAGTTAATAACGAGCTCTGAATAAGGCAGAGGAAGAGAATTACGCATAAACGCATTTATAATCAATGTTTTAACAGAAAAAAATTAAAAGAAAAGATTAAGCGGGCGAGATGAAAACTATTGTCGGTACACATTTAACAGGGCAATTGAGTTCCTCCTCGCTGTTCTAAAGCGAGAGTTCCTCGATGTAACACGAGAGCCAAAGAAAAGGTCAAGAGTAAAAAAATGTAGAATCCAATTCCAATTTAGATTTGTCACAGACGTCAAATCCTTCAATCTTGTCAAGGTACGTACGCTATTCTCAAGAGGTGAAAATTTAATATCCCAATACTCTAACCATATATATATATATATATATATATATATATATATCCATCAAGAAATAAAATACTTTTATACGTCGAACAAATTTTATTAAGAGCTTTTATCTAATTCCTATCTACCTCGTTTAAAGCACTATGTCTTATCGATTCAAATTGGACTGTTTGAATAAAAAAAGGATTGAATAGCGTAATCGATTCGTTATTTAAATTACAGTAAAGTAACAATTCTTGCTTCATTGGATGACTGTTCCCATCTGTTTTCTGAATTTCGTGCACTTGATACACGTAATATTTCCCAGATTCCCAATCGAAAAAATACACGAGCATGAAAATAAAATAAAAGTATTAATACATATTACTATATATATATATATATATATATATATATATATATATTAACTTACTTAAAATTAACTTACTAAAACACATTACATGTTTTCTATTATCATACATGTATGTTTGTTTATGCGTACATTTCATACACGTTTTCTATTCAAAAAAAAGATTTTAACCCTTTTATATAAAACGTATTTTTAAATTAATTATTATTCTTCAAGTAAGTTTTGTTTTAATAATAAAAAATTTTGCTCTTTGATCTGTTTTTAAATACATTTAGAGTACTCGAACGTAGAGATAAAATTTTTTCTGGTTACTAATTTCGCATATATATCTATTTGAATAGGAAAATTATTAAAGCATAATGTAAAATGTTTTTTTTTCTTTTTGTCTAAATTATTAATCACCACATAAACTTTTGAAGCTTGTACATTGTTAGATGGAAATTGAATTTTATAGCGTATGTAAAACGCCTGACTGGATTCGAACTCGGGATCCCCGGATGAAAGGCTAAAATGTTACCGCCCCGCCATGGAGATCTTTACCTTTAATTATTTTCAAATCGACATATAGAGTGTAACCGTAGAATTGAAACGAGTGTTTGATACGTTCAAGGTATGAATTTTTTTTATACGTTTCTTAAAGTCTATAAGCACTCAAGTCGTACTTATCTATTTATTTAATTTGCAAGCACTTAGTATCTTTTTTCTTCAAAGAGTCAATTTTCAGTCGTTTTCAGATTTTTAATTTAAATTATTTCCTACAGTAAATTATTCTACTTGTATGAAATCATTTTACTTAGTTCTTTGATTTAATTCTCCGCTTCATAAATTTTAAAGTAAATTTAGCTTGACGTGGAAAAAATAATATTATATATAATAAAAAATATATTTATAAATATAAATAAATATCCATTCCTTTCTTATGACCTGCGTGACAGTTTTTAAAGTCATCTACTCTGAATCGACTCCCTTGCTGTAGGTGTCCGTATGAAGATACATTGTTTCCGTTGTCTCTGAGTTTCTTAATACGGTAATTGCGCTTAATCATGTAATGTAAAATTTTCCATGGAAACAGAAAATAACTATTGTTTAAATTTTTTAGACGTACAAATATACAATAATAAAATAAAATTACAAATATTTCGTAAACCTTCTTCAAACTTTACAATAATTAACTATAATCCATTTCATCCACGGTCCCAAAATATGGCTGTTTTTAATGCGTTCTTATATGGAGGAATACATTATATAAAATACGCTCAAGTTTCTCTAAATAAAGAAATTGAAATAATTAAAAATACTGCTCGTACAAATGGATATAATAGTAATACAGTAAATAAATTATATGATGGAATAAATAATAAAATTAATACGATAAACAATATAAAATTATTATCCGAACAAACTGAAAAAATGTATATAAAAAATTAATACAACGCCATATAGTCCAAAAATTCGAACATTTTACAAAAGAAAATTAACATAAAGCCGGCCTACACTACAAATAATAAATAAATAAAATATATTAATAATAATTATAACAAACATTAAATAATAACAATTCTAAATTTAATAAACAAGGTTTGATACATATTGCTATGACCAACCATAATTTTTTTGTACGCGCAAAAGGACACATTAATAGCGTTACAAAAATTTTTAAAGATTTTTAAGATACTTTTTTAGATTTTTATACTTTTTAGTCATACATTAATCAAATTATTATCATACATTGCACGAGTTTAATTAGTAGGTTAATTTGGATTTCAAAAGATAACATCGTATATTGAAATTTCTAATATATTCATAAAATATCAAACAAATTTTCAATCAAGCATTTACTTTCTTTCTTTCTTTTTCCTGTTTAGCCTCCGGTAACTACCGTTTAGAGGATTCTTCAGAGGATTATATGTAATGAGTGTAAATGAAGTGTAAGGTCTTGTACATTCTCAGTTCGACCGTTCCTGAGATGTGTGGTTAATTAAAACCAGACCACCAAGGAACACCGGTATCCACGATCTATTATTCAAATCCGTGTAAAAATAACTGGCTTTAGTAGGACTTGAACGCTGGAACTCTCGTCTTCCAAATCAGTTGATTTGGAAAGACGCGTTCACCACTAGACCAACCCGGTCGGTTAATGAAGTATTTACGAGACAAAGTAATGAAACGGTGACGTTTTTGCACGGTGAAGCGGAAATACTTGCAAAAGTAATAGTGGAATATTGTATTGTCACCCGATCTTAGTAATTGTACAAAATTTCATCGATCGGCAATGTCAGGAAGTACGTTAAATTATGGATTTAAAATATGAGAACAAACATGAAAATAATTGAAAAAACATTGGGAATTAAAATAAAGCAAGTAATAATATACGTTGTTGTTTAAGTAAATGTAAAACAAGGATTAATAAAGTTACCGAATCAAATTGAACGGTTCGTAATAAATAAAAAATACATTACGCAACGAGCCTTTATGATAGCCGTTGCTGTACCGCACTAGCCTTGGCAAGTGTCGTAACCTTCTCCATCCTGTGATACAAATTCCAGCCGTTTAATTCAAACCTTATAATACAGCTGTAGAAAAGATTATAATTTAAATGAAAAGTGATAAAAATCAAGTTAAATGTAATGTTTAATATTACTAATGCTAAAGTGAGAATGTTATTGCTTTAGCTATCTATATTTATTTATTTGCGTACTTGTTAAATAAAGAATATTACGAGTAATTCTTTAAAAGAGCGATAAAATAATTTATTTTAAAGACTTTTTAATACATTTTTTTAAATCGCTTTTTCTTATGTATAACACTGTAATAAAGATAATGGTTTTTTTCAAATTTAATTAATAACAATAACTCTCTCTATGAATTATTAAACTGAAAGAGGGCAGCAACTCTTTCAGTAGTTCTTAAGGGCATAGGTCAGGAGGACTTAAACGGCCATATCAACATCACTCGATCTTCTGAGTACTGCGCAGCTGAAAGCAATGGAAAACTAAAGCAGTTGTTTTTTTCTAAGAAAATATAACTCTCTGCATTTTCATATAACAAAGATTATATGAAAATGCAAAGCTTCCTTGGTAAAATATTCCGGAGGTAAACTAGTTCCCCATTCGGATCCCCGGGTGGGGACTACTAAGGGAGGGGTCACCAGGAAATTAAAAAAATAAAATTCTACGAGTCGGAGCGTGGAATGTTAGAAGTCTAAAAAAAGGTTGGTAGGTTAGAAAATTTAAAGAGGGAAATGGATAGGTTAAAGGTAGATGGAGTAGGAATTAGCGAGGTTCGGTGGGAAGAGGAAAACAACTTTTGGTCACGTGATTTTAGAATAATTAACTCAGCTTCAAATAACGGGTAAACAGGGGTAGGTTTTGTAATGAACAAGAAGATTGGGAAGAGAGTAGAGTATTTCAAAATGCATAGTAGAAGTATAAAAAAGGGTGGTAGGTTAGAAAATTTAAAGAGGAAAATCAGAAGAATCCAGTTTAAAAATCATAATAGAAAAATATACAGGCGGAAAAAACCAGGTTATACTGCAAGGTATCAGATAGATTATATCATGGTTAAGCAAATATTTAGAAATCAACTCGTCGACTGCAAAGCTTACCCTCGTGCAAACATCGATAGCGACCGTAATTTACTAATAAAGAAATATAGATTGAGGTTTAAAATCCTGAAGAAAATGTATCAGATGAATCGGTGGAATTTAGAGAAGCTTGAGGAATAGGAGATAAAGAAGATTTTTGAGAACGACATCGCAAGAGGTCTGAGTAAAAAAGATAAGATAGAAAATGTAGAAAAAGAATGGGAGAATTTTAAAAAGGAAATCTTAAATCGGCAGAAACGAACTTAGGCGAGACAAAGAGAACCGGTAGAAAACTTTGGATATCAAAGGATATATTGCAGCCGATGGATGAACGTAAAAAATAAAAGAATGCTATTGATGAAGAAAGTAAAAGGAAAGATCGACAATCAAAAAATACTATAAACAGGAAGTGCAAACTAGCGAAGAAAAGTGGATTAAAGAAAAATGTTCAGAAGTGGAAACAGAAATGAACATTGGTAAAATAGACGGAGCATACAGGAAAGTTAAGGGAAATTTTGGGGTACATAAATTAAAATCTAATAATGTGTTAAACGAAGACGGTACACCGATTTATAATACGAAAGAAAAGGTCGATAGATGGATGGAATATATTGAAGAGTTATACGGAGAAAATGAATTAGAAAATGGTGTTGTAGAGGAAGAAGAGGAAGTTGAAAAGGATGAAATGGGAGAAACAATATTGAGATCTGAATTTAAGAGAGCATTAAAAGATTTGAACGGCAGAAAGGCGTCCTGGAATAGACGGAATACCTGTAGAATTACTGCGCAGTGCAGGTGAGGAAGCGATAGAGAGATTACCCAAACTGTTGTGTAATATTTACGAAAAAGAGGAAGTTCCGTCAGACTTCAAAAAGAGTGTTATAGTCATGATACCAGAGATACTCGGTTAAGACAAAAGAAGGTGACAGACTTTTTCGTTAAAAAATCAAACTAAGTTTACGTGATTCGATGCTGTTTACGTGACTGATTAGTGACTACTGTTGTTATTATAATAAATACAGTCAAATAAAATAATAAATAATAATATTGTTATAAAAATTTTTAATTCGTGGCTTATTTGCTATCAAGTCGTTATTGATATGGTTTTTTGCCCGAATTCAAGAACGAAACTTAAGGTCTCTGTTAACCGCAGATTCCGTTATCCAAGCCGGCAACACCCCCCCCTCAATCCCTCCAACAAATTACCTCGGCTAAGGCCCTACTGTATATATATATATTTTTATATATTTTTTTTTGTTTATTTAGTTCTAGCTAAATACAAAGACTACTTTGAAATTAAAATTTAATTTACTTTAAAGATTAAAATAATTTTTTTTAGTTTTTATTATTGAAAAAAAATTTTTTTCCATGTCTTTCAGGGTAATTAAAATTTTGATCCCTGTAATATAATTTTTCGCGGACCCAAAATAAGAAGTAATTTGTTTTATTACTATCATAAAAGTTATACTTTATTTTTTCAATATTTTTAAACAAATCTTTTTTAAATTTATTTATTTTTTCTTAAATATCACTTCTTTATTAAAAAAAACAAAACATTTTTACTAAATTGTTCCCACAGATTAAGAGAGCTCCTAAAATAAAAAAAGAGTTTATTTGAAACTGTTACGCTTAAATCTTATTTTGATAATTATTTAACTAACAAAAAAAAAAAAAAAAATAGTTTATTCGGAAGGCTTAACATTTTTTTAAATTTCGGAAAATTTGTATCTTACTTCTGTTTAAACGTTTATTATGAAAATAAAAATAAGACTTAATGATTGAATTGCAAAGATTTTTGATGAAGTCGGAAAGATTTTGCAATGAAAACTTTCTGCAAAGTATTGTGTACTTTTATATAAATTAAATTTCTACTTGCCAACAATTTAAAAAGTGTAAATCCTATTACTTTCGGAGCTGTTACTCCATCTTCAGGGATTTTCAAGGATTTTAATTTAAATTCAAATCAATAATCGTTTTTAAAATTAAACTGTTATGTTTATAATAGTCGGTCGTCAAGAATAAAATAAATTCGTACGTCGATAAGACAGTAACGTCATGTTTGTAAGATATTTGCGACTGTTATCTAAATAGTATACCGTTTAGGTATTTATAAAATATATTTAGATATTTTATAAAATATTGTGTACTTGATCGACCTAGCCGGGAAAGTCATGCGATAATTATCTTTTTTAATTATTTTTATTTTTTAACGTAATAAGATTACTTATATATTATTTAGTCTATCTACTATTATGTCTAGATTATTATGTCCATTGAGTAACTCTACTGATGAAGCAATCGTATATTTAGCTTTGTTAAAAAAAATGAATACTTGGAAATTTATGTTAGATGTAATTTGAAATTAAATCGTTAAAAACTGTTTTAAATAATTTAAATATTGTTTTCAGATTTCGTCAAACTGATTAACAAAGGTAATAAGTAAAATATATTATTTATTAGAAATTATCTTAAACAAATTCTTTTTTAAATATTTAAAAGAAATTTAAAAATCGTTAAGAACGGTTGTTATTTAAGGGTTTCCCATAATTTTTTTTTACATCAACTTCCTACTACTTTTTAACGTAATAAATATTTTAAAAGAAAAATAAATGGTCTATTGTAAAAATAAAACAACTTTTAAAAAATGGAGGTAGGATAAAAAATGAAAAATAAATTGAGGTAGACTTGAGAAGCTTTTTATTTTATTAAAGATTGTTAAAATGAATGAATGTATTAGGAAAAATTTCTGATTTCTGTGGTAGCGTCATGGCTTTTTATCTGAGGGTCCCGGGCTCGATTCCCATTCCGGTATGATATTTTTATACAATACAAATTTCTATTTTTATATTACCCAGGTTCAAACTTATTCGTAAAATTCTGCGGTGGATTAATTCATCCCTCCAAAAGTTATCAAGCTTCTCTAGAAGCGCTACAATTGATCGGCGAGTCAGATACGCATTCGAAATTAACCGTCTGAGTTTTCCATTCCGACGGGAGTCATCCAGAGAAACGTTGCCTCCCTACACCTCTTTCACATCGTGGTTGACTCCATAATTCGACGAGTTCAGGGCAAAAGAGGAATTAGTTTGATAGGATAGCTTTCTGACTTGATGTTTGCAGATAACGTGGCGATGACAGTGATGCTGAGGCCGCTGATATTCTATTTGATATCTCCCGCATTACCCGATCTTATAGCCTGAAAATAAATGCGGATAAGACACATTACTAACAACAGACGGCTCACGCGCCATCGTCTAACTGGATGGTATGCAAGTTTAACAAGTGCAATAATTCACATATTTGGGCTCAACGGTTCAGGAGAAGAAAGTAGCATCCAACAGAAATGACGTAGCATCCAACGGAAATCCACAGTCGAATTGGTAAATTAACCGCAGCATTTGCTTCTCTGAAATGGTACTTGTAGAAACAAAGGAACATCTACTAAAGATCAAATTTTGTCTTTTCCGAACCCTGATCCTACCAATTTTATTTTACGGAGCAGAAACGTGGACACTACTGAAGAAAGACTCGAGTAAACTTGAAGTGTTCCAAATGCGACGCATACGCCAGATCATCAGAGTCTCGCTTCGCGATCGCATTTGAAATGAGAATATTCGTCATCGCTGCAAATAGTCAACAATCCAGAAACAGATTCAAAAACGAAGATTGCGATGGTTTGGCCATGTCTGCAGAACGAGTGGAAACTGATTACCGTACAAACTTTTCTGGCATGAACGACTCATCCATTGGAGAGTCCAACGAACAGGTCCAAAGGAAACGTGGATCAAGCAGATAGATGATGATACAAAAAACCACAGGCTAAAACTTAACGAGGCAAGGACAACGGCTATGGATCGCCGTGCACGGAAGGGTCTTGTTAATGAAATCAGACAATCGTTGGCACTTACAGCAGTATACGGGCTTAGGGTCGATCTAACCCAGACGACAGTTAGGAATGAAAAAGCTGAAGAATAATCAGTTAAAAAAAAAAATTGAGAAAAATCTAATAATATGGTAGCATAACAATTGATAGACTTAGAAATTAAAGCACGGATCAGTGATAATTATGCTGAAGGTATTCGCAAAAAAAATTATTTGAACCAATTTTACAAAAAAAGTTAGGTCCATATAAAGAATTTATTTTTTCAGAAAACCTTTTGAGATTATTACATCTAAAGGTATAATTTGTATGATCTAAACAGACACACAAGTGAATTTGTTATTGAATTTATTCCAATGTATTAACGTACAATCTCGTACAACGGAAGTTCCGTACTGTGTAACCGTCTAGTAAGCTTAACAGCAGCATTTCTTAACAGACTTTCAGCATATCTAAAAGTTTCAGTGTCTTTTTGTCTATGTATAGCGTTTGTATTACGTACAAAAGTGTCATAAAATCAAATATACAATTGTGCGAAATTGCCATAAAATCCATTTGCGTTTAAAATCTCCCATCTCTTTATTCATATTAAGAAAATAAATAAATTTATTGCCCTGAGGTAGATAATCCCCACGTCCGGAACACATCTATGTTCCATGTCCAGGGCGGCAACAGCTGTACTTTCGTACATTACATATAGCTGGCTAACGGGGTTCCGAGTAAATTCCTCGGTTATGCTTTGTTAAGTTTGACCTGTTTCCAACTTCAGGTCACTAAACGGACTGGATTTTTGGCTACCTGCGGGAAATGGAATAACAAACGATTTTGGAAATGGATTCATACCACTCTTAGAGCTGGCGATGTGGCGGCCAGGGTCAATGTTATTGTAGGTGTAACGGAGACCCTTCCGTTGTCCACATGCCCCCTGCGATGGCAAGCATGTAGCAATGGTGCCCATGTATGTCGGTGCATGGGAGCTCTGAAAGCTTCGGTGAGTAGGAGCCTGGAGTCAGTGCAGAGACTGCGCATCCGCTCTCTGCCAGGACATATGCCGGTTCCACCGGAGTACCGGATCGGACCTCCAAAGTTAGTAGCCCTGGAGTGGGGGTGTACCCCGGCGGCTAGCCTTGCTACAGAAGGGATCCACTGTTCATGAATATTGAACAATCAAACGTGGCAGAGGGTGCACGTAAACACCCTCGTTTAGAAACCTCCGATTCGCCGCAAGCGAAGAGGAAAAAAGTAAAGAATCTGATAGGATAAAGAAAGATGCTGATAGAATCAGTAAAGAATTAAAGAAAAGTCTATTTGGCTATAGTGCACCTAAGCCAAGATTTTTAATTATTACAAGGGAGAATGGAAACTTTCAAAAAGTTAGTCCATTCCTTATCGCAAGAGAAGTTACAAATTGTGCTGGTGGTCCTGTCAAGGAAATTCGTAAAACTTTTAGTGGATTGCATGTCGAAACCATCAACGACATGCAAAGCCAGAAAGTTTTGGCGTTGAAGAAGATCGGTGAATTTGCGGTTTCTGTCCAACCGCATAGCACACTGAACTCATCCAGAAGAGTTGTTGTTTGTCGCAATCTTCTTAATTGTACAGAAGAAGAAATTGTACAAGAAATGTCGAGTCAGGGAGTAACTCAATGTCGCAGACTTACTATGAGAAGAAATGGTGAGATTCTTCCTTCGGCCTCGCATGTTTTGACATTTAGGTACGAGCTGGCATCCATCGGCTTGATGTACGAACTTTCATCCCGCAGCCGATGAGATGTTTTAAGTGTCAACGATTCGGACACACAGCAGCAAGATGTGAAGCGCAGGAAATATGTATATGTGGAGAGAAAACACATGAGGGTGACCCATGTAAAGACCCTGCAACCTGCGTTAACTGTAAAGGGCATCACAATTGTCGTTCAAGAAACTGCCCTACATATAAATTAGAAACAGCAATTCAGGAAGTTAAAACGCTTCAGAAGGTAAGCTATCCTGAAGCAAAGAAGATTGTTAATAAGCGTACACCACGACCATCGACTTCTTATGCAGAAGCAGCGGTTGCCCCTTCCACATCTAAAATTAATGTGGAGCAGTTGCTTAACACGATGGCACCAAGTCTTGCGACGATGATTGAAAGAATCATCGATTCAAAGATTGAGTCGACTCATCAGAGAAAATAAAGTAAAGATGAGAAGGCTCATCCCCGGACTGACGCCGTTGACATGAGAGACACACCAGCGCCGTTTAAAAAACCAGCTAAATCTGCGATTGTAAAGTCACCGACTTGTGTAAGAATTAAAAATCTTGATTTACCTGACAAAGAGAAACAGATCGCTCCGTCGTGTAGTCACAAATCTAAAGAAATTGTGACAAGAAAACCTGAATCTGCGGAAACAGAGGTGCAAGTTATTATAGAAAAAGCACCAGGCGCAGATGAAATAAAACCTGTACCAATAGAGCCTCCAAAAGCGCAAAGATCAGCTTCGGTGAGAGCATCTATTTCAGCCGGACCCAGTACTGCAGTAGAGATAGAGTCCGGCTCATCCGCCGCGGAGACATCATCGCACATTACTTTAGATTCTTTAGCAAAGATGCTAACAGCGCCGGCGAAAGTTTCATCAACTGACGTCAGCCGAAGAACGTCACTGGCATCCGAAATAGAGGAAGACGATGCCATGTCTGAGGCCTCAGATACGCTGTCATCAGAGGTTGAGGCCGTCAGAAGAATGGAGAACCGTAAAAAAGGATGGCCGAAAGGAAAGCCTAGAAAGTAATTTTATTGGATCAGAAGTTATAAGAAAAAGTAAAATTTTGATCATTTTTTGACACATGAAAATGTGAAATATTGAACCCTTTTTTTATTTTTTTTTTGAAGTTTGATGGGGCTAATGACCAAAGTAGTCGATGCCCCTAAAAACCTCAAAAAAAAAAAAAAAATAAATAAATTTATTTATTAATGCTTTAAGTACTAAACGTACTTACAAATACTCACACCGGTAAAATTAAATTAGAAATTATGTAGTTAATAATAAACAAAATATAGTTACTGAAATGCGAATAAAAATGATAAAATTATACTTTTTCAAGTTATTTATCTAATATTTGACTATCTGCCATAGCATTCTTCTTGTGACGCTTATAAAGCATTTAAGGTACAAGTATAAGACACTTATATTTGATCTCTCTGACAGTATTGATGCTCATTATACAGCGTATTCCTGTGGTTATCCGAATGTAGGTGTTACTATTTTCGTTGAAAATTCCTTGTGTTTCAGCGAGCTTGGAATCCTAATATGCAACAGTATATTTTGCTCAATTAAAAAAATAAAGTGAAGCCACTTTATTCCTTACTCTTTTTTTAATAATCCAAATATGGGGTGCTTATTATTATTGGATGACTACGATGCGAATTTGTGTTGTTTAAGGTCGCTTATAATCATTATAGGCATAACAGTTAGCTTGTTACAACTTTAGCGTATTTCATGTCGACCTACATGAAACATTCTTTAAAAATACGAGTATGTACTAACACGATTTCATAATTTGTATTTCATCTATTTCATTCAGCCTACTTGTAAAAGCATAATCTATTATAAGATATATGTTAATATGATTTAAAATCTTTACTGCAATAAATGTGAGTTATTTATTTTATACATACTTTTATAAAATTTACGTAATTATACAATGAAATTTGAAAAAAAAACTTATAATGATATCCATTATTTATTTGATGCAAGAAAGATGCATTTTAAAAATGAATAATGATTTTTAACGCTTCTTTAAGAAATCGTGATTTTTTAAATTTCAAACAGCGGCCGTTTATTGAACTTAACAACTATTATACGTCGTGGGAAAAACAACCAATTATGGAGTACATACCAGTCGAGTAGAGAGTAGTTGTAGTTTATATCATGCAAACACACACACATAAATATATATATAGGGTCGGCTCGTATATATATATACGAGCCGACCCGTCTAGTCAGAACCTAAACCCTCAGGGCCCAGGTCGACTCAGGCGAACCCCGGAGCCAACTCAGGGGCTGCTCGAGCCAAAGTACTCGCTTCGCTCGCCATTCTCGTCTACCCAGAGGGCTCCGCCCCCTGAACCCTGTACTGTTTGTTATCCTCATATCTGTGAGAATGATACTGATAAATAAAAATTAAAGAATTCAGTTTTTATAGAAACCTGAAAAACAAACTACATTACAAAGGACAGAATAATATAGTAGCTATGGTAACTAAAGTAAACACACCTTTAACGACGAAAAATTCATCTTATTTCTTTGCCATGGAGGCAGAAATATAATCTATACTATTTATCTCCTTTATGAATTAATATCATTAAATTACAACTTCACCCTCCTTGGGGTTGAAAAAATAATGAATATTTTTAATATTTTAACCTTCAAGGAAGGCCTCGGTCTGTGGCTTAAAACCTTCCATGGTATAAAAAAAAAATGTATCCTGAAAATCTGAAAGCAATCGATCGGTTGGTTCTTCGAGATTTTACAAGCTGAAATATATCGAAAAACATTCTCAGTTAAAGAAACATGGGTAAAAATTTGGTTACGATCGATGAAGTATTTTTTTGTTTATACCGAACAAACAAAAGTCCTCTTCATCTTTATATAATAGTACATATATGTATATATTCAGCACATTGTGCTTAAAAACTGTTTTTGGTTTAACCGAATAAATAATAAAATGTCAGTACAGACTTTTTAGTTAAAAATATGTCTGCTTAAAAACGCTGTAGTCCATGGTGTTTAATTTAAATTTGTCTCTGTACACAGAAACAAATATAGAATTAGTTTTTACTAATTACCTTCTCTTTCTCCCTTCCAGGGTGTTTTTGGAAGATTTGGCGATCAAAGAGCCCTTGCTTTTTGCCATCTTCTGATCACTACTAAAAAAAACAACTAAACCGGTTTCATATTCCTTCCTCTGACTAAACTAGAAATGGGAATGAACAAGGAATGTTCCGTAGTACACATGCAGAGTAAAAAAAGAAACTACCTTCCACCAGCACGCCAGTGTCTGGTGGTTTTTTTGTTAGAATATTTTGTATAATTCAAAGAGATTTAAAGGTTGTTGTTGCCTATTCTTCTGTTTGTCGACACTGCAGGGGCAACAGTGCTATCTCTTCCTCGCAGCCTTGTATGCAGCTTCCTATGTGCGCATGCACGCATCAGCCAAACACTATGCCGCTGGAACTCCGAAGCACATTTTCCGTACAAAGATTTTAAACTGGGGGATGGCTACTGACATTAAGCTTAAGGATTATATACTGTACAAGTATAAAGAAAAAATTATAAATAAATATGAATAAAGTATCAAGAAAAAAGGACATTATATTAAACATTATCGATAATATCAATTGGAAATAGGGGATGCTGCAGTTCCACAATACCTATACGAAAGCCACCACTGGACTTGAAGTCATGTGGTATCCTGATTGCTCCCTTCTATGGATCTTTGAATCTTTGGAAGAGTGAAGTGAACTGTTGTATACCAATGGTGGGTTGGTTGTTTACCCTCTTCTACTGACCCTTGATGGACTTCTCAATTTTCTATTAAAATGTTCACAGTCTTTGACATAAACAGGATAAATTTAATGCTTCAGTGATCACCTGTATGATATATTAGCATTGTCTGAAACTTGGCTGTGAGATGTTCACTGTAACATTGATTTCTTTCCAAGCTCATAGAAAATCTTTAGAGCTGATCGCAACTACCAAACGTTTTCACTGACTGGGGAGGGGTAGATCCTTGCTTGCAGTGAAATCAAGCATTGCTCGCGTTCAGAGAGGTGACCTTGAGTTAGCCCTGTAGGTTGTTTGATTGAGATTCCTAGGAATGGTAGGAAAAGCTTGCTTATCGGGAACCACTACTTTTCTCATTTTGTCCAGCCCTTTGAGAGTTATATTAATTCTCTAAAGTAGTTGATTTAACCTCTTTATTTTCACGACTTAATTCTTGGAGATTAAATATTGCTGGTGTTGTCTGGTGCTCTTGTACTTTTCCCCGGTATAAATTTTTATGCCAAGAAGAACACTGTATACTTGACCTGGTTGATTTCAATTTTTTTTTTTTTTTAACCTCCGGGACCACCGTTAGGTATTGTTTCAGAGGATGAAATGAATGATGTGCAGCGTGTGGAAAAATGCCATGCCTGACCAGATTGTGAATCCAGGACCTCTGGATGAAAACGCCAAGATGCTACCACTGCATGGAGGCCGGCTGATGATCTGAATTCGGTCTGCTGCAGCAGTTTATTTGACTCTTTTCTTTTTTTTCCTGTTTAGCCTCCGGTAATTACCTTTCAGATAATACTTCAGAGGATGAATGAGGATGGTATGTATGAGTGTAAATGAAGTGTAGTCTTGTACAATCTCATCTCGACCATTACTGAGATGTGTGGTTAATTGAAACTCAACCACTAAAGAACACCGGTATCCATGATCTAGTATTCAAATCCATGTAAAAATAATTGACTTTACTAGGACTTGAATGCTGGAACTCTTAACTTCCAAATCAGCTGATTTGGAAAGACACATTCACCACTAGACCAAGCCATGGGTTTGTTTATTTGACTCTGTAAAGAAATTATTTTGTTCCTTAACTTTCCTTCATGAGTCTTGAATAGGTTACTTGTTTACTTGAGAATAAGTACGTCAATAATTTATATCTTACGTCAGGTCGCGTACAATGATTTTCTATATGCCACTTTAAGTTTAGGATATTTATAATTTTTTATTTGTTTAACAAATTAGTCTATAAATTCAGTATTTTATTTTATTTATTTATTTTTTAAGTAAGAAAATAAAAAAAAAAATAATGAAGATAATGAAAAAAGTATATCAGACAGGGAATTGTTAAATTTTAAGATTTGTGCAGTTATCACGAAAGTTGAGTGACATAATTGACAGCTCTTAATGTGAATAAAGTATATGAAATGTAAGTAGAGTAATAATTACAATTCCATTTATATTTTAACAATGAATGTAGGAGGTAGTTTAAGGAAAGAATTTTATAATTAATTTTTACTCATTTAATGAAGTTTATATGTTTTATTGGCATAATAATATGTATTTAATTTTTTTTTTATTTTTAGTAAATATTATTTTATTTTGTTTTTAATCTTTTAATTTCAAGGATTTCATCCACTGGCTGAATTTCTGTAAAAAAAAAGAAGACAATTATATTTATTTAACTAAATTATTATATATTTTATTTGAGAGTGTGATGGCTTCAAAACCCAAATTAGTAAGCCCAAATTACAACTTGAAATCTGTCTATTCAGTTTTTAGGCTGATCATTACTGTGAAATTACTATTAGGGAACATGTATTCATTTAATAAAAATGTCTTTCTAAAATTGAACCATGTAGTTTTATGTGTAGGAAGAGGATATCAATCAGGCTGTATATCACATACACACATAATTCCCCATTTTGTGTATATTATGGTAGAAAAAAAGAGCTTGTTGGAGAGCTACAGATAAAGCTACTTCACCAAATTGTACAAATACCAAGATTAAAAGAAATTTGTAGGGTGGTAATACTATAAGTCTGTTTCTTATATATTTAAGGATTTTATTTTTAAGAGCAAATAGGGGTTTATTGTCGGTTGAAACCCAGAAATATGATTCCTCAACTATATGTGTAAAAAGAATATTATTATGGAAGAGCTGAAAAATAAATGCCTATAGAATTATGAAGGACTTTATCTTCAAGAGGAAGAAAAAAGGTAGTGTAAAAATCAATCTTTGAAAAATATAAGCTCACAAAAAATAGACAAAAAACAAATATAATTTATTGTTAAGAATTGCATTGTACTAAAATGAGAAAAATAAGCAATGAATTGAGTAACTGCAAGGAACTGCGCTCAAGGTAATCTTCTTTATTTGAGGGCAAAAAACACTTTTGCGTTATCATCCTGACTCTATAGGTCATAATCATTGGATGACCATCTTATCCCACTTATAGTTCCTTTGGAGATATGGGGATATTTTCCAGGATGAGAGTAATAAATTTGCGCTAAGTCAAATAATTATTGTTAAAATACTTTTTTCCTCCAATAATAAAAAGAGCCCCCCAAGAAAAAGATTAGGCTTCTTTTAGAAAAATTCTTCCTCGTTTTTTGGTGTGTGAAAGTGTCCTCCAAAATTATAAATCATTCCACCAGTAGGGGTCTGGATAAATGAAATGATTGAAGTGGGAATTGGAGGAAAAAGTGTTAGCTACTTCTATCTGCAGTTTAATAATTTTATTCATAATTTTTTTTGTTAAATTTTAAATATACTATGAATAATTAATCTGTAAAATTGCAGGTCAGGATGAAGGTATTAACTTCATTAAAACCTTGTGGTAGGATAAGGATTCTTGTAATCAATTGTGAATAGTCTGTATCAGAGTTGCTGGATTAAATCTATGTCTTATAGATTGAAAACTTGTTATCTTAATTGATAATTTCCAGCCATTTATTGTAATTCAGTTTTCTTGATGGAGAAGGTTAAAAAGTGTCAGATTTTATGCTTGTTTCCTTGAGTATCATTGGGTGTAAAAATATTCGCTCGATTTCTTTTATTTCTATATTACTCCATGATAGATAGATATTATTACTCCTTGGGAAGATTAATATTAAATTTCATGAGACAATTCAAATTTTCAAAAATATATTCATATGAAGGACTGTTCAAATTTTATTTGCTTTAATTTTTATTTAAATGCATCCTCGGAAAGTAACTCATAAAAAATTAGTTTTGTTAAGAGGGCTTGAATTGTGTGTTTATCCTTTCATAATGTAATTAGTGAGAAATAATAATTTCATCAAAACAAAGGGATGGAGCTCTAAACTAACGTAAGGTATGGTAACCATTTCTAAAGGTGTTTACCATATAGGTTGTAATACTTTCTTTAATTTTTTTAATTATTACATTTCAAATGAAATATATTTTCCCACATTTGAAAATAGAATTTTGTTTTTTCTGAATTTAACTTTTTGTCATGCTCTTTCATATTAACAAATTAAAAATTAAACTTAGGAAGTACACAGTGATCGTAAACATAGAGGTAAACTAAAAACAGAAAAAGTCACTATTTTTTATTTATTATAGTGAAAATATAAAATTAGGTATATATGAAATATATGTGCTGATGTGTGGTTCCTGTCCATTTTATGTCACATTATTCTAGATTCCATCGCATATAAGGGAGATCTTAGTTCCAGGTTGGTTGGCAAATATTTAAGAAATTTCAGGGGTTGGTCTAAATAAGATTTCTATTACACTCTAGGTGATATGCCTATAGAATATAATTCTAATCAAGGTGGTAAGTTCTCTTAAACAGGATGTAGTTAAGAAGTGGTGTCACCTCACCACAATAGAGATTACTTGTGTGCTGCACTGATGGCTTTCAGAAAGGAAATAGGATTGAAGACAGATGTTGGCAAGTATTAAAATTAAACTCCTGCATTCATTGTCATCAGTATATCAAAATGAAGCTCAGGACACATAAATAAGAATATCTACACCTTATCAGATAGATACAAGCTGCTTTGAATGCTCCAAAAGGATTCTTAGATTAATAAAGTCTTGTTTGAGATTATATTATGGACTTTAATAAAGTGTTTACAATAAAGTTCATCTTGTACAGGACCCTTGAATATAAGTGTGTATTGAAACTGCCTGACTAAATAGGCTGCAGAAGGCTCTGTGATTGGTTCAGAACATACTGTATGGCATTCTTTAGTGACTGTTGGGGTCTGAGAGCCTATGAAAAAAAACAAATCTTTATTCAGGACATCTATCATGGGCTTAATTTGATAAAGATGTTTATTCATCAATGTAAGAGGATGCAGTGGAGCGTTTTGTCAAAGGTAAAAGCGACTTGATCTGTTGACTGTTCATGATCCTGTTCAATATCAGAGGACCTGGTATTAATTGCTTCATAATTTACTTATTAGATTTATGTCAGCCTAGACAGGAAACAGAATCCCTGAGTCAGTCAACAGGCTGGAGAGAATCACTGGTAGGGATACTCTTCAAGTCTTGGCATCCTTGGCATTGAAAACTTTGGAGGGTCAGACTTTCGTGCACAAAACTGATAATGAGGAAGAGGGATCAAGGATAAGGAAAGGATAATGGCTGGTGAAAAAGGAAATACCCATTAGAGTAGATGAGGCTAATGAACTGTCTTTCTCAGGACCTTATATTCGATTATATCAAATAAAAGATTTTATATCTCTAGAGGAAAACCTTCATATCTTCTGAAGTTGGAGAGTTACGTGCCAAATTATTGGTGTGGTTTGCCTGGAGCTTACATCCTAAGCCAGAAAGATTAGATGTCAAGTATTACAAAAGATGTAAACCTAAGTTATACTGGCGATGGGTACTTGATACCAGGACTTAGTAACAAAAATGTGCTAGAAGAACGTGTATAGGGTCTGTGCTATAAGTTGACGATTGTCACTGTGATGGTGAGTTGACTGCACGAGGGGTTGAAGAGCTGTTATATGTGCGTTCCACAAACATTGTTATTACAAAAAATAATATTACAATGATATCATCGTCTAATTACTGTATTTACATTTGCATTTAAAGTTATGTTTAAACTACAATTTATGATATCCGGCACTTATTACAGTAGGTGTAATAAGTGGTTTTACAAACAACTAAAACGTATAACAAACAATAAATAATAAGTATTTAGCATGCTCTTTTATGACAGTAGGATCACAATCTTCTGAACTGTAACAAGGCAAGTTCAATAAATTTATTTATATGCTTTTTATTTAAATTTATGTGACATCTTTTTAAGAATTATAACTTTTTACTGATTGTAAAGTATATTATGCATGGGTTTTGAAAACAGATTGTAGTTTCTTTTTGTCATAGGCCCTAATAGTGTTAGCGTATTCACATGAAACAATATAATTTATTTTTAGTGACATTTTTTCTTTAACAATGAATCTTTTAATTAAAAGCAAAGTAAAAAATAAATTCTTGACAGAGAAACATGATATTGCTATGAAGAGAATTTTTTATTTGAAAACCATTAAGAAATTTCAGGAAGGAAATAGACCCGATCATATATTTAGATGAAAGTTAAGTTTAAACTTCTCACACAACCGCTAAATTGTGGGAAGATGGCATCAGTGAGGGACTTCATCTACCGATTTCCAAAGACGAAAGAGTTGTCATAATTCATGCCGAAGGGAAAGACGGGTTTGTTCCAAATACCTTATTGACATACACCGCTAGCTCAAAAAGAGGTGACTACCACGATAATATGAACCACAGGAACTTCGAACAACTTATGGTTTCTGAAAAACTTTTGGGAAAATTGAAACCAAATTGTGTAGTAATTCTCCATAACGCCCCACACCGTTGTTGCAAATTAGAAAAAATCCAAGTATGAGATCAGTTAAAGCAGGAATGTCTAAAGATACAGAATATTTCCTTCGATAAACCGATTATTAAAAGAGAGTTACTTCAGTAAATATAAGTATCAAATCTGGTTGTAATTTATTCTCTCAATAGCATTTTAGATGCGGAGGGTCATAAGTTTTTAGACTGCCCCTGTATCACCCGGATGTAAATCCAATAGAACAAATTTGGGGAATAACGAAAGAGTGGATGGGAGATTGAAATTTAACTTTTAAAGCAGCAAATATTATTGCCCTCGTCAAACAAAAAATTTCTTCTACTGATGCTAGTACGTGGTTAAAATTTTGCGAGAAAGTTATTGAAATTGAAAACGACTACTGGTGTAAAGAATTAAAGAATGTGCTATGAATAGTGAAGTTGACAAACTAATCATCAGGCTAAATGGTGAAACTTCTACTGATGAAACGGCGAGCGATACTGAAGATGAGGTTCTATCAGAGATACTATCTGGAGTTGAAGAAATGGTTTCGTAAAATTTGAATGCACAACACAAATCGGTAAGTTTGAGTTAACCTAATTCAAATGTTAATGAAATATTTAACCTATTTGAGTGTCTAAATTAGATTTTTTGAATAATTAAAACACTGAAGTAATTAAATAACAGATTCACCGTTATTTAACATGTTATAGTAATTTATGTATTTTTTCTAATGATTTTTTATATTTCATAATTATTTGTAGAGTAAAAATTAATAAACTTAAAAGTTTGTAAAGTACAAATTACAATTACATTTTAATTAATTTATTCTGATTTTCTTTCAATAGTTAGATTGTAAGTTTATAATGAATTGTAATTTATAACAGTTTGTGGTTTAGTTTCATTTACATTTATAACCGTGACATATGTCTCATTTGTGATGATATGGGACGGTATTAGTAGAATGTACACTATACTGCCCGTGCATGGTAGTCTGCAATCGTCAAGTTACGCCGGTGGCCTATGTTAAAGCAACATCTGTTATTTGTATACAAACAATATTGCCTAGCTTTACAACAATAATTGCTCATCAGCATGAATTCAAATAAAAATTTTCTTCTCACTTTTGTTGCATTTTTAATATATTCGTATGAAATTCACTAAATTAAAGTTGTTTGGAAAACTTCCCTACTAGAAAAAGAAAAAGTAATCTGATTTATAATTATAATTTTTTTAGGTAGGTCAACTTGAAACTACTTAGCACGTGTAATATTTCGACCATAAAATAGTGTCCTACAGGAGAGAAATAACTTGCATTTCTGAAAAATTTAGTGCGGTGGTTCAAATATGACAATAGTAATTTCAGAATTTTTTTTTATGAATTTATACAGATGTGATATGTTTTAAAGCCATCGTTTGTTGTTCAAGATTTGGTATAATTTAATTAATTTCTATTGTGCTGTGATTTGTTAAGTCACCAAGTGAATTCCAAGATGTTCAGAGCAAGTAACTACTTTTCATTACATAGATATAATACTATTAAGTTTTTATATCAATTTTAATAGAATTTAACTATTAGCTGAAAAGTGATTACTTTTACAGATTACTACGGTAAATACTGTTGTTGATTTACACCAGGCACTTTTTCTTGATTTTACTTTAAATATTATATGTATTGTGTAATATATTATACGATAAATATATATTACACAATATAATAATTTATATTATACAGTATATAATAGAATTATTATATTATATTATAGCATATTGGAACAATATACTAAATAAAGTTACTTACGTGTTAGAATGGATGCATCATAGGTGAAACTGGGTGACAGGGGTAGTGTGGTAGGTGAGCATGAAGATGGTGATGGTGGTGAAGATGGTGATGTGCATGTCGATGATAATGATGGAACGGATGACAGTGATGCCCATGTATATGTGTGTAGGTTGAAGATACATGCTGTAAAAGAAAAATTAAAGAAAAGTAGTTATTACAAAAACAATTATGAATTTTATTATAAATAATATCTTTTGTAAGATGATATTAACAACTTTGTAAATCCGTGTTGGGATAATGCTGATAAGGCATTCTTATACTTATTACTTTAACTACCTCCATTTTCTCTATGAAAGTCAACAGATCTTCAGACAAGAAGATGTGTTCACACTACAACTCGTACATAACAGAAATATTGGATAATACCACATTTTACATAACTTAATGTGTTACATCATTACTTTACTGTTAAAATTGGATGTTTCTTAAATGATTTACTTAAATCATTGTGTTTGTATGGTTATAGTTTTATTTAATGACTACATTTTCGATATCAAGTACAGCATCACAATTTAAATTTTAAAAAAACTTAAAATTATTATTTGGCCTGACTTAGGAATGGAGTAATTATGACCAAATGGCATATATTTGTCAAGTATGATGCTTTAAATGGTGTGCTGTAAGGTGGATAGAGTAAAGCAAACAAGTTTTGACATTTTCTGATAAATGGATAAAATTGAAGTTTTATCTGTTATAAAGTACTTTGTTTTAAAAGTACTCTGTTATAAAGTACTTTGTTTTAAAAGTACTCTGTTATAAAGTACTTTGTTTAATCCCAGTGGGACTCCATTTTAAAGGATTTGTTCCCTTTGTTTTTGTTGGTAAAAATGTGGGCTGCTTATTTTGAGTATGTGATGATTGGTCAGGACTCTCCAAAACCATTAATGACCGATGAAATTGTCAAATTATCACAGAAATCCAAAAGCTATACATAATGATTGCCAACTCTAGTTCAAGAATTTGCTGACATTACAAACATCTCAACAAATCATGTCTACTATACTTTACATGGTGTTTTGGGTATGAAAAAACTTTCTGCTCAATAAGTGTGACATCGTTAACAGTCAATAAAAACCACAATCAACTGAACATCACTTCCCAAGGTGTTACGACTTATTTAAATGTTATTCCTCTTGACTTTTTCAGTGCTTTATAACAGTATATGAAATATGGATTTGCCATTATATGATATCAAATAGCATCCAAAAGTGAATGTGAGTAGGTGAAAGTGCATAAAAAAAAGTGAAAACTGTTCCATCTTCAGCGACCAGTCAAGTTACAATTTTTTTTTGCGATTTTTGTGGTATGATACTTATAAGATTACTTGAAAAAGGCAGGACTGCCATCTATTGTTAAGTGACGTGTATTGCTGCTTCACCACTGGATTTATTGAAGAGTGTTATTTAGCTAAACAGACATATCTGCCCAAAAATAAAGCGCTTAATTGTTTTTTTACTTTAAATAAGACGTCAACAAAATGTGAAGAATTTTCTACTTTTATCAGAAAGCTAGGGAGTTATACAGCTCAACCTAAAATTAATTTGAAAATTACAGGTTTTTTCTAATTGAAACATTACCTGAATGTTTCAATATTTACAATAAATAAATATTTACAATAATATAATATATAATATATAATACATTTACAATATATTGTAAATATTTACAATATTTACCAGAAAGTTTACAATATTTATCAAGGGACAGAGGTTAAATTTTTAACAATTTTGTTCAAATAGCTCACAATGTTGTTTTATAGCCATGCCTTTGCATAGGGTTGGAGTTTTGTGAATTTAAGTTTTTACTTGTTTGCTTAGCTTTTTGTTCACAATTCTGAACATCTGGATTCTGATAGAGCTAACAAAAGTTATTGGTAAGAGGTGTATAGTAAGAGGTAAAGGAATAATATAAGTTTGTTTTATAGGCATGGAAAAAGATTTGATTGTTTCAGATAGGATAAACTAATGGAAATACTAAAATTCCTAAGACATTGGAAACGCAGAACATTAATAATAACAAAATTTTACCAAAATTAGAAAATAGCTATGAAAGTAAAGGATGTTCATACTTAGTGATTTGATATAGGAATGGGAGTAAGATAAGGGTGCTGCGTATTGCTAATCTTATTAAGTATGTTCATTGAAGACGTATGAAAAATACTTCAGAAGAAGATGAAGGAATCAGTGTTGGAGGAAAGAGAATAAATTATAAAAGGTTTGCAAATGGCTGTTTTTTTAGAAGATAAAATTAGAGGATATTATGATTGAATATGTCATGAAAATTAATGATAGCAAAATATAAGCAATAAGAATATGAGACAAGAAGAACAAAGAATTGAATGAGTAAATCATCAGAGCTGTTTATATACTATGTTAATAAAAGATTGCAAAAGTGAACATATCATGGTAAGAGTAGTTAAGAAAAAAGATTGCCTAAGGAAGCATTTAGTAAAAAAAAGTTTTATAGTAAGGTATTTGAAGAAGCATTTTGTGAATTTCTGTTTTGTGAATTTCTGAGTGCATTTCTGTTTAGATATGAAACTTGAACAATATTTTTCTTTCAATAATATAATTAAAATTTAATTGGTTAAAAATAATATTAATACTTACCCTATGATGTGTTATGGCCATAAATTTCTGTGAAAAAAAATCAATCATTAATTTCATAAATTCATTTTTTAATTGTATATAATAATCATAAATAATTAATTTATAAATTCTTCTCTGTAACATAAGCTTGATTTTAATTAAATAATATCATTATTCTGTATGCAGAAATAGAAGTATTAATATAAATAATGCGTTAAAACTTCTATTATTTTAGATTACAGGTGTTCAACCTATAGCCTAGGGAACATAATCTTAGTACTGCATGAAATAAAGCTTTCAGAATAATGTTTTTCATTTCAACATTAGTAAAGATGTTCAACAATTAAAAATTAAAATGGGTATAACTATCAGTCAAGTAAATTACACAGTAAACTTCCCAGATTGTAATTTCTCTTGGATATAAAGTAAACTATTTCTTTTGTTAAATGATTATTTGTTTCAACCTAGTCTTTTCCCATATGACACTTAGAAGTATTATTGCAGGTTAAATGTTTAAATCTCTTTAATATTATAATGACTCTGAACTGGGTATAGACTAATAATAATAATTCTGGCTGGAATATGTACTTATTAAAGAACTTTCCATTGGTAGGTATGCTATATCTTTCCAGCATAAAATTTATGTCATTGTAATGATTTATTAATCATTGTAGTGAAACAGACTTCAGAAGCAAACAAATTTCCATCTTTGTTGGTAGTTTGATACCATGTAAAGCACTGAGCTTATATCTGTTTAACTGTGAACAGTTCGGAATATCATAAAGCCTTACCAATCTATCTGACCACAAAAAGCTAGGAATTCCATTAGATGTCACCAAGATGTATAGGCAATAACAGAACCAATGTACTTGTGAAAAAGAGAGTAATTTTTCTACGTGTAGACTATGAATCTGTTTATAAATTATTTCAGTTAGAATTGTAGTTTTCAAGTGAGCATATAATGAACACAGTAATAATTTGTGTAAATATTCTACATAAGGTTTGATTGCTAATTAATAGTTATTAATGCAAATTTATAAACCTATGGTCTCTCTTGAACTTGCTTATCAGATCGGGTTGTGATGATCACTTAAGGAAAATCCTATTTTTCATTTTTGGACAATGACCACTCCAAATGTATTTATGTTTTGTAATCTGTCCGTTTTCTTGGGTAATGTCTTATATGAAGTTTGTGTCTAAAGACTACTAAATACATCGCCTTGAATATATACCACCTTTGAGGAAGCACTATCATGATTTTGCAAAGATCTTCGGAAGTATGATTATTTTTTACTGTGTTAAGAAAGTTCTGGCAGTAATACAGAGTTGGTACACTTAATTTCTTTGGAAATGTAGTTCATGGCAAGTGTCTTACTGGCAAAGCCTTGCTACCATTAATAATAATAATAAATTTATAAGAAATGTATGGTGCAAATAAATAATAAAGGAACATTTTTATTAATTATGGATCAATTATGGATTATGGATTTAATTGTTTACATGTTTCATTACTTTACACCTACCAATTCCCTACTGTATTACACAATCTTCTACAGTTATCTGAAAAAGAAGGTATTTCCAAAAGCATTATTTTCATCAACGTTGATCTAAATATTCATGAAAATAAATAAACACTATTTGCCTGTAACATAAAAAATCCCTTTCAGTACACCAGAAGGCGGAGAGGTAAATTTCACAGGCGATAAGTAGGGATAAAAAAGATTTCCACCTGAAGAAAAAACTTCAAATTTAACAATGAGCAGGGGTTGAACAAAATCAAACATAAAAATTTTATTTCATTCTATACTTCAAAGTATTATTTTCAATACTAATTTAAAATTTTTTACATTTTCTAACCAGTATTATTGTTTGAGTACTGAAATCTGATCACTTCTGCATGTTTTTTGAAAATAAATTCTAGATTCTAATTTTACTTTTGATTCTTTTTCTTCTATATTCTAAAAAAATCATTTTTATGAAAAGTAATCAAACATGCAGTATATATATATTTTATGAAGTTGCTTCAAGGTTACTGAAAAGCAAAATAATCATAACAATTTCCATTATCTATCTACCTCCTTACTGGGAGAAAATTATACCATTAAAATTGATATCATCTTTTTTTCTAATGCTGTTGATTTTATATTTTAATTTTTTTTTTAATGGTTTAACTTTTTAATTCTATAAACATTTTGTAATACAGTAAAGTCTTTTCAATGATTTACATTAAATAAGTCATATTAATTAATGACACTACTACTTAATTTGAAGTTACCAGAACAAAGAAATAAAAAATTACTACCTATTCTAAAACAATTTTATAAAAATCTTTGAGTGTGCTGTTGTCAGTTATAATTCATTATTGCATTTCTACTCCTGCCTATTATACAACTACCCTATTGTGGCTAATTCAGATACAATCCTAGAATGCGGTCACTGACCGTATTTCAACGCACTCATTCATAAGAATTTATTGGAAAATACTTCACCATTGTAGAACCTATAGTCCAGTTTATTAAAATTATCCTGTAAAATCTGTCGTGTAATAAGAAAAAGGGACTATAAATTATAATCATAAATCCAAAAATAGTATTGCAGTTAAAAAAAAAAAAACATTATCATTAAGTTGATATTAAATCTTTTTATTTATTTATTTTTTTAATTTTGTGTGAGGTTGATAGAATAGTGTGTAATTCAGTAGGATTCTTCCAGATGCAACACATACTGGGAATGAATAATGCTATTTCTTTAGGAATCCTGTACTTATTTCGATGGTGAGGAACTGTTTAATTCCTTGAGGAATAAAAACTATTGTTGCTGAATAAAACTTGGTCGTTAAAAAATTGTTGCTTAATAATGTGTTGCTGCCATTTTGATAAAGAAATACTGATATCGTGAGGGATAATCAAGGCAGGTCCTTGCTGGTTAAAGCAGACGGGAAACAGACTTCACAAGGTATAATAAACCTTGTGAAGTTATTTACCTCATATTGTAGTTCTTCTGAGGATAAATTATTCTTCTCGGTACACTCATTTGCTATATCTTCTTCTACAATATCAGTTCTACGGGGTGTAGGTTTGATGCTCTTCATGATGAGAATGTGGGATCTGAAGAGCTGGTGAATCCCTTTGCGTTACCCAGTAAGGAAGGCTTAGGTGATTAAGGGATTCAGAATTTTTACTTGGTAGGTACACAATAAGCCTAGCAGTTGAAGTTACTGTCAGATAAAGCCAAGCTTCCCAATTTCTATTAAACATTCTTAAAATAATCAGTAAATTAGAAAGCTTAAATAAAGAATGCTTAAGTCATTTTCACGATCAACCTAATTTACAACCTAATCATAATTTATGATATATGATGGTTTGAATTATAGAAAAGAAGAATATTTAATGTTCACCTAATTTATTTATTTTACCAACAAAATTTTCAGGTTTGAGGTTTCAGATATTTTTTTTTCAAGTCTTCTTTTATTCTTACAAAAAAGTGGCTATGTTTCATGATCATAAATGTTACTACAGCTTCTAGTTGTCTAGTGAAATTCCAAATTATTTTTATTTCAACAATTAGTTTTCCGTACAATTTAATTTTTATCTGTTTTTCTCGATAAAGGATTTTCCAGTTTGTCGATTCTTTACCTTGTGATGAAGAAATGTTGAAATTATAATTACTTCGAAAATGATGACTGTAATAATAAATTCATCAAAAACTGAATTATATTAAATTCATCAGCCTATAATTAATTGCATAAAATTGTTTGGCAATCAATGTGTCATATGACTTCATCCTTTATTTCTTTATTTTTGAAGTAAAAATTTGATATTTAATTTTGAATATAAGGATCACTTTACTTCTAAATACAGTTACAAGTTAAGTATTTTTATAAATATGCTGTATTTTATAGTCATGCTTTTAGTTTTAGAAATAACTTATTTGCAAATGTACTTACATGTCCCCATGAAACCTAGAAAAGAATAAAATAAAATGTTTAATTATTATTTATATTTTTAATGTATCATTTCTGTCTTAATTTAATTAAGTAATCAAAAATTTTATTGAAGTAATCAAAATAACTAGACAAGTTTTCTTCCTAATTGAAAAATATTAATTTATTTTTGCAGGTTTTTTTTGCATAATAATCCTTGAGATTTTAAATTGTACTCTCTTGATTATAGTCTTATATGAGATTAGAATGTTATGATTTTTTTCCCCTGTTTAACCTACGGGAATCACTGTCAGATATTACTTCAGAGGTTGAATAAGAATGATATGTATGAGTGTAAGAGAAGTGTAGTCTTATACAGTCTCAGGTCGACCATTTCTGAGATGTGTGGTTAATTGAAAACTAACCACCAAAGAAGACCAGTATCCACGATCTAGTATTCAAATTTGTAAAAAATTAACTGCCTTTATTAATTTGAACCTTAGAACTCTCAACTTCGAAATCAGCTGATTTGCAAAGACATGTTCACCATTAGACCAACCCGGAGAGTTAGAATGTTATGAACTAGAATGAATGTTAGATCTAGAATGAACTATCATAAACTACTTACTAATTAATACTACTCCATCTCACTGTATATTTATTTGTGAAAAAATGACTGATTTTCTTTTTCACTTTACTTCCTATAACAGGTAAGATAATTCATTCCTTTGAAACTAATTTGGGAGTGAGGATTTACTTTAAAAATAATAAAAGTTTAATCATAATTGATTTAGAATTAATAGAGAAAACGAAGGTTTATTGATTGCTTAAGTTTTTACTTTTTAAACTTATTTCATATATCTATACACATTATACAGAGTGTCACATGAAGTAATCGAAAGAATTTCAGAACATGCTCTACAAGTGAGTCTAAACAAAACAAACATTTTTTGAGTTATAGTTTGCGAAAAACTTTTCCCCTGATTTCCATTCTAAGGGTAAAATAAATACACCTGAAATTCTTTGGAACTTAAAATATGAGATAAATTTAATTTTTTCATATGATTTTTGACCTGAAAACTGAAAAAAGAAACAAGTTCTGGGACTGTATTTTAAGAAACTTTAGAGAAAATTTTTGTAAAACACAAAAAACAGGTACCACAAAACAAAGGTTTTTATTAAATAATTTTTACAACAAAATTTGTAGAGAATTGAATTCTGACATCTATATAAGTAATGTTGACTGAACATAAAGAAGAATTATACTGTTTTATATACAGTATTCCTTCAAATTTAAGATGCATCCTAAATTTAGTAGATATTTTCTGGAAAAAATTAAAAATATCCAACAGAGATATTAAAATACTGTATAATTTATTTATTATAAATTACATTAAGTCATATAAGTATTTTTCACCAAGTTCATCCTATTTTCAAAAATGATTACAACAATTTATGGAATAATCCAAATATGCAGTAAAACACCTAATACTATATTTTGTATCGTAGTACTTCAAATGTAATGTACATATTTAGCTTTATAAATATGGTATTTCGTCACTATAATAGTAATTTTTCGTGACTAAACAGTATGTGTCGTTAGCATTCTATGTTGTGGTCGAGTCATCATCGTCAGTTTCATCTGAGTCGAATTCATTTACATCAATGTTGTTCCAAAGTACATTGTCTTCAGAACCATCTGATGCATTTGACAAGCAGCACTTCAAAAATGACTTCTTAACAATTTCTAATAGCTAATCATACCAAGCTTTCAAAATCCATTCTACATTCATAGTTTCTGATGCTCGTTTAATTTTGCCACTCTGTATAAATGGATGATCGTTTTCAGTCAACCGCTGATTGTATTGTGCACAAATACAATCTTTAAAAGATTTATTAACCCTGACATCCAATAGTTGTAATTGACTCACTCATACATCCAGAAATTACAACCAAATCACATTTTCCATTTGTCAGTTATATTGTTTTAATGTTGTCAGACAAATGACCATGAAAAGCAACCGACAATAACATAATGTTTCATTTCAGAAATCCCCTCAAACTATGTTACCATACACATCCTAACCAATCTTGCATTAGATCTCTCATCGTCCAAATGTTCTGTTGAGCTCTAACAATTACACCATCGCAGAACCTTTCTTTTGGCACAGTTTTCCTGTTGAGAATTACATACGGTGATAATTTACTTGCGTCAGCAGTAGTACTCTTACTTTCTCATATCCAGTTGTTTTTACCGTTACTTGTTACATGTTGAACAGGCATACATATTAAAAAACTTCAGCTTTACATCTATTAACTATGCGTTTATGTTAAATTGCATTAGACATCTTTTATTTCATTTAGCCTCCAGAATCACTGTAAGATGTTACTTCATTCATAGGACGAATGAGGATGATGTGTATGGATGTAAATGAATAGTATAGTCTCTGGTCAATTATTCCTGAGATGTGTGGTTAATTGAAACCCAACCACCAAAGAACATCGATATCCATGATCTAGTATTCAGATTCATATAAAAATAACTGCCTTTTTTTATCAAATGTTGTTTTGTAACATAATATGTGTACTTACGGAAAAATAACAATACACTGCTCCACAAAGGGAGCAAGTTATACTTGTTTATAGTACAAAAAAGTCACACATTATTGTAGATACTTTTATCATTATGATTATTATTATCAGCTTATTTATTCACACACAAAAGAACATTTTATCTTATTTATTATGGAATGAATTAAACAGAGTTAATATTATAATTTTTAATTGTCCTGAAATATGCTGTTTTAATTAATGTTTAAAAATGTTATATTTATGATGAAGATGTCATAATAAGACCGCAGTTACAATTTGAATTGCATGCTGATTTACTATTGATACAAGATGCACTCATTATTATGTTATAGATAACACAGTCATGTTGTTATAAAATAAACAGAGTTAAATTAATCGTTAATCAACATTTACTGATTACTAACACACATTTTACTGATTATCAGTTGTTCTAAAAGATTGCTAATTATAGGTAAAAAAATTAAAGATAGATTAAACTTACAGGAATTAATGCTGGGTGACTATACTGAAAATGAAAGCAAAAATATTTTAGTTTAAGTTTTATTACATATTTTTAAAAAAATTTAACTAAATTTAAACAGTTCATATGATGCTTTGTTTTATAATACTACAAAAGTATTCCAGTAATTTTTACTTTCCGAGTTATACCTCTATTGCTGCTGTACAGCAGCTACATCAGTAAAAGGAAAGTATATAGATCAGTCAAAAATTTCAATGTCAAATTAATATGAGAGTTTTATAACCTTAGTTTAAAAAATGTAAAAAAAATTAAAAAATAGAAGAAGATTTAAGTATATACTTATGTATGTCTGTTAGCCTATGTTATAATTAATATATCTGGGTTGCCTCAACAAAACATTTTCAAAAATGGCTTAAAAAAATCTGTATGTAGGACATTATTTTTAAACAGTGTTTACCTCTACCTTGAAAATTTGTTATCTTAAATAGCTGAAATTTGGCATAAATATTTAGGTTTATATATAAATCCCGACCTGATTTTCAATACCATCAGACAACAAGGGATCATGATATCCATATTTTTCAATATTTTTCCCCCAAGAGGGAATTTTTTTTTTGTTTTGAGAGGTTTTGGCAAAACTTAAGGGACTAATTCAGAACATCGAAGTAAACAAGAAAGCTCATGTGAACAAATCGTCAATATCAGTTCATTTTCTTTCTGTTCAACATTCCCCCCCCCCCCTCTGGTAATATTTATGTCCTGGGAGGTGTCAGCCAAATTAAGGGACTGATTTAGGACACAAAATAAAACAAAAAATATCATGTACATAAATGCCGTATCTCTCTTTATTTTTCTTCTGTTCATCTTTTGTATTATTCACATAAAAATTTATTTCTTAAGAATGGTTTAAGATATTTTAATAAAATTTAGTGTACATCTACAAAATAAATAAGTTTGAAAATTTTACTTTTGGAAATTAAAAAATGGCGGTCATTAAAATATTTTAATTCTTTGTAGTTCCATAAATATTAGTTTTATCAGATAATATTATATTAGATAAATTATTTAGTCTTTTAGTATTGTGAACAAGATAACACCTCATTTATTAAAATTGACTGATAAACAATTGCCAGATGACAAACTGTTAAAAGTAGAACGCAAAAATTATGCATGAAAACTGGTATACAACTATCAGGGTATACATTTGGTTACATTAGGGAATCTTTACAATGTTATGACAGATGTAAAGCTCCTGATTTCTGAGCAGTGACAATATAAACTATTCTTATTTATGACAAGCACTTAGTCACTTTATGACAAATTTAAAGCAATTTCGGTTTCTATGAGTAAATGTTGTTAATGTATATAAATTCTAAATGTATACGGAGTGAAATTTCATGTGTGGAGTTGAAATTAAACTGAATTCTTGTGGTATTAGCTGGTTGATGTTCCAGTACTATATTCAGTTCTGTGAGTAATATATAGAATACTTAATCCACTCTTCTAGTCTATGCCATAAAACTTTCATTAATAGAATGACTATGCAATTTTTTTGAAGTAATTTTTGTCTATCTTAAGGTCACACCCAACCATTTTGTTATGAAATTGCGCTAAAAATAAGAAGAGAAAAAATGAAAATTAAGAAGTAATAAGTTGTAAATGAACTGTGTAAAACAAAGACAAATGTAAATAATAGAATTCAGAATTGTCTTCTTTAAGGTAAAATATTATTAATGTATTTCTTTATACAAATAATTCAATAAAATTGTACCAAAGATTTGTATTGCTCTTTTCAATTATCAATGTTTGTATACCTACGTATACCTTCATTCCTTCATTCCTTCTTTCATTAAAGGAATTATTGTAAAAATTGAAATAACAGTAAGGAATTACAATGTTTAACCTTTAATATATATTGAATACAGAGATAGGGGACTACTAATCATTTTTTTTTTTTAAATGTTAGTAATGAAATAAGGAAATTGTAGTGGTATTAACAAGAAAATATTATAGGTGGTTTGGTAAAATTTGAAATTAAAATTTATTAAATTGAAAGAAATTCCAAAATAAATGTGAGGAAAGAAGAGTTATTTGTATCTATAGAACAATCAGATAAATAATAAGAGTAGAAGATGAAGAAGGAGTAGCCATGATTCAGAAGATGCAAGACGATATAGTCTGTCATTATTGCTTTTTAAATTTTGTATAGAACTACTACTACAGGAATTGAAGGATAAACTTTGAAAACATAGTAACTACTGGAGGTGAAACATAAAGATGCTAAGCTTCATTTGTATCAGTGTTCTTTTGTCAGTTATCAAAAAATTTACTTAAAAATAAATAAGATAAGATAATTAATTACATGTGACAATAAACTTGATGTAAAGCAAAAATAAAACAGAAGTGAGAGAATTTTGTTGTTTAAGTAGTAAAAATGATGAAGAATGGATGAACTAATATAGATGTAAAAAACAGATCAGCATAACAAGGAGAGCTTTCATTCAAAAAGAGAACTCTGCATATATCAAATGTAAATCTAAAAAATAAAAAGAAATTCATAAAAAATATTTTTGTGGTAAATAATGCTTTTCAGTAGAAAAGCGTCAGTTGCAGAAGAAACAAAGGAAAAGTTAAAGATTTTTAAAATATAGTGTTACAGGAGAATATTGAAACCGAGGTGTCAATAAAATTCAAAATTTAGAGTAAAATGAATAAGAGAGGAGAGAAATTTGTGAAAGAATCTTTTAAAGAGATGAATTAGTTAGGTTGGTTGGTATATGATATCCGGGTTCAGTTAATTTGGTAGTGGAGGGATTTGTAGAAGTACAACTGTAGAAAAAGACAAAGACTCTGTAACATATATAAGAAACACAGATAATGAGTATGTAGGATGTATTAATACAGTGAGGTTAAAAGATTAGCTGGAATGGAGAATACTACCAAATTTTGTCAATTCACCCATATCTTCAGAATAGAACTTAATCTGAACATTTTGTATAATGTTGCACATTTTACAAATGTGCAACCTATTTATTTTATACTTTTGTACAAATAGATAACTATAAATTATTAGTTTATTAATCATCAGTTTGTTGATTTATATTTATGGGCACCTGACAATGATCTGACAGCCTGATCATAAGAGATATCAGATTGCCATTAATTGAGGATGGTCTGGATGGAAAGTATAACTCTTGAAAAATAATTGGTTTGGATGTAAAAAATGTTTGATTTTAGTTATTTTCAAGGGTGATTGAGGTAGGAAGAGGTCAAGGAGCTTGAATCTCTTCAATATAACAGAATTTTTATTTGTTCTTTTTTATAAAGTATAATTTAAAAAAAAAGTGTAAATTAATATTGCTATTACAATATTACTGAAATATTTTTTATAGTTCCTCTCTGTATCAACCTGAGGGGTTCCAGACAATCACAAATATTATAATGAGATCCCAGAATTATTATTAAATCCTATAGTTTTCTAGAAAGAAAAACTTAATAGATTTGTTAAAAGTGTCCTTTAAATAATATTTTTGTGTTTTTGTATTTCCTTAGATTTAAAAATCGACGCCGACCCGACACTGCAGGGCTCAGGGGGCCACCACTGCCATGCTGTAGTGGGGACCCAACTACTGCTGAGGGGAAACCTAGTCTGACTTCAACGGACGAGCCGCAACACCTCAACTTCGCCAGAGACCAGCTTCTGGATCCAACAGCTTTTCTCAGAGCTAACACAAAAATGGCCCTTTTCAGGGCCACCACAATTTTATGACTTATGAGCCGTCGAAGCCATTCAATGACAACAGCCCTTCTTAGGGCTACCATAAGATTACTAAGTGCCTCATGCTGTTAAAGTCATTCAGCGACAATATATAATTTGATAGCAATTAATTAGATTAGAAACCTAGTATTCAGACTGATAAATTTTCTGTGAAGATTTTAAAATGCATAAAGATAAACTATATAATTTGGATTTGATTACTTACTAATTTTATTGAATATTTCATAATCTGAAAAAAAATAAGAAGAGCATATTATTAATTTAAGATCCAATACCAACCATTAAATATAATAATTTTTAAACACTTTATAGTAGTTGGTTTTTAAATCTAAAAATCAAGGGAGTGCCATAATTGTTCTGTGCCAAAAGTGAAAAGTCTTATCTTTGATTTATCCTACTATATAATTAAAATATAAGATAACATAAACAATAACAAAAATACACTTTATTTATTTATTAAATACAAGATTTCGGACTAAAAATACCCTGCCACTGTTTGAAACAATTGGATTAAAACAATTTAGATTTAAGTTATTATTTAATTTAGCAAAAGCTGATGTTCACATAAACATTTTTTATGGAGAGGCATATTATAAACCGATCGAAATAACTTATTTAGAGTGGAAAAAATTTTTACCGAACCTTTATAAGTGGAAATGGTAAAGGGGCTTATAGTAAATGTAAAAAAATAAATGTGTGAGCAGAGGTGGTGGAGGGTTGATTTAGGGGGTTGAAAAGAGGTGAAAAATGTGTTATTGTGAAAGTTCACGTCAAAAAAAATTGTGGTTACTTAAGATACAGAAAGGTATACTTTCACCAAGTTTGTCAAAATTAAATTATTTTTACAGAAATTAAAAATAAAAAACGAAAAAAAGATTTTTCTCAGAATTTTGAATTTATGTTAAAAAGTGATCTCTACTTAAAGTTTTAAATTTTTGCATGATCTACAGCTTTTGTGTTGGAATATTTTTTCCAGCCCTCCACCACCTTCGCTCACATTTATTTTTTTTTATGTTTATTATAGGCCACTTTACCATTTCCAATTATAAAAAAGTCCAGGTAACAATTTTTTTTTTTATTTAAGTGTAATTTGGTTGGACTAATCAATTAAATCTATTTCATCACCAAATTGTGTATATTAATTAAATACCAGCTAAGCCATAGTTTAATTTTGTTACCAATCACTAAGTCAATCTACACTTAATAAATTTAAAGTAAATCTTTCCCTTATGAGGCGTGATAATCAAAATGTCAAATAGGAAATCACATGAAATCAGAATGCTGGTCCATCAGAAATTAAGCTATACACTTACTGTCATATATATATATATATATAATTACACTAATACTGTAAGTATTACTGGATAGTATGGTATAATACTGTAAGTATTATATAATATAAGGGGGTACATTTTAATAGTAAGGGATGACTTATAAAAAGTCCTATGATATTAACATTAGCACTACCTGCTATCACTGAGGAAGAGAGTAGAACATAACCATAAACTTGGAAGAACTCCTGGAACCATAAACTCCTGGAAGAATATTACCAGTTTTTTTCTACTTTTATTAGAAAAGGTTAAAAGATAAAAGTTTTCATCCCACACAAATTAATCAATTGAGAAAATTAATTAATCATAATTGAAAATTATGTGGCAAATGTTAACTTTGTTTATTTATTAGATTTTATAAAAATAATTATAAGATTTATCTTGCTTGTTAGAAAAATAGCCTACGTGTTACTTTTTTAATATATAGTGCTGCTAGCTAGCAGTAGATTTTTTAGTAATAAGTGTTTTTGGTAAATTACATGACTGCAGAGGGGGAGTCTAGGGTGTGCATGTTGTACTCCTAGATCTACTAATTTTTTATAAAATATATAAATCGCGTAAATACCTACCATTAAAAACATCCTTGCATGTACTGCACTCGTTTGTACCTGTAACCATTAAAATCATAATTGTTTGATAGTATCAATATAAAATTAAATAAATAGATATTTTATTTAGGTAACAACATAATTATATATTACGTAGATCATGTCAGAAATGGCTGATCGTACTCTCGTACAGAAAGATAGAAAGAACTGTTCCTGTAATTGACTGGAAGGTTCATGGGAAACCATGATGAAACGCATTAAAATAGCATTACATAGTAAAATAATTAATGCTTAAAAAAGAACATGTTAAAATCTATATTATAGATGCAAATATGTGAAGGTAATAAATTAATAAAATCAGTTGAGAATAAAAATAATTTTGAAAATGTTATTTTTATGATTAATTTCCTACTTTAAAATAGTTTTTACTGAAAAATCAGTATGCAATTAAACAAATTATGTGTATTAAAATATGTAGCAGTTTATTCTAAAATAATCTCTTCTCAAAGAAGATGATTTATTAAAATAAAAACTGAAACGTAATATGTGCTTCCTTATAGACTGAAGAACTATATTATGTAATTTGAAAATGTTGTAGGAAGGAAGTAAACAACATATTTGTGAGCAAATGTGTTTTGCTCACCGGTAGAGTTTTACACCTCTACTGGATCCATTCCTGAATAACCATTTTTTTAATGAGAGAAATCAAAATTAAAATTTTTACTTTTGTTAGTCAGTAACAGAATCACTTTACTGACATTGTTAATAAGTAATTTAAGTTAAAATTCTTTGAATTGTGTCATACAAAGTTCAATAGTGCAATCGCTAGATTGTGTTATTAATTTACTTTTTATAATTTTATAAATTATTTCATTTATTTTTTCACTAACATTATTTTTTTTAAATTTATTTTAAGCATGTTATATTTTATGTTGTTAATTTAGTGAGATTAAAGATATTACATTTACAATACTGTATAATTAAGTGAATATTATGACACTCATAAATCCAATGAGAAGGTATAAATTCTTTAATAATATATATTATTTTATTAAAAATATTAATGTTACTCTGCTGTGTTGCCATAAAAATTTAACCATCTAGCTGTTAATCATTTATTATTTATGGACCATACTAATAGTTCTGTTCAAAAAGTATCCGACCACAGACCATGATAATAAAAGTTACTTCTGAACTTAGTCTCTTTCAAATTACCCTCCTTTGTGACTCCACATATCTAAAACATGGTCGTCAGAAACATTTTTGTAGTACTCTTTTGAAATGGCTACCAGCTGTATTCACCAATTACATGATCGGGCTGTTAAATCAGAAACCTTTCGGTGGTATCTTCAATTTTGAAAATGATCAGAAATCAAAATGTCTCATCAGTAAAGAGCTTGGTGAATTGAGTAATGCTATGCTTGATGAAGAAATCATGGGTTAGATGCGATAAATGGGCAAATGCTTGGCTGATATCGTGATGTAACTGGCATTTACATGAACCACAGTTTTGTTCTCTTGCATCAAACTGAATCTAAAAGACAATGCAGAACTTCCAGATAGATAGTTTATCCAGAACTGTTTGTTGACAATTTCATCTTCTGGTGTGCGTTTGTGTGGTCAATTGCATAGCAGTAGAAAAAAGCAGTTTACTTCACTTTATAATTTCCAATTTCTTCACAATGGATCAGTTGACCGATTCCTATTACCAAACTGCATACACTGTTAACAAAACTTGGATTTTGGCTTGATGATGGCTTACTGAACACTGGTAACACTCTACTAAAGTTCAGTCATTTTGAAAACCCAGTTATACCACTCATTAATTCATTTAAGTTCTGTACCTGAAAGTTTGCTTAACTTTGTTGTTTAACTGGTGTTTTTTAAGGTTACAAAAAAAACTGGTGTGCATATTAAGTTGGAATGATTGGGCCAGTCATCCAAATTATATTTTGGAACAAAATGTATGGTTATAATTTGGCAAATTATAACCATTGGACTAATCCAACTTTAGAATTCCCCATCATTTCTCTATATTTTTGGTGATATTGCTCGACCGATTGGCTGAGTTTACATCTAACAAGATACCAACTGTGATGATATAGCTGAACTATTTTTATTACAATTTAGTTTTTTCTTGTGGCAAAAACACTACAGTGACAACCATTCTTTAAGAAACACACCTTTCCCTTAATTTTATATTTTATTTTTCGATAATCATCATGCTGTACTAAGTAATTCATTTTTAAACACTCCCGCTCGGAGAAATATTCTAAAATTGCTTACTTCTGACTTAGGCGATAAATTTACATGATTCGCTCTCTATCAGTTTAACTAATTTTTTCCTAAATTATTAATTTATTTTTTGAGTTTGACGTGATCTTTAAAGTGTTTAATACTATTCCAATCTCTGAATTTAGAATTTAGACAAAATTGGAGGCATGGCAACGTTCAGTCGATATAACAGAGAAATAATTTTAAGTTTTGTAAAAATTACACCAAAAGTATTGTGATGTATAGATTTGTCCCTAATCTTTTAAGATCCAAAAGATTTGTTCAATGGACCGACTAGCTGGGCATTTTGTCAGGATAAGAATGATATGATAAATGCAGAAGAGGCAGTAGAGACAATTATACCTTTGTGATACCATAACCCTCTAGTTGCGAAAGTTGAGAAATTTTGTCATATTTTAAGCTGTTACTTATATATTACTTGACTACTTTAATATGTATAATTTAATACTTACTCTGTACAAGATAGTCATAAAATTTTCATAACAGCAGTACGACTGAAACAGTTATTATTTAAATTAGTGCAATATATTTATTTGATTATATAAAAATGTGCATATAATAAGATATATTTTTGAAACTTTCCACCAGAGCTTCTACCTTCAGTTACTAAAAGTAAAGAAATACTAACTTAAGGAGAAATACTAGTAAATTGTTCAATACATTATGTTGTAAATAACTAAGAATTTATGAATTTAATTGGCAGCTTTTCCCTCATTTCTTAAATTAAAATTTTTTTCTTTCTAATTTTTACTTCACTCTTTTCTAAGTTTGTAGATCGCTCATCAAATTTTATAATTTAAGACCATTCATTAGTTATCTCTTCGTACCTAGTATTTAAGTAATGTTTATTATGGATAAAAAGAATGCAATTACTGTTTAAGTTTATAACCACTAAAAAAAATTAATAAATAAATTTGTATTAATACTTACAGGCATTGCCATTTCAAGAGGTAAGCAACCACTGTATCCCATATAGTGCTGAAATAAATAATGCCATACATGTAATAAATGTAAATATGTCGTATGCATTAAATTTTAAGATATTATTAGACGTAACTCTCTGAAATTAATTTTTGAATAAAATAATGTGAAAATGTAATTAAGATTTTTCAAATAAAACAAACTTAAATTTATGTAAAGTTAAATGATGACTTGATAATAGAAATTTTTTTTTAATAAAAAAATAATTTTTGAAGTATAATAATTTAGTGACGGGTAAATCACACAGCTAAACAAAATTATTTTAAATTTATTTATTGTAAAAAAAAATGAAAAACCTGTTATAGAAAATATAGTAGTTTTTTGAAAAATCTATTGGAATTTTCCAAAATTTAATTTTTTATATAAAATCGTATCAAAAGACTTTGATTTCATCATTAAACTTGTTTTTGAAATTTGGGTCATAACTTAAAAAAGTATTAACAATGAAAAGAAAAATAAATAAAGTACAAAACAAGTACTTATGAAATAATAATTAAAGAGTACTGGCTTTCTATATTTACAAAGAAAAAATTTCTCTAAAAAAGTAGTCTATAACTCTGAATCAATGTAAGCTATATGCAATTGTAATTGCTACACATTAATTTGTTTACTATGCACAAGTAGTAAGTCACCAATCTTTAACTTTGACTTAGAATTTCCAAAGAAATATTACATGTTTCTTTAAGTTTTATTATGTATTTATTTTTATATTTCTTTTATAGTACCTAAATATTAATTTCTCTTTTTAACTAATTTTCAATTTTTCTACTGGTGTGAATCTAATTTTAGATTTTTTTATTATATTTTTGAACATTTTATTTGTTAATGGCTGTTGGTTTAATTATTTTGCTGTCATTTGAAATATATTTAATGAATGCTGAATGAACTTAATTAATAATTTAATTATAAGATAATGAATTTGTGACAAATCTTGATTTTTGACAAGAGACTTATATTTTTTTAGTGCTCTTGGTGTAACCCTGTGTAAATCTAATTATATATGTTTTGTTCTCAGACCATGATCAGTTTTATCAGATGGGAATTTTTTTAATTGTGGATGCATACATGAATCTGACATTGTCTAGTCACAAACACATATATTTGTAATGTGTTCTTGGAATGCCATGTACTTACACATGAATTTGAATCTGACATTCTACATTCTTCGTCACCCACAAACATAGTTTAAAATAAACATGCAAAACTCTCACACTTGGAACTGAATATACTTACTTGTGTGCTCGTATATGGACAAAACTTCACATTTTACATGTTCCAAGTACGCAAAATAACAATTCTATGCATTTTTAAATGTTAAACGTTTGGCATGAGGTATTTTTATTAGCTCTGCTTTTTAGCTTCGTGCAGAAAGTTTGGTTGTATGATAAGAAATAAAGTTGACTGAGAACTTGAGATTTTATTAAGTATTAAGAAGAAAAGTGCATTTGTTATGGCATTTTTAGAGTCAGATGATGAACATCAAAGACATGTAAATCAAAAGAAATGGTTAAACAAACAAGAAAGTTACATGCATACATTAACCTATTAAAAAAATTATGGGAAGATAATCCTGAATATTTTAAAAATTACTTGAGATGAACAGTGACTGTTATTGATATTTCATTAAAATTTTGTTAAACCGTGTTTTTTTTTAAAAGAAATAGTGCAAATACCAATTTCATAAATAAATTGTATTACTTTAAATTCTTTTCAAAAACTGCTGTGCATCATTCAAATTTCTTTCACACAAAATTTTTATCTGTTTTGTCATATTTTTTTCCATTACTCCAATTCTTTGTATGTTGTCATTTTTAAATTACAGATTTTTTGTAATCTTTACTAATCACTTTTCATAAACATGGATGACATCTATAAAGTCAGTCATAAATTGTGTAATCTACTAACATATACATATATACATATATATATATATATATATATATATATATATGTACAAACATATATAAATGTATTTTAATATTATAATAGTATAATTATAATATTATAAAATAATATACACATAAAACTGTAAACTATTGAAGTCATTCAACTAAAAAGTAAATACTAATTAAAATATTAAATAATGAAATATAGAAAAGAAAAATATGAAATAAAACAAAGCATGTGCTGTACAAAAAATGTGAAACTTGTACAGATGAATTGACACACTCAAAGTCCTTGCTTTAACTATCTCAGAAATAACAACACTCCAAGAATTTGGTATATGAAATTACATAAATATATATTCTTGTATATATGCTTGATATGTATCATTCCTAACTTGCTAAAAATATTCATGTTAGTGGCTCACTATTATCTAACTTCAAGTGATTTATCAGAAATTGATTATATCAATTACAATCATTTACTCTTGCTTTTTCATTTTATGTTCTTTTTATTTTCATTTTATGTAATTTTTCCAGGTGTTTTGGAACTATCAGGTTGTAAAGAGATTCAGTTTACTTTCATGCCTAAAAACTTTCCTATTAAAATTAATACTCACCATAACCATCCTTCTGTATCCGTCATGTTTGGCTAAGTACATCTGAAATATATAAATTAAATTAATCCTATTTTAAAACTTAATTTAATTAAATGTTATCATGCACAGTATACTGTTTAAGATGATAGTATTATTAATTATTACCTTACTACACCAAAATGAGGATAATTTGTTTTGGTGCTGGTTTGATTGTTTATGCTTCCTGTAATTGCAGAGTAGTAGCATTACTTCTCATGAAATAGACATAAAATGAGATAACTCAATCGTATGAATGACACTGGTTACATGATAAAAAAAATAGAATATGGTGTACGCCAATTTTTCCAAGTCAAAAATTGAAACTCATCAAGTTAGGGGAGGTCCTGGGTTTGAATCCCCATCAGGCATGACATTTCCACATGCTACAAAATGATCATTTCATTTCATCCTCTGAAGCATTACCTAATGGTGGGAAAAAAGTTCAAGATGGTACCCAAAAACAACTAGAATTCTTTTATGTAATTTATATATGTATTTTTTTTTACAAAAAAATTTCAGTTCCTTCTAAAATACTCTCCATTACAGCTACATTTGTGAAATCTTTTATTCCATTGTTCAAGATATTTTTTGAGTTTGTTGTGATGCTCAACAGCACCTTCTATGTAATTTTTGGCACCTCATCCATATCAGCAAAACATTTTCCTTTCAAGTACTTTTTCATTTGCAGGAACAAAAAAAAATTACACAGAGTTAAAACAGGTGAATAAGGAGAGTGGGTCAAGGGACTCATACCATTTTTGTTAAAAATTGGTGAACAGAGAAAGAAGGGTGTGAGCAGGTTCATCGTCATGATTGAAAACCAGTCTCTTGTCTGCGACGTTTTTTGATATTTTTGACTATTTGCATGAACGGTACTTGATGTACTTAGAATGGGGTCGGTCATTAAAAGACATTTCATCTTTTTTTAAACGCAAAAACCACTCGTACACTTGAATTTTTCTATAAAAGTATTCTTGTAAACTATTTTCAACATCCAGTATTTTCTGTGTTTATCCCGAGCAGGAAGCAAAACTTCACGGCAGCAGACTTTTCATTAAAGTCCGCCATAGCAAAAATCAAGAAGCAGGCAAAATACCTTTCACAAATTTCAAATACAACCAGGTGATGATGACACAGGGAAGTCGTTTGATACTCTCCTCGTTGGAAAACTGCATACTACGAAAACTCTGCCCAGCACAACGTGATTCTGGTTATTTTTGAGTATCCCCTCTTATTCATAAGTGAAATAAATATTTCTTTTTTTTAAATTTAGATTTTCTATTTGGTAAAAGTAATCTTAAAAACATTAAAATATATTCATAATAATATTGGTCATTTAATTAATCCACTGAAAGAAACATTTTGGTTGTCTTCTGGAATGACTAGCCGGCTAGTCTGGTGTTTTCATCATTATGTTATCCCAGCTGTCAAATCAGGACTCTTTCAGCAGTGTTTTCAGGTCAGGGAATAACCATAAATCACAGGAAGCCATGTCTGGTGAGTAAAACGTCTGGGAAACCTGAGGAATGCTGTGCTTGACTAAGAAATCCTGTATTAGACATGACCAATGGGTGGGTGAGTTGTGATGTAACTGCAATGTCATAATGATCGCAGGTCCTGTTTCTTGTGCTCAACTGCATTACAAAAATGACACAGAACCAGCAGGCTATTTAAAGCATATTCATGATGCACAGCCCTATGGAAATAAAAAATCATTCAGTATTGCTTTCACTTTGTTCCACATTTATCATACTTTCTTTGATTTTTTTAGATGTTAGTGACTTCTGCTGTAACAATGGAGATCAGGTTTCTGGGTTATATTTATACACCCAAGACTCATCATCAGTTATTAAGTTGTTAAAGAAGTTAGGGTCATTATTACGTGTAGTATGCTCTATCATGACCTGAATGACGTCAAAAACAAATCTCTTTTTATTGTAGGAAGCTTGAACACTATGTGTATCCAAACATTCATTAAAATCATATAGAATCATTGCTAATCCCAATTTCATTTTTAACTTCTTAGATTGTCTTCCAATGATTTTTCATTATAAAATTGCACATGTCCCTTGATGACTTTTAGCTTCTTGACTACTGGTGCCTGGTCATTTATAAGCCCTATGGCTTTGTTCCTGAAAGTTTGCTTAATCTAACAAATTGTTCTGCTTTGGATATCGCAAAGATTGTTATCGGAGTTGATGGGGTAACCTTGATCAGCATGTTCCATGATTATACACAAAATAAAAATGCAACAAGCACCTATTACACTAACATAATGACTACAGGACAGCAACTGACATGCTCTATAAAGTTTTAAATTAACTTGTGCGTGGACTAGGTAATGGTGCTGAGCTCTACTAAGTTTTACCACTCACACTCAAATAATTTTGAGAAAAATTAAATAAATGTGGTTGGATGCTCTTTGAACAGACCTTGTATTTAGCTTTTCTCTTGTTGATTAATGTAATTAATTCATTGTTTATATGGAAAGGGGTACATTAACGTTTTGTGACCTTCTGTTTGTCAAGTCTTACATATGACTGATGCATATAAAAAATTTGAGAAGTGAAACGAATCAAGATTACTTTCTCTGATAGTAATTGGTATTAACTATATAGCTAGTTATTTTGGTGACTAGAGGGGAAAATAACACTTGTAGGGCTGAATTTCAACTGTATTTCGGTAGACTTGCCATGCTGATTTGCTACAGTATTCTTGACTCTGTGAAGAAGAAATCAGGAAGCCACTTAAGTCCTCACTCTGCTTACCCAACGTAGGATGTTTATTTTCCTTTAAAATGGATATACCATTTTTGGGATCGGGTATACCTTGTTTCAAGTCTCCTATAACCATTATTGCATACAACATACTTACATATTTGGCTTAGTGAAGAAGATGAGAAATTATTTAACCTTGCAATTTTCCTATAAGCATGAGATGCTTATTATTCTTCAAAATTGCTTTATTGTTTAAGAATAATTTACGGCTCACATTACATCAGTTATAAATATTGTGGTTGTGTCATTTAACATAGTTTACCCAAGAATTATAAAGACTTAATTAAAAATATATTATTGTACAGATAATAATATAAACAGAGGTTTATTTTATTAGTATTAATATCATATTTGCGACAATTTACCTTTTAAATTTTTTTTTGATTTTAAAATATTTTTTGAATTATTTTAATCACATTAAATTTACAGATCAGAAGTAATCTGACCAATGAGCAGAAACAAATAATTTAGATGAAATTTTTATAAAAATTGTCCAACACTAACTATGCTGTAAAATATATGTTTTAATTGGGGGATTTAATCTGTAAATTGGGGAAATGTTTTTAACCAAATGGGTTTCAGGAAGTGTTGATTGTGCATTGACACTATGTATACATTAGGAATAGTTATTGAGAGACACTGAGAATTTAATCATCCCTTACATCTGACTTTTGTGGACTGGAAAAAGATCTTTGACAACGATTATCAATCTATGTTGGGAAATATAATGTTGGATAATGGATGCCATAAACATCTTGTAACTTCTGTGGCTGGTTTATATAGGCCTTCATCAATATTACATAGATCATGTCAGGCATGGAGGTGTTCTGCTTTATAGATAAGAAAGGAACTGTTTCTTCATTTGGCTAGAGGGATCAAGGAATTCTGAAATAACTTAATAAAAACAGTATCAAAACTTATAAAATTAATAAAAAAAGAGAAGCAGTTGCAACCCATATTTTGGAATTAAGATAAATATTATTTTAAATAGTAGTGATACAGAATAAAATAATAATTAGAGAGCATTAGTTGAAAGATATTTTAGTCCATATTTAAGTTACATTAAAACTATACACAAATTATCAGGAAAGTTACTTAGTTAAGTTTTATTATATACCACTGACAGATTAATTTTAACATGTTTGGGGTACTATCTACATGTTTAGCAATGTTTATGTCTATCTGAGGATCATATCACAAATTCATATTTATAATTAGAATAATTTTCTTCTGATATAGAACAATGAATCTGTCAAGATGATAATAATAAATCATCTAATATTTTTCATCATTGAAAAGTGCTAGAGACCATCTTCTGTAAATTCAGAATTGCATATTTATTGCAGTTTTACTTTGAGGACAACACAAAATGAATCAGATACAGTACATAATTAAGAAACAAAATAGATTTACGGCCATTAAAAGTATACAGTTACCAAAATAGAAAAAAGTGAATGATATACTAGAATATATGAAAACTGGGAGATGCCTATTGTACATTTTATATGTGGTATCTTATAATTAAAAATTATAGTTTAAGAAATGAGAATTTTATACTTACAAACAGATGATGACTGTGTAAACTATGAATAAATTCAAAATACTGTAAAATAAAAAGAATAATATTAACTTTTATTGTAATTTTTGATAAAATGTATTATATTTTCATAGGAGTCTAGGTGATAAGCAAACAGTTGAGTTACTATATTATTCTGTGAGAGAAAATCAGACATCAACACAGGAAGAAGCAAGTCAGAGATTTATTCTTTGCAGATTAAAATGAAAGATAAATCCACTTACTCTTTGCTATCTTATAGCTTATACAACAAAATTCCTCCTGCTTCTGGTGTATTATATTTTCTTATCCTTGACATTTTATTTAAAAGTACGATCCTTTCTATAAGACTTCATTAGCTTTTTTTTTTACCTTTTTTCTCCTCAAAAGGTTAAATATATACTGCTCATATATTTACAATTTTGTAAAAATGGCTTCTGAGGCATGTTCACAATACCACTTATGTTTTCAACATTTGTTTAACAGATAAGTTATTTTGTTATTGTACTTTATTAGTCCTACTTGCCTTATTCAACAGATTTCAATGACAATTTTAAACTTTACTATTGTTAGAAATAAATAATAAAAGTGGAATATTGAAGTATGTCATGTCCAACCAGTCTAGTACTTTTATATGTGCATAAAATAGCTACTTACTGGTTGTACATAGGTTTTAATTTGGGTCATCATTTCAGATTCTTTCTTCTAATTAAATATAGCAATACATTAAAAATAATTTTATGTTAGTTGTAATTATAAGTAATACACTAAAAAACATTGCTGATAAGAGTGCGGAACCAAACTATATTGGCTGTGGTAAAACCTTAATTGTGAAAAGTAGATGATTTATAGATTGTGATATGCATGTGCTATGTTTTATCATAGGCAAAAATTATTCAAATGTACATACAATAAATTATTAACAGCTATTATTGCCAACTTATGAATCAAAAAATATTTCATCTTAATTTTTAAATTCATTTTTGAGTACAAACAAGTTTAAGTATTTTTTTTATATAAATCGATTTATTTGCCCTTTTGTGTTTTAATGTTTCATTCTTTTTTTTTTTATTTTGGCTAATTAATTTATTTTCAAATTTCTTTTTCAATACTAAAAAAAAAAATTGGTTTGATTTAAAATTGTAACATTTTCCTGACAGTTTTATCTGTTTGCATTTAAATAAAAGTCAAACCTCTTAAAATTCTGTTCGTTTTTAATTTACTTAATATATGTAAATTTTGTTACTTTATCAGCAAATTTTTTTAGATAATTTTCTTTGTTTATTGACAATTTACACAAAATACACTAAAAATAAAAATGTTCTTTTGATACCAATTATTTTAGGTTTATAAAAACTTTGAAAATCAACTGGAGATTTAATTCTACAATTTTTTTTTACTTTCCAGTCCAGCGCTAAAGCTATAGCTTTGGAAGGGAAAGTATTGTAATCGTTCCAATTTGGGCATATGCGGTTTTCACCGGATCTTGACGTTTTGACATCTAAGGAACCCAAAAAACTGGATTGAAATTTTCCGGATGTTCATGCGTACGAGTCTAGGTTCGATATCGCCCTCTAAATCACCTTTATCTCTAGAATTACTGAACCGATTTTGACCAAAGTTGGTCAGATTACTTCTATATATGGGGCATAATGCCATTAAATTTTTAACTTAAAAAGTCAAGGGGATGAGGCTGTGGAGCAAGGTCATCCTCAGTATCTCGAGGTTTCGCCTGATTAAGTACTTATTTTTCTTAGACACATTTGTTAAGTTTAAAAAACAATAATATTTGCAAAAAGAATATTTTGCAAAATCGCACTCCTAGACCAAAAAATACTTTAAATAAAGTAGCATTTAAGTGGTTATACTCCGTCAATAGTATCCCCTCTCACCACAAGGAGCGCTAGTGTAGCACTGACGTACAGCTGCTGAGTCAACTACTATGTTGTGACGTCCCAGGTGAGCGGTAGAATTATATAAATGAGTAATATTTAAAGTGGCCGCTAGTATCGCCACACCCGCTCGAGTGAAAGAAATATGCGCGCACGCTTTAGTTAGAATCATTGAATTAAATAAACAAAAATTATATTTAAATAAAATGATAAATATTTTAAATTAAGTTGTGTGTGTAAGCCGCGTGACGGTCGTTCTCCGGGCTTGTGAGAAGGCAGAGAAAACGAGGAGGCTTATTGCAAGCCTACTCCCGAATACAAGAGGGCCCTCCCAACATAGGAGGCAATTGCTTACTGATGTGGTCTATTCAGCCCTGCTATATGGCGTCGAGTTGTGGGCGAACGTTGTTAGACTTGCCAAGTACAGGGGTAAATTGGAATCCATCCATAGCAGGTATTGCATCAGAGTAGCGGCCACCTATAGGACGGTGTCCAGGAAGGCGGTTGAGGTGATTGCTGGATTCCCGCCTGTAGACTTGATGATAATGCGGCGTAGCAGAACTAGGGAACTGAGAACACTCCCATTAGAGGAAAGGAAGCGTTCTGCTGAAGAACTAGAAGAAGAGATCGCACAATCATGGCAGGAGCGATGGGATCGGGCCACGAAGGGTAGGTGGACCCACCGCTTTATTGGGGACATCAGGAGTGATGCCGGAGGACCCATAGCACGCTGAGTTTTGAGTTAACGCGATTCCTGGCGGGTCATGGGGGATTCAGGTCTTATTTGTACAGATTCGGGCTCGATCAATCTGAAAACTGTCCGGAGTGCGAGGTGGAAGAGACCCCCAACATGTTTTTTTTTTTTTGTGTCCGCGATTCACCATAGAGTGTAGAGAGATGCTCGGCAACCTGAGACGTGAGCATATGTTTCGCCCTGAAGTTACCCTACGAGTCCTATTACAAGGTGAGGTACAATGGAAGACTGTGGAAAGATTCGTCAGGACGGTCATGAGGAAACTCCAATTATATGAGGAGTCTCACAGAGGAGAATAGCGGCGGAGGGCGCACGGACGGACAGGTCCTCGGCTGAGTGCCTAGGGGGCTTCCCGTACATGTGGGGGTTGCCTGGGTGCGATGAGGCTGGGGACACTTTGCTCGTGCGTCTGATGGTGGCTACTGGTAAGTGGTGTGACTATTTAAGATTTCTGTCTTGACGGCTGTGCGGGTGTGTAACGCGTGGGTGTTGTGGATGTTAGCAGCGTGTCCTGTTTTCTGCAGGTTCTTGTGTGTTGTTGTCGGTATATGTATTTGACGTGCAGTATGTGTTGCTTCCTGTTTGTTTAGTGTGTGACATTGTTGGATTGTTATGACTGTGTATGGGCGATTCCCCCTTCTTCTGAATGAAATATTTTTATAAGCAGTCCCCGGAAGGGGAGAAGCCGGGGGTAGAAGCTTAGTCGGTAGTGCGCAGGTATACATACGCCCTTATTTATAACTGGCGGATCCTGTTAGCGAGCCCGACATTGCTTAGGCGTCCGTAAATGGGGTTCCTCCACCTCTTAAAAAAAAAACGTGTGACGGAAAAATCCTGCAACTTTGTTGTCAGCTTTTTTTTTATATTTCAAGTCAAGAAATATGAAAATCCATCAATTATTTAGACATATTATTTACACAACATGATTGTTAATTTTTTACCTATGTTCTGTAGAGTACGTTATGATTTATAAATCAGTAATTAACTTGAGTTAGTGTATTGTTTCACATTTTATTATTGATTTATTTTTTGTAAATGAAGTTTTTTTAGCACTAATTAAATATAAATTCCAGATTATTTGAGCTTGACCACATTAATAACCATCAATACATCTAGTTCGTTCTGTTCCGTTTCTGCAGCATGATTAATATTTATAATTGTATTTTTTTTTTATAACAAAAATATTTTTCATAATAAGTAGCAATATCATTAATAAATAATAGTCCGAAGTTCCCCCTGTGGGGCACACCTATTGACTAAAAATGATTCCTGAAAAAAATTCACAGTATTCAATAACTTAATATCTATGAATTAGATATTAAATGCTAAATTATTAGAAAACTAAGTGATACGTTCGTGTACTCGTAATAATATTCAAAGATATAGATAAATCTGTATAAATTATATCAGCTATTACATAATTTAGAAATTTTATGCTCGAGTAATGTTTTATTTTAGTCAAGTTTAGGAACAAAAGAGGTATTTGATATAATAATTAAGACGAATCCTGTTTAATAATCGAAGAAAAAGCTGGAACAAAAAAAATTGACAAAAAATAAAACCTAAACAGAAGAAATGTTAACAGAAAGTTTATAACTGCGAACTATTTTTATCACAAGTAATCCTATAAAAATAAAAATTTCTTGTTTTATATTTGTACTTACATGGTGCTTGTATAAATGCATCGAATGAAATGTGGATTTCCAAAGGGACTTTAATCTAAGACCTTCAAAACCACAAAAGTTGTAAAACTGTAAAAAGAAAAACAAAATTTTGTATATACGAGGTGTAATAAAAAAATACGGTGAATTTTATTAAAAAAAGTAATAAGGTTACATAGAATTCGATTTAATCTCCTTCAAAGTACTGTCCTTGGCTAGCAATGCGCTTATCCCAACGTTGACTCCATGACTGGAGGCATTTCTGGAGAGCGTCTTTGGGAAGGGCTTTCAGCTGCTCGGTCGTGGCCCTCTCAATGTCAGCAATGGTGTCAAAACGTTTTCCTTTAAGCACAGTTTTCATTTTTGGGCAGAGCCAAAAGTCGCACGGTGCTAAATTCGGTGAGTATGGCGGATGTGGACAGATAGGAACACTTTTTTCGGCCAAAAACTCGCGAATGAGAAGCGAGGTGTGACACGGCGCGTTGTCGTGGTGAAGAAGGAAGCCATCGGTCCATTTTTCTGGTCGCTTTCTTCGTACGTCGTTTCGCAAACGTTGCAGTACACCCTTTTAAAATTCAGAGTTTACAGCTGTTCCCCTTGGAACGAACTCTGATCGCACTATCGATGCCCTCACTATCGAAAAAAACAACGAGCATGACCTTGATGTTGGATTTTGACTGACGTGCCTTTTTAGGGCGAGGAGATGAACCGGTTTTCCATTTGGAACTCTGCATTTTGGTCTCAGGGTCATAGCCGTAGACCCAACTTTCATCTCCAGTTACAATTTTGGCCATGAAGTCCGGATCTGCATGAAGACGACCCTTCAACACCGTCCAAATTGACACACGATTTTCAAAATCCATGTTGCGCGACAGACACGATAGACACAACCTCACTCTAGCGGCTCTGGTAGCTGACTGGCAAGCTCGAAAGTGTTAAAACTTGTCCCTGTCTGTCTCAGTTGATCACGTTATTGGACAAATTACAGCATATGGATGTAGCGTCGGCAGTTGCCGCTATAAAAATTCATTCACCGTATCTTTTGATCACACCTCGTGTATATATATATATATATATATATATATATATATATATATATATATATATATACAGGTGTCCTTGAAAGGTGAAGCCAAACTCTCGAAAGTGATTCTACTTAACATACTAAAGAAAAAGTGTTTAGTGAACATAGGTCCAAAAACGCGTATTTTTCTGTCTGTCCGCCATTTGTCCTTTTAAAAGAAAAAAATTATATTTCAAGAACGGTTGTAAATAACCCAATAAATTTTTTTACTTAATTTTAAACTAAATTTTTTTAATATGAAAAAAGATAACGATACTCTTCGTTGACAAATTTCAAAATGGCGGTCTTTTCAATTTTTTAATCTTAAATATCTTAGGAATTATGAGATTTATAAAATTGTTGTATTATAAAAATTATGAAGCATTTTTGTGAACAAAACGACATCTTATTCGTAAAAATCCGACGACAAACAACAGATTTATTGCAAAAACTAGGCCTAAACCGACAAGGCGACCATATTTTTTTGTATTATCATGAATCACTTGATAACTAAATCAAATTTTCTGATTAAAATTGCTAAAATTCAACATTATGGATATTTAATAATAATTATTGTAAGAGCGTGTAAAATTTTGCTTTCTGTTGAAAATCATAATAAATATTCGATGTGACCTCCATTCATTCCAACACAAAAATACACACATTTAGTGACTGATGTACAAGTTCAAAATTTCCTGACTGCTCCCTGATTGTTTTTTTTTCCTGTTTAGCTTCCGGTAACTACCGTTTAGATAATACTTCAGAGGATGAATGAGGATGATATGTATGAGTGTGAATGAAGTGTAGTCTTGTACATTCTCAGTTCGACCATACCTGAGATGTGTGGTTAATTGAAACCCAACCACCAAAGAACACCGGTATCCACGATCTAGTATTCAAGTCCGTGTAAAGCTGGCTTTACCAGGACTTGAACGCTGGAACTCTCGACTTCCAAATCAGCTGATTTGGGAAGACGCGTTCACCACTAGACCAACCCGGTGGGTTCTCCCTGATTGTTTAAAAAGAGCGGACACTTCCATCATCCAACTGATGAACATCGACAATTGGTGTTGAATAAACAAGAGACTTTACATGTCCTCATAGATAATAGTCTAATGGGTTCGGTTCTGGGGGTGCGTGCAGGCCAATGAATGGGACCGCCCCGACCAATCCACCTACCTTGAAAACGATCGCTTAATTTTTCTCTGACGCCAATGGCAAAGCGGGCAGGCGCACCAGCATGCATGAACCACACGTTCAGTATGTTTTGCAAAGGAACGTCCTCTAGAAGTTCAGGCAGGTCATTTGTTATCAATTTCAAATGCGAGTCACCTGTCAATCTATGTGGCAAAAAGAAAGGCCCGATTAGCTTATCCATGTAGATTGTTCCCCAAACATTCAGAGAAAAAACCTGTGTTGATTTCCTGCTTGAAATACTGCACGAGGAGTTTCCTCACACCAAACATGTCGGTGTGCAAATTGTATATACCATCCTTAGTGAAAGACGCCTTGTCCGTAAAAAGAATGATAGATATCCACTCCGGGATATGGGCACACTTGTTAATTAACCGTTGACTGAATGCAATCCTTGATTGGTTATCACCTGTAGAAGAGCTTATACCCGTTGCAGATGATACGGGTACAATAATTGCGAATGTACAGTACTCCATACTATATTACGAGATATATTTTCTTGGGTAGCAACTCTTCTTTACTTCTGTACGATAATAATTCTGGATCGCGTGCAAACTTGTTCAAAACCCTTTCTTCTACCTGTTGCGTTGAAACTGTTTTAGGTCTACCATTACCAACTATGGCGGCTTTAGAGCTCCCAGTTTCATTTAAACGTGCAGAAGGGGTTGCAATTGAGATTGGAAGTGGCAGGAGTGTCGCAAGGGTCGGTCATTGGCCCGCTCTTGTGGTGTATCGCTTATGATGGGCTGATGCGGTTAGGTTTTCCAGACGGGATGTCGCCAACTGGTTTTGCGGATGATATCTCCCTGGTCATTACGGCTAAAACGGAGGAGGAGGAGGTTATGGCCCGGGGGAACGAGGCGGTGAAGATGGTTCACGATTGGTTACGGGAGCGACAGTTCCATCTAGCGTTGGAGAAAACGCAGTTGGTATTAATGACTGGAAGACGACGGCTCCGGAGGATTAGTTTGTCAGTAGGAGTCACGGAGATTGTACCTGCGCCCAGGACTAAATACCTGGAATTAACGCTAAATGACAAGCGTTCTTTTCTGCCGCATGTAGTGGAAGCGGTGAAGAAGGGCGGTAAGACTGTGGAGGCGATTTACAGGTTGTTGAATAGGATGGGCGGGGCTAGCACAGCGAAGAGAAGATTATTAGCATCGGTGGCTAGGTCCGTCGTCTTGTACGCCGTTCCAACCTGGAGGAGAGCGTTAGATAAGAAGATTGTGAGAACGAGACTACTCTCTTTGCAGAGGACATTAGCAATTGGATTCGGTTTTTCACGCGCCCATTTCACAAAATTGTCTGTATTCATGTTGTAATGGTAACTTTTTGAACTGGCTTTCCTAGTTAGTAATGCGTTCGGAATAAAACCGATTTCTCTTCCAACATGAATTACTATTAAACGGTCACCTTTATTAATCGGCACATGAAGTCCTTCAACAATACCATCAGACCACGACTTTGTCGAACAATGCGAACTTAAAATATCCAAATAAACAATTGTAGTATTGCTTTGTCAGTACTTAGCGATTGCCTGCAAATATTCAATTCTCTTCCACCTGATATCGGATTTCTCAATTAAAAGATTTTTGTTATTTTCAGTTTTACGCTATTTGAAACGTAACTCTTTCAAAATAACAGCTAAAGTTGATTCACTGCCCTTCAATAAATCAATAGATGATTGAAGTTCTTGCCTTATTTTTTTAAAGTAGGTAATTCATTCTTCTTTGAATGAAATTCGTTAACTGTTCTTTTAACTACACCTAAATCAAAACTATCCAGTCCACTGACAGGTTTCGAACGTCGTTTATACTTTTTTCGGCGTGCTGAAAGAACACGATTGCGATGTTAATTGAAGAATCATGTTTTGTTTTCTCTTCTGAGTTTTTGAACCTGTGTTTTGATATCCCACAAGCAGCAGCAGTTCTTTCTTCGCATTTCTGAATGCTAATTATATGTTTGTCGTCAGTTAATTTACCTGCTTTTAGAGCTTCTTTTTTCATAAAATCATAAATATTATTGATAATTTCACATGCTGAACTCCTTTCCTTTCTTTTTCCTGCTTAGCCTCCAGGAATTACCGTTCAGGTATTACTTCAGGTGAATGAGTATGACATGTGAGTGTAAATGAAGTATAGTCTTGTACACGATCTAGTATTCAAATCTGTATAAAAGTAACTGTCTTTACTAGGACTTTGAACGCAATACTTGTTTGGCTTTAAGTTTTTTTTTTTTTACTTCTGCCATAACAAACCGTACTAATAACACATGAACAAAAATCAAACAAAAAATAATATATTACAAAAAAATTTGCAAAAAACAATGAGTAATTATAAAATTTATGACCGCACAAAAATGCTATTCGAATACCTTCACAGAACACGGTATAAATTGGACTAAAATTTATTTCTTTTACACACATTGTGCACTACGAATGACGGATCTAAATATAATCGTGAACTCACCGGGTTCGGTCTAGTGGTGAACGCATCTTCACAAATCAGCTGATTTCGAAGTCGAGAGTTCCAACGGATTTTAATGCTAGATCGTGGATACTGGTGTTCTTTGGTGGTTGGATTTCAATTAACCACGCATCTCGGAAATGATCAACCTGAGACTGTACAAGACTACACTTCATTTACACTCATACATACCATCCTCTGAAGTAATAACTGAACGGTAATTCGTGGAGGCTTAACAGGAAAAAGAAAAGAAAGGCCTGTACATAATAACAACCAGTGCATTATTCACTGGTTAAGGAATTGTTATTGTTTACAACATTAAGTTATTAAACATTTTTATACAAACTCAGTGGAAAGAATTGAACAGACAACAACAAAAATTTATTTTTTGGAAGCCCGTATTGTTTCGAAGTCGAAAAATGAAATAAAAATAATAATTACGTGCAAAAATAATGCTTTGAAAAACAATAATGTAATGAAATGTCAGCACCGTGACGTCACAAGCTCGTAGATTCGCTGGGGCAACTATATTTGGTTTTTACATTTTTTTATTACTGAGAATTAATTTTTTCTAAGCTAGCTCTTACAATAATTATTAAATATCCATAATGATGATTTTTTAGCAATTTTAATCCGAAAATTTGATTTAGTTATTAAGTGAGTCACGGTAATAAAAAAAAAACAAGTGACCGCTATATCGGTTGAGGCCTATGTTTTGCAATAACTCTATTGCTTGTCGTCGGATTTTTACGAATAAGATGTCGTTTTGTTCATAAAAATGCTTCATAATTTGTATAATACAACAGTTTGATAAAGCTAATAATTTCTAAGATATTTAAGATTGAAACGACCGCCATTCTGAAATTTGTTACCAAAGAGTATAGTTATGTTTTCCTATTAAAAAATTTTAGTTTAAAATTAAGAAATAAAATTTATTGGGTTATCTCCAACCGTTCTTGACAAATATTTTTTTCTTAAAAAGTACAAATGGCGGACAGACAGAAAAATATGCGTTTTCGGAGCTATGTTCACTGGACATTTTTTCTTTAGTATGTTAAGTAGAATCACTTCCTAGAGTTTAGGCTCACCTTTTAAAGAAACCCGGTATATACAGAGGGCTTCAGAGGCAGTTGGAAATAAATTGGGAATTGCTTCTAGAGTTTCTTAAATAAAGAAGAAAATTTCATACAAACACTTTGTTATTAATTTGTAATTAATATTGTAATTTGATTTGTTACTTCATAGAAATCCGAAGCATTTTGTTATGAGTTACGGCAAGCAAAATATTTCGCTCAGATTTCAGTTATCCCGGTGAAATGAGGTCATACTAAACAAGATATTTTTTATTCTTTTTTTTCCTGTTTAGCCTCCGGTAACTACCGTTTAGATAATACTTCAGAGGATGAATTAGGATGATATGTATGAGTGTAAATGAAGTGTAGTCTTGTACAGTCTCAGTTCGACCATACCTGAGATGTGTGGTTAATTGAAACCCAACCACCAAAGAACACCGGTATCCACGATCTAGTATTCAAGTCCGTGTAAAAATAGCTGGCTTTACTAGGACTTGAACGCTGGAACTCTCGACTTCCAAATCAGCTGATTTGGGAAGACGCGTTCACCATTAGACCAACCCGGTGGGTTAAACAAGATATCCTGGAAGAGTAGTTCCAAACTGTTAAGAATTTTAATAATCTTCATGAGAACGGTACACTTCCCAATACTCGTGTTTCATCTGAACGTCTACCGGTACATGATAATGAAAGGGAAAACATTCTTCTAGTGGTACAGCTTATTCCTACAAACAAGAACGATAAGAATTTCTAAACGAGTAACATTTCACAAAGTACAGTTTAGAAGACATTACATGCTCACAAACTGTGTCTTTATCACGTTCAGAAAGTTCTACATCTCCAGCTTGGTAAACATGCAAGACGACTGCAGTTTTGTCAACGGGTTAATAATAATAATAATAATTACCGCTTAATTCCGTTCATACTATTTTCGGATGAAGGTACTTTTATCCTTAATGGTATAAACAACACTGAAATTCACATTGGTGTTCTGTAGAAAATCCACATTCTGTAGTTCAAACAAATTTCCAAGAACGATTGGTGTCGTACGATCAGATAACCAGTTAATAAGCCCTTTCGTACTAGAACAACATGTCTCGCGGAGAATTTATCTGGAATTTTTAAACAATAGATTTTTTACAGTGCTTGAAATGTCTCATTGGCAAAACGAACTAAAGTGTTACATCAACTTGATGGACTACCAAATCATTTCACGAATGAAGTAAGACATTTCTTATAAGAAAATTTAATTGTAAGTGGATCGGATGTAGAGGGCTAGTAAACTCACTACCTAGATCACTGGATCTTACTTCCTTAGATTTATTTTTTGTTTGGAGAGCAAAAAACGCTTTCGCGTTATCATTCCCCGATTATTTTCGTAGAAATAGATGAAACGCGAGTTATGTAAGCAAAAAGTAGACATACGAGGTGTGTGAGAAAAGTAATGAGATTGGTAACACTGCGAGCGATTGTGGCCCTGTTGAAGCCTTTCAGCGCTGCTACCACGAGTGGGAACAACGACTCCGTTGTTTGAAAAAATAAAAACTTTGGTAAGTAAAAAGTCAATCTCATTACTTTTCTCACACACCTCGTATGTGATGAACTTATCGCTTGCATTCTCAATGCTGCTTCATCAAGGAACACAAAGATATCATTATGTTGGCGACCAAAATATAAGGAAACAAGCTGAAAAGCGCATCGATTTCAATGGTGGAATTTTCGAACATTTTTTCAAATATAAATTTTTCAAAGTTCTAAATTAATTGTACTAAAAACAACTGTTTTTAATTTTTACAAATTCATAAAATTTTTCTATTAAATTTTGTTCTATTTTGTTTTCATAGACTATATTGCGTAAATTTTCTCAGATTTAAATTCTCTAAAAATTCTGATTATAATGTTTACACTTTTATTAGTCATTTAACAAAGTTATTGTAGTTCAAAATAAAAAGACACGTTTTTCGTCATAGATTTTTTTGGATATCAAGAAAACTACGAGAGATGCAACTCTGGGTCCTGTTTTATTCGATTTATCAAGTCAAAAAACATAAAGAAACCATCAAGTTTATCCTTTATATAACACCTTAAAAATTTCATTATGACCTCACTTCACTGGTTGAACTGAAAATCCGAGCGAAATTTTTAGCTAACAGTAACTTGAAAACAAAGCGTTTTCCCAGAATCGGTTCCTAAATTATTTCCTTATACTCCTGAATTATTCTGTATGTATTTTTAAAGTAATCGAAGATAAACAAAATTATTTTAATGATTATATATTCCTTTCAATGAATTGGATTCTGGAAGGAAAATAAATATTAGAATATATGAAGCAGATAATTGAGGGTTTAGGTTGTAAAGAGGGGACACTATTAAATTCTAGATACTGGACTAGAACAAAACAGAAACGCATCAGATTAAACAAGTAAAACTGAAAAAAAAAATGAAAATATTTATTGCTGAATGAACAAATTTAGTTCAGAATATTCAATATCCGTGATGGATCGTTAGCCTGATGGCCTTTCGTCCGGAGGTGCCGGGTTCGAATCCTGGTTAGGCTTTGCATTTTTCATACGCTACAAATTTCCATTTGGGCTAATGACTGTAATAGTCGAGCTTGTTATCTCATAAAAAAAAATATTCAGAATATAGTATGTAATTTGTGGAATTCATCATTATCGCAATGAACACACTCTGAAGGGTATTTGAGTTTCTTGTAGAGTCTATGATCCAGCACCATTGTAGTTATGGAGTTATACTATTCTGTTTCTAGCATACCTACCGTGTCAATTATCCTAAGCATGGATGAACTTTATTTGGAGTATGGTTTTGTTTGATGTAATTTAGCTAATAAAATATGATTATTTTTTTGGAATTTAAAAGTGTTACCATAAAATTACAAGAAAGATGCATTACATTGTTATTTAAAACAAAGTTGAATGTGTTGCAATTGCAGGGCAGGTGGTGCAGAGAGGAAAATTCCATCGTCGAATCAGTAGCATACGGTAATAAAATTTTTAGTGTCTCTCTCAAGAGTTTTTAGTAAATATTTCACTTTTTGACTTAATACCATCTTTAAGCCATCATTTTTTCTCAGACCATTTTACTTCTGAACAGCATCATGCCTTTCTTTAAATACTATTAAGTAATTTATCTTCCAATATATGAATTTATATTTTTAAAGCTGTCTCCTTAAACACCTCATTCACAAAAAATGTTTAATTTGTAGAAAAAAATTAAAAATGGGAACTTTTAATAGAAATACCTCTTCATGCTGTCATCACTTAATGCTGTTTGATGATTCTAGAAACATTAATTAAATCATTGACAATACTCAATTATGATTGACTGTTCCACTTTCTAGAGCTTATTTCATAAATTCATTAAATATGAGCGAGGTCTACTTCACAAAAATATTTATGTATATGCAGATATTTTATGATTCAGTGCTTCGTGATTTTCGCAGATAGCACTAAAAGCTTTTAATGGCTAGAAATCTTCAGAGCTTTTTTTTATTTCAAGATGCAAAATATCTTAGAAAACAAAAAAATAATTAAAAGTAGTAATAATACTAATTAAAATATTATAAGCTTGTAATAAGATATAAGAATGTTACTCAAGACACTGATATCTCAACCTCGTAGGGGAAGATACCTGTTTTCTGACACTTCCAGTTGCCACACCTCCCCTCTCGTTCCTAGCCTCGATGGGCTTTAACGGGAGTCATCTTTCACCCTCTAACTTTTTATATTTCATAGTAATAAGCCAGGCCTCGTTGGGATGCCACTGATGTAAATGTCTCGGTACACATTTGCATTGGTGATTTTTAAACTTGGCTTTTGCCTTCGCTGTAGGCCTCATCTGGACATCTTGAATGTCCTACATTGTTTCCCTCTGAACTAGATAACTGAGTTCAAGGAAGAAGCACAAATCCCGTGCCTAGTTCTACATTTTACAGAGCCAATTTTGTAAATGTCTCATAATAATCGAGACAATAGAATAATAACATACCACCAAAAAATGTTATTTGCAACAATACAATTTAGACCAATTCTCTTATTGAACTCAACTTACATGTTCATACCCATGACTTAGTTTCATTTGTGGACTACCAGACATTGACATCCAACCCTGTAGGGGAAGACACCCGCCTAGTAACATTCCAGTCACCCCCCCCCCACAGTTCCTAGCCCTGTTAGGCTGTAATGGGATATTAGACATTTACAATTGAATTGCTTTTAATTATTTCTTTTTAATTAAAATGTCTATGTAAGATTAAAAATACTCAGTAGATATAACTAGCCGTTGAAAATGTTATTATATGTTGAATCAGAAAATTTCTGCACATAAGCGATAAGAAATTTTTAATAATTTCATATTTAAATATTATGATACAGAAAGTACATTTTATAAAAAAAAAAAAAAAAAAATGTTAAGTGCGATTTATACATTTATATATATATATATATATATATGTATATTTATTTATGTTTAAATACTGCTTAGTATTAATACTTATACAATCACTTCAACATTTTCTTCTGTCTTGATTTTTATTTTATTTCAAAATGAATTTTGATTGGATAATTACCTCTTATTTATGATTACCTTTATACAAAGTTTAGGAATTCTTGATGTAAATTAAAATTGTTTATATTATAATATTGACATGTTTACTTACATTTATCAAATGAGGAGCTATTGGTGCCTGTAACAATAAAAATTATATTTTATATGCGTATATACTATTTTCACATTGAATTAAATTAATAAATTAAAGTTTAAATCCACAAACAAAGACTCCGGAAGAAATTATTTGATGTAGAAATCACAAGCATGAAGTAATTTTTAATATTATTGTTATCAATGTTGAATATTGATACCAACTTAAAACTCTAATAATAATAATAATAATAATTAGAATAATGAAATGAAACTGTTTAACTTGTTAAGTGTTGTCACTTAATTATGTTAGGTTACTTTTACTTTTTAAATGTTTTGTTACTATGATTCATTAAATCGATTAAAAGTAAATGGTTGAGGTTTATTTTATACACCCTTGGATGTATGTTATAATGAATATTTTTATAAAAATAATTTGATAAAAATTTTAATCTTGTTAATGTAAGTAAATGATTGTTCATTGTATAGACCGCTTAAGAATGGGTGTTTATATTGCTCCATGATTAACAAAAGAAATTGATCGTATCAGAAGGATCAAATAAAACCATGAAAAAATTTTGATTACAGTAACATAATAAAATTTATTCTGAGTCTATATTATTAATGTACAAATATAATGATAATATAACTTCTCTCAACTCTCCAAAATTTCCTCATTCTACATATTTTTCTACTTCTTTGACTCTTCTAGAAACCTTTGCTTTGTTCTTTTCCTTACCTATTTTATATAAATAGGAAGCGCTGTTCAAAAGTAAGGGTCATTTGATTGGTAACAAAATGAGAACAGTTGAAAAAATGAAAAATTTATTAATGGTTTCAAATATATAATATTTTCTTTATTTCTTATGTAATCACCATTTCATTCCAAACATCTCTGATATTGTGTTCTTTATACCTACTGCATAAAATTCTGCCTTCTGGAATCATAGCCACTTTTGCAGTGAGATTTTTCAACTATTCACTCTCCACAAGCCATTGAGACTCAAGACAGTTTTTGAGGTGTAGAAGAAAGAGATGGTAGTCACTGGCAGTGGGATCAGAACTCTAAGGAGAATGATAAAAAATCTCTATCTAAACGTTTGAATTATTTTTGTTGTACATAAAGCTGTATATGGATATGTGTTATTGTGAAGAAGAACAATTTCTGATCTCAGCATTCAACATCGTCAGTTTTGAATGGCATATCGCAGTTTAGAAAGTGTTTCACAATAGACTTTAATGGATGTTCCAGGTTCCATGAAATTAATCAAAAGCACATCTCTTTGGTCCCAGAATATAGTTGCCATGACTTTCCTTCAAGATTGGGCTTGTTTGAATTTTTTGGTTTAGGTAAACTGGAATGACACCACTGCACGGTATTGATTCATCTCAGCATTGATATACAAAATCCACATTTCGTCACCAGTGACGATATTGGAAAAAATCATCTCCCTCATGGCTACAGCAGTTGAGAGAAGCACATGCAGTTGTCAATCTGTGATCTTTATGAGAACCTTTCAACAGTTTACAATAGCGTAGAATGTCACTCATGATTCTCTTTGAAACTTTTGGAAATTGTAAAGAAAGATTGCTAATCATAAAGCGACGATTTTCTCTCACTTTTGCATTTACACATTCAATGAGATCATCAGTCTGGACATTAGGCCTGCCAGTTCTCTGTTCACCGTGAACATTTGAATGGCCTTCCTTAAACTCAAGAAACCATTGACTCACATTTCCTTAACACATTGCAGTAGGCATCATTTGCACACAATTGACAGTAAATTTCAGTAGAATTATGTCCTCTTGCATTTAGAAATTTAATTGCTGATCAAACTTCACTACTGGCAGGATTTGATACTACCACATCCATTTTAACACATTGTCTCGAAAAGGCAAAAAATTATGAACTGACAAGAATGTGGTGGTCACATGCCCAACAAAAAAGTTAAAGCTATTATGCTTCCATGAACCAATCAGTATTGTCAATAGGACTCATCAGTATTGTCAGTGTTATAACTCATCAGACCTTACTTTTGAACCGCATCTCATACTTCTTAATAACATCATCCTAAGCACTGAATTAACTTTACAGGTATACTTTTACTCCATATAATCATATGATTTGAGTGTTATTATTCCTCTCTATTTATTTTACCTGTTGTATATTCCCTCCATCACAACACAGAACAGTGCTGGGGATAAGAAATCATTACCTTTAGCCCACCCCTTGTATCAAACCAGTCAGAATTCTTGAAAAGAGTCCGAACTCTACATTTGTGACTTTGAACATTCCCTTAATAGATTTATAATGCTACCTATAGTACCCATTTTCCTCATTTCTTTCAATAACTATTTTCTCTGTACATAATCATGTCTTCTCTGTATTAATAAATAATATAATCAACCTTGTATTACCAGATATTATTGGAGGCTCTGCTGTCTATTTTAATAGATTCTCTTCTCTAAGAGGAAGTTATTCTGCTATGTACTCTTCATTAAAGATTATTAGTAATATCAAAAATGATAGCACTTTACCACCATAAATTTTCAGAATCTTTTATTTACTTTTTTTTAATTTACGTACAATTCTGTCAGCATTATATTTACAAATATATCAGTCAGTTCACACGGAGTTCAGGAAGCACAAAATTTTAAATAAATTTAATTACTTATAGATGATTGGAAATATATTTGGCTTAATTATAGTTTAATCAATTTTAATTGGCAATCAGCTCAAATTATTCATTCAACAGCTTCTTTATTAATTTTTTTGTATGAACTGGATGAGCTGAGTTCCATTCTTCACAGAAAGAAATCCACTCATTTTTTAAATGATCCAGTTGTAAATCTTGTTTTGATGTAAACATCTGTATGTTAATATACAACTATTTCATACTTCAAGTAATGTAAGTTTTACTTCCTCTGAATGAAACAACACATAACACTATTTTCATTTTTTCCTTGGTGCTGACTGACAGAAGAGCAATAATGCTCTATTAACTTGATATCATGATAAAAGAAGGTTGGAATATTGAAATACTACTTTGAGCACATGTAGACTTTATAAGATTATGAATAACAGAAGCATCACTGTTGCCAATATTTTAACTGGGAAAACAAAAATGCCTTATGTTTTTATTTTTCTAGTCACATAGTTAACATAATTGTAACTATATCGTAACTATAATGTGGAAATTATTTAAGTTAAAATATTTCCTAAGTTTTGATATACATAAGTTTTGTAATGCTACTAAAAGTATATTTATATATTATTATTTTTTACTTACAAACTGGTACTGATGAAACCACTGAAAAAAAGTGAGTATTTAAAATGACATAAAATATTGCAGTTTTAATAATATTTATTTTAAATTTTGAAATAATCATTTCTGCTAAAGGACTATGGCAGAAAATGTCAGTCAGTTATAGTCTACAGTCTATATATCTGAAAATATTTAGTGAAAATAAATTTCATTTTGCTTGCAGTAAATATCATACTGGAACTTTTTATAATCCATTTATATTATAGAATGAAAAAAAGAATTTTGTAGAGAAATAAAATGCTCAAAATCATTTTGTAATAAAATCTTCATCAACAGTTCTAGGAAATCAAATTGTTCAAGAAAGATTCATTAAAAAATTCTGTTACTTTTGTTATATAATATTCTCATAACATTTCATTTTCACATGTAGCATTCAATTATTATCATGACAAAAATGAATATTTCTTCACTCTTCAGTGAAATAAAATATTCTTATATTCTTCTTGAAGCATCTTTACTTTGTTGAGACTTATTTTATAAAAGTGTAAAGGAACTAGTGTGCTAATTTTTTTCTTATATACGAGGACAAGTCAAAAAGTAAAGTTAAATTCAAAAAATCAATATATTTATTTGTACTTATCTAAATGATACATTATTTTTCAACATAATCCCCTCCTACTTTTATGCATTTAGTCCATCTTAAAGCTTTAAAGAGCTTTTGAATTCCTTCTGGGAAGAAATTTTTTGGTCTGGTGTGCAGAAAATTTTTCACCGCTTCTATGGCCTCTTCATCAGATTGATAATGATTTCCTCACAACTCTTTTGCAATGTTTTTAATGAGTCAGAAAGATGAAAATCGCTTAGAATCAGATCCAGACTGTGTGGAGGTGGTCCAGCAGCTTAAAACTGAGATCTTGAAAGTAAAAGAACTGTGTTTTTTAGCCAAATGAGGTTAAGCATTATCCTGAAGCAAAATTACACCTTTAGAAAATTTACCATGTCTTTTGGATTTGAATTTTTGCTTCAGTAAATGCAGTAGCTAACAGTAGTTGCCATTGACCTTTAGGTGTGAAGTAAACCAAAAGTGAACGTTCCATATTCCAGAATATCGTCATTATCACCTTTCCTGTAGACATCTGAGATTTGAACGTTTTTGCTGTGGGAGATGAGGGATGTTTCCACACTAAACTTTGTCGCTTACTCTCGAGTTCAAAGTGATGGACTATGTCTCATCAACAGTTATTATTCGCTTAAGAAATGAGTCTCCTTCATCTTTGTAATGTTTCAAAAGCTTCTGGAAAATTTTCAAACGATTCTTTTTGTGGATGCTGGTCAATTGACATGGTACCCAGCAAGCACAGACTTTTCTAAAGTTTAAAGGATCATGATTGAAAATGCTGAGCTGTGGTTTTTTCAAATCACTTGCAAAGTCATCCGCTGTAATTCGTCGATTACGGAGTATCATTTAACTGCTTCAATACTGTCGTTAATCTTTGAAGTGGAAGGCTACTTTGCCGCTGTTCATCACAGCGAGAAATCATAACATTTTTAAAGTGATCAATCTACTTGTAGGTGTTACTTCCACAAAAAACAACTCTCTCCATATTACTGCTGCTCCATATTATTGCTGATCGGAGAGTTGCTGATGCCGTCATGACTGCTACTTCCGGGGAGTCGTGTGTTAAACGCAGGCGGAAACCCGGGAAAAAGTGGTGGTCTTCTGACCTTAACATGCTGCGCACAAGAGTTGGGTCCGCATGGAGAAGATACCAGCATCGCCCCCTAGCGGGGATTATCGTTGGTGACGTGCGCGCTGACGGTCTGCGGAACTACCGGCATGCACGTAATGAGTACGTTCATGCCATCAAGGAAGCCAAACTCAAGTTTTGCCAAGAGCCCATGCGCGAGTTGCAGCGCAATCCCTGGCAGCTCACGAAGTCATGTTACCGGCCAAAGCCATTGCACGTGCTGTCCAATGTTCCATGCGGGTTTGCTGATCGTAACCACACTTTAACATCTGAGGAGACTTACCAGGCGTTCATGGATACTTTGTTTCCAGAAGCTCCAGAGGGTGAAGCAGATGTCGGCGTTAGGGCGGGTGAGACACCATTCCCTGACATACGGGCTGTAGATCCTGTAGATATAGACCGAGTGGTTTCTCGAATGACACTGAGAAAGGCACCGGGGATTGACCAACTTGACCCGGATATTTTCTATCATCTGCTGCCTGTCATAAGAGAGCCGTTTGGCAGACTTTGTAGCCTTGTATACTTTATTTGAGATGGAAGCATGGCAGCAAGAATGGCACGTCACGACTAAGAGAAGGTCCTTGTATAGATTTATGCAGGATATGTGGGGTTGGTATGCCTCTCCTTCGTTTTTAAGAGCAACGGGAACCCGAGTACTCTCCAACCAAACTTAAACCAATATTTGTTTCAGTTCCATCTGGTAGCTGATGAGCTGTACGTCTGCGGGGAGGTCCAGTTGAACGAACACCTGATGTTCGACTGCCCAGCTCTTGGGGGGCCAGACTCAAGCCACCCTGGAACTTAGAGGTCAAGGGAAAAATTGGCCTCTCACAAGCGGTGAGTCAATGTAGCGAGAGCCGCATTGTCGGACCGTGTGGGAGTTCCTTGATGCGGTCGCTTTGTTCAACCGACATCAGTAGTTTGCCTAAGGGGAAAGACTCCTACCATGCTGCTGTAGGAAGCTAGCTGGGAGATATGGCTGGCTACCAGTTAGTTCAAGGCTCCAAGCGCTTTAATGGTGGACAGGTACTTGCTGGTATTCTGCAGCCTAGGCATGGAAGCAAATTGCCGTCTTTGATGAAATAAATTTAATTATTGATAGTCATATATGTTTTAGTAGTTGACGGGGTGCACCTACCCATTTTAATGATATGAGACAAATGGACGGTGGGACGCGCAAGTGAGTGGTGGATGGTACTACGCTTATTCCACTCACGCTTTTAGGTTAGCTCTAGAAGCTAGTTAGGACACCAGTTGTTAAACTGTTTCAAGGCTCAGTAGCCGTTTGTGTCACAGACATTCGGTCTTATGCTTTAGGGCGACCGAATGGGGTGGCGGGGGGAGAAATGCCAAACAAATCAATATTACTGCTGCATTCGATAAATAATCTCTGCTGGTTTCACCCCTTCTGAACTGAGGAAATGTATCATTGCTCATATTTCTTCCTTGGTGCAATCAGACAAGGAACACACATTTAAACAGACTTTCAAACACAATTACAAACAGCTAACAATGAAACAGTACTTTCAACGAACAGCTGATAAAGGTTATGAGTTATAGCAGAACAAACATTACTGCCATACATGTGATTGGGAGGGAAATCAAAATTTCCCTTTACTTTTTGATTTATCCTTGTATAAAGCTGGAATTTTGTTCATTTTCCTATCTTTCTGTTTGTTATGACATCACATAAGGACCAGCCGACAGATTGCTTTCAAATTGCAGGATACATTCATGTTATCCTCAGGAAGGTTTTAAGCCATAGACCATGCTCAAGCCCTCTTGGGGGTGAAGTTGTGAATTAAAGATATTCATTAAAGAAAATAAATCTTAATCCTTTTACATCATTATTGTTCTTTTATCACCATAACAACAGAAATAAGTTATGGATTTTTCGTCGTTAAAGGTGTATGTACTTTAGTTACCATAGTTACTACTAACTATTCTGTCTTTTGTTATTTACTTTTTTCAGGTTTCTATAAAGCCTGAATACTTAATTGCTATTTATCAGTATTACTCTCATAGTTATGAAGATTACAAACACTGCTGGGGATCAGAGAGCAAAGCCCTTTGCTAAAAGGGAATACCGAGCAAAGTTAGCTCTGCAATCCTAGTCTCTGGAAGGTCCTGGATTGGCTCCAGGTGTCCAGGTGAACCCTGACTAGATGGTTGGGCAAGTCCTGACCAGCTAGTATCAAATATAAACAATACATATATATGTATTGTTTATATTTGATACTTTGATATTTGTTTGTATTTGTTTATATTAGATGGGCATATGCCCATCTATAGGGCAACTGGTTTATTAAATGTAGCATTGAATAAGTTGAATCAGCCAACCTTAAATTTCCTGGGATACTATTCTCTGAGAAATTTCACTTGCTTTGCAACTGTTAGGTTACAAGGGTGGAGTGCACAATCTTTCCCAGAATCCATTGTTTGGTGTTTTATTATCATCATATTAACTATGGTTATGTTAATATATTTTAATGTTATAATAATGATAACTGAAATGCACTTTTATATGTGCTGAATTTGTGAATTAGAAGTTGATAAAATTTTATAGTATGAATGATACTAATGCCTCGACGAATGACATTTATTCCTCTCTTGCCCCTTTCATATTGCTGCTAGAAAGGATTTAGATTTGAGCAACATATAGGTTGCATGTATAAAACACTAGTTTGTATGAAAGTTATACTAGATATTTATCTTTTTATTTTTTTTTAAGTGGCACATTCTGCTATGGTCATTAGCCAATTAAAATTCCAACAGCTACAGTGTAACTGCACCCAGTATATTTTGATTCTGTTGCTTAATGGTTTATTGAATGTGGTTTGACCATTAGCATAGTTGTCTTACTTCACACCCTTCAGTTTCCTGGATGTTATTCTAGCTATTGCAAAATCATCAGGATGCAGTTAATTTCTTACCCATATACATAACTTATTCATCTCTAATGTACAAATAATGTGTCTTTTCAATAAAACTTTTTGAAAACACTAATTATTATTTTTTTTTTTAAATAAAATATTTAAAAGCAAGTTTAATTTCAAATCGCAGTTTTTTTTAATAAAATTGAATTTTTTTAAAGCGATCAAATTTTTAATTAATCCATATTTAAATACAATACTTACTGTATCTATTGCCATCTGTAAAAGAAAAAATGAGAAACATGTATATTAATAAAAAGTAATGAGAGTTAATCTTGTAAATACACTAATATATTTGAAGATAGTCATAATAAAATATAATCATGCTAATACTGATCCTGAATATAAATCAATTTTTTTCTAATTTATAGATTTATTTTTTATCTATGTAAAATGATATTAGAACCGTTGCTAAACATCCTTTACAAGAAATGTTTTTATTCCTTCAAGTTTGTATCAAGCAGAAACACGTATAGTCTAATCAATCTCACCTTTTGTCACATTAAGTTAACTGTAACTTTCTTTTGTAAACTAATTTTTTTTAAATATTCATTACAATAAATTTTTATTTTTTAACAAAACATTTGATTCTATTTTTAATAAAAACACTGTTTTTTAAAAAAAATTGTACTCCTTTTAAAAGTTTGGATGATTCTATCATGTTAAAAAGCCATGTTAAGTAGCCTTTGTTTCTAAATTATTTCTTCTAACAAAAAAAATTCTACATACATTTCCCACTAAGTAGAATCTGATAAAGTAAACTTTTAACCAGACAAGAACATATCATTATTTCAATTTTTGCTATGTTAGATTTTGTAGATGGATGGATAGAGAGAGAGTGAGATAGAGCTAATCTTGTAAAGAATGGTATGGGATTTTAGTATTACATTTTTAAATCTTTTGCTGTTCCCGTGTAATATTAGGTTGTTTTAATTAGAAATGGGACAAATAACAGTTTTTCTAGACTTGAATATTAGTTAGATCTTGAATATTCAGTAATATTTAATACCAAAATTATTATTATTATTAGTTTTATTTCTAAAATGTAACTAATACTTCATTTTTAAAATGTAAATATTATATTTATTTTTTAATTTATTTGCAGATTTATGTTTCAGATTTGAAAGATAAATATAAAAATAAAGCTTTTTCTTTAATTATATATTTAATAATATAAGCAAAAAGAGTAAAATAAAAGTCAAAATGAAAACACAAAAAGTGTTGTAAAAATAAAAAAGATAATTAATTTGCCCTGAGGCAGGTTCAAAGAACCTGTCTCCTAGTTAAGAGTTGAATTTATACCACTCATCTCTAGATCATTCGTAATTCTTATTCTTTCTTGATGTTTTTCCTTTGTACCTTCTAGCACTATTTAATTTAACCTCCTCTTCTCATGATACAGTGCATTTATAAAGTCACATAATCCAAAACATATGTGGATCCTACATTTGCAATGATGTTACAGGGTTCTTAGCAGGGCAAATATTTTCCTGAAATTGTACTAGACTAGATGAAAATTTGTAGATCATGTGACTCATTATCTTTCTGTGTATGCCTATAGTTTCACAGCAGTGCAACAAGCATCCCATTTTTATAAGCTCAGTGCATACTTAGCAGAACGTTATTAAATTAATCGCTTTCTTTTTAAATGCCAGAATGCATTTACAGCTAACTTTTCTGATAGCCCAGTATTAAATAAATTGACTATTTTTCATTAAATGTCTAGATCTCATTAAACAGGAATTGTAAATGTAGTGATCGTCCATCAAAGTTACATTATGTAGTTTTTAAGTAAACAGCCATTAGTGAGTTTTTCATTTTTCAGGAAACTTTCTCAACATACTGGCCTTCTGAATGATGTTGTTCTCAAGGCTATAAATACTCAATTTCTGCTGCATCAAATTTGAGTAGTGCAAGAACTTGGAAATATTGACTTGAACAGATTATTTCAGTATTGCAAATGTTTTAAATGTTTCATTTGTGTGTATATTTTGTACAGTATTTTTTTTTTTTTTATTTAGATGGAAGCTAAATAAAAAAAATGGTTATCTGTTTTTCTACATAAATTTACAACCGAAAAACAGAGTGTTTTTAGAATACTCACATTTATTATGAAAGCCCATTGTATTCTCATAAAGTTGGGTGTTTGATACACGATTTCATAACAAAGAATGGTCAGACCCATTTTTTTCATAGAAACTGTAAATATTCAGAGATTGTTACTAATTGTGCAGCTGAAAAGAGCAAAATTACTGGTTATAGTAACGTGATGCTACATGCTACACTGTCAATTCAACGACAGAATTGTTAGATGAAATTTTGATGACAATGTAATTTCCCTCAGACTATGGCCTTCATAGTCCCTAGATCTCTACCAACAGATTTTTATTTCTGTGGTCATTTGAAATGTACTGTTTTCATAAATGACCTGCAAACTTTGGATAAATTGAAAGAAAACTTGAAGGCAGCATCTCTAAATATCGAAGTACAGCAACTCTCAGGAAAGGTACACTGACCGTGAAATTTGATGTCTGCAGCAGTCCTCAAAATGGAAATTTTGAGCATTCAATGTGATATTTGAGTATAAGTGGGAAAAAGATTAAATTATATTAATCTCCTTAGTTTCCTATATCATGTAACTAAATTACTTTTATTATTAAATAAATCAGTTTATTTTACATGTGGGATGCGTGACTTTATGAACACTTCTTATATCCTAGTCAGTTTCACCTTTCCTATTATTAACTGTTCCAATTAAGATTCTGTTCTCATTCACTCTTCTTCTTACTTTTTATTTTACATAAGAAATATAAGAAAAAAACATATTTAGAAAAATATTTTAGTTATAATAATTTTAAAAGTTTTAAAACTACTTTACTAATATTCTTAACAAAAATAATCGACTGTATTCTAAACTTATCTAACAATACAACACTGATTGATTGTATAGTGTGATTTTTGAGAGTTTCAGATTTTATATACTGACAATATTTGACATCTCAAATCTTGAATATCTTTTAGTAATTGAGCTTCACAGATTTTATTTGTCCATTACTACATTAGTTGTTTTATAACAATTTATTTTTGTGACTAACAAAGTTATTGCTATAAATACAAGCATTACTTTTCCTATAAAATGTATTTATTTTATGTATTTGAAGTGGTGATTAATAAATGAGAACTTTCTGAACAACTCTAGTACTACTTCATAGAAATAGCAGCATTGTTTTATGTAACAAAATAAATTTAAAATAATGCAGTAATAAAGTATTTACATTCAATAATTAAATTAATTAATCTTAACATAGAATGTTTTTAAAAATATTTCATAATGAACTATTAAATTAGAAATGATGGAGTAGTATTGAAAGAAATCACATATAAAAGATTTTGTTGCAGTCTATTTTTATTATAAAATATTATACTAGTATAGTGAGATTTGTCTGAGATTTAGTTCACCAAACCACCACCAATTTTAAAGAAAATTGATTTAAATGATCTTTAAATTGTTGTATTCCTTCATATAAGTATACACTTTTTCAACTGCACTTGAATTTATATTGTTTATTCATGAACAATTTTTGTACTATGTGTTCATTTAAACATGTCAAACTGTTGACAAATTTAATCTGGTAGTGCACTAGTAGATGAAGATTTTATTTAATAATTTTAGAATGATTTTAATTCTACTGATATAGTATTTGATGGAAATTTTTTTATGGAAATTTAGAAATTACAAAACATATTATTGTGAACCCTCTTCCTTCTCATAATTCATTGACATAAATATTTATTGTTTCCATTATTTTGCTACTATCACTGTGGTATAAATAAAAACCCATGTAGAAGCTGTATAATAAAATTGATTTAATTTGGTGAATAATGTACTTCACTATATTCATATAAGTTTTGTAAAATTTTATAATGTAAATTAATTTTGAACACCCTGCTCCCTTTACCCCTTACATATATAATATTATTTGTCAACGATCTATACAATATATTTATAAAAATGATTGTGGGTTTTTTAATACTTACAAAACTATGATGAGTACACTATATAAAACAAAAAACAAAAAAATATAAATATAAATGATATATATAAATATAAATAATGTAAATATTTATGAAATACATATGAAAAGATAAACATAAAAATATAACTTTGAGACAGGTTTATATTTTAAACTACCCAAAAAAACACGTACATATTCTTATAATACTGCTGTTTAAATACAATAATAAGAAAATTTGTAAAAGATAATACATCTTACTATATTACTGCAGTTAAATATGTGAATTTACAAATAATAGCCACTGATTTTTCAGTTTAGTTCTAAAAATGTTCAAAGATTTTCCTAATTTTTAATTGTAAATCCTAGGATCAGATAAGACTTTTTTTTTTAACTTCTGGTCTTCTGATTCTGTTAATGATTCTACTTCAGATGTGTAATTATGGAATAGTAATGATCCTTATAAAAATTTATTTTCTTTACTTTATATCATCTGTTTTGAAGGACAAAAATTTATTAAAAAATTTAGTTTAATTATCTTTTTTTTTAAATTTTATGTCTTACTTCATTTTATTTAGTGTTTCTATTCATATATGGAAATTTTTCAATATTTAATTAACTACAATATCCATCCATAGACGATGTATCAAGAACATTGCTCTATAATATCCTATTCATAAGACTATGTTTGGTAAAAAGTTTTATTATAAACTTATAATCCTATAAAAATTACAGGATTGTTTTGCAACTGCCCTCAAAGTTATACTATTTTCAGTGAGTCTTTTTATTATAGTGAAAATGATATAGCCAGTATTTTCTGTTATTTGGCTGCAGTGGCAGCTTGTGTATAGGCACTGTGGAACTGCAGCACACCCCTATTTCCACTTGATATTATTGATAACATTTAATATAATGAGTCATTTTTTCTTTAATTCTTTCTTTACGCTTGTACAATATATAATCCTTAAGCTTAATGTCAGTAGCCATTCCCCCAGTTTATGAAAAAGATACATAAATCTTTGTATGGAACTGTGCGCTTTGCAGTTCCAGTGGCGTGGTGTTTGGCTGTTGTGCATATGCCATATAGGAAGCTGCAGCGAGGCTGTGAGGAGGGGGGGAGAGACTACTGTCACCCCCGCAGTGCCAACCCTGGTGTGTTTGTGGAGGGTAGTTTTTTTTTATTCCACGTGTGTATGGAACGTTCCTTTTGATTCCCTTTTCTAGTTTAGTCAGTGGAAGGAATATGAAGGTAGTTATATTGTTTTTTCAGTAGTGATCAGAAGATGGCAAAAAGCATGGGCTCTTTGATTCCCAGATCTAACCTTAGTTGTTAGAAAAAATCTAACCTTAACAATGCGTGTAGAAAAGATGCACGACACGTGCCTGTTAAGAGAGCTCATGAATCGGAAGAACAAATTGCAGTGAGAAACGCACCTCAACGAATCAGAACAGCAGAAATTCATAGACAAGAATCTCGAGAACAGCGTGATGAACGTCTGCAACAAAATATCTAAAAACCGTGTTCGGGTTTTACTGGGTTTTAATTTTTTAAGAAGTGCGACAATAACTTCCAACACAGCCCCTGCCATTATTACTGTATATGTGACTGGCTGCACCAACCTCTGGGTTACTTAACTAAAAAACATAAAATAAAAAAAACAATTGACTGCCACGGAAAAGGCAAGCAAACATATTTAGCGAGCAAAGCCGCGACGGGGATGCTAGTTTATTTATATAATATTAGTTTACAATGGAAATATTATTCTGTTATTTAATACTTACATGTTTTGTAAGCCATGTTCCCTGTTGAAACAAAACAGAAAATATAATATTATCTGTAAGTAGATAAATGTACAAGTTATCAAAAAAGGTTCTGCATTATCAGATTTCCATGCTCATTTGCTGCTACTCTTAGTATTCAGTCTCAAATTATTTGTGATTGAGATTAAGTAGCTCTGAAATGAAGTACCAGATTTTCATAAAGTATACATAAAACTTTACCTTGTTTGGCTTTACATTGATATAATGCTTTTAAATATTTTCAGATACTTTATTTAAGATTTTTTTTCAGGTATACTTGAAAAAAGAGCATGTATTTAGATCTCTTATTCTAAAAGACTTACTTTGGTTAATTTTATCTTATGAAAAAAAGAAGCTAATAGTTTAAAATTTTGATTCATTATTTATCACAGAATTTTTAATGAATCTGCTTAATCTCAAATTATATCATTTTATATATATATTTCTGGTCTATGTTATCTCTAAAATTACAATTTATAAAAATATGCAACTCACTTTGTTGATCACTTTACAAATTCAGTATTATAAATTAAATATTAAAATGGATTATTGATGACCAGGTTTTTTTTATTATAAAGTTGGCTAGGAAGGGAATCTGGAACAACAGTAACAGACCCTTCTTGTTAAACTTTTATACCTGAGTGAACAGGTAACACATCTCACCGGTGTGCTTATCCTCTTTATTTCTCTCTCTCCCGTCATTGTAATATATTTGATTTTTTGGAATATATTTGAAAATCTTTTTACAAATCCTACTTTGAAGTTAAAATGTTCCCCCTAATGAAATGTCTGATAAATGTTTAACAATAAACTAACAGATTTGAATAGGCTATTTTTTATTAGCCTATTATAGTTTTATTGGTTTATAAAAACCTGGCAGTCTACTTTTGATAGACTTATTTTAAAAATACAGAATATTTTTTAAATAAGTGTAGTAGTGTAAGTGTTAATCTAATTTGAGCAATTTTCTTTCTTTTATATTATGAGTACAGTATTGTTAAGTATTCCTTATTCACCTAATAATTGGCAATATTATATAATGTATGAAAGTTTATTCAGTTTTTATTATAAAATTGCATTTCTTGAATTTTTAAATTTTCTAGAGCACACAAAATAGTATAATAATATCAAGAAAACTTTCTAAAATTATTTCTTTTCCAAACTGTACAACAGTGTTAAACATTTGTAAACAGCTTTTGAGTGTGTTGTTGACTTAAATACTTGGGATATTACTTTAAAACAGTTTAAATTAACTGATTACTTTTTATAGTAAAGAAAATATTAGTTCATCAAAGGATTGATTATTTGTGTAAAAATTAAAGCTTATCCTTCAGTATCTGTTGGTTGACTTAAATTGCGAGATAACAGCTACTGAAATAAATGTTTATATAACTGTTTGATACAGACTGATTGCAGCTGAACAGAAAACTTGCCAACCAATTAAAAAGTAGCTCATAATTTCAGTAATTTAAAAACTGCCCAGTTGGGCTAAAATACATGCAAACTGGATCAGAAAAGACAGCATGCAATACATTATGTTTCCCCATGAGATTCACTGATTTGTTCAGGGTCAAAGATTTCCAAATATTAGAAAGCCATCAAGTTATAGAAAATCATGAGCCCATAACTAACAGTCATTAAAACTCTAAGAAAAGATACTTTCAGGTTATTCTATGTATGATAGTTTCAGTTCATTAGTATCAATGTGATTAGTACATTGTAAAATCATGAATATATCAAAGTTCAATAAAACCAGCAGGTTAGGATTACCACACAACTTCAAGTAATGTTTACACTTTGAAAGCAGATGTTTCAATAAGATTTATTATTGTCATGTTTTTATTTGGCGTACTGTCAAAAAATAGAAAAAAAAGCTTAAAAATCTGTTCAAATCAAATGAAAAAATAAACAAAGGCTGGCTTTTAAAAATAATAAAAGGAGTGTAATTGACTTGATGAGAAGCTATTTATATGAACTAAAGACTTTCCAGAATGTGAGCTTTTGTATTTATTCTAAATTTTCCTACTAGCTTTCTTTGAGTTTTCACATGAAAATATTTTGAATACAAGAATGATTTTAGAATATATGTCATTGAACTATAATGTAAAATTAAACGATGAAGATTACAAAAAAAAATGAAGACGTATTAAAATTGTCTATAAAGACAAGTGTAATTTTTATTAAAAACATTTTCGATATAGGTTATGTGGAATAAACTACTTACAACAAAATTGTCATAGGAACTTTGGCTCTAATATAAAAAGAAAATCATCAAAATTTGTTGTGTTTGGTAAAGAATCATTTAGTTTTGTATATATATATGCACGTACACACACAGTAAAGTACCATTTATTGTGATCGCATTTGTCAACTGAATATTGATTCTGCTAAGCAGTGCTTCTAACAACATATAAATATATAACATTACAAATAGTAAATGAAAACAAAATTACAGTTTATTACCTACCAAATTGACTAATTTACTAAACTTATTGTGTATTGTATTTATGTACGTACAACACAGTAAATTTAAAATAAATTATTTAAAATATTCTTTAATTTTTGTTTGTGTTGAATTATTACTAAAAACTTTTACAAAGATTTTTTAATATTATACAAATTTCTGTTTGTAATCACTTGCTTTTTCCATTGTCCTTCTCAGAAAAATTATAGTTTCATGTACTTCTTGTTTCATTACAGGGATTAGTTCAGGTTCATTTTCAGTTGGATTAGATTCCTTCTGATCCTCCACACTATCAGTTATAGAATTTACAATCTCTTTATCTGTTAATGCCATTGTGTTAGCATTTTTGTTGTTGATGTACTCTACAATAAGATTCTTTACTCTGTTAAATCACCAGAAAGACTTACTTTTGGCTTTAATTTAATCTTTCTTGTCACATTGCATGTTAAAACAACAGTTATTCTGTTTTTTTTTTAATTTTTGCTTGCAGACACAAGAATTTTTTAGAACCATACTGAGATATTTTGAAGTACAATGCTATCTCAAATGCGTTGAAAATATCTTCTGGATTATATCTTTTTACTGTGTTGATTTATGACCTTCATGTCATAAATTAACACACATCTACTCATAAGTCAATGAGAAGATACGTATAATACCTACACTTGTATGAAGACACTCGCTGTGTGACTGCCTACGTGTCATGAATAGAATAGCATATACAAATCCCACACATTCAAAACAAAACAAATGCAGACTACAAAGATGCCTGCTGCGGTACTACCTAAGCGTCATAAGTTATGATCACAACATAACCTTAATGAAGGAATGCAGAGCATACAATATGCGTACGATCCAAACAAAAATCTCTGTTATATGTGCATTACACATAACTTATATATATATTATGAAGTCAATCTGTGTACAGATTCTAATGCACTCAAATTTGATTCTAATTAATGAAAAATGTAAAGAATTTTATTATTTTGCAACAGTGTTTTGTTATTTAATTGTTTAAAGTGGCTGATACTAATAACCAGAAATCACAACAAACGACGCCTATTCTGTATGTATGTATATTTAGATACAGCTAAAGTAGCCCATCAGGCTGGTCTAGTGATGAACTCGTCATTGTAAATCAGCTGATTTCAAAGTTGAGAGTTCTAAGGTTCAAATCCTAGTAAAGGCTTTTATATGGATTTGAATGCTATATTGTGGATACCAGTGTTCTTTGGTGGTTGGTTTCAATTAACCACGCATCTCAGGATTGGTTGATCTCAGACTGTACACGAATACACTTGTTTTACATTCATACATACCATTCTCTGAGGTAATACCTTATGGTGGTCTCAGAGGCTAAACAGAAAAGAGAGAAAGAGATACAGCTAAAGTAAAAGAAAAAACCTTTTTCTTTTATAATCAGTAAAAAATCTATTTAATGTGTAAAATAAGAACTGGTTATAAATTATTCTTATCAACCTGGTTTTCCACAAAAGGAAAATACAGAGCTGACTGGACAGTTTCAAAGAGAAATTTATGTCTGAAAAAGTAAAGACAGCTCTGTTTCCTTATGTTAAATTTTCCCACAGCAAATATTATTTTTATGTTTTATATGTATTGGGGGTCAATCTCATATTTTACTTTGTTTCAGTCAAGGCATATTGTTTAATTTATTTTAAAATATTTATGTAGAATAAAAATATTGTATGCTGTACTTACAAAAATTGGCCATCCTGCTGTAGCAACTTCTGATACTGCAGTTGTCGAAGAAGTAGTAGTAGTAGTAGTGGTAGATGACTAAATTCCAAAGAAAATAAAAAAATAATTCAGTATTAAAAATAAACCAAATGTGTTACAGAAAATTATGATTATCCAAACACATTTTTGTTATATAAGTCAATACAGGTGTAATTAGGTAATTTTATTTGTCACTGAAGTCAAAGATGTATTTGGAAACTGATTGTGTTTGCATTTAATTCATAGTAAAGAGATTTAAGATTTAGCATTCTTTGTAGTAAATAAAGTAATCGATTAAAAATAGTTTAAAAAATTGTCTGGACCTTAGGATCACACAGTTATTTGTAATAACTATACCTATTATAATCTATGTAGTCCCTATAACTATATACCAAATTTTACCTTCTAATTAGTAAAGAAAATTATAACTATTTGGAATAATTAGTGTTGAGCCAATCAGTAAGGGCTTTATATTTTATATTTGTAAAAATATGTAGATGTGTGTGATACTTACATGAGTTGAATGTGCACAGGTTGCCTGAAAAAAAGAGAATCATTTAAACAAATTATTCGACAATACTTAGATAAAATTTCTCATAATTTTTCTTTTATTTACTGGTATTAAAGCTACTTAATTTTTTACTATAAGTTCAAAAGAAGCCATACTCTTTATTATGATCTGTTAAATGAATCTGTAATCCTTCAAAAACTGTATAGTGCACTTCTGTATTGACAATCAGTTCAAAATATATTGGCCACCTACATGATTACCAGAAACAGCACACCACACACCGATCTTCTCATCATGGACCCTCAAACATCCAATGAGGATTTTCAGTCATCCAATACTTGGTGTTATGCAAATTAATATGCCGATATAAATGAAACCACGTCTCATCTGACATGAAATACAGCCATCGGGTCTATCTGTCCATCAACAATGTTTTTGAGAAGCCACTTGCAATAATAAGAGGTTTTGGTCTGCCTGTTCTTATAAGTTGCTACACAATATAGTTTTAAATTTAAATTGTGACGAATCTTACAATAATATTGAATTTTATACTACTTGTATAGATTTTTTCAGACTGGCAAAAATTCTTCTTTGAATACCAGCTGTGGCTTTGGAATCCTAATGGAAGGGTGCTTATTTCATGTTGTGTTTGAAACCGACCCAATTGTAAGTCAATTTTTAACCAAATCGTGTATGCTACTCTATGCTGGGATACTGGCATTTGAAAAATTTTCTGAAAGTATTTGAAGTTTCTTAAAAGAAACCAGAAAATATATAAGCTTCCATTATAGCAAATCTTTCCTCGATTGAATAAGGCATTTTAGAAAAACACAACTCTAAAGAACAAAACTACATTGCACTAAAGCATGAAGAATTTATAACTAATGACAGTAAATGAGAGTAGTAATATATATAAACACTTAAACCGTTCAGTCTTAAGTTACTCACCCAGCATAACTTAGTTACAGTATTTTAATAGGAAACATTATCATTAGTCAACTAACAAGATTTATAATCATTGGTTATGAGGGTGACCTTGAAATTGTTATTGTTAAGCGAGTTATATAATAAAAAAATTACTTTATTTTTCTCTATTGCTTATTAATGTTAATAAAAATAATTTAATTACGAATAAAATCACGTTTAAAAAATTATACATATGTGTTTAAATAATACATAAATTTTGTGGTGACTCTGCCCATTTGCCCCGATGTGCAACAGGGAGTCTTATTTTTTAACACTTTGGGGGTTGGCATTTCCATGGCCCTAGCCTCTGCAGCTTTTTGTCCCACTACACACAGAGCTGCAGAACACTTTACATTATACCAAGCACACTACCACATAAATTGCATTACATACTCTTACACAACTACACAACAACACCCTACATTATTTCTTGTTACACTTACACTCGGTGGTGTTCCAACACCTTACAAAATGCAACCGTAACCCGAGGTGGAAACTATCGTTCTGATGGGTGGATGGTTCTACATAGTGAGTATCGAACAATGTCCTCTGGGCACCTGGGCGAACCCAGTTGTATTTATCTCTAGCTCCAATACACATGTGTTCTGCTGGAGTGGTCCATTGTATCACCGGTAATTGTGGCAACCATATGTCTGTCCCTTTAAATACTTCTTTGGTGGTTGTTGATCCATTTGAAAACCCAAACAAACCCGGGAGTTTAAAAAGACTTCGATTGACGTCAGCTGAAGATTTGTTTGGAGATGAAGGGAGGGATGAAAGAATAAATGGAAAAATATCAGTAATATAGTTTATTGTAGTCAGATACCGAGAAGAAGGTAAATCATTTGCAAAGGTTTCACCTTTCTTAATTAACAAGTGCCTTGTTGCAGTGTGTAGCTCTCTGAAATCAATTTAAAAACTTAAGAGATGCATCCTGTTGATTGAGGTTACTGATGGTGAACAGAGTTGGAAGTTACTGGGACTTAGGTTCATAGGGAAGGATGAAGTGGTAGTGGAACCACATAGTAAATAATAATATTTAAATACCTTAAATAAATTAATTAATACCTAATACCTTAAATTCCATTAAGGGGGTTATCTTCTGTCATGAGCCGGCTGGTATTGAACCATCAGAAATAACTGATGGGTAAGATAACTTGAACTGTCCCCATAGTCAGTCACTTCTGTTAAGAGGATAATGAGAAAGGAGAATGGTGTTGATTTATCAACATTTTTACTTATTATAACCTTTTCTACTCTGATGGTATCTGAGAGAATAAAAATAGGCTACCTGTCGATTCGTGTGCGACTAAATTTTTGCCACACTAAAATTGGATGTACTAAGGAACAAGTTTGTGCACGTTGCAGCTGTACGGCTCATGATGATAGTGCATGTACTGAAGTTGAAAAGTATGTGAATTGTAAGAGTTCACATTCAGCAGGATGTCTTGTGAATGTTCCATTTATAAAGAAGAACAGGTAATAATAAGGATTATTACTGAATAGAAAATGTCATTTACTGTGGCTCATCGGGAATATAGAAAATTCCTCAACATGAGGAATCTTGTACCCTGGTGTTAGTTCTGTCCAGGTTCTTAATGATTTTGCCAAAGGAGATGTGCATATCATGTAAAGAACTGACCAAGTTGGTCCAAGCTTGTTTGAAGAAATAAAGTCCCTCACAGCTGCAATTACAATCGCTGAGCTCTGGCAAGAAGGTAACTTCTGCTAGAAAAACCGATGTTGGTCTATCTAAATTCACACCAGTCATTACACCATTACAAAAATTTCCTAATCCACCAAACAACCAAGAGCCCTGTGAAGAGATCTAATAAAACATCGTCTGGTACAACATCACCATCCTCCTGGGCTTCCAAATACCCCTCCACAATCTCGAGATTTTTATGAAGATAAGGTGGTGGATGAAATGTGTGAAGAAGTAAAGCACTTCTTAAAGATCATAAACTCAAAAAAGAAAAACCAGATAGTATTTGATAAATACAATAGTTAGTATGCAGAGTTTTTATATAAAGATTTTATAGGATATAAATTTTTCCTATGGCTACAAATATTGTTTGATGGAATGTTTGTGGTCTCCATTCTCGCTCTAAGGATATTGAAATCCTACTAAAGGAAGAAAACCCTTTAATACTGTGACTGAAGGAGACTCATCTCTGTCAAGATAATGTGTCGTATTTCGGATATGTTTGCGAAAGATGTGATTATCAAACTGAGGGAGAGAACAAGAAGGTATGGCTGTTTTCCTAAAGGAAATAATATTGGCCATGCAGATACCACTGGAAACAAACATCCCTGCAGTCTCAATGAAGATATTAGCGCCATTCAATATTAATATCTGCAACTTATATGTTCCTCCAAATTCTGACATAAGTAAGGATGATCTTTCCAGTCTGTTTTTCCAGATTTCAGTATCATGCCAAATAATTGGTGATTTCAACGACCATCACCATTCTTGGGGCTTCCCATCATGTTTTTCCCAGGGAAGGAAAGTTGACTGAGGCAGAACGTAGTTCTCTGCTCTTTGATGATGGATCGTATTAGTTTGGATCATCTTCATCAGGTAAATATTCGACCATCAATCTGTCATTGTATTCAGCATTCCAATTTCCACATCTTAACTGGCACATTTGCAAAAACCTTTTTTGGAAGCGATCACAGACTAGTTGTTACCTTGGTTGGTAATAATAATTTGCTTCAGAGTTAGCTATGCAGATGGGTGGTTGGGAAGGTGGAGTAGATCGGGTATAAAGATTCATTTATCCAATACAATGAAAGTGGTGACGCGGTCCACCAACTTTCCATGTTTGCACACCTGATACTCATTAGTGCAAGTGAATATATCCTTTAACATCTGGAAAACCAAGACGGCCTACTGTACCTTGATAGAACGAAGAATACAGGAGGGTACTAAAAGAGGTCGTCGCAGGGCTTTGCATAATTTCTAGAATTATGACAAAAATGCACTGCACCTTCCGCAATGCGAGGGCTGTATGCCTTCGATTGTTTCGATGTGCTAAGCGCAAATCATGGCCAAACTATGTCGATACCATTTCTTGGAAACTCCATCATCGGTTATTTGAAGAGAGGTACAGGCCACGTGTGGATCAGGATAGTCTGCACTGCCGATTGGACTAGAAAGCAACGACATTCTCGTTATCGTGCTAATTGATGTGACGAACACGCTTGGTTACACTTTTAGGTCAATTTCATTAGTGAAACTGACCTAAAACTCATCCTACTGTCCTGAGTTTATGAGGTATAAATTGCAGGTAAGTATGCCTTTTATTATCGGAGTTTCAGAAAATGAATTATACATTCTTTTTTCTTTTGATGAACTAAAGTATGGTTTGAATAATTCCCGTGACACTTCTCCTGGAAATTATAATATTGTGTTCAGTATGTTATCTCACCTCCTGAGTAGTGCATTAAGAAATCTTTTGTCTACTTATAATACAATATTCTCTGACCAGGTATTTACAGATTCCTGGTCAGAAACATTAGTCATCCCTGTACCGAGAACTGGTAAAGATAAATCACACCTTCTAATATCCTTGACCATTCCTTGTAAGGAATTCCAAGTTGATGGAACGTATGATAAAGCGTCATCTAGGACGATACCTTCAGGGAAACGCCCTAATTACTCCGAACAATGCGGTTTCCGCCAAGGTAGATCGGCTATCGATCATGTAATTACCCTGGAGTCTGTTCGTAAAAACGCCTTCCTACTTCGCCAACGCCAGGTTGCGGTAGTTTTTGATATGCAAAACTCGTACGACACGGCTTGGAGGAGAGGAATCTTAAATAAATTATACGAATGGAGTATACAAGGAAATTTCCTCGCATTTGTCAGGGATTTCCTCAGCAGACAATCATTTTGAGTTCGAGTTGTTACGACGATATCCATAAGTTTCACATTAAAAAACGGAATACCACAGGAAACTGTCTTAAGTGTTAGATTATTCGCCGTAGCCATAAATAGTATAACAAACAGCGTGCAAAAGTTAATTGTCCTTTATTTGTTGATGATTTCTCAATTTACGTAAAATTTAGAACTTCAGCTAGTACCGAGAGGCTGCTTCAAAGTACAATAATCCATTTAGAATCGTAGTGTAAGATAGTAGGTTTCACGTTTTCACCAAATTCAGCTTTTCACGCTTGAGGGAAGATACTGACCCTCAAGTGTTTTTACATGGTGAACCAATTGAAGCATGCACATGGGTTAGATTTTTAGGAATGTGGTTTGACCAACGACTAACGTGGGTAAAACATTTAATTTAGCTGAAGATAAAATGTTTAAAAATGTTGGACATTCTGAGAGTTTTATCAAATACTCGATGAGCAGCTGATCGAATACGCATGTTGCGCTTCTACCGAGGTGTAGTCCGTCCCCGCTTGGACCACTGCTGTGTAGCTTATTCGTCCGCTCGGTCCACCGATCTTAGAATGCTAGATGCAGTCTATCATTCACTCATCCGTCTTGCTACAAGTGCATTTCGTTCAAGTCCTATGGTAAGCCTACTGGTGGAAAGTGGTGAGCAATCCCTTTTAATAGATGGAATCAAATGATCTGTACTTACGAAGCTCGTATTAAAGCGCAATGAAGGCCCCTTGGAAACCTTCTTTGATGTCTGTCAGTATCATAAAAAAAAAACACAAATCTTACAAAACGAATTTTATATTATAAATATTGTGAATCCTAGTTTACACGGACGGCTCTGAAACGTAATTCACGTTATTTCTCTTGGTTGTGCTTTTGTGGTAACGTAATTAATTTAATTATTCTAGTTTCTTTAGATTTAATCAGTTTATTTTTGTATTAGCTTTTTGTTTAAAACAGCTACTGATTTGCCGACATTTTGTTTGTTTATTTGTATAGAGGTTTTCCATTGGTCGGATCTTCGTAGTAAACAAACATCATTTTGTTTACTGGTGTTTGTTTCTGTTTTAGAGTTTTTTTTTGTGTTTTGTGTTAATATCATACCCGAGCAGGAAGTCAGACGACAGTCAGTCTGGGTGGGCCCAGGCTGGGTAAATCCAGTGAGGTCGTTGCTGAGGTGCAGTTCGACGATTCATCCTCTTCTTCCGGAGAGGAGAAACCGCGAGCTGAGGCGTAAGGAACGTCTGAACAGGCTGGCAAGGGTGTTTACATCCAAGATTTTGAGAGAATGGCTGGGGTAGTCGGAAGTTCAATTGTGCTCACTAGGGCATTTAATGAATGTTTTGATGAGTTGTTAAAGGTTATAGAGAACTTAGGACTGTTTGAGGAAACATCGTTCCTAAAATAAAGGAGCTTAAGCCCATCATGACTGCCGTGTCAGAGGATATGAGCGGTTAGTTGATAACCCGACTGAAAATCGGGAGATTGTTGTGAGGGAGACTGTTCCTGTTTTGGACCCGGCTTAACAGTCGGTTACAGTTCCTCAGCGTAAACGATACGCAGATATTTTAAAAGAAAAGCGCGAGGCAAGTCTGTCTCGAAAACAACCGGAGGTGGTCCTCGTAAATTTAGTGGAAGGCGGACACACTAAATCCAGCAAGGAAATCAAGGACGAATTTCAGGTGTCCTTAAACAAAAGAGGTTGAGCTTAAAGATTCGTAATATAAAGGAAACAAAAATCGAATGTGGGCACCACATGACTGGTTACGACTATTTAATTACATATACACATTTTTTTTAAATGAAAAGTACATAAAATGTTAGTTTACTAATTACTTTTTTTTTTTCTTTATTTTTATTATTGAATTATTATTTATTGTAAAACCTTTTTTAACCATTTTTAATATATATTTAAATATATTGTATTAATAAATCGACATATTTAAATTAAAAAAAAAAAGTTTAAAAAAGGAGATGAAGTCGGATTCGAACCGATATGCCTTCCCCTTGTAAGAGGCAAATATTTCATTAGTTAAAAATTTATTTGGCTATAACTCTGAAACCAATGAAAGTAAGTACCGTTTTTGATATACCGTTGAAAAGCTCTCAATGAGGGCTTATTACTACGTTAAGAAAAAGTCCTAAATCCAAAATGTTAACACTCTACAGCTAATCGTTTTTGAGTATGCGAAATACATACGTACGTATGTACAAATGTCACGCCGAAACTAGTTAAAATGGATATTTCCGTTGAAATGTGAAAACCGAAATTTTTTTGGTTTTGGTTTACTATGGTGTGTCCGCTGATTTGTGCAGAAAAGATGTTAATTGCGTCTTCATTCGACAGCTTTCAAATAACCATCACGTTGTGGTCCGTGTGGATGTTCTGAACTTGCATCTATTTGCTGCAAGTTCATATTTTCAGTATAGAGATCCTGCTGATCGTCATCTTGAGGTCTGGGATAATATACTTCGAGTCTGTGGTACTAGTCCAATCCTTATTGTTGCGGATGCGAACGCTAAGACACTTTTGTGGCATAGCGGTTTCACTGATAATGGCGGTGAATTAGCAGAGGACTTCTTAGCCCAGCATAGTCTTTAGATATTTAATGTACCTGGGGAGTTGTCCACCAATGCCGGTAATGTAGATGGGCGACGGTTGTTTGGAGGAACGAACATCGACTTTACCGTTGGTAGGTATAGCCCTGCCAATGTTTGTAACTGAGGTAGTTGATTGCTCAAGCGATCATAGATTGATTCTTTATGAGATTTCTGGTGGTTTGGATGAGCGCTACCGATGTAACGTTCTGGTTCAGCAGGCTCATTTTCTGCACAGGCATGCGGACTGGAAAAATTTTGTTGATCTTCTTTCGGCCAGGCTTCGAGTTTTGGATCGGAATCTGGAGGTTCTGGATTTGAAGGACCTGGCAGTGAGTCTGTCAACGGCCTTTATTGACGCCACCGAAAATTCAATTCCCTGCAGTTCTGGTCGAGAAAAGCTTGCTCTACAGTACAGCAGGGAATTGTCAGCTTTGAAACAGGCTGTCAGTCGTTTGCGGAGAGCTTCTCAACGCGAAGGTGATCCGGAACGTCGGCAGGCAGTTCTTTTGACTAAATAGAGAGATCGTAGATTTCAATATTTTCGCAAAGTTCGGACGGCGAAGAGGGATTCCTGGCATTTCTTTGTGCATCAGCAGGTGAACAAGGATCCCTGGAAAGTCGTCTACAGGGTATTGGTACACAATCAACGTAAGGACGTTCTTTTGTCTGCCGTCTCGAACCGGTTTGGCGAAATTTTAGACATGTCTGAGATCTTACGCAAATTACTTGACGATTTACTGCCTCTCGACATTGAAGCTGGAGAAACCGCATACCATCTACGGATGCGGCGTGAGGTTGCTCAGTTTCGCCGGGGTGCAGTATCCTTAGAGATTACCGATTCTAAAGCGCGTCAGGTTGTATGCAGTTTAGGTAGGGGCAAGGCCCCAGGCTTTGATAGAATAACGGCAGAGCTCCTTGTTCGCTCACTTGGGGTTAGTGTGAAAATAATCACACGCGTGTTTAACAAATTGCTGTTTGGAGGATACTTCCCGGTATGTTGGAAGAAGAGTATTGTTAAATTGTTGTTTAAAGGAGGCGACAATGATCCCTTTGTTACTTTATCATATAGGCCCTTGATGTTGCTGCGGGTTATTTGTAAGGTCTTCGGAAAGGTTCTGTATCTGCGTATAAATGAAAAGCTGATCTCACAAAGCTTATTGATGGAAAATTAGTATGAGTTTTGTCTCGGAAAAAGTACTGAGGACACCATACTCTTTGTGATGAATGTGGTAAGACCTAGTGAGGAGGAATATGTCCTGAGAATTTTCCTGGACATCTCTGGTGCATTTAATAACCTACGGTGGCCTTCTGTTGTTTATCAATTACAAAGAGACAGTGTGCTTGCTGACAGTGAACGGCGAGTAATGAAAAATTACTTCAGGCATCAGGCACCAATTTATTTTGGTCGAATACACTCTTTTACATAGGCATTAGTGTATGAAGAAAGTACGCAATGGTGACATAATATTACAGGAAATTATTGTTTTGTATTGAATAGTTAATAAATTTTATGACCTTTTTTCTTTAAAGAATGAAAGAATGGAGGTGTTCCCAGAAAAGAATCCCTGGTACAAGATTTGATTGAACTACATCAAATTTAACTATGATCTCAGGAAAATACATTCCTTTGTTGTCTCTTATGACAGATAATAATTTCTGGAGAAAAATAATTCTACATCTATGCCTCTCTGGAGTAAAAAATTGTAATAATAAATAAATTGAAACCTCTTACACAAGCAGGTCCTGGAATAAAACCGCCATCCCCTATTTGTATAAGAACAAACTGTAAAAAAAAAATAAAAAATAAAAAACATACAATATTAGGTTTAATTTATATATTGTAATTATAGAAATAATCTTCATATTAGATATAAATTCTCTATTATACTGCACAGTTCTGTTAAATATTCTAAATAATCTTTCTAACACTGAGAAATCACAACGTTCTTAAAATGCTTTTCTTAAAGAATGAATACTTAGAAATTTTGTATTTATAAATTTTAAGTTAGTAATTTAAATATACATGATAGTATAATATTTAGTAGTTTTTTGAGAAGTTTTTTTTAAAGATGTAATTGTTAAAAATATATAAAGATATAAATATGCACTCTATAAGAACATGAAAGAATCAGCATAAGTATAAAATAAATTGTTTAACATTAATAGATGAAGTGGTATGTTTTGGAGAAGAAGAGCAAGATTAGTTAGAAAATGATTTCAAAAATAAAGACATGATGACAGAATATGGAATGAAAATGAATGTTAGGAAAACTAAACAAAGAAAATAAAAGACAATAAGCCAATGAGTCTGAGTAAAATGAAAGAAAAATGAGCCAATTTGTTTGAGTAAAAAGAAAGAAAAATGAAAAAGAAATGAGAAGAGTGAACAAAAATGAAAGCTTGATCAAAACAATTCAGAATAGGAAAGTTAATCGCCTCTGGTAAATCATGAAAAGAGAAAGATTGATTAAGAGTTTCAAGGGTTAATATGGGTTTTTCTTGAAACCCTGTAATTTTTTTAATTTCTCGGTAACAAATGAAAAAATCAACCTGATTTTTGGTGAGTGTAATCTTCATGTCAATAAAACAATTTCTAGATTTTTGAAATTCGACTTTGAAAGGGGATGAGGAAAGGTAAAAAAATGTTTATCAGTAATAGCAAATTTTTCCAATCCCGACTGTAGTAAACGAGATATTCAATTGATTTGGTTTGCAAATACTCTTCAGATATTTAAAAACCATTTGGGCTTTTTTTAATTCCGAAGATATACGGTACTGTGTTTGAATTATCACAGCCACTGCCACTGTTACTGTGTTTGTGACTGGCTGCCTCTGGTTACTTGATTAAAAAATATAAAATAAAACGATTGACCGCTACGGGAAACACAAATAACCATATAGCATAGGGAAAGGTGCAACAGAGAGGTGATTTTTCATAAATAAAATAGCAGAATTGTTTTAAGTAGTAAGATTGCAAAGGACTGACAAAATAAGGTAGAGATCAAAAGCAGGCTAGCACAAGGAAGTAAAAAACGTTTATATAGAAAAATAACCCATTACTATCAAATATTGATCTATGAATTATAAAGATAGTTTTTTTAAATATTTGAATGGAATATAATCCACACAAATAGTATTTTATAGTAGCAAAGCACTGGCAGCAGTAGAACCAGAAAGGGCAAAAAAGAGTACTTTGAAATGTGATGTTGAAAAATATAAAAAACTGGGTGGGACAATAAAATATGAAATGAACAGATCTTATAATGAGTAAAAGAGGAAAAACTTATGGCAGATTATTGTAGAAATGAAATAAGATAGTAGGCCATATTAAGAAATAAAAATTTACTTAATTTGGTAATAGAAAGGCATGTTGATGGTAAAACCCATAAAGGAAGAAAGATTGGTATATGTAAAATAGAAACCGTAACATAGGATGTAGTAAATATATTTTGATTAAAAAATTAGCAGTGAATAAAATGGAATGGAGTGTACCTTCAAATCAGTTAAATGATTGATGAAAAAAAACAAGCCATGATGTAACAGTGAGCTTGGATGATCACCCGCATGTTACTTCTATACTATTGTTGAAACATTGGCACACCAAATAGTCATCTCTTAGTAGCATAAACATTAAGCATGAAACGTTGCGTAGTAATCATCATCACTCCAAGCTTGCACATTATTTGGCGGCAACTGTACCTTGGTTTAGCATTCCAAAATGCTTTTAGTAAATAAATAGCTTCCTATAGTATGAATTTTTAATAATAATAAAAAAATCAGCATTAATTGTTTCAATTTTGCATATTAAAATCAAATAAAAAGAGTCCCTTCTCCTGACGTATTCCTTACTGGCAGTATATTCCTTCCTCTTTTACACTAACAATATTGACTTCTTTTATAGGAATTTACTTTCTCACCATAAATTTGATCATTTTTTAATGAATTTCTTTTAGTGTATATTGTTTTATATTTGGTATTAAATGCTAACCACTGATGTTTCTATAATGGACAAATTTACCGCTGAGACCATTTTAAAAACTGATTATGTAATCCTAGAACAAACAAACAGAACACTACCGTCTCCTAGATTAAGATAATGATCTAAATCATGTAAAATATGATGGGATCACTGTTGCTACATTTATATGTACGTACAGTAGCACTTGGGAAAATTACTTTTGAAACTCTTCTGGTTTGTTATAAATTTATATATTCATAAAAAAAATAAAAGATTATAAATATATACTGAGGTGTATCAAATTTAATGAAAATCTTTAATTTTTATAGAAATTAATGTAAATTCTAAACTGCAGGATTACTATATTCAAAATATGTATTTTGTAATGGAATCTTTATTTAAATACCAAATATTGGGGTCATCGGAATTGATTAATTTTTTTCCTTTAATTACTCTTTGTAATTAAATAGTAATTGCAAAAAAGTGGTAAAAATAAACTTACCTGAATCAAAAAAACACAAATTATATTTTGGAAAGCCATTTTGGCTTGTTCAATTTATAAAGTTAAAAGAAAAAGTGTCAACACTTTATATACATTAATAATTTTTAAAAGAATTCTTGTTCAACAGATGTTCCTTAAATTTTAAAGCACCACTTATTTATTGATTAACTGAATACCACCTAATTAAATTGTTTAATCATTTTTATTAAGAAAAATATTATACAAGTTATTGATTTATTTGCTTTATAACAATTATCTTATAATTACTTTGTACTGAATGATTTTATACCTATTCAATTAATTATAAAATCTATTTCCTAAATAGATTCTAATTAATTTCATTTTAGCAGTTGATTGTTTTAAATAAATAATTTTTCTCTTATTATTAAATAGAGCGTAGAGTTGCCAACTTTGAAATAATCAATATATTTTGTTTTAAAAAAGTTTGTTAGACTAGATTATATTAGCAGAAGAAAGCTTGGATTTATTTGATTGGCACATTAGCTATAGTTTAGCTTTTTATGCAACCACTGAATAGGAAGCAACCTATTCAATCCCTGAATATTACTCCTATTAAGTAATCAATTGCTTCATAGGCTATCATATTGTGTCAGTTTTGTAGTAGCTAATACATCTTAATGTTATCTTAGGAGGCCCAGGTTTACCTCTTGGTATGAGCTATTCTTTTTGTAGAATCACTGAATAAAAATTGAGTCCTAAGGGTAGAACTGCCCTGTCTAAATCATGCAGATACTAAGGATGAAATAACTTAAACTAGACCTCTACAAAATTAACATTGTCCAAGAGGGTGTTTAACCAAAATCAACAGGTCACCATCAGGGAGGAAGGAATCAATGATAAAAGAAGTGATTAAGCAGTGGTAAAGGGACAATTTAGCAATAGTGAGATTGTAAATTACGATGAAAAACACCACCCTAAAAAGTGCTTCAAGGCTTCTTGGCAACTAATACCCTTACTGCCTATCCAGTTCCTGTGCTGATCAAGGTATTTTTACCCAGTATAGGAACTGTGTGTTACTAATGAATGATTCTGCATTGTCCAGGATTGCTTAACAAATTGATTAATTTGAGAAAACACATTCAATCTTTCGTATTATTTTTTATTCGTCTTAAATTTGTCTATTATTAGATGAAAGTTAAGTGGGGGAGATTAAGTTAGTTTTACTGCATGATGTTCCTACCTGTTCTGGTTATATATTCTACTGAAATTTTTAGCATATAAAAAATGCCTTACCTGACCATGTTCTCCAGAGGAAGAGAAAAACAAGACGTAATGATTATTACTCCACATAAGGTTAGCTTTTTAATCCCTTTATACGTTTTAGAAATTTTACTTCCATTTTACTTTCTTACTTTTATTTATTCTCTGAAACAGCAGAGAGTATAGTAATAGACTGTCTCTTTTAAAATGTAATAGGTATCTTATATATCTGTATGGTTTTTTTTTTTGTGGGTTTTCATAGAAAATTAAATAGCTGTTGTAATTTAAGTATACTATGGAGTCTACTTATTTGCATTCAGGCAATAACAATATTTCAGGTTATTCAGCTTTATAATAAGATATAATAATAAAAATCAATGTTTTTTTAGGTAATTCTTGCTCATCCTCAGAATTGTGTTGCATATGGAAGTATCCAACTCAGTTTTAAATCATTCAACCAGATCTGTACTGCAAAATACCTACTACACCAATCTCAAAAAAAAAGAAATTCAGAATAAAAAAGATATGATGAATTCGATCAATCCGTAGAGGTTCTTAGAATAAAGGGGTAAATTAAATTACTTAATCTAATATCCTACTGTAGTTTGTAATTCTGTAAAAGAAACCTTTTATATTACTTTTATTAACCCTTTCTATCTATTTCAGGATTTAATGTATATTCATTTTCTGAACAGATAAAAATAAGGAATTAAAACACTAAAATATCAGTAAAATTAAAGTATATTCATTGCATGGAAAAAGTAGAATTTCCATACTTTAGATTTATATATATTTATTATTAATATATATATTTATTATTTCTATATATATTTATATATAGATCCATACTTTTGTGTTGTATGGATATATTGTCTTCACTTGTTTTGATTTAATTATAAAAAAATCCCATCTTAGTTACAACAGTGTACAAACCACTGATTATGGTATCAAATAAACATGCAAACATACTCAGTACATAACTTATTAATTTTGTTTAGACATGATGACAAAGGATTTTCTTCTTCTTGTTTTTAAATTTAGATTTATGTATTAATGATTAAATTAATAAAAATATAAAAAAATGAAACCCAATTAATTCTTTATCATGTAATGGTACTCTTTATTTTGTATTTCAAGCATAGTAGGACTGTTCACAATGGGTGCCGTGGTACCCACATGTGTTTTCAGAGGGTCAAAATTAGGTATTGGATTCTACTCTACTATGAAAAAAATGTTGAAAAAATGAGAAATTAATTTTTTTTTCTTTAATATTTATGGCAATAATGAATATAGACGTAGCAGTTTCATAGAAAAATATGCATAAGATTTTATAAATTAAAATCGTCGAGTATTTTTTAGATACGACTTGATGAACACTGAACTTAGCTGTTTTGATATGTATAAAATAACAGTAATAGAAAAACAAAATAGTGTATTATAGTCATTAGAGAATGGAACACGGGAGTAAAAGTAATCCAAGGTGCATATCAGCATATACACTTTTTTGTAATCCCATCAGGCATAAAGATAAAGTGGCATTTCAGTTTCACGCAACGGTAATAAAAATCTACTTTACCCCGGGATGTAACAAAAAAGAATTTTAAGCACTTTAGTGCACAATGCCTCCAGTGGACAATAGATGAACTACATGGAATCTTTCATAGGAGTCTTCTCTAAGGGAGTAAATTTGTAACTGAGCAATTTTTTCTTACAGCATAAGTTGAATATCATAAAAGAAGCCGGTGATCAGTGAACAGTAAAGTTCATTTGTATCACCTATTTTTTTAGCCGAATTAATACAATACATATTATAAATTATAATACATTCTTTTTCCTATCAGTGCTGCGCATTTATGTAACCTATTGTATTAACGTGAATATGTCGAAAAAACCACGGGATTTAAAACTTTTTTAAATTCTGTAATATTTGACATTAAATTTTTTGTCTCATATACAACACATTTTTATTATTGTTTTACTTTTTTATTGTTTACTGTGCATCTCATGTATGCAAACTTTTTATTTTATAGTTGTAATTTTCAATCTTATTAATTTAAGTTAAAATCATTATTATTGAAGTGCATTTTAAGGTGCTAATTCAAAATTGAAATGATTTATTTTAAAGTTGGGTTACATATTCCCCGCTTGTAAACACCAAAGTAATAATGTTATTGATAATGTGTTTCAGTTTTTGCAGTGTTTTTGTTGTTCTGAAGGCAACATTCTCTTCTGAAAATGTTGACAACATTGATGGATTTGTGGTTTCTTTTTTTTTTTGTTTTTGTTGAATATATTTTGTAGTGTTTCGTCAGTGAATGTTATATTCTGCTTACAACCCTTAAACGATTGCAAATGATTTAAACCATTTACAGTTGTTCTGTTTGATTCCTCACAATTTGAGAACCACTTATTACAGCATTATATATATATTTTTTTTTTTGTAGTTGTAAACTGTCATCTTGTCTGTTTATTAATAATTTTTTTAAAAAGTAATTACTATTTCTTTCATAATAAATTATAATTTAGACTATATATATAGGAATTATATTAATCCGATCAATCCAAGAACAGAATTAATAAAATAAAATAGGATGACACCAACCTAATTCCATAGCCACAGTCACATAACTTGGGCTAACTAGTCAACATGGATTTCTATTTTGTTTTTATTATCGATTTTAATTTAATTTTATTAATGAATTCATATTATATATATATATATATATATATATATATATATATATGTGTGTGTGTGTGTGTGTGTGTGTGTGTAATTTTTTATTTTAATTTACAATATAACATTTTTGAATTTAAAAAAAAAAATTAGTTTTATTTCTGTTTTGATTTAATTGGAAAAGGATCTTTTAACAATTTTAAATTTCATATGTAGTATAGGGTTTTTAATTTTCATGTGTAATTTGCAATGAACGATTGGAAAAATTATATAGAGCAAATGATGATGCAAGGTACTCGTGAAAGCGCTCTTGCTTGGATTATGAAATAGGTTAGTTGTCATCCTCTTTTATTAATCGGATTAATATAATTTATATAGTGCAGAATAATATGATTTGCGAAAGGATCGATTTTATAAAAATAAATGAATTAATAGTATAATAGAAATGAAATCAAGAAGAAAATAAACTATCCAATGAATTATTTATTAATTTTTTTTTATTTAATTTATAGATTAAATATTCTGTTTGCCAAGATGAAACCTTTCAGCCGCATATTATTTATTAAATTATTAACAATACAGTTTTAATTATTGTAATGATAAAAACTGCTGTGTTTATCTTATTTATGTTTTATATTATGTGAATAGAATAATTACGTTTTCATTTTATTATAATTGGAACATATGTTTTATTTGAAATCTATTCTATGCCATTGCACACACACACACACACATATATTATATATATATATATATATATATGTGTGTGTGTGTGTGTGTGTGTGTGTGTGTGTGTGTGTGTGTGTATGTGTGCCAGCCAAAACAAATTCTTTTGTTATTGTATTTGTCCATATTCCCCTCTGTATTAATTTTGCCAAAGACAAAAGTATAAAAATTTTACCACCAAGAGAACAGAATTCAATAATGCTTCTTACCTTATGCTTATTGTTTTTTTGTAATAGCGCTTTCAAGGCTTTCCCTCATCATCAGTTAAACGTTTTCTTTTAAAAAATTACATATTAAATTCAAAACATTAAAATTATAAACATATAAAAATATGTAATCATAAATATTAAAAAATTATCAAATTAAAAAAATTTGTATGTGGCTAGCCACACATACAGCACTGTATTCCAGTACTCTTGAATACGGTTTTGCCCCATTTTCAAAGGCTTATATCTCAGGTATACCTTTCCAGAGTTTGTTAGTTTTATAATAGGTGGAAAGGACAGCTTTTAAACAACATAATCCAGGCATTTTGCTTTTTGATCCATATATTATAGTAGGTAAGAAAGCTTTTCAAAAATATTTAATCTTTTTCTGGAAAATTCCACTCTCCAAAACATTTTAGAAATTTCTGGAATATTCTGGAGAATTCCATTTCTTCTAGAAAATTCTAGAATGTCCTTTATTTTGAAGAAAGGATATATAAGCATCAACTTTTTGTGAATTAGCACAGTTGTTAGTGAAATCAGTTGTGGTATTTGTTGTTATTTCCAACTGTGCTTTGAATTGTTTTAAAATGAGTGAAATTCTTGGCCCCTGCCATTTTGGCAAGCATGATGGCTCTGAATGCCACATGCTTGCCAAAATCAAGATAATATGCAGGTTAAAAATCAAGATAAAAAATGTTTGACTATATTTGTATTTGATGATAAATATCTCCTACATAATCTTCCAGTTGCTTTGAAACTTTAGGATGTTACTCACAATTATGCCCATTTTCAGGTTATAAAGTCTTGTTTTGATTAAAGTAATAGATAAGAACTTTTATTTAAGTTTAAACTTTGAGTTACAAAATGTCATAACAACTTTTTAGCTGAATTTCAGCTGCTATATCTCAAAACCAGATGCTAAAAGAAACTTGTGAATAACATATTTGAATTCAGCATTAAAATGTTAACCGAAAGTATTAAAACTAACCTATAGCTTTATTATTGCATCAAAATTATAAGTAAGGTTAGAATTTTTTGCACGTATTCGCAAACTACCAGTAAGTACGCTTTTTTCAAGAGATCACAGAAAATCAGCAATAGTAGATATAGAGAGAGACAGTTTGGAAAATTAACATTTAAAGCCACAGAGAATGTTCATGCAAAATTTGATGAAGTTTGGAGACAGTCGACTAGAGACCCCTGGCTACTTCACATGAAATTTATATTCAAATATCCTGGCTATACATAATTTATATTCAATGAAAATTTAATAAATAGTTCAACTAACTGTACCCTAACCACAGAATATATTACTTTGTTGAAATATATTAAAAATTGTTTCACCTGCTACTTTTTTATGATCACTTTGGTTCTTTTGTAGAGATATTTCTTCAAGATAGATTTTTTTATAATAAATTAATTAAAAAACATGTATAATTAAAATTTTCTAATTGTAGAGTTAGATGTTTGCTATCTCAGTTATTGAAATAAAATAAATCCATTTTAGTTTATAATAATTTAATATAAAAATATCCGTTTTGAAAAAGCAGAGATTTTATAAAAATATTTGAATGAAATTACAAAAATGCAATTAATGAAGCAGTTTTATTTTAACAACATAATTTTAGCAGAATTTCAATAAATTTTGACAAATATAAATGAAATTGTTTAATAATTTTAACTGCTGTCTAAACAACAAAATACACTGCTTTTTAGAGTACCAAGTTCACTTATTCTAATGTTATAATCTAAAATAAAAAGAAAATAGATAAAAAATTATTGAAATAAAATAAAAAAAATATAAAAATATTCTCAGAGCCATTTATATTTTTATAAATGGCTCTGAGAATATATACATTTCAAATATATTAATATATAACAATTACAATTAGTATTTGTATAAAGTAAATATAAATATAAAACATTTAAAATAAAAAATATGTTAACAAATAGAAAAACTAAACCCTTATGAAGCATATGGACTTGAAAGAAAAAGAATAATCAAGTAGAAAAACCCCTGTGCCGCCAGCCACCACCACATATTTTAGATAAAAGTATATAAAAATAAGTTTAAAAAATAATAAAACTGATTTTAAAAACATCAGTAAAAGGTAAAGAATTATACTTTTTTCAATTTTTTTGTTGTAATTTTGACTTTTTGAAGTCAAAGCTATTTAAAAATAAATAGAAACAGTTTAATAAATCTAAAAATTATATAAGTCTAAACATTATTATTTTTTTTTAATTGTATCATTTTACATATTTTTAGTTTTATTTAAATTAAATCTATATTTTAAGGTTATCTACCCATGATAGGTCCTTGCATCAATTCTCTTTCCCTTCTCTTCCATTTCCTCCTAAATGTTTTGAGTTCTTCGTAGCTTCCATTTCTTTTTAGATCACCAATAAATTTTAATTTTTTTCAACCTCTTTTTTTCTTCTGATCCTTCTAGCTTTGTTTTAATTAGACGTTCTCTTTTTATGATATACTAAGCCAGTTATTTTTCCTATTATGAAATTTTCTGAATAATCTTGTATTCTTATTCACTCTTTTCTTTACTTCATTTTTAATTCCGTCCATTTAATCACAACCATGGCTATGCTTCACATCCATAAATAAATACACTCCAAACAAGACTTCACAAGATGCTTCCTCTAACTGTAGTAGCATACTTCATATTTTTCTGATTAAAATAATCTTAGCCTATATCAAAAAAATTATGTTCTTATTAAAAATAGCCATTCACAAGAAATGAAAAAGAGAGTAGAGAAATTATCTAAACAGACTGTTAACTAATGAGCATGAGCTAAGAGTAAAACACAACATTGTTTTTTGTTTTTTTAAGCTAAATTTTCTTGTATTTTTATGTGAAAATTGTTTTAATTATTGTAATCTAGATCAGATTATGTATCATTACTCCTTCACCAGTCCCACACATGCAATGAACACATAAAAAAAAAATAAAAATAATTTCAAAATATATATAAATTTAATTTTTCAATAAAAAAAATGCTGAAGTTCTCTGGAAAATAGTTGCAACAGAACCACCATTGGAACTTCCACACAAAATATTGAACAAATCATTCAAAATTCATTCAAGCATAACATTTATTATATTATCCAAAATTTCTACATAATTCTAGAAATTTTCTTCTTTGTTGCTGTTATTTGTTGATTTGCATTTTTTATCTTCTCTGTCTTTCTTATTCTCATACTTTTCATTACAAGAATCTTTTTTACCAATTACAATATCACCACACAGGTCAGTAATATTTTTTGCAATTGTACTATTGAAATTTTAATTAGATAAGTTAAAAAAGTCATAAAACCAATAAAATATGAATTATGAACTGGATGTTCAAATCAGATATCAACATCAGAAATCAATGAGACAATATCCATGTTATTGTTTTAGAATATCGTTGAATAAAAGTGCATGATATTACTGAATATTATGATATTCTGAGTACATCTATTGAATCTACCAACATCTTACATAAATATCTGCATTAAAAAAATGAGCAAATTAGGTGTGGAGTTTTTTTTATAATTAATAAAAATCCAGTTGTGTGGCCACTTCGAAGTATAGTTTAACATATCCAAATTAATTTCTATATCATTTCATAACCATCAATAAAACATAGATTCATCAGTAAACATCAGATTCAAATAACAGTAAAGTCACGGGTAGAAACTGATAAGGTACTCAAAAAGAATTATCAGAAGTCATTGCTTCAGTTGAAATGGTTATGAAAACGTTTTTAGATAAATAAGGTATGATATTATTTTGAAAAAGAAAATACAATCGCAGGCTTATGTAGTTTATTACATCACTTGAACTGTTAAATCAAATAAAAAATTACAATCTTTGACAAAGGATGCTATTTTTCATGACAATGCATTTATTTATATTACAGTAATTGATCTCTGTAATTATTATGCACTGGCACACATTTGTTAATTTTTTGACACATTATAAAACATTTATACTGTCCTATTATTCATTTGTTTAAAATTTATTAAATTATTGGCTTAATTAATAATAATTCTTAGAAATAATATTGTCTAAATTTGTCAGGTTTATAATTATTATAGTGTCTTTTTTATGAACATTTACTTAAATTACATTGAGGACCAAATTTAACCATTTTTGGCACAAGGAACATAACTATTATGTGTTCTAATAGAAATTTTCATGCTGAATTCAAGTATGTAAGTAGATTTTCTGTCACCCATTGTTTTTTTATGATATATAAGAAAGTTAAGAATTTACATGCATGCAGATTACTATTCAAGTTACCTAAAATGCGGTAGTTGTTTTTCTTTTTCGTTTGATATCTTGTACGTCTCCTTTTAGCATCCAATAATACTCTGTTAGAATTCTTGCACCCCGTTGTCCTTTTAGCTTTTTCCATGATTGAGATTTGTTGATTGGAGCATTCCTTGTCTTCGTCACTGATCGCACTGAAATTGACTGGAAAGAAATTCAAGTGTGAATCCAAGAAATGAATTTTCAGATATTTACACCCTATGTTTTTATATGACAATAATTCACCCACAATGTACAGGTAGTTGGGGATTTATGATTTCGTAAATATTTTGCGCAACACTTTTAAATTTCCTCTATGTTGATTTTTGGACTTAACAGTTCTCTAAATTCTCTATCTTCAATGAAAGTTCTTAATTGGAGATCCAAAAAAAATTCCTTCCTTGATTTTAGTGTCATTAACACAAGAAAATTTTTCTTTCAATAATGAATTCCAGCACCAATTTTATCCATTGCCTTAATAATTTTTTTAAAAAAACCCTAATTTTATAAGAAGTGGAGATAGAAAATGATTTCTGAGTTATCCAGTGGGAGATGTACAACATTTTTCTGTCCAGGCATAAGTGTTTCACACTTTGGACATTTCTTCCTGATGTAATGATTCATCTTGTCCCTGTTGTCCTATTTTCAAAACGGAACAGAATTTAGTGTAGTCAAGCTGCAAACCTTTTGACAATAACTTTTAAATCTTAACACATTGTCCAACAATACTTGTACTGAATTATTTCTAACAGGATTTTCATGTTGTCATATGTTTCTTTCATGTTAGTTGCATAAGCTAATGGTACCAATAGTAAATTTATTGCCAATATACAAAAGGATAGTTTTAAACTAGTTTTCAAAGAATCATAAAATAATTTCGTTCTGTACTCTTATGTTCATTATGTTCATGATGAAATTCATCCATGACAGCACAAATATTGTTACAATAAACTGAACTGTCTGGAGAAGATTCCAGACAATCAGCCTAGATCCTAGAAGCTCAGTTCTGCACTTGCTTCTTCGATAAGTTCAAATCTTGAACAAGTCATTTAATTGACCTTGAGTTAACAGATGTGTCAGAGAATGCAATACAGGTAAGTCCTTACCATGAGATACTGGCCTTATATCAAATTATAGTAAATTCAGGTACTGCACTGTGTTTGAATTTACTACTTACTCCTTTTATCTTTGTAACACAGAAATAACTGTCCAACAAATGGTCTGTTATTCACGCTGCAGCACTGATATGGCAAAACTCATGTGTCGATTACCTTTAGCCCCATCTGTCAGATGTTTCACACTGGTTGAACAACAGATGTGAAGAGCCTGCTTCTTATCTTAATCCCAAACTTTACAGCCAAAATATACATAATATTTTTTAACTAGTGGAGTCTTAACTACGTCATTGTAATTTAAATGACAAATCCTCAGACAAGTAACAGAAGTTTTATGGATTTACACACTTTTTTATATATATTATTATATATATATTCACTAACACCACTTGACACAGTAACTGTAAATTGCAAAACAGAATTAAACCATTATACATACATACACAGCAAATGTTTAAACAATATTGCTGGGTTAATTGTAGGACTCAGAGGAGTGGTCTGTGCTAACATGTCAGAACCTATGTTAAATGAATCATTATACATATACAATTATTGCCTTCATAATTTTATGTTTGTAACCAATACTTTGTTAGAAATCATTTAAAATATTCTTTTATGTACTTAAATGATACCTAAAAAAATACATAGAATTCTGTAAAAGCAATAATTAAAAAATGTTATTACACAACAACTGTGGGTGATGAAAAAATTCGGATTGCATTTTTGAATTCAGCATAAAAAAGTCACATTGGAAACAGTAAAACTTTCATGTGCCAACAACTGTGTTTATTAGTGTTATTAATTAATTAATATTTATTATTATTATTATTGTAATTATAGACATCCGTGACTACTATTTCTAACAATTTTGTTTGTATAAAAAGAATTCTTAACCTGGTTTGATAGTTTCTTCTAAGTAATTTCACTTGTACTCTCAATAATCGGTCTAGTGTTACACATACATTTAACTCTGGGTCATGTTGTGAATTAACAATTTCTACCCTCTTCTGTACTTCTATAATTCCTAATCAAAAACCTTTCCAATATTATATCTTCATAATAATTTTATCAAACATGTCCCATTGGTACGATTATATAATAATAATTATTTATAAAAATCACTTACCAACAACTTTTTTATATGTGTTCAAGTACTTTTGGATACCAAATCTGTCTTCAGGAACTCAAAAAAACTTTTATATTATTCTTAAAATAAAAAAACTAAAACTCATTCTTCGTAAGTCATTATGTAAAATGTACAAATGTACAAAATAGTCATGTTTTCAGAAAATTATGTCGACTTAGCGTCCAGTCACAATATAAGTTTCCACCATTATGTGGCTGATGAATGAATTTTTAGTTCAATTAGTTTTTAGTTCATCAAACCAGGTTAAGAATTCTTATGGCAAGATGGAATTACTATGTAATGAAAGTCTAAACTTAGAGTTAAGGAAGAGGTTAGACAAATACTTTGTAATGAAACTTTGTCAGTGAGGAAGAGGAAGAGGAGAGACTGGATTGAAACTTTTAAAGTGTGGGTGTGGAAAACAGTGGAGAAAGTAAGATGGATGAATAAAGTGAAGAATGAGGAAGTATTGAACAGGATTAAAGAAAAAAGAGTACCTATGCAAGAAATACACAAAAGAAAAGGAAACTGGTTAGGATATGTAGTTAGAGGGAGCGGAATCTTGACAACAGTATCAGAAAAACCAGCTGAAGGAGAAGAAGAAAGATAAAGTTAGAAGATGAGGTGAAGATTAAAAAAATACAAAGGACCAAGGTAAAGACTTGGGACAGGAATGAATGGAGACCTTTGCGCAATGGCGCAAAGTACCTGTCATCAAGCAGCATAGCAGATGATATGATGATAGTAACATTGCATATTAACATTTTTTTTAGTCTTCCTATGCTTCTTTGAATTATCTAGAATTTGGTTTTAAAAAACCAGATATTCTTTGCTATTTTGGATTTCCTTTGTCTTTATATCTATGATTTTCCTACCATAAAGAAGTTCACCCCATACAAATATCTTTATCTATAGTAAAATATACGTGTTTTTTACCAGATCTTTATTTCTTCGCAGCTGTTACTGTGTTCAAAACATTTTTTTCTTTTTAACTTTAAAATCAGTTGGTATAGGCTGTATCCTTTGATTTTTTCTTTTCTAGTTTTCAATCCTGTTCACAGCTATTTGATTCTTTTACAGTGTATAATATAATAGTTTTTTTTTTGTACATTCATCCACTACCATTTTCTGAAAAATTTTGGATATTTTATTCCACTTCTTATTACTAAATGCCTTCTCAAGATTGAAAAGATGATGACTGAAAATGTTAGCTGTTGTGTAAAAAAAAATTCTGTTTAAGAAGTAATCACAAAAATAATAAATTATATTTTACTTTGTTATTTTTCTTTAGTGATATGCTATATCAATAAACTGTTGCATTTGCTAATGAAATTAAAGAAAACAATCTCTGAATAATTAATAGTTGCATAGATGAGCATTGTTATAATAAAATATACTTACAGTTAATTATTATTGTTAACAACATATATTATAACAAAAATATAAGTTTGTAAAATTTAAAATATGTAAATTCATTGTTTATTATGTTTTGGAGTATCCATTATCAATAATGTAATATATTTTCCAAAAAAAGTACAACCATAATAATAATAATAATAATAATTATTATTATTTAAAAAATTGTATTAAATAAAAATGTATCAATAGTTGCATTAATGAAGTGACAGGCTATCCATCAATTGTAATTGCAGTTAAATAATTAAAATATATTGTAAACAATTATACTACGACTATAAAAAGAATGCAATTTTACTGAAGCCGATAGTTGATTGTTTCTTCCTTTTCAACATGGGTGGACATATCGCATTCATTTTATTGCAGGTATTAAGATTTTTTGTTGTTCCGTTAGTTTTGAACACTTTTGTTAGCGGTCATAAAAAAATCTTTTGCAGTTTTTGGTTCTTAATAACTGATACTTATGAAAAATTTCAACATTAAAATATTAAAATTGAAAATAAATTTTATTATCATTCTGTTACTGAAGAAAGAAATTATTTTGACATCATCATGATGTCAATTGTAAACTTGATGTAAGATGTTTATTGTAAACTTTTAAGAAACATATTTTAACAAATTTTTCAGTTCTTCAGCCAGTTAAGAACAGTGATAAAATAAATTTTTTGCATGTGCTATCTTGAAAAACAACTGTTTGATTTGGAATAAATTTTATCTCTCAAATTAGAGGTGTAATTCAATTTTCAGCATACTTAGGAGATGGCACAAGAAAATACAAATTTTTGTTAGTTAATACCAATGGCTGTTTTGAATCTTACTGATTGATTTGTATGATATTTGGGATGTCAACAAATACTTAATAGGTATTTGTATAAAATTTATCTACAAAATGCCCTTTATACCCTACAATATATTTTATTGATTCTTCTGGATAATTAAAAGGAATAGGAATGGATACATTATTTCTATACATTACATTATTTTATAATGTAATGTACTACTACATTATTTTATAATGGAACATTATTTCTATATCATAAATTTTATGTCTTATTCTATTTTCTTATTATAAATACATTATTAATTAGTTTTCTTTTTAAACTGTATCGACTTTTAAAGTCATTAACACTATGTTAAGGTTAACTATATATGTATTTTCCAGACCCTTCCCAGCAGTCAAACCTGGGACGTTTGATATTGCTGGCAAGATCCCTGCGCTACTGATATAATAAAAAATATTTATTATACCGTAAAAACTTGGTTACAACAAGATTCAAGGGGCCGATCAAATTGCTCGTTACAGCCGAGTGCTCGTTACTTGCGAATTGTCACCTCGTAACCGTAAATTTTTACGCCGTCATTATCTATTGTAATACAATAAATATATCGTATACCTAAGAAGAAGCTGTTTTAAAATAAAATATCGATGTGTTTTGTATTGTAGGCTAACAAATAAAATTTAGATGTAATGCAATTTTTAGACGCTAATACGTTTTGCTTTTAACCAAAACTGTTAGCGTTCAATGAATTAGCAAAAAAATGGTATTAACTGTGTAGTAAAACTTACCAAATTCATCGAGGAAGTAACAAATGAACACCACACAAAAAGTTGTGTCACACGTTTTTACGTACAAACTTTATTTCTTAAATGTAAAAAATCATTCTAATTTATTTTTTCTTCACTTTAGCAGAATACGTCAAAACTTAATTGCGCATACAAACTAATTAGCTTTAAAATAATCGTTTATTTCTGTTTATAAACTTATACCTAATAATCTTATACCGCCAGTAATGAACATTAAAACTGCGAATAACCCCCTGATCGATCGGCTGCAGTTTGCTGTGATATTAGGCGGTAAAAACACAAGATTTATATTTTTTAAGTTCTGCAGTGACGGCTGAACGGGACAATTATCGATCAATAATACTATTTTTCTGTTATTTTTTTTTTTGCGATTCCAAATCCTATTTATGAATGTCTTGTTCGAAAATCATTGAAGTCATCCGTACTTTAAAATTAGACACGTAATCGACGGAAAGTTTTTTTTACATATTTAAGACATCTTGGATTTCTTGATTTCCCTATTACTAAAAATTACCAATGGGGATATGACAAGTAAAATTTAACCACGCCCCTCTTCAGACTTTCGCTTAAATCGTTTCAAATATACTATAGAGTTTGATGAACCTGTTTGGGCGGTTTTTACGGATCATTGTTTGGCCCTAGTGTTTCCTGAAATTTTGCAAACAGAAAAACCCGAGTAATAAAAAACTAACAGCCTTTGTAATACCGCAATGGAAGTTGTAATGTACGTACTTTTAATTGTATGTACTTACAACGTCCTGTTACAAACCTTTTATTCACCCTTCAGACCTGACCTGAACAAGCCTAAGATAAAATGTCACATTCTTTACGTATAAATCGTAAATGAAATTTCCCTTGCGTTCAGATTATTTAATTACAATTTTTTTTTTAATTAAAATATTTTTAAATCATGAAAATGCTCGTAAACTAAATTTATAATACGTCGATATCTCGCTAAAATCAAGTTAATTTATCATTAATGAGATAGAAAAGCAAACAAATCCCGGAATTGTTCTCGTTACAACTGAGCTCGTTATTCACGGGTTCAACTGTAATATAAAAAAGAGAACGTGTAATAAGGATGATTTAAGAAGCATATCCTTATAAATCAATCTTAATATATCTTTAAGGCAGCTTATCTGAATAAAATGTATTTAAAATTATGGAATTTACTCAGAATTTCTTATTTTCAGGTTTTTCTGCTCTCAACTGCAGCTTTCAGTGCTGTTATTAAAGAAGGCAGTGTAAGTGAAAATAATGTTTATTAATAATAATTTATACACGTTTTTAAAATAATAGTTTAAAAAATTTTTAATAATTTTCTAAACATAGCTGGAGTTTTTAATTCATTGTAGAATATCTTAAAACAAAATAAAACTGATGAAATATTAATATTTTATACTTTTTCATTGTTTGAAAGATACTATTTATAACATGACAAACCCAACTATCTTTCAATTGAGGGGCTAGATTTTTGGGCTAAAAAGGGAGTGTTATAAATAGTGGTACGATGCTTTAAGTACACACGTATGATTTGATTATTCTTAAGTTGTTATTATAGACTATATTTTATTGCAATATTGTTTTGTTTAACTGAAATAATTATTAGCAAGTTGTACACTGCAGGAAATCATTATACATAAATAAAATATTAATGCCATAATATCAAAATTTCTTATACATAATAGAGTTTAAAAATAAGTATTTTAATGATGTTCCTAAAATAAGAAAAGGGTTAGTAAATTATGTGTAGTATCATAACTAGATGTTTTTTCTGAATATATCTAAAATAAAAGTGTAAATGTTCGTTTGTTAAAAATCTTAAACCTCCGAAAGTTCTACACCGCTGGCTTTGAAATTCTGACACAACGTTACATTCGAATACTCGCGTGTTTTTATATATCTACTATTTATATACCGAAGATGCTCACACCAGTGACAGGTAAAAAATGCTTTTTTTTAAAAACAGCGCTATCTGTTGGACGTAAAAGCAAGACACGGTATACTAGATATTTTACGATTCCATTTCAATTTTTCCGATATGTGTGTTCCTCTACAGACTAAAAAATTACTGGACCTATTTACGCGCGGGGAGAAAGGGAAACATCGAAAAAGGTAAAAGGGAAGAAGGGGAAAATGAAATGGAAAGGGAAAGGAGGAAAAATGAAAGAGGAAAGGGCATATGGGAAAAATTAAAATGGGAAAGAAATGGGGAATGGGGGAAAATTTTTGTGAAGTTCCGTAATGTGTATTTTGTTAATGTTTTATCAAACTTTCATTGTGTTCATTTAATCTACGAAGGCGGTCCAGAAAGTAACTTACGTTTGTGCGTAGCGTGGAGATGAGTAGGGGTAGAACCGCCATCTTGGCGTCAAAACGTTTCTACACTCGTACGCATCAAGCTGTCGTAGGATACGGACTGTGATTTTTCTACTTTGTTCGTTGTAAATTATTGAAATGTGCGCTTCAATAGAAAATCCTGCGAGTTTTGAGGTGCGTTCAGCGATTAGGTTTATACTGGCAAAAAAACTCAAACCGATTGAAATTCATCGGCAACTTTGTGAGGTGTATGGAGATGAAATAATGAGTGAAGGTGGAGTGAGGGAGTGGTGCATTCAGTTTAAAAATGGCCGCACCAATGTTCATAATGAGGACCGCAGTGGTTGGCCTAGCCTTGTGACTGATGAACTGACGATGAAAATCAACAATAAAATTCGTGAAAATCGCAGCATTACGATTACGGAACTCTTGCTTCATTTCCCCCAAATTTCACGAAGTTTAATGCATGAAATTGTATCGAGGAAGCTTGGTTATCACAAGTTTTGTGCCAAAAATCTAAAGCAGCAGATTTCTACAGAGAGGTAAGAAGTGCCTCAATTTAAATAACGACTATGTAGAAAAATAGAAAGATGATTTATTTCAAATGTATATTTTTAATTTTTTTTTTTTTTATTTCAAAAGGTAAGTTACTTTCTGGACAGCCCTCGTGTGTATATATCAAACTCTATAATGGATTTGAGGATATATATATATATATATATACTCAAATCTATCAATAGCGAAGCACTGCCGGGTCTGCTAGTTAATAAATAATAATTTAGAAAAGAGTGAACAATATTGGAAGCCTCGTATAAGAAGTTCTTAATAATTTTTTTTTCAAGTTAAGATGTTGTACCAGTAACGTCAGTTTCATAAAAACCAGTTCAGTTTTCCTATATCCTCTTTGTTAGTTGGATTCTGGCTTTGTAAAAAATTGCACAAGAATTTTTAATATTATTTGTTGTATCCGAATTGTTGTTGAATTTCTTTGGAATTATCTTTCACATTTTGTTACATTCTGTAAGTTACAAATCTCAAATCAGACATTAACATATGTACCAATTAATATAGTTTTAAGACTTCAGTATAAGAGGAGGTTCTCAATTGGACCTGAATATTTCTCATGTATGTTTAAGCTCATTATTCTTCACTAGAGCACTTATTTTGGTGATTTTTTTTTTTTTTTTTGTATAGGAAGTTTCTCTATTGGTGTTGTTGTAAAGGTAATTTAGGTAAAAGTTCTTATAAAAAACTACAATTTCTGATAGATGTTTTGAAAACGTTAAATCTTTTTTTTTTCATTTGTGAATCATCATAGTTAATATTAGATTGTAATAATTAGAGACCGGATTACATGCACTTGTAATGAACTCAAGGATAGCATTATTTGGATTTCAGGTAACTAAACTACTGACACTTGTGGCCGTTACGTTGCGAATTTAATTATCGGTGCATTAAAACTAGAGCCCTCTTCTTCCTATTTGGTGGCCTGTAACACCTTGAAAAGACAAATCATTCTACGATCGCCAGATTCATGAATGAGGATATTACAAAAATATTTTCTGAATCTTCTGCAGATGAAAGACTGTTTATATTTCTCTCAGATGCTATTATTCAGATTCCCTATATGATCAAGACAGCCAAAACTCACCAAGTATTTTATCCGAATTTGATTCATGCGACTTGCTTTGCTCACGGAGTACATCGACTCGCTGAAGAAGTAAGATCCACGTTTGGGAATGTAAATAAAAGAATGAAGTCTGATTCGAACCGATGTACCTTCCCCTTGTAAGGGCCAAATACTTCATTAATTAACATTTTATTTTGCTATTACTCCCGAACCGATGAAAATAAGTTCCACTTATGATATATCGTTGAAAAGCTCTCGATGAGGGCTTATTAGTGCAGTTAAGAATAACTCCAAAATCCAAATGCTTTAAATTTTGGGCTCTTTTGGACACTTTTAATCAAGCTCATTGCAATCAAAAGGGTTGGCGCACAGATGTTGCAACAGTCCTAAATTTCAACATTCTCCTTCTAATCGTTTTTGAGTTATGCGAGATGAATACGCACATACGTATGTATAGATGTCACGCCGAAACTGGTTAAAATGGAATCAGGAATAGTCAAAATAGATATTTCCGTTGAAATCTGAAAACCGAAATTTTTAGTGATCACAATACTTCCCTTACTACAAGAATGTAAAAATCGATATTTATAAATAACAGTTAATTATTTTAATCGGTCCCAAATTAATTTTATTGGTAACTGATCCCTGGTAATTGAATTAATTGCTGTAACAATTCGATTTCGCCGATCTTGAAGAGTAGCAGGCTTAATTGGTAAACCCACCGGGTTGGTCTAGCGGTTAACTCGTCATCGCAAATCAGCTGATTTCGAAATCGAGAGTTCTAAGGTTGAAATCCTAGCAAAGGCAAGAATAACGTTTTACGGATTTGAATACTAGGTAGTGGACACCAATGTTCTTTAGTGGTTGGGATTCAATTACCACAGATTTCTTGAACGGTCGACCTGAGACTGAACAAGACTACATTTCATTTATATTCATACATATCATCCTCATTCATCCTCTGAAGTAATACCTTACGGTAGTTCTGAAGGCTAAACAGAAAAAAAATAAGTCTGAAGTAAAAGATTACATTTATATATTTGTTGTTTATATTCTAATGTCAACAAAATAGAATTATAAACGGGTGTTCCGGTGTAAAGCAATAAAAAAATATTATTACATTTGCTATTTAAAATTTAATTATCTGTTTAAAAACTAAAGAGATAAAACATTTCATTTAACAGAACGGAATAATATTAAAAATGCCTATCTTATAAAAACGGAATTTAAAAAATAATAATAATAATACGCGTGTAATGACACTCCTGTAATAAATTATAATATGAAAATAAGTTTAAATTTAATATTACAATACAATACGAGTAGGATAGGGAAGCTTAAACTTTAATATCAATGCATCAGTTTATATTTAAATGACTTGACAATAATGAAGTGGTATTTAATAATTAAAGGTCTGATGTTTAGTATACACGAGGTCATGGTTTTTAAATGGACTTTTATTCAAAATCAGTAAAAAAATCTTTAATAATTAAAAATAAATTATTGTTTTTATTTTTACGTAAAATATCTATTTTTAAAACCGAATGAATTATCCAATTTTGAGGGGTTGTAAATGGGTTTTGCCTTCACCCCCCCCCCCCCAACTTAAAAAATAGTTAATTCATTATATTTTTGGACAATCTAATGTTAAAGGTAGATTTCATAGGAAAGCTATCTATTGTAACGGGTACCATGATTCGACTTACGGAAAATTTCGACATATCTTCGCGTTTCAGATCCCCGAAACCCCAAAACCACCGTCATCTCAAAGGTTTATTTATACATTTCACTTTCTTGTGGACACGATAACCGCCGTAATTTTCCTCCAATCACTTTCAAATTGATACATATAACATAACGATCCAAAATCTTGGTCGAGTTCGTTAATGGACAAAATCGAACCACGAGGTGGAAATGGGAGGAGGGGACCTTTTTCGAAAAAAAAACAAAATATCGCTATAACTTTCTCATTTAGTAAAATATCAAATTCGTGTAAAGTTCCTACTATTCTTTGGATAACGGCCTGCAACTTATCTAAGTAAAGTTTTTTGATATCACATTTGTCTAGGGGATGGAAAAATGGGGTTTTGAAGGAAAAAACATCCTCCCTTAATAGGCAGAGTATCGAATCGGTTTTAAGTGGTCGTTAGTCCTCACATTACCTTAAACGTTTGACTTAAGCAATTTTTGATATGACCAACCCTTACGGCAAGAGATGGCCAAAATATTGCTGAAATTGTAAGAAGATGGGCTTGTCGTATTCTAAACACGTGAAACCTTTTTCACATGCAACCGTTGTATTGAGTTAGTTTCAAGTTTTTCTTAATTTTAAGGTGGAAATCTTTTTTATCCCCTACTTAGCACAGGTGAAATCTACCTCAGCTTTCCGGTGCCGAAAGGGATTTTTTCTAAAGGTTGTTTTATTTTACGTATTTAGTTTTATTTAAAATTTGGATAGACCGACAGAAAATACTGCCCGTATGAAAAAAAATGTGTACGCTAGATTCACAAAAAAAAAAAAAGCTGAGAAAATCAGGCAGGAGCTAAGGTCGAGATTATTTATAACTTTTTAAAATTTTTTTACTTCTGTGTTTTGATAAAAATAAGAAAAGGAATGGAAAGAAATAATGAAAAAAATATGGTTAGCAGAGTTAACTCTTTCTGTAATGTGAGAGTATGAATTATTGTTTTTCCTAAGTTTTATTACAATTTTTTTTTTAATTTTTGTAAGAAAATACTCTGTATGTCTTGGCAGCACAGGCTATCAATATACTCTGCTAATCCAATACTAAGCATTGATGACAAAAAATTAAAAATATTTTCAAATTTCCTTTATAAACATTGTATTTTTTAGTTTTAAAAATCTTTCGCTTAAATTTTATGGAAAGAGTTTACTAGGATCAACAGAACAACTTCCTCTACAAAATTAAATAAGAACTATTAAAATTGGTTCATTTGATGAAGAATACAGATTGAATATACAAAAGGGCAGAATTCAGAAAATACTTTTGTATCAGACGTGTTAAAAATAACTTTATCTTTCAATAGATTTGTACTAGAGTCTTTCAGGATCATAGAAAAGTGAAAGAGTTATAATTGTCAATTTAACTTTTTATTTTTTATTTATTCTTTTGTAATTGGATTTCCAAAGGATCATGCCGGCATAGTCTTGACCTCTTTCTTTTCCAAAATTCTTGTATTCTTCCGCTTAACTTTTCTCTACCTTCTTCAGTCTATCCACTGCGATCTGCGATTCCTTTTCTGTTCCTCTGTAAATTTAGATTCATCTAATAATTTTCTGAAAGATTGACTGTTTCAGTATATTTCTTTGAAAATATTTAATAACTAGCAGACCCGGCAATATTGCTATTGCTAGATTTGAGTGTATATAGTATATATATAAGTATCTATATATATATATATATATATTAAATCTACCCAATTGAAAATTTGAAAAAACATTAAGAAAATGAACATTACTAAACTTCACAAAATTTAACCTTTCCTTTTTTTCCCTTTTACCCTTTCTCTCTTTTCCCTTTTTTCTTTTTCCCCTTTTCCTTATATAATTTTAATTTTTACCATATTTCCTTTACCTTTTCCCATTTTCATTTCCACATTTCCCCCTTTTCCTCCCCTTTACCTTCCCTTCTCCCATTTATCTTTCCCCCTTTCCCTTTTATTTTTCTCCTTTCCCCTTTCTATTTCTTTTTCTTGTTTTTTCCTTTTCCCGTTTTCCCTTTTTTCTATTTTCCCTTTCTTCCCTTTTACCTTTATCGATTTTTCCCTTTCTCCCCGTGCGTAAATCGGTCCAGTAGTTTTTTAATCTGTAGAGAAACACACATATCGGAAACATTGAAATGGAATCGTAAAATACTTAGTATATTGTGTGTTGCTTAAACAGATAGAGCTGTTTAAAAAAAAAAACAAAAACAAAATGAAACCATATTTTTACCTGTCACAGATGGGACATCTTAGGTTTATAAATAGTATGTATATAAAACGCGCGTATTTGAATACAACATTGTGTCAAAATTTCAAAGCAATCGATGAAGAACTTTCGGAGATTTAAGATTTTGAAAAAACGAACATTTACATTTTTATTTATATAGATTTTAGATTTTTCAGATTCTTTGACCGGTTTATATTGGTTTTCATTTTTTTTTTTTTTTTTTTTTGGTTAAATATTTCACTTTTCAATTTAGTTTTATCTGTTCTACATATAAATAACCATAAAATTTGAGTCTTTGTTTTATTATGCTTGGTTTATTTCTTCAAAAAATTTGATAAATTTCTTTTGATTTTCTTAATGTATAAATGTTATCATTGAGTTTTAGACCGCGGATTTTCTTAAAAAAATTTTTTCAACTTTTTCTAGGATTTCCTGAGAAATTCTGCAGGTTTTCTGCGCTATACAACATTTCCAGTAAACTATTTTTTTTTATTATAGTTTTACTGTACAAAGTTAAAATGTAAAGCTAGAATTTTAAAACTGAAATTTATAGATAAAGAAAAATTATAATTAAGAAATAACACCAAAAAAATTGTAGGAATTTATTATAAAAAATTTCGCTTGTTTAGTATAAAAATTACTTTCACTTTTTTTTTCAGTATTCTGAAACTCAATCATCATCATCATCATCATCATCATCACTCACATCATTTAGTGATGTTGAGGTATGTATTGTAGTAGAATTAAATACATATGAATCTCTTTAATGAAAATAGCTTGTTATTTAACTTAATCATCCTGAAAAGTAACGATAAAGATCTGGCTGAAAGTATACTCCAGCTGATGTTTTCAATCTTTAGATCTGCTAAAAAAAAATATTAGAATTTGGATCTTTTACGGAATTGCCCCCCCCCCAAAAAAAAAATCTACATAATTTTTTAACCAAAAGGCCAAAAATCGATGTATTTTTAATATCCAATAAGAATTAGGTGGGAATATACCTGTTTCAAAATAGCAGGAAATATTGATATTAACAGTAACCCGGTTGGAGAAATAATACACCAACGGTCATTTTAAACATTCTCCATATTAACATATTTTACATATTAAAAATATAAGCATTATTGCTTATAATTATAGATACAAATTATAAATATAATCAACTAAACTTAACCTACCCTCCCTTCGAGCGATAAGCTCGACTAACTAACAGTAATGTTTTGATTATTTAAATAAATAAATAGTAGGAGGAGGGCGGATGACCCCTACTGTCCTTACTGCGGCGACCCGGATACCCCAGAACACGTGGTGTTCTCGTACCCGCAGTGAGATGAATACCGCCTAGCTTGCTCGGCGATTACCGGACCGCCCAGCGTGGAGAATATCATCGCCACCATGTTGCGGAGCTCCAAGAATTTTGATACGGTTGCAGGATTCTTCAGGAGAAGGATCGGGGGGCTCCGGGATGAAGGACAGCCCTTTGCGGAGCTGCCGTTCGTACGTGCTTGCACGAGTGGGCGGTAGCGATGAGGCACGAGGACTATCGCACCTTCGAGCGAAAAAGACCGAGTCCCGGCAGGGATGCCCCACTCGCGGTATTCCCGTTAGAGACATCGGCATAAAGAACGAGTCCCGGCTCCCGGAGTGGGGACCTAGGGACGGCATAGTCGGACCTGGTGTATCTTACTCTGGGGATTTGAGACGGGCGCAAAGTAAGATTCGACCGGCGGGCCGAGACGTGAAGGCCCGTTAGAGTAAAGGACACTCCCCCGGGCTGTGTAATACTTACTGCAGGATCCTGCCCGAGGGAGAAAAAAAATCATAAATAATTACTGAATTTATTATTTTAATATTCAAAACATTACTGTTAATTAGTAAGGTTAGCGAGCGTAGGTTAAGTTTTGTTAAATTATATTTATGAAATAAATATTTAATGGTTATATCTGGTTATTGGGTTATTTCTCCAACCTGGTTATTGTTAATATCAATATTTCTTCAATATTTTCAGTTATCTCCAGGTGAAAAACTTGCAAACTTTTGAGGTTGGAGAAACGAAAAACTACCAATTTTTATTTTGTATTTTAAAACATGAATATTTCCACCTGATTCTTATTGGATATTAAAAATACATCGATTTTTGGCCCATTAGTTAAAAATTAAGGGTTTTTTTGGGGGGGAATAACGAAAAATATCCTAGAATTTTAATTTTATTGATAATCTAATTACATATACCTAATTTCATATATACATGATACTATGATTGTATATTTTTAATTTTTATGTATATTGTGTTATATTGTTATGACGAATTACAATTTATAGCAAACATGTTCCAGCTATGAATTTTTAGTGAAAGGATTGATTAGGTACCTAAAAATAAATGTCTATTGTATAAAGAAATATTCAGTTAAATCATGTAACCAGAAATTTATGACGGAAATTTATAACTGTCCTCTCACACTTCTGATTTTATATCTCATTTGTAGTTTCATTGAAGAATTTTTTTAATCGATAAATAATTATTATTTAAGTGTTATTCTACTTGTAAAATTAAACAAAAAGTATCCTTAGGTAGAAAAATGGCAATTTCTCCTTGAAAATTGATGTAATTTTGTGTCTTTTTTCATGTCCACCACTTTACGTTCGCTTCGATTAAATATTAATTGTTTTTATTTATTGTAAATTAGTATGAAATTAACTAATAATCTTCTCACAGTAAGGTTTGATATTAAATAATAATAAAACAATTAATATTAATTTTTCACTTATGAATAATTTTACACAGCGACTATTACTGTCGATCATGTTATGTAATGTAAAAATGAAGCTTCTTTCAACAGGAATGGTGTTAAAAACTATCACAACCAGAGATTAGCCATAGAATGCTGAAATTTTGAATTTAGGACTGTTGTAACATGTCGTTGTGCACCTACCTCCCCTTTTGATTGCAATCGACTGGGCCAGAAATGTGTAACGGGGTTTCAGTTTTGAACATTTGAATTTTTTACTTTTTCTTAACTGCAGTAATAAGCCATCATTGAGAGGTTTAAACGATATATCATAACTGGTACTTATTTTCATTGGTTCCAGAGTTATAGCCAAATAAAATTCTAATTAATGAAAAATTTGGATCTTTCAAGAGGAAAGCACATTGGAGAAAACTGATATTGTAATTTTGTGACATAATTATTAGGTCTATTATTGTGAGAAAATTATTACTTAATTTGATACTAATTTACAGTACTAGAATTAACAATAAATAAAAACAATTAATATTTGTACGAATTGAACATAAAGTGAAGGACATGAAACGATACAAAATTACAACATCAATTTTCTGCCATAACTCGACTATTTGATAACTGATTTTAAAAAATAAAATTACATTTTGTTCAAAATAAAAGGCTTAATATTTTATCAAAAACATTAATTTTGATAAAACTAATATTTATGGAGATATAACGGATTGAAAAATAAACATGGCCGCTATTAATTAATTTGCAAAGGTATTTTAAAGTCCTGATTTTTTGCTAATTTTAAAAATTTGTTACAAAGATGCTTTCAAAATATTAATGTGATTCCTCTATCCAAACTTGAGATATAAATTTTTATAAAAAAATAACAAAATGCAGGACAGGGGAAGAACGAAGGAGAAATTGCCATTTTTCCTAATATATTTTTTGTTTAGTTTTACAAGTAGAATTCAAAAAAGTATTGCCAGCCTACCATTTTAGAAACACTCTGTATATATATATATATATATATATATATATATATATGGGGTTCAGTAATTACCTGCAATTCAGCTACAGACTTCTATTTCATTAAAAATAGATCTATATCATAAATTACATCATTACATTATAAATTAATAGATTACATAATTTTTTTTCAACATAGTCCCTTTGTTTTTCAACGCCTTTCTTCATAATTCTACCATCTTCTTTATGCCCTCTGAATTCTATTTCGGTTGAAATTAAATCATGAATGCATCACCTTCTTCAGTTCTTGGTCTGAGGTTAATCAGCATAAAAATGAAAAATGTTTCTTTAAATGGACTAAATAAGTGATAGTCTGAAGGAACACAACCAGTACTATACAAAGGATGAGCCAACACATCAAAATTTAATTTCTAGGTTTCAACTGTGTGCCACATTGTCGTGTCAAAACAATGCCTTTCAACAGTTTTCCTCAGTATTTGCTTTGGATTGCAGGCTTCAGATTCTCAATAAGTATTCATTGACAGTAAATCAATATAGGTAAACAGTAACGAGCATTGTTTATTGTTTAGCTTCATTTCTGACCACGTTCAGTACTACACCTTGTGTGTCTGAAAAAATGTTAATATCACTTCCCGACGGATGGTTGACTTTTGAACTTTTCCTGGTAGGCAACTGTGAATTTTTTCAGTCAACACTCTACGATTTACTCACTGGTTTGAAATTTTTTACCCATGTTTAATCACCATTGATAAATTTGTCAAAGAAAGGGTCACCTTTAAAATCCTAGCAAACAAATTTTGTTCTAAGATGTCCAAGCATATTTGGTTATTAAGCGATGTGAATTGTTTTGGGATCCACCTTGTAATTAAGTTTATAGTAGATGATTTCGCTAGACAGACCCATGACTAATTTGTTGACTATTTGCCACTTTGTAGACCATTTGTCACTCAACTTTCTTTCAATATGATTCATATGCACTCTGTTTTCATTAATTGAGCAGAATAATTTTAATAAATTAATCCAAATAACTTTCCTTATTCCAGTTTTACTCTTTTTTTATTATTTTATCCCTTTCGTAGTTGTATGTTCAGATTATATTCATATTCAGATTACTATCATTGAGATCTAAAGATCTAACAAAATTTTATGCAATTTGAGATTCTGCCCATCTTCTTTTTCCTGTTTAGCCTCCGGGATTTACCATTCAGGTATTTCTTCAGAGGATGAATGAGTGTAAATGAAGTGTAGTCTTGTACAGTCTCAATTATAGTATTCAAATCCGTATAAGAGTAACTGCCTTTACTAGGATTTGAACGCTGGAACTGTCGACTTCAAAATCAGCTGATTTGGGAAGACGCGTTCACCACTAGACCAACCTGGTGGGTTGAAATTCTGCCCTGGATATCATTTAAATACATACCCGCAAAATTAAAACAAGGAATTGAATACTATGTAGATCACTGAAAGTAAATATTTTTTAAAAAATAATAAATTTCTCATTAAAATAAAACAACTTTTTGTACGCTTAGGCGACAGAAAATTTCTATGATGCCTTACATTTCCAATTTTTTCTGTGCCGTTAAGATATTTCTGCTATATCTCTTTATTCCCATCCTTTTTTATTGCATACATCTTACTAATAAATTTCCATTTACCTTCACGCTTTCATAACTTTAATATTCTGATTTTAAATTTATATATTTTGGTTATAAATAAGTTGACCTATAGTAGGATTAAAAAAACAAAGTATTAATTTCAGGAAAATAATTCTTATATTTTATTACTAAAATTTAAAAAGTACAGTGATAATAAATGCATTTTATTTATCAATAACTGTAAAACTTTTAAGAATGTTTGTCTTTTATATTAGTTAACTAACTTTTTTCTTTTACAGGAATCTGAACACCTTTTCCGGGTATGTAAAATTATACTAGCAGAAATTATTTACTTAAATTTTAATTTTAATTGTCTATATAATCTGAAAAGGAGAAAAATTTAGTAGCAAAAAATGTAGTAGTACTCTGTCTAGACAATACAGTATTACATCTGATGATATTACAGTATTACCATTATAATATGAGAATATTCAACCAAATATACACATACTTGTAGTATAAGATATAATATAAACAAAAAAAAATCCATAAAATGTCAACAACAGAAAAGTCATCGGAATCCTTTGTAATCCACATATTTCTATATTACTATGTTTTACGATAACATTTATACAATCATCCCTTCTTTGCCTATCTACTTACTCTTTTAAAACTGTATTTAGCAATCTTCTACCTTATTTTTACTTTATGCTTATTTTCCTATAAGTCTTCTTCTGTAACTAATCTTATGAAAGTTTATAATCATAAAATTTGGCTACTTTATACATTATATTGTATTTGTTGTTTCCATTCGGTAGAAAAAGATTTAATTTTATTTACGTAAATAAAAGTGAACTATATGTTCAGTACAATTTTTATCACAGTTATGGTTGCTTTTCCGTACAAAAAATATAGACAACAGAAAAAACAAAGGACCTTGAAGTACTTATGTTATTGGAGGATGTTGAAAATTTGGTGGGTTATTAAAATATAAAATGAAAATGTCTAAAGACAAATAGGAGAGAATAATATATCTCTTATACTAAATTTTTCCTTGCAGACTTCCAAATATCCATTTCAACTGTATACATCTATTAATCTTTAAGTTATTTATCAATAAACGTAATTTTTTTCTGAAAAGTGGACTTGGTATATGTGATGTACTGCTTCATAATACAAAGATCAGTACATTTACTTATTGTTTTATACTATAACTCTCAACTTTTCTTGTAATCGTGATCTATGTAAAATATCTGAAATAAAATTAATCTATTCAATGTTGCTTTATCTTGAAATAATGTTCACTGCTATACATTGATCTACTGTATAGTGAATCCATAAGTTTCCTGTTGTAATCAGTATGAAAATGCAACTAATAGGGCTGAATGTCATTTGAAATCTTGTAGGGTCACCATCTTAAAATATGTAACCATGTTTAAAGTGCATTGAAAAAGGTAATAAGAAATCACTTCTCACATCACACTTCCTCACTTCATACTAAGTCTAAGATGACTATGTCATTTTCATAGTTGGCTACAATATGATCATCTACAAATGTTTAGTTATAGTACGAAACATAAGTAAGTTTATATTTACTTTACATATTCTTGGTGCTATATAATTAGATATTAATTACACATGGCCTTTCATAAATTAAAAGACTAAAAAAAATTGTCTAAATTCCATCAGTAGAAGGAAAATAGTTTTGTGTTTAGAAGTTATTATTGTTTTGCAGAGATATTATGTTATTACTTATTTCATTTTTGTTATTTTCAGAAATTCGAGAATGTCAAATCAGATTCCAGTTCATCTTCAAGCAAAGAACAATTGGTAAAATAAATTTATGTACATTAAAATTAATAACAGTAAAATCTAATTATATCAATAAAATTATAGTAATTATTCATTTCTAAACTATCATCCATATTTTTTCTTCTTTTTTTATTATTATTATAATTTTTTATTGAACCGAGGTATACTAGTTAGATTTTAGAAATAACATGGAAACAAGGAAGCTTTTTGCCAATTTTGGCTTCCCCTTTATCCATATAAAAAATAAGTAAAAATAAACTAAAGTGTAGGGAAATAAGACATATACAATCTGTATTAGAATCAAGTAATAGTGATAAGAGTAAAAGATTAAGAAAGAGCTGAGCACAGTTTCAGAAAGGAGTGGGACAAGACCATCCCTATAGGGATAAATAACATTGTACGGATAACTTGAATTTAGAAGCAATACAGGATTTCATTTAAGAGTGAGGATCTTTTAAAGTTGAGAAAATCAGATGATTAAAATCGGCTGATAACATAGTTCTTTTGTTAGAAATGAAAAAAGAATAACGAAAAATTTTGAATTATTAGATTTATTAGAAATAAAGTTGATAATAAGCAGTAGTAAAACAAAGATAATGAAACATTACAGAAGGGAGAGCAATATAAAATCAAACTTTAAGACAGGAAAACATTATACTAGAAGTTTGCAATTGTGTTATTTTAGTAGTAAAATAACAACAAACTGTGGACAAAATAAGATAAATATCAAAACAGACTAACTTAAGCAAAGAGTGCTTTTAACGCAGACATAAGAATAAGAAAAAATATTCTTAAAATTATTGTCACACGTACTACTGAAAAGTTAAAGCAGCAAAAACATGGAGAATCATCATTGTCATCAGTGATCCCTCCTCTCATGTCTGAGAGTTGGTGACCTGATTCATATCCTCCTGACAATGTCCTGCCATAGCTCACAACCCTCTGCCATTCAAATCAATGTGCCTAACGTTTCTCCTGTCACCTCTTCAATTTGGTCCAGCCATCTTTTTGGCAGTCTTGTGCATGACCTACTGTCTTCAAATTTTCCCTGTATGACTAGCTTCTCAAGATTTTTGCCAGGCCTACAGATTACATGGCTAAAAAGGCAGAGGATGTGCCGGTAACATAGTGGACAACCTCCTCTGTATACCCAGCTCATTTATAATCGAGTTGTTCATCCTCTTTTGTATCCATGCGACACCAGCCATTCTTCTGAAGGTCCTCATTTCAAACTTGAATTCTCCTCTGGTCTTTCGCTTTGATGGTCCAGGTCTCAATACCATACATGACTACTGGAAAGACTAGTACCTGAAGCAGTCTCAGCTTTGTATTCTTTGTGATTGCCCTAACCTTCCAAATAGGAGTAAACTTTGTAAGCGCCCTCACAAAAATAGTTCTTCTTTATATTTCAGTTGATGAGTTGATGAGTGTTGAATTACATGGAAAGCCTCCAAAAGGAGGCTTTCTATACGTGGAGAATACGAAAAGCATTATAAAGGGAAAGATGTAATAGGGGGTACAGAAAGATGCTGAAAATTAGGTGATTTGATAACCAAAATGAAATCTTAAAACAAATAGAGAAAAGCGAAATTTGTGAATCTTGAAAGAGAACAACTTGTTTGGGTTGCCATATATCTATAAATAGACATTCAAGTTTAGTTAATTTTATTCTACCTGACACAAAAATTGCGAAGAAAGACAAAAATTGGAACATATCAAACACATGTCTGAGTTGTAGAAGGTAATAAATACATTGAATTATATTAGAAAAGAATGTAGAGTATCCTATAAGAGTAACAAAAAAACAAGATTGCACACAGTTACTATTTGAAATAACTGTATGAATAATTACAAAAAACCATATTAGCATTTTCAATATATGTGCTATTAAAGCATAATAGTATTTGATTTGAACAAACAGCTCACAATTCAATTATCACAGTTATTTTGTAATTAAAGAGTTTGTTTATATTTGATTCTTATTTAAAATAATAGATTCTTCTTCACTTTTTGGTCTTCTTCACTAAATTTATTCCCAACATTTTTAATTCTGAAGAGTTATTTATCCCTCCAGAATAGAGCCCAGCATGTAAAATAAATTTTCCCTTGAAAAAAGTGGTATGTTAATTACCACTTAAGTATCTGCCCTAGTCTTTGCTCTGATCAATGTAAAATACCTGAGTCACAAGAGATATCAATCAGACTTTCTAAGTTCATTGTGTGAAATAAATAAATATGAGTTATTATTGTTAATGGCTTTAGAATTAAATAATTTCTTATTAAACTGATAATTATATTTACTCATTTTGCTAAAATATTTCAACTTTTTCTTTTTTCTTTTAATGACAGAAATTTTTTTAATGTTTTTTTATATAATCTTAGTTGTATTTTATTGCAGCCTACATTTATCATCATTCTTCTGTATAATCATTTGTGATTGAATTTAATATTTTATATGAGTCTTAACATTTTTTTTTTATTTTTAGTTTTATTTGTATTATTAAACTAAATATTATTGTTGCAGATACAAACATTTAAAGAACTTAAGGTGGATTACTTTGTAAGTAAAAATATGTACATGTACTCACTTAATTAGTTAATTATTAAAGGGTTTTTTCAGTAATCTTGATTCAAGTCATTTTGCAAAAAAGATTTGTATTGTTTTCATAATAATTATTAATTTCATAAACTTAACATTTAGTAATAACAGGCAGGAAGAAATGGAAAATAAATTAAAAAAGATTTAATTGTAATTAATTTTAAAACTATAGTAATAATTAACACATTAGAAGATCCTATGGATGCATTATACCTTTCTTCAGATATACACTCCAAGAAACACAGATGTGTTGATCCTCTCATTTTCATGTGATTTATTAAAATCACATAAAAATATTTTTTTCCAATATATTAATATTGGAACACTTTCTAATCCCTTTAACACTTACTGTTGACTTTCAACTAGTTACTTGACCTTTTCAACTGCTTACTGTTGACTTTAAATTACTTTATAACCTCTGTTCTGTGATCTGTTATTGCTTTATGTTTTGAATTTGAAAAGTTTGATCACTTAATGCAAATAAATGATGTTGAATTTAAATTTTAATGTTTTGTAAATGTGAACACGAGTTAATGTTTCTAGGTTTATCAACACCTCTAATTTAAATATATTTTTTTACAAATATCTGAAATTTAACATTTTTATAATTCCAATATTATGAATGTAAAATATATCCACATTTTCTCTTTTATAGAATTATATTTGTTTTTTTGATAAAAACATTTTTTAAATTTTAAATTTCATTAGGCTTTAGAGCTCTTTTAAAGCAGGTTTGTTTTTTTTCAAGTAAACTAGATTTTTTCTTACTTCCAGGTACAAAGGAACTGAATTCTGAAGTTCTTGATTTAAATAATATTTATAATTTCATAACATTAAAGTATATACTGTAGTTCTGGCATGAAAATAAGTTTTTTGTTTTAATTTTTATTCTGTTTGTCTCTGGTAACTTAGAAAAAATTGTTCCTATTAATAAAAATTAAAAATGAACATAAAGATAAAAACCATAAAAAGTGTTTTTGTTTTGAAAATATTCTTTATTAAAAAAAAAAAAACAAAAAAAAAATATGTAATATATGAAATTTTTTGAAAAAACAAATAATTCATTAACATATTGACCACTTTGCTAATATTAAATGAAATTTAAACCACCAAAACACAGTAAATATATAAGTTAAACTTACCACATTAATTGAAAGAATCAATTTTTGCAGGATCCCTTGCATCTTCAGTTAGTACTTAATTCTATAATTACATTAAAATAAATTGTTTTTAATATTTTATGACTTTTGAATTTGTTGAAATTGTTACTGCTTTAAAATTTCTGAGATTTATTATGGACTATTATAATTTATATATATATTAACACAATTTTAATAACTTCTAAATAGTAAATGTTTTATTTATGCGTAATAGAAATAATAAAAATTCATTTTATTTTAAAACACAATAGATTTCTTCTTGGAACTTTAAGTTTATGTGTGGTACTTAAAAAAATTTATGCATTGTAACTGTAAAACATTAAATTCTTAAAAGATTTAGTATTCGATGAATTCAATTTTATTCTTATAGGTGGTAATCTATAAAGAAATGAGTTTTACGAAACCATTAATTTGTAAATAATACTTTTTTTCTGATTACAGAACAAAATTGTACAAAATGAAGACTACTTCAACTATTTTTCAGTAAGTATTAAAGATTACGTCTGAATAAAGATTCTTTGAATGTTAATAAGCAGATTATTTAATAATCTTCGCTGTTCTTTTCCATCCTAAATTATTAATTATTGCTATTTGTCGTGTGTGCATTTTATTATCTCCGTATTATATTATACTCATAATGGAGATATTATATAAATCATTTTGGTTGTTTTGATTTATGACACCCACCAACAATAATGGTTCAAAGCGAAACATTCAGCTTGATTCAGTTGCAAATGAAATGAATTGAGTCATCCCTCAAAAACATATGAGCTAACAAAGGGAAAATAGATTGTGAGCAAAGTTGTAAAGGGAATAAATAAATATAACTGGTACGTGTAGAGCTCAGTACCAAAATAGAATTTAATAGATATGCATAAAAGTGAAAGTAATAAATAAAGTATTGTTGCATCCAGTTGCACAATACTATCTGGACTATCTATTATCAAACAATTTGTATTCTTAAAATTATTGGAATTAATATTACTCTAAATAATATTAACAATTAATGAAATCTACCTTACCAGCACATTGATATGAACTCGATTTTAAATGATTGTAAAAGTAATGACTGTTGTACATTTTAACTGTGATCTTTTAAATTTTTGACTTTAATGCAATAATTTTACTCCTGATGATGGCTTTCAAGTAAGCCGAAAGATCTTGAGTTCATATCAATGTGCTGGTAAGATGGATTTCATTAATTGTTAGTATTATTTATTTAACATATCAGTGTTACCATGTTCATGAAATTAAAATTACTCTTTTAATATTAAAACAAAATGATATATATTAGTACAACTGTTCACTACCTCTTTTATTGCTTCATTTGTTTTTTGTTATAACATGAATACTTCTGCTGTTGAGTCCCACAGCCAATTTTCTATAAACATGACCGATGTAAAATACAAAAGTTTAAAAAATATGTAAGAAGAAAGAAAATTTAATAACTGCATTTTTCAGTTGTGTTTGATTTAAACGGGTATCATTTGTGTATGTGACCCAGAAAAGATGTTAAAAAAAACAGCTAACAGTTATATTTCTTTCAACTTATCTTTACTGTGTGTATATATATATATATATATATATATATATATATATATGTGTGTGTGTGTGTGTGTGTGTGTGTGTAAAAGTATATAAAAGTACACTAGAATGTATTTTTAAAATTAATTAATTTTATTTTTATTTTTCAGAGTATTACTGGCTACAAGGTAAGTAACTGTTTCCTGATTGATTATAATTTAATGACAAATTAGAAAATGATTTCTTCAATTGTAGTGCACTAAACATCTAAATAAATCTTTTACTCTAATTGATAAAAGGTTAAGTCACTATTATACATTACATAGATCATTTCAGAATTAGGAGGTCCGTGGGATAAAAATTTCATAGCGTAAAAAAAACTAGAAAAACTAAGATTTCATAGGATAAAATTAGTTATTTCATGTATAAAAAAGAACTACCCCACTGTTTGCTTGATGGACTTCATCCAACCACAATTTCCCTTGGAAAATTGGTCAGAACAGCATCACAAAAAATACAATTAATTACAAATGAGAAATAGGTGTAGTTAAAGTTTATATTAACTACTTAAACTATAAACTCATGAAAAATTGTTTTTTAGGTAAATACATGAAGAAACTAATATAAAACAATTAAAAAAATATATAAAAAACTAATATGAAAAACAGCAAAAAAATAAATCGCAATTCAGAAGGTAATACAAACATTTTGTGCACATATTTTGTGTAACAATATAGATGCAGAAAGTTAGGTTTTTCTTTAAACTTCTTAATTAATATTATTTAAAAATTCATCAAAAAAGAAATATTTATTCTTTCTGTAAAAGAAAATCTTTTAATTGTGTTTTTAAAAAAAAAGTAGTGGAAGGTATTTTAAATAATGGTTCAGAATTCATTAAAAATAGGAATGAATCATGCAGAGTAATTTCAAAGATGGGAAAATTATTCATTTAGAAATACTATACTTTTTTGGGTGGGGTTTCATTATTTAATTTTTGGAGCTGTTAAAAATTTGTTTAGAAAATATATTTTATTTAATTTTGGTCATCACTTTATTAATAATGTAATTTGTATTACACATATGCACAACTGTTATTAGTTTTGGTTGAACTACTTTAATTAAATTTTTTAACTTTTTTTATAATAAATTACATTTTTTTTATTTTCTAGGGTGAACATACTGCTCAAGCACTTTATGAATATTTGTTTGCTGTAAGTCACTATTATTTTACAACATTGTTTGTATAGAATTCTAGATTACTTAATTTTGTACTTAGAGGTTGTTTTGCATATGCACCTACAGTATTACTCAAATAGAATGGTAGTGATTATTAGAAGAGATAATGGCTTGGTGCATAAGTAGTTCCAAGGCAGGGAATTTATTTATCCATTGTAACAATGAATGTAATATTCTACTATCCATTTAATTATTAGCTACGGTAAATATAATTTTTATTATAATTAATGAAATTATTTGATGAATTATGATTTAATGTTCTTTTACATACTTCCTTAATAAGAACAAAATCATTATAAATACAGCTGTGATTTGGTTTTTGTAATCATTTCAGATTCTTATGCAACGGAGTAATTCCTTTGCAATTCTTAATCAATTTGTTCACCATTTGTGAAATCTGATTACTGTTATCAAGTTTATTTTATAACAGCATGTCTATTATGTTCTTCTGTTGTAATAAAGATTTCTCTAACTTTTCTTTTTGTGCTAATGTAGCGGGTTCTAATCTAAAGAAGTTATACTGTCGAAGTTCTACTATAGACATTTTTCTACAGCAGCTGCAGAAGCGTGCATATTAATCAACACAAGGGAATTTTTTGTTTATTTCTATGTTATGGTTACACTGCTTGACCAACCCATTCTTTAAGTTGCTTCTATAATGTGAGATTACTGTTCTTTGGTTATGTAGTAATTTTTATGTTATAAATAGTTTTTTGTGAAAGTTTATTTCATTTTTTATTACAAAATCATATTTTTATATTTTTTGTTGTGTATCTTTAATATAAGTAATAATGAATGTAACTCCAAGAAAGCATTTAAAAATGTTTTTCTTTCTGAGCATACCAGTATCACACAATGGCAAACAGCTTCTGAGTGTAGTGTTGGACAATGAATGCTACTTTAAAACAATTTAAAGAAACTGGTTTCTTTTCACTTCAAAGAAAAGTCAAACGTGGCCGTAAAAGAAACACTACTCCAACAAAGGATCTGCTATTTGTGAGAAGAGTAAATTTGATCCAAAATTATCTACTGTGGACTTAATTTTGTAAAACAGGTTCTGTGTTAGATCAGAAATGCACCCAACATAGGTCAGTTTTAATGATGCAGGTCATATAGGACATTAAGGTGGCAGTTACAAGATCTCATAAAACTGTGTAGATTAAACCAGGAAAAAACATTTCATTAGGTTCAGCCAATATTGCAGTGACGAAGTGAGGAGAATGCTGAAATTTTATCCTTATTGAATACAGTTCTTTCATGAGCTAACTAATGCTGATTATATTAAAAGGGTTCACTGTCAGTGGTTCAAGAACTTCATTAGAGGAAACATTTGTATTTTAGGTCGAGTGTTTTTCATAGATGAAGCATGGTTTGACCTTGGTGGGTATGTTACTAGTCAGAACTACTGAAAACCTTCACATCTTCTTTGAATCTCCCCCTACACCCACAAAATATAGTTATATGATGTGCAGTTTCAAGGTGACAATTGGTGGTTGGGTTTTAATTAACCATACATCTCAGGAATGGTTGACCTGAGACTGTACATCTACATTCATACATATCATTCTCGTTCATCCTCTGAAGTAATACATACCTTATGGTGGTTCCAGATACTAAACAAAAAAGAGAAATAATAAGACCTCTGTTTTATGAAAAAAACTGTGGATGCTGCTATCTACCAAAAAATTATCCAACAGCTTTTTCAGGATTTTTTCAGTGGAAGAATCATTTCTAAAGGACTGTGGCCACCAAGATCCCCTGATTTCATTAGTCCAGACTTCTTTCTGTGGGATTACTTAAAAGAAATTGTTTATAGGAGCAATCCACACACCCTGCGGGAATTAAAACCAAATATTACCAATGCTTTCGAAGAAATAGACAGGGTACACCAAGCAAGAATAGCCAAGAACATGATCAAATGTCTTAAAAGTACATAGAAGTAGATGGACATCATTTTCAACACCTGTAAATTATTATGCAGATATTTGCCAATAGACTATTATTTATAGACTAAACTAAGTAATGGAGCCCCTTTTAAGTTGAACATTCCGTACAACATATTCTCTTATTACAAACATTGTTATCAATATTTCTGTTAACATTCCCATTTCCAATAAATGTGGATGATGTTTATCCTTGCATTCTGTATTTTAGTTGTTTAAGAAAACAACACTATCCACTTTATAAGACACTCCCAAGTAATTGATCTTATTCTCATGCAATATAGATAGATATAAATGTAAAGCTCCCCTTTCAAGTTTTATCTCATTTACTCCAGCTTTCCTTGATTTGATAAAAATAATGATTTTTACTAAACTTTCAAGGTATGTTTCTAGTATCATAAACTTTACGTACTAGTATGTTTCATCTACTTAATTTTACTTCTTATAAATAACATGGTAATTCAGATGGTCATAAGAAAAAAACCAATAGAAATTAAGAATTTATTTTATTTAATACTGTTTATTTTTTAACAATTTAATAAAATAGAAAGGTTGCAGTTGTGCTGAGTTCTGTATAAAATATTTTGATCAACACTGATTTATTTTTTCATAGATTGGATCACACAAACAGACTGTCAAGCAAGTATCTCTGGTGAGTGTATTATTAAAATTATTTATAAAATTTTTAAGTTACAAAAAATCCAATTTTTAGGTATAACCATTAGGCAGCAGACAAAGGAAGATACATAACTTTCAAATAATTCATCAACATATGTCAATTAAACTCAAAAAACAGCAACTTAACCACCAAACACAGTAAGAAAAAACCTAAAAAATCTGTTGTAGAACCATATGACTTCTTTGTATGCCTATTAAATTACATATACACATTTTTTGCTGCACTTCATTTAAACTTATTTCATTTGAAAGTGAAATACGATCCTTCAATTCTTTAATAAAGTGGACAGTTACACAATTGCTAAAATATTTGTTTTTATTAACATCAAATTTATCAAAATTATTCAACAATCGTGCATGAATTATTAGGATACTGTAAAAGTCCCTTTATTACTCATACTACTAGATCAGTATTATTCGTATCTTTGTGAGTTGCTGATTAACAAGTTTCATATTTCCAGTGTGTCATATAAATAAAAGGTAATAATAATCACTGATAGACAAAAAAAAAATTATTTTAATGTTTTTCTAAGTGTGATAAAATTTCTTGAACTGCTTTTTTGTGTACATTACAGATCTGTAAATAAATTTTTTCGATCACCCTTATTTTTAAATAAATTACACTTCAAACAAAATTAAGGGAAAATATAGTTAAAATCTATAATTTTGCATGGACATACCTATCTCAGAATGATTTTACTGATGCTTTTCTTTTATAAATAGCCTCAGGCACATCTGCAATTAATGTCCAACAGTAATCGGCTAGTATGTTAGTATTCCGTTTTCCTTTACAGCAGCTTTCCATCACCGAAAATGTCTTGGTGAAAACGTTCACCGTGTTCGTCACTTAGGTCTCCAAGGTTGTCCGGGAAAAAATTCAGATGTGAGTGGAGGAGATATTTTCAAAGACATATTAGATACCATAGCTCTGTATGAAGTAAGTTGATTAATAATATCATGGTAATTGTCAGATTTTTGTTTGCCGAGAAAATTTTTGCAAACGTCTTTATATGAAGCCCAAGCTGCACTTTCTAATTTAACATTGACTTAAATACATCATCTTTGACCAACTTTCTTAGGACAAACAAGTATTTCTTCTTTAATTTTTCCTTCGCTTACATTCGGAAATTTCTGCCTGATGTACAAAAATCTTTAACTTCTTGAGTCTCCCAGTTGGCTGTTCACATCAGATGGTAGCGCAGTAACATTTTCTCTGCAGCTGGAATGTTAATAGTAAATTTATGTTTATGAATATGTTATCTCAAATGATTCTTGGAGGCCAAATTCACTTCAAATCACTTACACTATACATATTTTGTAAACTGTCTACCAAACTCCAATGCTTGTTGTGTTAAACCAATTGTAAAACTTAATATATATTCCATAAAGATAAATAATTTTAGTTAATGATAAAAACAGTGATTACATATATGTAAAAGATTGTACTTTTTATCATAGTGGGGTTACATTTTATAGTGAGTTGAAGAAGAATTTTCTTTACATTTTGAAATATGAGTATGTAAATACCATTCACTTAAATTTGAATAGAACAGTTAGGTAAAAATGTCCGTTCGTAACGATGCTGCAAGATGGAACTTGAAAACAAAATAGAATAACGAAAGTCGGTGTTCTTCCGCCAGATTTTTTTTTAGTAATCTCAAATAGATAAAATCTAAATCTTGCAGGTTGTGGTTCTTGATTTTCCGGTAATTTTAAGAATTCAGTAAATTTTTTTTTTAAATTGCAACGATTCACCTTTCGCCAACTGCAATGGAAAAACATGTTACTGCCTCGTATAAAAAAAATTTGGTCTTAACTATAAGTCCGCACATTTCTATCAGTGGAAGAATAATGATGAAACTACCTGCACGAGTTTCAAAGGGTCTATAAAAATGTGGTTGTTTAGAATATTACAGACTAATTTAAATTCGAGATTAATTCACCAAACTGTAGAAAAAAACATCTACATTATCGTTAAGTAATTACATAAAACAGTTATTTGAAATTTTAATATGAAGTTAAAATTATATGCTTATTTTAAATTGCTGTAATGTAACTATTAAAAATTGGAATTTTTATATGAAGGTTGGCAGCACTATATGAGAGACGTGCTTAAAATTTTATGCAGTTCGTTTAGATGTCGGTTGATGTTGTTCTAATTTATTGTAATTTGTTTTCGGTCGTGAACGCAAATTTAGTTTAAACCCAACCAGATTATTGAGCTCGGTTGGAATAATGGATTCTGGTATGTTTTACATTTAATTTAATGCCATTAATAAAGTAATAAGCGTAGAAATATTCATTTCCAGAACTGTTGTATGTATAACAAATACTTGTAAATGCTTTTTAAAATGTAAAGCAGAAATTCCATATTACGTCGTTTTCACACTAGATAAGTTACTTATGTGGTCGTAAGCTACGACTGCTAGATTAATAACAGACTCCTGTCTAGATTGATTCAACTGAAATATAGCAAAGATAACGTATGTAGAAATGATAACGAAATGACTTGTTAACGATGTTGTTTTTCGGTGTATATAATGACAGTGAATTTGGTTTTAGTTTTTTACTCATCACTTATGAGATTTAATTTGAGATTTCAGTTATTTAAGAGTAATAAAATTAGTTAAGCATTAAAAATTATTTGATTTGCCTGTAATGTTTGTTAATTTTATTTTACAGGCCATGAAGCATGTCTGCGAGCACTATGTAGGCTAAGTATACTTTTACGTTTCTTGTCTTAAAACATTTTGTAATGAATTTTAGTTTATTCATTTACTTTCAGTTCTTTTAATTGGCATTCGTATTTTTATTCTTAGGTTCTCTAATTGGTTAGTTATTATTTTCTATAAATTTTTTTAATCATGTTTTTTAATTGCTTTTTTAATGGAAATGGATGTTTTTTTGCATTTGAAGTGAGCATTATTAATATGAAAAACTAAGTACGAGTTGTAGTGTTTATTAAATCAAAAATTTCTGTATTAAAAATATAGATTTTGAAAACTTTTTGAGTGATACATCCATTTTTTATTGATCATTAGTTTGCATATTACATAATGTTTTATATATTTATTACTTTATACAAAGTTGGTTTATTTTGAAAATTTTAACCATTACATAAGTTTAATTATGGCCAATTATATATGTATAAATTACATAATGAGAACTAGATTAGGGTAAATTATTATTTTTGGGCAACATTTGCTTTGATTTCTGAATATGTTAAGAGAGAAAAAAATAATTTCTATGTTTAATATTTATTTCTACTCAACTAATAACGTTTTTTTTTTAATATGAAAGTGACTATTGAAAAATGAAAACAAATTGTATTTGTTCCCAAATTGATATCTATAATTTATCACAAAAACGGGATCATACTATCATAGGGATATTCTGCTTATTGCTGCAGTTTAAAAGCGCTGAAACTCAGAGTTTTAATTTCAGTGAAAATAATTGCACTTAGTTTATAAACATTTTGAATTTTTTTTTTTTTTTGTCTTCAGTCATTTGACTGGTTTGATGCAGCTCTCAAAGATTCCCTATCTAGTGCTAGTCGTTTCATTTCGGTATACCCTCTACATCCTACATCCCTAACAATTTGTTTTACATATTCTAAACGTGGCCTGCCTACACAATTTTTCCCTTCTACCTGTCCTTCCAATATTAAAGCGACTATTCCAGGATGCCTTATTATGTGGCCAATAAGTCTGTCTCTTCTTTTAACTATATTATTCCAAATGCTTCTTTCTTCATCTATTTGCCGCAATACCTCTTCATTTGTCACTTAATCCACCCATCTGATTTTTAACATTCTCCTATAGCACCACATTTCAAAAGCTTCTAATCTTTTCTTCTCAGATACACCGATTGTCCAAGTTTCACTTCCATATAAAGCGACACTCCAAACATACACTTTCAAAAATCTTTTCCTGACATTTAAATTAATTTTTGATGTAAACAAATTATATTTCTTACTGAAGGCTCGTTTAGCTTGTGCTATTCGGCATTTTATATCGCTCCTGCTTCGTCCATCTTTAGTAATTCTAATTCCCAAATAACAAAATTCTTCTACCTCCATAATCTTTTCTCCTCCTATTTTCACATTCAGTGGTCCATCTTGTTATTTCTACTACATTTCATTACTTTTGTTTTGTTCTTGTTTATTTTCATGCGTAGGATTTCATCTATGCCGTTCATTGTTTCTTCTAAATCCTTTTTACTTTCGGCTAGAATTACTATATCATCAGCAAATCGAAGCATCTTTATCTTTTCACCTTGTACTGTTACTCCGAATCTAAATTGTTCTTTAACATCATTAACTGCTAGTTCCATGTAAAGATTAGAAAGTAACGGAGATAGGGAACATCCTTGTCGAACTCCCTTTCTTATTACGGCTTCTTTCTTATGTTCTTCAATTGTTACTGTTGCTGTTTGGTTCCTGTACATGTTAGCAATTGTTCTTCTATCTCTGTATTTGAACCCTAATTTTTTTTAAATGCTGAACATTTTATTCCAGTCTACGTTATTGAATGCCTTTTCTAGGTCTATAAACGCCAAGTATGTTGGTTTGTTTTTCTTTAATCTTCCTTCTACTATTAATCTGAGGCCTAAAATTGCTTCCCTTGTCCCTATACTTTTCCTGAAACCAAATTGGTCTTCTCCTAACACTTCTTCCACCCTTCTCTCAATTCTTCTGTATAGAATTCTAGTTAAGATTTTTGATGCATGACTATTTTGATGCATGGAAATTCCCCTTTTTCATAAATATTACACACCAGTTTGTATAATCTATCAATCGCTTCCTCACCTGCACTGCGCAGTAATTCTAGAGGTATTCCGTCTATTCCAGGAGCCTTTCTGATATTTAAATCTTTTAATGCTCTCTTAAATTCAGATCTCAGTATTGTTTCTCCCATTTCATCCTCCTCAACTTCCTCTTCTTCCTCTATAACAACATTTTCTAATTCATTTCCTCGATATAACTCTTCAATATATTCCACCCATCTATCGACTTTACCTTTCGTATTATATATTGGTGTACCATCTTTGTTTAACACATTATTAGATTTTAGTTTATGTACCCCAAAATTTTCCTTAACTTTCCTGTATGCTCCGTCTATTTTACCAATGTTCATTTCTCTTTCCACTTCTGAACACTTTTCTTTAATCCACTCTTCTTTCGCCAGTTTGCACTTCCTGTTTATAGCATTTCGTAATTGCCGATAGTTCCTTTTACTTTCTTCATCACTAGCATTCTTATATTTTCTACGTTCATCCATCAGCTGCAATATATCGTCTGAAACCCAAGGTTTTCTACCAGTTCTCTTTATTCCGCCTAAGTTTGCTTCTGCTGATTTAAGAATTTCCTTTTTAACATTCTCCCATTCTTCTTCTACATTCTCTACCTTATCTTTTTTACTCAGACCTCTTGCGATGTCCTCCTCAAAAATCTTCTTTACCTCCTCTTCCTCAAGCTTCTCTAAATTCCACCGATTCATCTGACACCTTTTCTTCAGGTTTTTAAACCCCAATCTACATTTCATTATCACCAAATTATGGTCGCTATCAATGTATGCTCCAGGGTAAGTTTTGCAGTCAACGAGATTGATTTCTAAATCTTTGCTTAACCATGATATAATCTATCTGATACCTTGCAGTATCGCCTGGTTTTTTCCAAGTGTATATTCTTCTATTCTGATTTATAAATTGGGTGTTGGCAATTACTAAATTATACTTCGTGCAAAACTCTATAATTCGGTCCCTCTTTCATTCCTTTTGCCCAGCCCGTATTCACCCACTATATTTCCTTCCTTGCCTTTTCCAATGCTTGCATTCCCATCTCCAACTATTATTAAATTTTCATCTCCTTTTACATTCATTTTGAATTATATTATTAAAATTATTATAAATTATATAAAATTATTATTTTTTTAAATTTTAAAGCTTATTTGAAAATTAGTTTCAGGGAAAACTGTTTTGTTTTAATATTTACGCATGTTTCTATTTCTAACTGAAGTTGATTGCTTATGGAGTCAGGAGGCTACATAATTACTTAATTTGATAAAAAAATTAGAAAAATATTTTTTATCATAATATCACTCCTGAATTTAAGTATATAATTTATTATTTCTTTATGCAGCAGTTAAAAAAGTATACTTTTGTTCGTGTTTGTGAAAAACATTGTCATCTAAATTTCATGAAAAAATAGCTAAGCTATTTTTGTTAGCCGATAACTAAAGATTTCTTTCATTCGTTTTATTAAAAACAGTCATAATAAAGATCATCTGTGTTCTGAAATAATTCTGGAGACTTGCACAACACAGAAGCACATTCAGATCTTGCTTTGTAAAAAAGATTTATTAGTTCAAATTGATAAAAAGTTTCCACAGTGAAATTATTTTTAATTTGGTTAAGAACAAAAGTTGGAATGTTATCTAATAAGATCCAGTAAGTGCTATTATCTAGATGGTTTGAATAAGAATTAAATCAACATTGAAGTGTATACCGCTTGATTCATTCTTACTGATTTTAAACCACAATTGACTTGATGCACCAAGCAGAGCTTAGGTCAGATTATCAAAGTTAAGATGAAATCTACTTTTTTTTTAATAATATTTAATAAAAGTTTATTTGTTTTTTAATTATTTATTTTTTCTTTTTGCAGAAATCAAATAAAGAATTGCCAAAAGCTGTAAAAAGAGTAAGAATATTTTAATATATTTTTGTTAATTTTAAGTATGTAGTTAAAAAAAGTTATCCAGGTTTTAGTATATTTATATTTGTTCAAAATAATTTATATATTATAATAAAAAGATTGTTAATTTACAATGAGCAAAAAAGACCATTATGTTCAATAGTAGTTGACAATAATGGGTTGTATTAGGTTGTACTTTTCTGAAACATTAGTTGCAACATGTTTTTTTTCAATACAGTACACAGACAAAAATTATCCTGTTCCTTAGAGTTATGTTTTTTTACAGTTTACAGCATTAAAATTTCTTCTTATTTTTTTTTTTAATAGTTATGATTCAAATTGTAAACTGGTGAAAAGTAGATTTATATAAAATAATATTTCCAGTTACCAACAATTTTTAATGTAATTATCCGACCACTTTCAGAGACACTTCTCCATCAGCAGGGATTATATGAAGTTACTAATTTAATATTCATGTATATAATTTTTTACGTATAATTATATTTAAACTGAATTTAAAATTGTTATATTCATAATAGTTGATTGTTAAATAATAAAATAAGTTATAAGTTAATAAAAATGTAACATCAGGTCTGTAAAATTTCAATCTTTAGCAATAGTTGTAAACATTTTACAGATATGATGTTACATTTTTAATAATGTTTAACTTATTTTATTATTTGACAATCTACTATTATGAACATAACAATTTTAAATTCAATTTAATTGTAATTATACATAAAAGATTATATATACTTGAATATTAAATTAATAACTTCATATAATTCATGATGATGGAGAAGTGACTGCAAAAGCACTTGGATACTTATATTAAAAATCGTTGGTAAGTGGAAATATTATTTTACATAATAGTAATACCAATTATGCCAAATGTTTGTAAAATTAAATCTGAAAAGTAGATTACTTTATATGCATAATTTAGCAAAAAAAAAGAAAAAAATTAATATGATATAAAACAGTTTTTTTCTATCAAATGATAAAAACTGCTTGTATTTTCCCTACAAAAGGCACCATAAACCCACTGTTCAAGAAGTTAATGGCCAACATGATTTTTCTGATGAGAGAATAAGTTCTCGTCAGTTTCTATATATACAGTACCAGGACCACTGCTAGGAATTGGATTTTTCAACAAGTAATAACTATCATTTTACGCATTAATTTCAAGTTGTTTTTGTAAAATTTTACGGTGATCAATTTTTGCAACCACTAATATGTAAAACACAATATTTGATAAAATGCCAGTTTCACAGTTATACACAAAACAATATGATCTTCAAAAAATTTGATTGTGTCTTCTTCATTTTAATACTTTCACAGAACAAATGAAATTCATTTCAACAACTCAATTTTTATTATCAATCTGTTGTATAAAAAGGTTGATCACAATCGTTTTCTTTATAATTTTAATTTCAGTATTGTTATTTCATTCCTATTTTTACTCATGGCTGAGTATTTGATTGTTTTTCATTTGATTAAATAACTTCAATATGTGGAAAAAATCTATATATATAAATAAACAAAAAGATCCTTTTTCATCTAACTTGTATAGATTTATAATTGCAAATGAGAAAGTTTTATTCGTAGTAATTATTGGTATTCTTAGTATTGATCAAGTTGTTTGGTTTTTAATCTGGCAATTAAATGTATATTTCTGGTATTAATATAATTTTGTTTTTCAGAATTGGACTGGATTTGCTATCAAAGTAAGTATGTTATATTATTAAAAAAAAAAACAATTTGGTATGTTTTAAACATAAAAATTTAATTTTAGATTAGAGCATTGATGGTAAATTAATTTTTTTTATTTTCTGTTTTATTCATTTGATGCCTGAAATAGACATGATTATTGTTATTTGTTATAGTTTTCCGAATTATAAAGTTTGTTGTGAAAAGTTAATTAATTTTATGAATTATTCTCCTATCCCTCACTACAAGATGAGAGTTTTCATATCTTATGCATTCCTTAGTATATTTTAAATCAATAAAAAATTCTATTATTTAATAATAAAATCATTAAACGTTAATATGTTAATGCTATTAGGCTGTCTTCAATCTATTGTTCTTAATTAAAACCTTTAGATGTGATTACTGGTGTAAAGCATTGACATTCTTGGACCAGTTCCTTACTGAAAAGACCTAATTTCTTTACTTTACTACTGTTGTGTTAGTTCATTGAAAAGAGAATAAAATTTTTCTTTCATTTCATTGATGTTACATTTGAACAGGGTTATTAATAAATAAATAACTTATGCATTAGTCCCTAGTATGGTTAAAGTTTTAGTGACTTTTGCTGTATAATGCAATTTGTCCAGTTAACATGTTAATTATTATTTATGTACTATAAGAAAGTCTACCCGGTATTATAAGTGTGTTCACTGCTGAACTACATGCTATAAATGAGGCTCTAAATACCCGAGCGATGATAACGCACAGGCATTTTTAGCCCCCCAAAAAAAAACTATAAGAAAGTTCTTTTAAGAATGTAAAGTTACAGATTTATGATTTAAATACATCCATGTTTGTTTTGAAAGAATTCAAAGGTTACTTAGAGATTTAGCAGTGGAAATTCTTTGTTTCTCTTCTAAATTTGGAAAGACCTAATGTATTGTTTTAGTTAACATTTTTCTTTAAAAATAAATAAAAGTATTTAAAATATATGAAAGACACATTTCTAGCCATTTTTTTTTTTAACGTATAATTTTGGTGATTATTCATATTTAGATTGTTGTCAAACATTAATAAAACTATTGATAAATATTAAAGCAGTGGCTGACCAAGTAAACACCATCATTGTACTCAATTTGGTTTGGTACGATGACAACAATGTACACTATTCTCAGTGCAATAGCAGAGTACAGTGATTTGCATAGATCTGTACTAGTTTGGTATATGCTTATGTCTAGTATTTGCTTTATTGTTGTATATTCAACTAAGTGAATCACAAGTTATAAAAATATGCAGCTCACTAATTTAAGCCAAAACAACTAATAGACAGTATTTTTTAGTTAAGTATACATATTTATTTTATTTTTAAAAGATTAATTTATTTATAATAACTTTTAAATTTAATAAGGGAAAATTTTTAAAAAATCCACAGCCTTGTTGCAATATAATCCAGCTTCATTTGTTGTTCAGTTAGAAGAAGATTTTTCTTCTAAAATAAGTTTTTATTTTAGTAATTAGTTAATTGATATTTAGTTTTATGAATAATGATATTGTAATAATGAATTATTATTAGATAATAAATATTAGATGTAAAAAAATGTACGTATAAAATTAGCTAGCTAATATGCAGAAATAAATGCTAAATCATATGGAAAATGATTTACTGATTACAGATCTGTCCTGCTGAAATCATGTTTTTCGTTAGATAATTGCTAATTTTATTTCAACAATATAAAGTTTAATTCTGTTGTACCATCTTGAAGTTAGTGTGGCTTTATAATTTTTAAAAAAGTTGACCATATAATTCTTTTAAATGCATATCATATATTACACTGTAATGCTGGTATAAAAAGATGTGCTTCCGTTTTTTCAAACGTTCATTTATTAACATAACCATTTAGATGAGATCAGTCTTCATGAAATGTTCAAAGTCTCCCGGAGATTTTCATCTCAGTAACATTTTACTAAAAAGTTGTTCAATAAAAGTATAATTTCCATTAAAATCATTGGTTTTCAATTCCTCGATCATGAGAATTGTGTACAGATGAAATTTTAGATCTAGGGTAAATATTCTACTCAAACTGATGATAGTATGATACTGTGTAGAATGTTGTTGACTGCACAGAAGAGACTGTGATTGCTTTGACAACTGATTGAATCAGATTGTAATGCCAATGAATGATGATAAGTTAAAATTGTCAGCAAAATTCTTGTCTTGTGCAAGACTATCTTCATAACAGATAGTTTTTTGAAAGCTTTTACCACAAGAGTCCCCCTTACCTATTGTCCATTATTGAGAATAAGATGACATTATAATAATAATAATCACCTTTAGTAATGGTTTTTCAATGAATTTTTCAAAAGTGGATGTCATATAACCTAATATACATCTCCACCTATTTTATTACCATCCCATTGCAGATATTTTAAACAAAAGTTTGTTTTAATGTAATAAAATATTGAAATCGCTCAACAGCTACTCAGATTGCTTCTTTTTTCAAGACATTTGTACTGCTATAACATTAAAGAGCTTTAATATTTTCAAAGTTTAAATTTTATAGTATTCTTTGAAATATTTTTATATAATTCAGGTTCAAATCCTATTTATATTTGTCGTTTTTCATGTAATGGAAAATTTTCTTTCGTCATCAGTAATCGGGTTAGTTCTTCAAGTTACTTAAAAAATAAATACTGATGTTTATGTACTTGAAAATAAAAATTAAATTTTTAGTAGTGTCTGAAATTATTTTATGTTGCTGGATATTGTTTTACTATTATTGAAACATTGTATTTTTATTTTTCAGAACTTTGCCAATTTTAAATCTGAAAAAGACAGAAGTACCTTCATTGTAAGTACAATGTTTGAAGTTATTTTATTAATTGCTTTATATCTTAGATTATTTAATAATCTATTTCTAATTATACATAATAAGTTTGATTTTTTTTCATGGATCAATTCACCACAGAAGCTTGACAATGGGAATATGAAGAATGCCATGCCTGACCGGGATTCAAAAGCTCTCTGCCATGGAGATCAACAGTTTAATTTGTTTATTTTTATTAATTAGTATTTCTCTCTTTTTAATTAGTACACTGTAATTATATTCAAATATGAACAGGCATTTCATAGCTGTAATATATTTAATGAATGCGGTGAGGTGACTTATAGATTATTTGTTAATTTGGTCACTTCCTAATTTTAGCCATGAAAATAATTCCAAAGAAATACCATTTTTTTTTTTATTGAAACTAAAATTGTTAATTTAAAAACAATAATAAAAATGATTAAACGTTTTTATTAATGTCTCCTGAAGACTACTTTTTTCAGTTATTTTAATATATTAACATTTGTCATTTTGTTCTACAAAATGATTGTGAAATGGAAAGGTTTCTTTTGCTGTCAAGAAAAATCTATTTTATTTAATAAGAATACTTCTACATGAAATGCCTTTTTAGTTAAGATATGCATACCTTTTTAATTAAAATACATTTTGATATATAAAATAAACACTACAATAGTCGAATATAAAACTACATGAACCACAAATTTTAAGTTTTATTGTTATTTTTATTTTATTTTAAGTTTATTGTTTGTTAAACAAACAATAAAACATATAAGGTATATTTACTTTTTAACTGATGAGTGATGAAGATAAAATTTAATTATATAGCAAGTATACATTTAATATATGTGATAATGTACCTGATTGTTCTAGTACCTTTTGTACTTCTCACATAATACTTGATGAAATTTGAAGGTGATTAATATTGTTTTACAGATGAAGTTTTCGTAAGTACTTTGCAAGATGGTTACGGGAACAACTTACAAATCCCCCACAAAATGAAAAGAATGGCAGTGGTATTGACTCCTTTAGCAATACTAGAAGAAAGATAGTGAATTTCTTGACAGTATTGTTAATAAGGACAAGATGTGGATTCAGTTCATCAATATTGAGACAAAAGAATAGTCCAGTTAGTGGATGCATACATACTTAACGAACAACCCAAAAAATTCAGATAAATCATTTTGAACAAAAAAATGATGGCTACCATGTTTTGTTACGGTAAAAGAATTTTTTTGGCAGAACTTGCAAAACTGTGTATGACAGTGACTGTTGTTTATGTTGAAATGTTGATAAAGTTTAGGAGAGTGATATACAGTAAACAGCAGGGGTGCTAATGAAGGGAATCATTTTTTGCATAACAATGCATGACCTCGTGCTGCTGCTAGCTCTGAAGGTGTTCTAAACAAGTTAAAATGGCATATTTTTTACTATTCCCCTTACAGTCCTGATTCTCATCTATTCACAAAATTGAAGAATTAGCTTGCTACTCAACACTTCAAAAGCAATGATGAATTCACAGATGGTGTGAACAAATGGTTGGGTACACCGGGACACTTATTTAAAGAGGGAATAGACAAGTCGATGTTACAATATGACAGATGCTTGAATTCAGTTTAGCATTGTATCAAGAAGTAATGTAAATACATATGTAACTTTTGTATATAATTGAATTTATTTTGTTTATTTTTGTTACTCAACTAGAGTATAATTTATAAATAGCCTTCATATTGTATCATTTATATCTTATATCAGATATCTTGAAGTGTTTGGAATTACCATAGATGGTAAAGTTCTATTTAAAGCGCATTGGAAGTAAAATCAATGAAGAAGTTATGTACATACAGTGGAGAGCTGCTTGAATTCACAGCAAGCTATATCTGTCAAAGAAATTAAATGTAGTTATCTGCTACCTCTGCAATGCATCTTTTGTAGAAAAAAGCTTCTTAATCTCAGAAGAGAATTTTTTGTTACTTGCTCATCTTACAGAGCTTGAATTAAATCATATTTTTCCTGTTCTTCAAAAAAGTATTTTTAAAATTTTAACTTGTTAGACGAACAAATGATAATTAATATTTCAAAGTCTGGGGTTTATAATTGTGGGGAGATGGGCTGGTAGCACATTGTATGTAAGTTTTGTCTCTACAGTATCCAATTTTTGTTTGTGTTCAGGCCTCAAAAACCAAGGAACCAATCTAGAATTTCTTTACTAAATTTAAGATGATCTTGTAGTAAAAATCTGATCCTTAGTAATAGTTACTATTATTACTTCTCTCAAGTTTCTAAAAAAATAATTTGTTGATTTGATTAAATAAGTACTATAACTTAAGTTTATTTTTATCGACTGAGGTTCTTGGTCGATTAGTATATGGTTCATTTTCAACTCTCTCAACCCTCTCTCATTCTGCACCACTGCACTGTGATACATCCCCAGACTTATTTTTAGGTCTTTTCTGAGAAGGAATGATCATCTCATTTGTCAGAGATTTTATATTAAGCTGGAACAACTGAATGGTTCACAGCCTGTGGAACAGTATAGACTGTTATTGAATGCTATTCTGCTCCTCCTGCACAGTAGTGGTTTTTTCAAATGATAGGGAGGAGAGAAAGAACAATCACCATTACTGACGACATCCAAAATTATAGGTATTTGTCTAATATGTCATATTATTTACTAATTGTAAGAGATAGAATTAAAATTGCTTTTAGTCTTCTTAAGTTGATTTTGCAACATTTGCAAATTAGACTGAATGTTCTGTAAAATTCACTTCAAACTGTCAGGGAAAGAACTAGCAACCTCTGGTTGAGGTTATATATGGATTTTAAGTACCTTACCTAGCATTACAACACTAAACACACCATTGACTACAAGAAGAAATACAATGGAAATTTTCTGCTGACTTGAATGCACACTATTGATGAATCAAGCAGTCATTATGGTGGCACACAAAGCATGTTAACAGACAGCAACACTCTCTCTCTCCCTCTCTCCCTCCCTCCCTCCCTCTCTTTTCTCTGTCAACTTTAAATAATATAGGTGTGAAATTACATTGTCATTCACAATAAACATTTATGTAAATTTTGAACTTGCTAGTTTATCGGGAAGTTGATTAAAAGCCATCAGTAAAGTTTTGACCATCCTGCCACCGACAGAACAACAGACAAGAAGAGTAAGTAAAAGTATGATTTAAAAAATATATAAAAGACATTTTTTTATGTTAAAATAAAAAAGTGGATCCCATAATACTGCAATTTCAATATTCATCTTGTAGATGTTTAACAGTACAGTATCTAAAATTATTGTTTTTTTAACAGGCATCTAGACTTGAGAAATTATTGAAAGTACAGACTGGTGAAGAATCTTCATATTTGGTAAGCAAATAATGATAACATTATCGCTTTTACTGTTGTGTTTCCTTTGACCATATGAACAGTATTATATACTGAAAAGCTTAAAATAAATTTCATTGTAATTTTTTCTAGGTATAATTGACCAGCAAAATGTAATTAAAAAGCTTTAAATTCAATTATATTCAATTTGAAAAAATTTTAATATTTTATAAAAAATATAATTCATTATGTTTTGATAAATAAAATATGTTTGTTGTAAAAAATAAAATAGTTATTGTAAATATGTATTATTTTATAATTAAATGTCATAAACAATATAAATAAGCAATAAATTAAGAATAAAGAAAGTTTAAAAATAATGTTGGACTATTTAAAAGTGAATTTTAAAAAAATGCATTAAACATTTATAATCTATTAGTGTTTTTAAATAATCGTTAGAAACTATCTATTTTACAAAATTTCAGCTAAGAACAATAAAAAAAAAATTGATGTAAAAAATATAGTATGATTAACATGTTTAAGAAAAATTTCCTTATTTAAAAAAGGTTGTAGGTGAACATTATGATTAAATCTAATGAGTGTGACTGAGAAAACAACCTGCATCTAACTGAATTTTTATTGGTAAATATCTAACATTATAATATAACGCATATACAGAAAGTAAAGAAGCAAAGGGGTTTTTTCTTATAAAATATTTATTTAAAAATCTTAAATTTACAATTACATATATATATATATATATATATGTTCTTATTTTTTAATATAATCATCTGCTGTTGTTCAAATAAGAATCTGGGGACCACCTTTATCCCTGAGTCATAGACATTTGTCTTTTGAACTGTCATGACTTATTTCACTTCATCATCATCATTGAAAATTTGCTCAGCGAGATATGTCTTCAAATAAAGAAATAAGTAAAAGTCACCAGGCATGAGTCCAGTTTTAGTGGTGGATGAGTCAAAACATCCTGTTTCCAATTTGAATAACACAGATGTGATGTTTACAGTTTTGTGGAGCAGGAAGCCCCATATCAGCACTCTTTTGTTTTAAACAGCCTATCAAAGATGTTTTAATGTCTTGCAGTGAATATTGATAATTATTTTACCTTGAGATATGAATTCTATCAGAAGAGCACTCCATTTTAAGTAACAAGCTCGTAGTCTTTTTGGTTAAAGTCAGTGTTTGGAATTCTTTGACTGTGCAATAATAATATTCACCATTGTATTGATTGTTGCTACTGTTCATGAATTCAGTAATAAACTCGATTTTCATCTTAGTTCACAACATATTCTTGGAATTCATCTCCTTTCACTGCATAATATGAGAAATGTGTGTATAAATAGAATCTGTCAGTTTTTCTTATATTTGTCAATTAACACTTGAGCATTCAATATGGACACCAATTTTTTTCACAATTACATAAATCATGGTTTCTAAAATCCTATAAAAATCAATTCATTATGTTCTTGGTTTCTAAAATCCTATAAAAATCAATTCATTAAGTTCTCTTATCGTCATATCAGAAAAAAAATATTGCCAAAAAGTCCATCGTCTTGTGGTATGTGGGAGTTCTGCTGAAATAGCAGAACTGATCTTTTATTTGCCCAGTAATATCAGAATAATCTATGGGAAATAATAGTTTTATCATGAACAAAAAATTGGATGACAGTTTGTTTTTGCTAAACGATACACTACATCCTTATTTCATAGGGCGGAAGTGAGTCTCATGATACACCTTCAGTTTTCACTAGACTAAGTCTAAAAATTGTTTGCGTTAATATAATTAGTGAGATGGAACCAGGCCTCATCACTAAGGAAATTGTAACTCAGATTATCAGCTCTCCTGAACAAAATTAATAAATAATTTTGAGGGAGATTGCATATTGGGAAACTTTAATTCCTGCAAAATGTTAAAATGTACGGGGGGAGCTTTTATTGTTGTAAGGGCTTGTGTACACTTTTTCTGTTTAACCTTCGGAACCACTGTAAGGTAATACTTCTGAGGATGATATGTATGAATGTGAATGAAGTGTAGTCTTGTATAGTCTCAGGTCAACCACTCCTGAGAAGTGTGGTTAATTGAAACCCAACACCAAAGAACACCAGTAGCATCCACGACCTAGTATTCAAATCCTAGGTATTCAAAAGTAACTACTTTTACTAGGATTTGAACCTTAGAACTTTCGACTTCAAAATCAGCTGATTTGCGATGACGAGTTCACCACTAGATGATGAGCTGCTGCATACTTTGAGTAGATACAACTGTCTGTAAAGGCATATTTCAGATTGCTGATGATGGATCATCTTTAAGCTTTATTTCAAATTTTATCCATTTTTTTCTGCTATTAATATGAGATTTGATGACTTGTCTTTACAGCTCTGAGGGTGTAATATTCTCAAAACCTATTAAAAATGCACTGTAGCACTCTTATTGTGAAATGGAGAGTCCATAACTTCGCAATTAATTGTTCTTGAAGGACTACTTTCATTGATGAAAAAAATCCTCAACAATGAGTATACTTTATTTTTTTGCTGTGTGGCATGACAACTCATGTTTATAAATCACACTGAATGGAATGTATCTGTTGAACCACTTCAAATTTCTAAATGTTTTTACTCCTCCAAGGTTACCGTACTGATTGTAGGAATCAATGTTGTGTTGCAATACTGTACACTTCTACTTCATAATTACTGGTTACACTTTTGCTACCGCAGTTGTTATTGTTAATTTTTCAACTTCACTAGACTGAGTTAAAACATTGAAAACATTTGGTATTAAAGCACAATTTTTATTGTTAAATGTTCAAGTTTAAACTGCAGAATATGATACTGTTTCAGTGTGGAAAAAAGTACTGTTCAATTATTGTATATTGTCTTCCAGGTTTTCACTATTGTAAGTTGTATTTGCTTTTTTACTGTAAACAACATAAATAAAAACAGATTTCTTTGGTGAGGAAAATCTGGTTAATGTGGAACCAAGTAAAATGAAATGAACTATTGGGTAACCTAAACAGGAAGTTATGGCTGTTATATGGGTGGAAGTAAAATGGAAATGAGGAGGGGAAAAAAAAGAACAGTTAATGCATGAATTGATTTTTTGTGTTTCTTTTTATGCTAGTAGTATAAGTTTTTGGTTTCAGTGAGAAAAAATATTTAAGTTTTTATTAATTTTCCTTTTGTAAAAGGTAAACAATTTTTAAATATAAAAAAGGAAAAAACAGCAGTGTTGTGTATGCATACATTATTAGTATGGACTTGCTTAAAATTTAAAATATTAATACAATGTTTTATTTTCTTTTGTTTTAGGATAGAGTATTACAGGAAGAACAGTATGCAAAATATATTGCTGTAAGTTTTAATAATAGTAATAATTAACTTAAGATACTGTAAATATGGCATGTAACAGCAGCTTTACACCACATAGCCACTTTTTATTCTTTGAAAAATAGTTTTTTTTTAAATAGAAAATTAGTTCAAAATTTATGATGGAATATTCTGTTTACCTCGTGTATTAAGTTTTTTCTACACGTTGAATAATTTCATAAATTCTTTTTTCTTTACACTAATACTTCATGTATTGTTTTCATCATTTTTTAATGTTTGTTTATTTTCATAGGATATTTCAAATTTATTTGATTGTTAAGATGGCAGTACTTGTTAAGTACATGACATTTGGCTGTTTAATTCCTTGAGAATAGCTGTGTAGTATCACCTGTGGTGATTCAAATGGAATCGCCTAAGTAATTGTGTTGCTAGTATATGTTTTAATTAATATCTACATAAATCTCAAGCCAGCAGCACCATTTTTTAATTATCCAAACTTAATAACAAGGTACAAGATTTAGTATTATCTGACATATCATGGTTAAGTATGTGATTAATGGTGTTAAAAAGATTCTGTTTAAAGGAAACAATATGAATTGTGGAATAAAAATGTCATCCACTGTGATGTGCCAAGCCAGAGTGCACTCATTATTGGAGAGTTTTTGACTGAACTGCGATCAGTTATGGAGTTAGGTTGTCTTGCTTGTTCATCTGATTTTCCTGCAATGAAATTAGAATATTGTGTTAAAAGGGCAAATATTTTTTTTATATCCACTACAGTAGAGTATTGGATGGAAAACTGACCTGTTTCCTGAAACAGGAACAGCATGTAAATGGAAATATTGATCCACAAAGGGATATTTCAAAGAAAACAGTAGCCACATATATATATATATATATATATATATAGTTCCAGTCTATGTTTTTTGATGATGAATTCTAGGAATTAGATTGTTATGTTTAATATACAATGCCTAACAAAATGTAGTGAAATGAAATTTTATTTTTTGAAGATTACATAAATATCTTCATTTGAAATTATTGTGATTTAATAAATATGTATTTTTTTTTGTTTCAGAAAGCTACCGGTTTTACTGTAAGTAGTTAACATCATTTTTCTCTTAACTCGTATTTATTACTCCGTAAATTCTTACACGTAGTTCAGAATTTAGACATAGTCATATAAAGATGATTTGGGTTGTTTTATTTTAAAACTTATTTTAAAATGTTTCAAATTTAATTTCAAATTTTTCTAGATTACTTTATTTAGATAAAAATTATAATACACATTAATGTTTTGTTAAAAAAAAGTATATATAATTTTGTTAGTTATTTTTAACTTTGTTATTAATTAACAAAGAAAAAGAAATTGGTTCATTAGTGTAGTTACTGGTAGTTTTCTGAGGTTTACAAATGCTGTAGTATATTGAAATAGTTTCATAGAAAACTCACTTGGGTATATTTTAAATGTTAATATTAAAAATTAATAATTTTGGTTTTAAGCTGAGCTTGAAATGTGCATATCTTCAATTTAAGTTAAAAATTAAATAGAGTTTGTAAAATTTTAGTTACATAATAATTTCAATAAATAAGTTAATCATATTTTTGTCTGTTCTTAATTTCTAATGTGAAAATTTGAAATGCAAAATATAATTCTCAAGCCGGCGAGAATTATGCACAAAACAAGATTGTAGGAATCAACTTTCAATTTAAAAAAAGAAATGTATAATTTCTTTTATTGCAAGAGAGTATCAGTAAATATTCTATACAGTAAATATTTAATTTCAGCTTAAGTGAAACAATGAGAATCTTAAAACAAGAAAAAAACAGTCTTTAGTAATTTACTTTTTAATTTTTTCTCTTTTTTATAAAATTTTTGTCATAGGCTTAAACAAACAGCATCACCAATTGTGACATGCAGGAGAAGACGTACAAGAGCTGTTAAATGCATATATTGGATCCATTTTTCACATCAAATAAAAAACAAATTTTCTTAAAATATAATATCAGGAACTGTAGATACTTCATACAGAATGAAAATCTTGCACCGTGGAATAAAAATAAATACATAATGTACTGGCTGACAAAGTACACAGGAACCTAATTTTCCATCTATTCATAGAGTACATAGGGAACAATAAAATACTCAATAATTTAATGTAGAAATATAAAACATCTTCAACTGCATTAGAAAGAATAAACATCTACTTCAAAAACCTTTTTAAAAATTTGAAAATTTAAACTGTTCCAAATGTTGCCACAAATTATATTGAAAAATTTAAGTTTTAAGTTTAATTTAACAATTAGGTTTTTTTGGAAAAAAATACTTCCCTTCAGACTTTTTAACATAAAAATATTGTTCTTATAACTTTTAGTTTTGTAATCGATTTTTACTTTCCCATTGAGCTTAAGAAAAAATATCAGCTTTTAAAATGTACTTATTTATCTTACTGGAATAATTTTCAAAAACTGAAAATGCGAGTATTATTTGTATGCCCTTGATTTATAACCTTAAGTCTTGTAATGTGCTTCAAAAATAAAAAAAATATATTGTTTTAGATGTTCTCAATCAAAAAGTGTAAATTTACATTTAAAAAATCCAGAACACTGAAACTTCAGACTAAAATTTTCCACCTTGATCATGTTGAATTGGACGAAAATTTAACTCAAGATAAGATAGAGGTTACAAACTTTTAACCAGTTAAACAAATATTCCTTCCTGTGAACAAAATCTAAGAGAAAACAAAATATAAATTTTAATGTTCTTAAAGGAAATGTTCATGAAAATATTAAAATTTGTTACTAATCAGCAATGAAGTTCCAATGAAGTAGTTGGTCCTACTTCATTGCTGATGAAGTAGGACCAATACTGTTAAAGTAAATTTACCACTATCTAACTCTTGGCTGGTACATCAATTTCTTATAACTTATAATTCTAATAGTTTAATATTTTGACTAGATTACAGGCAGTGTTGAGCTATAAGCAATTTTTATTATCTTCTGTATTTATGACGACCCAAATTAATAAATTGAACAAAGATCATTACTATCAATGTACAAGTTTGTGATGATAACTGCTCAAGATAAGGAATGTGTACCATGTACCGTAAGATTATTGTCATTCATAAAACAAACAAAAAAGAATGTAGGTATGGTTGTAAAATGTAGGTAATACTGCCCTTATTTGATTTATGTAATACATATATTATGATTACTTGTTGTGATTTTGCATTATGTCGACTCTAATTGCCTGATAATATTTATTAACATTATTTCATTTTTTTTTTTTTTTTGTGTAATTCTGATGTTTATTTTTTAACAGGGTAATTATCAAGAAAGAACATCTCTTAAGTCATATGTTGCACAGGTAAATATATATTAGAAATACTATTATTGGTTTTTTTTTTCAGAAATTAATATTCACTACAGTACGTATCAAAAAAGACTTTGTTTCAAGAATGACATCATTAAAAAAAAAATTGGATGAAAAGGACAGATTGGATGTACATTTATATTTTTATTTTTGTACTCTTTTGAATTTCCTTCTTTTGCAAGATATGATTATTTTAAATTTTGGAAGAAAACTTGTAGGAATTGTGAAAAATCTAAAAAAGGTACCCTGTCTTTCAGCGGTTTTATATAATGCAAGTTAATGTTTTGTAATTACATTAGGAAATCGTATAAAAAACTTAAAATAATGTTTAAGTTTAAGAACAGTTTATTTTGTTGTTTAAATATTTACAATTTTTCCGTGTTTATCTCAATCTAATAATCAATTTTATTAAAAAATATTATAACATTAAATAAAAAGATTACTTTTTGTTCAGTTGAAGTGTGAATTTTAATAAAATTAAGATAGATTTATCGTAAATTATTATACTCTTGAAAAAGAATATTATAATCGGTTAACTGTTGATTTGGTAGACTATTTTTCTTGAAGTGCTGTGAAGCAATAAACTCATTCCCAATGGCAAGATTATTGCTCGTTTTAATAAAAATTCTTCTTCCCTTTACAATCCTGTTAACTGAAATAATGAAATTATAATAATAAAGTTGAAATGCATTTCTTAAAAAAAAAAAAGTAGAAATTTTATTTAAAAATGTTTGCCATCTTGAAATTCATCATCATTCTTTAACTTTTAACGGCTGATAAAAATATTCTTAAATATATTTAATTACTAACTTTTTATATTGTCTTTTAATGAAATTAGGAAATATAAAATGTTCACTATTGTGAAATCAAAATTTGCATTATTATTGATGCAGAAAAGAGCAAGCTTAAAAACAGAATAAAATGTTTTTCATCCCATGGTTAGTAAGATTCACTTCAAAAATCAACTTACTTTACTTCAAAAAAAGTAATAAACTTCAAAAAATAGATTTCTTATGACGCATACTGCAATTGTTTATTTTATTAGTATAAATACTAGTTAAAATTTGGAATCATTTTACAGTCTATTTTTAATTAGTATTTATTCATTATTAATATGAACTTTTTTTATTTTAAAAATGATTAAAAACAAAAATGAGTTGGGGTATGTCAGCGACTACATATATACTACAGTATATATGTGTAGTATTATACATTACATATTTTTATTTATATATATATATAATGTGTATGTGTGTGTGTGTGTGTGTGTGTGTGTGTATGTGTGTGTGTGTGTATATAAACACAAATTAGATTTGGAAATAGATATAAAATGTATTGCAGTAAAAATGGATATATCACAACATTAATTAATAATATTTATAAAAAACAGAAATTAAAATCTAATTATTAAACAACATTGATACCCATAAATAATAAAAGTGTTGATGAAAATATTTACATAAAATATTCCTATACTAACAACATTATTGAAAACTTGATTAACATTTACAATGATAAAAAATATAAAATATAGACCTTACAACCATATAATAAAACATTTAAAAATGAATAATGATAATAAGGAACCTAATAATTTGTGTTGTATCTGTAAAATAACATGCAATGATTGTAACAGAATTTATATTGGGAAAACTAGTAGATCATTTAGGGTAAGGTTTGTAGAACATGTTAGATCTTATAAAAACAAGTTAGGGTTCTCCAATCTTGCAGACCATTTAATAATCAATAAACATTCAGTCACAGATTCGGATGCAAATTTAAATATAATAGAAGTTGTAAAAGGGTGTGATAATAATAATAATAATAATAAAAAAATGTAATATTTTGGGAAAATATTATATATACAAGTATAGATAAAAGTTTAATTTGATTATTGTACAGGCAGAATTTGATAATAACTCTTATCAAAACTGCGTTAGGTAGCAGCACATTTACATAATTGAAATAAATGCAAATAACTTCAGTTTATGACGTTAGCCACATAAAAAAAATTTTTAATTTTTTAACTTTATATTTTTAATATTTTGATTACTTATTTTTATATGTTGTAATTTTAATATTTGAATTTAATGATTTGAGAAAAAAGAAAAGTTTAACTGATGATGAGGGAAAACCTCGAAAGTGCTATTAAAAAATAATAAGCATAAGGTAAGAAGCATTATTAAATTCTGTACTTTTGGTGGTAAACAGTTTTTATACTTTTGTCTTTGAGATATTAGTACAGAGGGAAATATGGACAAATACAATAACAAAAGAATTGTTGTTGCTAAGTCAATATATATATATATATATATATATATATATATATATATATATATATGTTTTTTTTTAAACAATTCTTTTAATAACCATACTCCTGTACCAATACAAATTAATTTATATTTAATAGATCAACCCTAAGTACAGAACAATTGAAATATGATGACTTAACTTATTTCATTACATAACAGAAGCTCTTTTGCACATTTGATTCGCATCATCAGCTGCACCATCAAAATCTTGCAATCCATAACAACATACCACCCATTAACTTACAATTTTTATGTTAAAAATATTTTTAAACTAATCAAAGTTTTAAATTAAATTTAACTTATACTTTAAAACCATACCAAAATTTAAAACCTTTTATTTAAATTAAAATTTTAAAATTATAATCCTAACAAAGGATATAAAAACAAAATATAAAAATTTTTTAAATATAAAAAATTGTTTAAAATTAACTAAGTCAAAATTAAAGTGTAAAAATATAATTAAAACAAAGATATAAATTAAATAATTAAAAATTAAAACTTTTAGAATGAAAACAAAAACTTAAGCCAAGCAAAATCATGTGGTAACCATTTTAGTAATTTTACATTATTCTAAGTGAAATCAGTGAAATGGCTATATATTTTTACATTTTAATTTTGACTTTGTTAATTTTAATTAATTGATCTTTGTAATTTTAAACAATTTTTTATATTTTGTTTTTATCTCTTGTTGGGATTATAATTTAAAATTTTTAATTTAAATAAAAGGTTATAAATGTTTGTATGGTTTTAAAGTATAAGTTAAATTTAATTTTAAAAAATGCATTAGTTTAAAAATATATTTTTAACATAAAATTGTAAGTGAATGGTCAGTATGTTGTCATGGATTGCAAGATTTTGATGGAGCTGCAATGTATACAACTGATGATGTGAATCAAATTCACGAAAGAACTTCTGTTATGTAATGAAATAAGGTAAATCATTCTATTTCAATTGTTCTGTACTTACGGTTGGTCTATTAAATATAAATTAATATATATATATAATACAAAAAAGCAGCCAAAGACTGAGACATAACCCGACTCATTTTTATTTTCATAATAAAAAAAGATTGATATTTAAACTATTTAGTTAACCTAAGTTAGCTTACGTTGCTTTTACAATTTTTTTTTTTATGTGTATGAAAAATTAAGTATTTTAATCAATGAAACAGTATGAAAATGGTATGATATAAAATTCTCTGTGGTCAAATTTTATTAATTTCAGGTTTGATAACAGATGATATTATTTTTTTTTATATGACAGTTTGTATAATTGCTTTGGAACTGCAAATAGAAATATTTGTGCTGTAGTTTTAACTAAAAAAAAAAGGGGGTAAGTTGAAAGTTAATTTACATTATACCACTATGAAGAGCTATTTTCTGAAGTAAAAAAAGCTGTTAAATGTGGGATATTGCTTTTCAAAACCTATTTTATATAATGAAATATGGTTGATATGTTTTATCTGAAAACTGTGAAATTTGATTATAGTTCTGATAATTTTAATGGTACTATGATAAAAAATAAATTATGTAATTTTGTTTTTAATTTCAGACAATTCAAAAACAACCACGTCTTGTTGCTGTCGTAAGTATTTATTAATTTGTAATATTAGTTTTAAAACCTTTCTATTCCTATATCTTTGAATGCAAGTCATCCATATTCTCAAACTTTTTCTTATAATAAACTGAAATAATCATCTACTAAAAGTAACATTTTTATTAGCAGTGTGATCTGTTTTTTTTTGTTTTCTTTTCAGGTCATTTTTTGTGTGGTGCAGAAAATCCAATACCAGATTTTTATTCCTTTTTTTTTTTTTAATTCTTATTTTTGTATTCCTTATGATGTGCTGAACAGTACTGCAAGAAACCCTGTTGCTTTGCCTCCTTCCTAATTTTTTTTAATATTAAAATAGGGTCATCTGTTGCTTCTTTTAAAATAAATTTATGAATGTTATAAATAATGCACTTGGCTACACAAAGCTTTACTACTGTCATTTTTTCCCTTTTTATACATTGTAAAAATATTATGACTATACTGATGAAAGTATAAAACATAATATATTGTAACATAAGTGCACAATTACAGTTATTAAACAAAACAAAAATACTATGACAAAAATATTTAACTTATTGGATTACTTATAGTAATAAAATAATACTATGGAATCTGCAAAACAATAAATATCAACTGAGTACAATGAATTTAATTTAGTAACCGATGAAGTATTATTATTCAATGACTAAAATAAATAGAAATTTAAAAATGATCGTAATGCGGTATAGTGTATTACACTATAACAATTATTATAGATACACGTGCTCACTATTATGTAATAATGGATTATCTGAAGGAACACATATTAAAGTAATTACACATGACTTCCATACAGATCCAGTTTATTAACTGGATCTGTATGGAATGTTGTTTTTCTATTGTCATTGATGCAGATCTAAGTTCATTATTTTTTGTGTTTTTTTTTCCATATTCGTATACATTTCAAAATTAGGCCTAAACTAAGTTTGTTTTCTGCAACCAATTTTCCAACTACCACTGGGTTTGGGAATATGTGTGTGTGTAGGCAAATGTAATTACCGTTATTGGCTTGCCAGGCCTGATGTAGCTGCAGACGTACTACAAAGTAAGTGTAAATGTACTGGTAAACGTATAGTCTGGAACAGACTCAGTTCAATCGTTTCTGAGATATGTGGTTTAATTGAAACCCAATCAACAAAGGACTCCAATTTCCATAGTCTAGCATTCAAATCCATATAAAAGCCAACTGTCTTTACAAGGATTCAGTAGAAATCTTGACTTCAAAAATCAGCTGAATTTTGCGATGACTAGTTTAACCGCTGGACAAATCGCTCAGCAGTTATTAAGAGCTAAACAGATGAAGAAAATTAAACAAAAAGTGATTGTAGAAAACGAGGGTCACTCTACGAGGGTAATTACAAAGTACAAGTGAATTAAAAAAGTACTGAATAATTTTATTTTTCTCTTAATGCTCCCATCCTAACTTGTCAGTGGCTTCATGTTTTTGTCAGTACTTCGAACTGTTTTTTTTGCAGTCAACAAGTTTAATGTAACAAGATTATAATCTCATTTTTTGGAAATTGTTTAAAAAATAGATGAATTAACTAAAATCCATACGGTGTTTAAGATTTTTGTTTAATAAAAGTAAACTGAAATATAATGATTATGTATTAAAAAAAAGAATGGGATTGTAAAAATCGTCTTGAAATAATTTCATTTAGTTGATGTTTATGAGCAAGGTGTTTCTCCAGCGTTTCCTGGTTGTAGTGTTTTTTTTCTGAAGTTTATAGTTGCACCCTAAGCTCTTTTTGATTTTTTTTTTTTTGTTATATGCAGCAACATTTAATCAGTGAAAGAAAAATCTGTAAACAGGTAATATTAGTCATTTCAGTAAGGTTATCTATCTTTTTCTTCTTTCTTGGAATGTAGTGCCAACTACATGAAATTCCTCTTTTGTTAATTTTTTTATATGTGAAATTAGAATATCTTCTAAATATTAAATGTGTAAAGCCTGATTGTTTGATCATATCTAATATTTCCTAAATTCTCCATAGGAACAAAACTTTCAATTAAGTTTATGTCAGCACAAATAATATAATAGTGAAATATATAGAATGTTAATTAGAGCAAGAACATGAGTTTATGTATGAAATTACAATAAAATGACGTGACTTAGTGTAATTTTATTTACCAAAAAAAAAAAAAAACAATATTTATCTATTTAATTTTTTTGCAGTGTATGAAGCAAGTCACCAAACATCAGGTAAACATTATCTTATTTACATATATTTAATTTGTAATTACATTTTTAAATGTAATTACATTTTTAAATGTAATTTTTGTGATTATTGTTTTTATTGCTTTAGTGAACCGCACTGAATGTACGAATTCATGTATCAGAACTTAAAAATAGAATTCTAAAATATTTTTCCCCCAGAAAACATTTACAGACTTCATAAAATATCTATATCCAGATGAGGGATGTGGCTCAAACTTTTCATATAAAAAGTTGTTTTATTGACCCCCAAAAAAAAGACTTAGATAAATAAGGATTTGAGTATCCCCAACTTTTAGTTTTAAATTAAACTGCATAAAAGGCAAGAATGATTGAAATTTTGGCACGTTTTTTTTTTTAACTTTTTCAGAGGGTACTGGATGTCTTTAAAAGAACAGTTTCCGCATTCAGTATTCCAAAATTGTTATTAATTATGGTGGCCAAGAATGGATTGAGCTCTTTGGAGACTGAGAAGGTGTGAATATTCAAACCTTCTGTATTCTTTTATTCCTGTTAGTTAATTTTTTTAAGGTTCACCATTTTAAATTTTTGTTCAAGGTCAAAAGCTTACTCTTCACTTTCCTAGTGTGTTTGGGGTGGGATCCTTGTTATCTTGTTAATCACTGTGACATTTTCATGATTGACATATTTCACCTGCAGGTTTTTTGGCTGTGGCACCTGAGATACATTTTTATTTATTATTTTTCTTTTGATAAAGGATATTTTGCACGTTGATTTTGTGCAGAAAAAAAAGAATACATTGATACTTAGAGATGCACAATGTCTCCTATTTAGTAATTGTATATTTTATTCTAATTAGTATGAAATGTGCCTACATTAAACAAATATGAAGTAAGATTATTTTTTTAAAAAAGACTTGTCTACATGTTAAACTTTTCATTAATATTTTTACTGCGGTTTTAATTAATTGGTATTTTAATCACAGTAAGTTAATAGGTCACAAACGACTTGTTAGTGCTCACCTATATATAAGGGCTTGTGGTGTCTGTATGTGTCTTACGATCTATTGGTAAATATTTAAACATAATAATTTTGAATTGCACATGTCAGTTTTAAAATCTTATAACTATTTACATCATAAATTTTCTAGAAGTAACTGGAAAACTTAAAAATGCTATATTTTTGTCGGTTAAAAATAATTTTGCATTATTTCTGAACTTTTGTGATGGCTTTATACTAGTTGTTACATTACTCTTCCATCCTTTCTTATGTGAAAAAAGTAACTAGTTCACAGTTGTTCCCAGATTGTTTAGGAAGATTCCTTAACAGTTAAGGATGTCATGTAGAGGAACAAGTACTATGATTTGTCATGATATTCTTAGTATGTAAACATGTCTAGCCCTCGTGATATTCCAGGAAGATTTGTAGAGGATATGTATAGAGCATTCTTGGGCTCTTAATATTTATAGTTATTGATGTGTTAAATGTTGTTATAACATTATCTGCTACAAGGGTTTTAATGTAAATTATTCTCTTTCTATGTTTTAGTCTTTAAGATGAATACACCGGACACTTCTATTGTTATTATTATTATTATTATTATTAATATAAGAAAATATTTTATTGTATATGTATTGCTTTACTTTTATTAAAAAGAACTAAATTTTTTCATATATACATTTTTTTATAGTCAGATTCTTCTTATCAACTTAAAATATCAAAATTAGCAGAACAGAAATATGGCATTGGATCTACAACATCTACAACGATTGTTAAGAAAGAAGAACATAAAAAAGTAGATGTAAGATCATTTTTTTTATTTTATGATTTACATATTCAGATTAGCTTAAAAATTAAGTTCCTTGACTTAGTGAGAATTTTATGTAATTTGTTTTTATCCCAATAACATCACTATTTTTTTTTTTTTTCAGGAGATATAAGTTTAATATTTAACTTACACTTGCAAAATTTTAAATAAAAAATTAATATTTGTTTTTAATTTAGATGTCTAAAATCATTTTCCTGTTTTAAATTTGACTTCCAATGAACAGCAATGTTATAATATTTCTTAAAAAATATATTTTCAATAAGTAGCTAGTATTTCAAACTATACAAACTGTGGCTGAAAGTGTTAACTTACATATGGGCAATATTTGTATGATTTTCTGTATTTTAATAGCAATAACACACAGTTAAGATACTCAATAATAAAGTAATATCAGTTCATTAAAACTTAGGTAGTTGTGCGTAGCAATTGAAATATTTTATGCATGATTTTCATATTTTCTATTTCTTTGTGTTGTTTTTGAAGGTTGTTTTGTACTCTTATTTCATATATAGATCTTTCAGATGTGTGTTAAGTGAGCAGTTCCCAGTAAGTCAACAATATTATGTTTAATATTGTTGTTGTTGTGTATTGTTTAATACCATGAGACTGGAAATATGGAGAAACAAAAGGCTGACGACTTGATCCATGGCTGTTATCTGTGAAATTTCTTGAAGATGTGGAATGAAAGAATGTTTAACTTTTTCTTTTTAGATAATCTCTTGGAAAATTGCCATTATATTGGACTCTTCATATTGCTTTCTCAGCTACAAAAAAATTTGCATGTTTACTGTGTTAGTATTTTTAAATTGAAAGAATCAGACCATAGAAAACCATGGTATTGTTAGTTTTTATAATTTGTTGATGAAAATGGGTTTTAGGTGGCAGAATAATAATTATTTTAGAAATAAGGCTTAGTTTATCCTGGGTGACTTAAGTGAACAGTCAAATATGCTGTAGTGAAACTCCTCAATCTTTTGAGAAAAGAGAAACATTCATTATTGATGCGTAAAACTAAATTTTAGTATTTAATCTCCCATTACAGTGTAATATGTAATTTATTTATTTAAGTTTTTTTATAAATCTGTAAATTCTAAAGTTGATTGCGATTTCATCTAATAATTTATTCCTTGTTAGAGAAACACGAAGAAGATTGCTAATTTCATTACGATTGTGCTAACTGTTATACTTCTGATTGAAGTAATAGGTTATATTGCAAGAGTTTTTTGGTCATTAAAAAAAATTGATCTCGTAAAAAGTTCTTAATGTTGTAAAACCATACTTTTTTTCCTTTTGTGCTATTTATAAAATGTAGTTTTCAGGAAAGTACTTGTACACTTAAAAAACACAAAAATAACATTTAAAATGAAGTTTCAGCAGTTAGTGAACTAACATTACAAAAGGTTGCTGTTAATTTCATTAAACAGCTAAAATATTGCATCTTGGTTTCAGGTAACCATTTTTACAATTATTGTGAAATTAATCATCCATGACATCTGAATATTTTTGTGATTTGAGACCAAGTTATGAAAAAATATGATTTATATTTAATAAAAACTTAGTGGGTCTTTAACCTGTGAGAATAAATTATGTGTATCTTAGAATAGATGATGTTGATTGAAGCTGGAAGACTGTGTTGCAATCTTAATTATCATTGTTGTAAGCTTGTCATTGCTTCAAAATCAAGATATTCATGATAGTTATTTGACCTTTACTTTATATATCAAATTATAATCCTGATTTGGTACACAATGAATATTATATTTCCAACGATTTAAAACCAACAAACATTTAAAATTATTGTACTAGAGATTTAGTTACAAAAAAATGTTTCTAATAGGCAATAATATTGTGTATTAATATTTTTAATTATTTCCTGTAATTATTTTTTGTTGAATAATATTGAGAGGTTTTTTTTCATTTTTACAGAAAACTGTGGAAGTTGCATTTAATGTAAGTATAATATCAACTAATTAATTATACTGGATGATCCTTAAATGATTTTAAAACTTTGAAAATGTATACAATTTTATTTAAAATATTTACAGAATTGGTTAAGTGTTATTTTATTAAAAAAAAATGTTTTTCATAAGGTAGTAATTTTAATGTTAGATAGGTGCTATTGATTATATCACACTTATCTTGCCTGAAAATAGTTAATTGCTAAATTTGATGTAACATATCCGAAATGTCTCTTCTACACTTGTGATAGAGATTCAATTTTTAAGCTCAGGTAAATCAGTAGGAAAATATGGAATATACACTTGATCTTAAATGAAATTCTAAAAAGAAATATTAGTATTTGTCAACCTGATCAAACACCACGCTCGATAATCCACTGACCTGGTCACAGTTATTGAAGAAATTTTTTATTTTTATATGGTAGTTCAGGGTGTACAATCTTGCAAAAAGTGAGACCACATCATTTTTGATCAGATTTGTGTAAATTTGGAATTAGAAAAAGTTGACATTTTTGTAACGCTTCAAAATAAATTGTACTGTTAATGATTAGAAGAGCATTAATAAAAACAAACATTTTATACCTTAAGTTGGAAAATATATTCATTTTTGAGGGGTAAATGGTCATAAACATTCTCCAGGGACATATTTGATTTTATACCACTTTATATCCTACAGTTTTGGGTATTTGCCTTATCTCTGACATAAGATGTCAACTCGTCATTAATGGTTACATTTCCCTCAAACCTTAGCTTATTTATTTCTGCACAGAATTCGTAGTAAGTCATTTTATCTCTTTGGTAATTTTTTATTTAATAATAGTAATAAATCTTACACTGCATTACTGAGCATGTCATGTTAAGATTAGTTTTGTTAGAAAATTTCACTTAAATGTATTCTGCAAGTTCTCATATTTATTAACTATCTGTTTCCTTTCAAAGTTACAGCATTCTTATTTTTAATCATCCCAAATTGTTTTAAATTACAATATTATCATTACTGTTATCTATTTCATTGTATCCTATTTCACCTATTTGAGAGAAATTCCATATCGAATGTAATCCAGTCATACAGTAAAGTTAAAATTTATTGTGATTGTAGTAATCATGAAGATTAAGATTATACAAATTATTGGTAAAAACACTTATATGATCCGACTGTGCGATTTTAAAATATGTATATTTTAATTTTATTTGCAATACTCGTAATATTGAAATGAACATATTTACTGTTGTCAGTAATCAAGTACGAAGTATGTGTCTACAAATACCGTCCGAAATAAGTTTATTCATAAGAAGAAAATATTATTATTATGTGCAAAGCAAAGTGCTGTTTAACTTAATCTTTTATCATCTGTTGTTTATTTGCTTCTGTATTTGTCTCATAGTTAAGACCATTTGTGTTTTCTGATTTTTATGAAATTTTTAATTAACATTCTTCGCTAACAGGTTAAATAACTTGGGTGCAAAACTTTTTCTTTTTGAAATTGTATTGAGTACAGCCTAATTGTTACACTTTTAAAGATTATGGTTTAATGAGTGATTTGATCAAATCTTGAATCATTTTGTGGTGATAATCCTGTATTTCTAATTGTTATTTTTTATTTATGTGTGTAGAAAATAAGTTTTCTTGGAAATAAAAAACTATGCACATTTGTCATTTTTTAATAAACTCAATTATAAAGATTGTATATGAACCTAGAAAACTTAATTGTGCATCAGTTAGATAGTTGCTGTCTTTGTTTAGACCGAGGGTGGATAGGAGCAGAGAAGTTTCTATCATAAGTTACCATTGCTGACAGACTCAGCATGGATTTCCTTCTACAACAATATTTTGTCTTATCTCAAAACTTTTGTTAGACAGTTTGGGCACTGCTGTCTGCTGGCTTCAACCATGGTGCTGTAATATAATTAATGCTACCATACTGTCTTTGCTATCCTTACCAGTCCCACTATATTCTATTCCTTTTCTTTCAGTTCAGTCATATACCATTTCTGGTTAGAAATTGTCTCAGTAATTACATGTTAAACACTACTGTTTTCACGTCTTACAGTGTCTTTATACATCATAATAAATAAGAAAGTTATATCATACTTAGCAGTTGTGTTAAGTTGGGTAGTAGTTTCCTTGAAATTTGGTTTTATATTTGAGAATGTCTTGAGAAAGTTTTGAAAATTATTAATTCTTCCCTGTAAGTAATTAAATTAGTAGTACTATTTTATTAGAGCATGTTAGATATTTGTTAAAAATTTAGTTCACTAGTTAATTCATGTTGATAAATATTGATGTGTTTTGTAACACATCTGTATTTATATTTTATATTCACATACAAAACAAAACATATTCACCCTAATTAATACAAACAGATAAAGATTTTTTATATATATTTGAAGTCTTTTTAAAAAAAAAAAAACTGTTTCGGCTATCTCTGGAATTTTACACAGACTACTCGATGATTTCCCTGGTGATAATGAAGCTGGAGAGACCGCATACCATCTTTGGGTACGGCGTATGGTTGCTCTGTTTTGTGGGGATGCATTATCTGTGGAGATTGCTGAGGCTGAGATGCATCAGGCTATCTGTAGTCTTGGTAGAGATAACGCACCTGGCTTTGATGGACTGACGCTGAGCTCCTTGTTTGCTCAATTGGACATAATGTGAGAGTTATCACATACATATTTAATAAATTATTGTTTGGCGGATTCTTTCCAGTGTGCTGGAAGAAAGGGGTTATAAAATTGTTGTTTAAGGGCAACGACAAGGATCTAGCTGTTCATCATATTAGCCCCTGACATTGCTACCGGTTATCGGCAAGGTCTTTGAGAAGGTGTTGTATCTTCGTATAAATGAGAGGTTGGCCTCGCATGGGTTGCTGATGGAAAACCAGTATGGGTTACACCTTGGAAAAGGCATCGAGGATGCCATACTTCGTGTGGCGTTGGTCAGTGAGGCGGAATATGTCTTGGAGATCTTCCTAGACATTTCCAGGGTGTTTAACAATCTGTAGTGACCTTCTGCCATTACAGAGACGACGATGCACTGAAGATGAACTGCAGGTATTGAAAAGTTATTTCAGTCACTGGGATGTATTGCTCCGTGAGGCAGCCATGAAGTAGGGGAGACGCTGTCTAAGGGTTGTCCCCAAGGCAGTGTGTTGGGTTCTCTCTTGTGGATGATGGAGTTTTACTCTCTTCTGCGGCTGAGTTTGCCCAGTGGGGGTCTTGTTGTGGCCTATGTGGATGACAGGCTTCTGCTGGTCAAAAGATGCTCACAAGGGCAGGTTGAACTCAGGTCAAAACTGGAAGGACCAGGCTGAATGCTCAGTGGTTGCAGAATTTCTGCACTGTTTGGCCAGGGAACAGATTGCAGAGGGAATCTAGCTTGGTCTTGTTCCTGCGTACTTTGTTTTGTTACAATTTCTTGTTAGTGTTGTTTTTGTTTTGTTGGTATTATATTGGTTTTGGTTGTTCTATTATTAGTTTTGTTTTGGTGTTTTTCCACATTTGTGTCGCATGTGAACTCACTTTACCTTTTGGGTAGATAGATGATTCAGTTCCTTCAACAACTATAGTTTTCAGTTTTGCTTGAGACTAGAGATGTGTTTTGTTATTTTTAGTAATCTTTACACCGATAGGAATGTCCCTTGTGGCATTCGCATCAGTGGCATCCTTGGCCAAGGTGACCTGAGAGATGTCATATGCCGAGGATTATAAGATGACCTCTGGTAAACCCCATCAGGACTAGTTACGGAGGGGGTAGTTGGAGGGTGTCTTCCCCTAGGGGATCAGGATGCATAATGAATCCACCCCCAGTCAAACAAAGGCCAGATGGTATAGCATTTTTTCTAAAATTTTTTTATGAATTTCTTCATTATTCCATCAATTTTCATAAGCTCACCTGCACCAGTAACTTTGGTCAAAATTTATTCAATTAGTCGGAGAACAATGCATCTTATTTATATTTTACTAGCGGTTGTAAAGTTTTGGATATATTTAAATACTATTGAATAAACCACTATTTAATAGAATTTAAAGTATAATTTAACAGTACAGGGTAATAATACGAATCTTAAAAAGATTAATTCCAGTAAAAAAATTAACGCTAATCAAACAAAAACAAGTATTTGTTTCTATAAATTGCATATTAAATTTTATAATACATTTAATAAATTTTAATAAACCATGTCTCAACTTAAATTTCATTCCAAAATAACATCGATATTCTGTACTAGGTGATTTATTAATTAGAATTTAAGTATTAAGTAACAGTACAGAGGAATAATATGAATCTTAAAAAGATTAATTTCTGTAAAATATTTAAATATATAAAACAACATTTTGTGAGTGATTCATAATCAGTGCCTAGCAAAAACTATTAACAATAAATTAATGAAAATTTGTGTTGCTGTACATGTTCACACTAAAAAGGCTTTTTTGAAATTCTGAGTTAAAATGGAGAACAATAAAATTTATTATTTTTTTAAATTTCTTTGTAAAAAATGAAGGTAAACTTGATTTTTCCTGTCTGTAATCTACATGTGAATATCTAAAAACAAATTTCTAAATTTTTAAAAATTCCGAGTAAAGGGTTAAAATGGATTTTTGAACTTTTTTTGGAACCTGTTTTTTTTTTTCTAATTTTTTTTTTTTAATTTTCTATGACAAATGAAGATGTCAACTTGATTTTTGATTAATCTTCATGTGAATATCTACAAACCAATTTCTAGATTTTTTGAAAGAGTTAAAATGGATTCTTGAATTTTTTTTTAAATCTGACAATTTTTTTAATTTCTTGTTAAGAAATGAAGATACTAACTTAATTTTTGGTGGGTATAATCTTCATGTGCATATCTAAAATACTATTTTCTAGATTTTTTGTAAGAGGGGAAAAGGTAAAAAATGTTGAACAATGATTACAAATTTTCCCCATTTCCAACTATACTAAATGAGATATTCAGTAGATTTGGACTTGCAAACAAACTTCAGATAAACCTAAAACCATTTTTGGGTATTTTTGATTTTTTAAAGGGTTTGATGTGTACGGGTGAGTCAACCAACACAGCCATTGTTACTGTAAGTGTGTTGCAACTGGCTGCACTTACTTCCAGTTACTCGACTAAAAGCATAAAAAAAAAAAAAGATCGACTGCAGTGGCAATACAACAAATAATCATGTAGTTTAGATGAAGCCAAGATGGGGATTTATAAACAAAATAATTTTCTCTTTTTTGTATGTTTGCTTGCATGCATTTATAGACATACTATAATATTATGTAATCAGTGAATCTAATGATCTTTTTTTGTTTTAATCAGAAATTTGGCAACAGAAAATCAAATGAAGGCAAAAGCGTAGAAGTAGTAAGTAATAAACACTTTTCAAATTCTATTATTATGTTTATTACTTTTTTAAAACTATGATTACCGGTACTTTTATGAGCTACATACCCTGCCATTAAATCAGTAGTCGCTATGAACTAAGCAATGATAACGCAAAAGTGTGTTTTGCCTTCCAAAAAAAAAAAAACTATAATGAATGTTTATTAATTGCATGATGTATTTCTATAAATACGTCATTGACCTATTTTTTTTTCTCTGTTTTATAGCAGAATTGCAGCTTTATCCTCAACAGGCCTCAGTTTTTTCTTATAAACTCTTTTTTATTAAATACTGATTATATAAATCAGATCGTGAAGTAATTTCTTAGAAAGTGAGTCTGTAAAAGCTTTACCTGTTATTTAAAGATTTAGCTGAAATTCAAGGATAAAAAGACCCTTACAATCTTATGCTAATTTTATGGCATAATTAATGATTCTAACAATAATCTCATTGGGAAATTCAGATTAAATGTTTCAAAGCTAACAATTTCAATAATTTTGTAATACAAATTAATAAGCTTCTACTGTAAAAGACCTACTTAATGGTAAAATTGGATAATAAAAATATTAAGAACATAGAATTAGAATAATAAGACTGATAATTCTGAAAATAAAATAAATTGCATATGTTGAATAATTAACAAAATGAAACGCTTTTAACTTGTAAATGAAATATGTAATTAAATGCAAAAATTTGTTTCTAATTCAAAATTTTTAATTTTATTATGAGAAATTGAACTAAATTGTATAAATATTTTTAAAAAACTAACCTCAAAACATTTTAATTGAGGGCACAGAAAGATGACTGAAAATTTGAAGCAAGTAGCTCTACAGATTTTATAGTGCTAAAATAGTTCAGGAATGATAAAAAATTTGTATAAAATAGATTTAATCACAAAATATAAATTAAATTTATATTTTACAGAATTGCTGGTACAAAAACTATTTATTAATATTCTTTTTTTTATTCATAGTACCCCTTTTTGTTACAGGAAAATACAATGTTAACTTGTTCTGTATGCATGTATATTTCTTGTACCATTCCTAAACATTTTACCTCACCTTGAACTTAATTTATAAATTACCATAAAAATACAGGGCATATTTATAAATTTATCTAATCTATTGTTTGTTGATGTCTGTGAGGAATTAAAATTTATTTTTTTATTTTTTTTGCAGAAATCAGAGTTAAAGGAACTTCTCACTACCCAGACGTCTACTGAAAAAGTTGAATTCTTGGTAATTTTTTTTACTACCATTAAATTACACAATAACTAAATTCCATTGTTTTAGCAAGACAAGTTGTACACAAGCAACTGGACATTATTAATTGAATTAAAAATAAAAATAATAATTTTGCCTTTATTGTTTAATAGATTATAAAATACAGTATTTTTAAAAAAATAATCTTAATTTCTTAAGTAAATATTCTTAGTTATTTAAACAAAAATGTTCCCACATTTGCTTATTTTGACAGATGGATTCATTCTAAAAATTTTGACAAAAAAAATATGTGGCAGTAAACCCATACATACAGGTTTTAAAATGTTGTTCACATCAAATCCAAATTACAGTCATAGCTTTAAATGTTGTGTCAAAGAATAAATTTATAATTTTCTGTGATCTATTTTCTTTTCTTCCTTTTCACATATGTTTATGTGGCAACTATACATGATTTTTTTATTGTTGATCTAGATTGTTTCTTTGTCGATAGTGAAACAAAATAAAGTCAAATCTAAGTAATATTTAGTGAAATTAAGTGTCATAACATAGATCTGCAGTTGAAAATTTGACGCAAAATATTGTGTCAGAGAATGTAAATGTCGTAGTAATACATAACCTGAAAATAGTTTGGATACAGTACTGGTCAGATATTTTGAGAGTGAGAGTGATATTTTGTGAGTAGCCATTGTGGTTGCCGATCTTTTTAGCCGAGATGACAATTAAAAAATGTTATAATCTTTATTCTTAATAATAGTTTAAAAAAAAAATAATATCTTACATACTATGATTCTGTTAATGAATTAAATTTTATTATTCTCATTCTTCTACAGGATAAAGTTTTAGAGACAAAAGAATATGCCAAACATTTTGCAGTAAGTATCAGTTTTTTTATCTGTTATATTTTTATTGTATACATAAACTTCTTTTTTAAATAAACTTGCTCTTCTTTTAAATTTTGAAGGTTATTATTTCATAGATTAAAGAAAATTCTGTCGTTGCATTCTTGTATAAAATATTTCAAAATCAGATATTTTATTATCAACATTTTTTTTATATTAGTTTTTAAAAGCTTTTTTTCATTTTAATGTACAGATTTCATTTTCATTCAATATCTTATCTCTAAACACCTAAAAATTTGCTTCATTATCTTCCTAAACTAAGATCAATGTAAGTAATAATATTATTTTGTTCAATGAGCCATAGGGGAGATTGCTTATTAGTCACTAGTTAAATAGATTGCAACATACACATTAGTAAATTAAAAAAAAAGGATCTGTCTTTTTGTAAATTTATTTTCTACTTTTGAACTTCATTTTATCTATTTTTTGTATAATGGTCATGTATGAAATCTGGATTGGCTTTATAACTAAGCAGGATTTTAATTTTAACATCACATCTTAAAATACCATAATTTCCCACTTAGTAAAAAGAAGACAGTTGAGAACAATTTAATTACACGCATTTTTGTGTATGTAATAAACGAGGCTGTTCGGAAGGTTCTCAGCCTGACAAAAAAAATACTAAATTTTTCAAAAATTTAAGTTTTTTTCAATATGCAATTCGATACATTTTGGCCAAATACTTTCCAACTTTTTGTTATCCTCAACATAATGCAATGGGTGTCCAACTCTGCAAAATAAGTAATTGTTTCAGCTTTGTCCTCATCATTTGAAGTAAATCATCATCCAGGAAGCCAGTTCTTCAGGTTTGGGTAAAGGAAGTAATCGATGGGAGCCAAATATGGTTGATGTAGAAGCAGTTTAAGCGTAGGTCATGGCATTTTGCATCAACATTCTGAGACATCTGTGCAGGTTCATTATAATTGCGAAAGACCAGATGTGGATGTTTAGCCTGAGTAGCATGCTTCAATCAGTCCAGTATTGAAGTATAATTCTCCCTGGTGATGGTCCTTCCCCTTTCCAGGTTGTCTACGAGCACAACACAATCAGAATATCAAAAGACTGAAGTTTAACTGCAGATGAACCATTTTTGCTTTCTTTGGCATATTTTCATCTGTTCCCACCTGCTGTTTGGTCTCTGGCATGTAATTGTGAATCTGTATTTTTTTTTACTGTTGTAAAACATCAAAGAAACTCAGTAGAATAAATAAATCTAAACATCTTTTTGAGAAGTGTTTAGTCAATTTTTTTTTGATCGACTATTAACCACCAACCATTAAGCAGGAAGCTTTTTCATACCCAGGACTTTGTATAAATATAGTGAACATGGTCTATCGAGATGTTTGTGATGTCAGCAAGCTCATGTATCTTCAGTGGGTGATCATTTAATACAGCTGTCTATTTTATTTAAAGATTGGTTTATCTGTACTTATTTGCACATTGATCTATTAAACAAGCAACTAAACTCACAAGTCTGAAATTTTGCAGCATGCCATCTAAAGGATCATACTTTACAAGTATCATAATTATTTGGTCATACTAGCACCATCTCTGGATTTGGTTAAGAACTTCCCATATGTTCCTTCTACAATAATTATTACATGGGAAACAAAAATATACTGTTTCTGTCTACCATTCAAGGACAGAAATTGGATGGACAGATTTCCACCACCCACAGATGTGGGTGGTGGACTTAAAAATAGTACCTAGGGTTTAGTCATACCATTAATCTGTAGAATTGAGGTAGCATGTAATGGAATTGTATTTCTTATCTTATAAGTAAAATTAACATTGCTATGTTTCTGTAGTACTACTAAAGCTGTATTAGAATTCAGTGTATTTGTTTTCATTCCACAAACAAGAATGTAACAATGCTATTTATACATTATGTAAAGTAGGATTTTCATTTATATATAATATATATTTATATTATATTATATATGTATAATTTTTAATAATATCTAATTCTTTGTATCTATTCTGTTTACAGAAAACTACCGGCTATGTTGTGAGTAAAGTATTTTAAAACAAAAAATATTTATTATTTTTAAAGTCATTTATGTAGTTATTTGTAATTAATTTATGTATTGAGATATTAAATTAAGATGAAAACAGAGAGACATGTAATAAGATGGAAGATTGTCCCTAAACTTGTAATTTTTTAATCACTTTTCATTACGAAGCATGTCAAATCAAAGGAATTACCTAAATAAATAAAAGAAAATTGAATTTTAATTTTATTATGACAGTACATTTTATTAGAGTTCAGTTAACAAACAGTGGCCTGGAATAATCGCATGAAACTAGTTAGGAATTGCCCAGTTATATCGTATTTATATTATTTGGTTTGATAAAACATTTTTTTGCTGAAAAAAATGAAGTTTATCAGTTTTGCTCTTTAACTGATCAGATTAGACATGATAATAGTTTGTTATCCTCAATTTTATTTCTTAAAACATAATTTTTCATTTTAAACTTTTTGATTTAACTGAATTATTATTTGCCATTAATTATAATAATTTTAACTATTAATAAACTTTTTAGATTTTCTTGTTTTAAATTAAATGTTATAATTATTCTGTATAATATTATTATAGAAAATAATTTTCTGTTGGGTGGAAAGTACCAAATACATGTAATAACTTTCTCATTTGGAAACAATACATTGTTCCTATAGAAAATGTTAATTAATCTTTTGCTTTACACACTTCCATTCTTTCTTGTGATTACAAGGAAAAGGGTATTCGTAAAGCATCTGGCATAATTAAAAACAGTGTAACAGAGTAACAATGACAGTAGATCTCTGTGGTAAACAGATTGAAGCTGTCACTTACAGGGCTGAATATCATTTAAATCTAAGCATGTGTACGCAATAGTAAATTTAACTGAAGAAAGCAACAGGAACTTAGTTTTTACTTTTTCTATTAAGTTTGGCAGAGCATCCTTTTTGATTACAAAGTCATTTTCCGCTGTTACTTGTTGAATAAAACCGAATAAGGTCTTGCTTTAATCTTGACCTTTAAGAACTACGTCTATTTGTCTTTTTGTGACACAGTTACTGCAAAATATGTTTATCTTATTTCATGAAATTTTGCAGCAAGGTTTCCTACTATGAGGAGGAACGATATACACTCTTGCCAAATGGCTTTGATGGCATATAGCACCTTAGAACCTTGTGGTAGCCCGAAAAGGGCTGTTGGATCCAGAAGCTGGTCTCTGATGAAGTCGACTTGACCGTTGGAATTAGACCAAGTTTTCCCGCAGCAGAAGGTGGGTCCCCCACTACAGCGTCCATTTTAATGGTGACCCCCAGAGCCCTGCAGTGTTGGGTCGGCATCAGTTGTTTTCCACCGATGCAGCAGAGGCGGTGCTTGATTGGCTCCGTCTTCACTGCTAAGCCTTCCGGCACTAGTGGGTTTGTACAAGGTCAGCCAGGCTTCTGCTCCAGCAGGGATGCTGGAATCCACCACTAGATTCCATATTAGGCCAGCCAAGAGGCGTCTTCTTCTGCTCCTGGTGGTTGTTGGTGAAGGATTGCTTTTACTGTGCCATTCGGCTCTTTTTTTATAGGCGACTGCAAGTTGTGGGACCTCTGTGGTGGGTGAGTTGTGCAGTTAGCAGGCTTGGTGGGAGGAACATGTGTGTAGGTGGGCTGAGTTTCCCTGATATTTACCAGTTAGCATCAGATTCGCCAATAGTAAGCACAGTATCTGGCAACCACATGTAATTGTTTTACATTTTAATTTTATATGGTGGCTAGTGAAGCTGTCTGGAAGAGCACCCACTTAGTCCTCACTCGCTGAATGAAGACTATCTATATCTTTTGGAGGTGCTGTTTGTATACATCACTTTGTTAATATTAGCTTTGTTTTATGTATTTAATGAATACACTATAGTTTAAAGAGTTAACACTCTGTGGAGATATAGTGGCAGCACCTCCTTGACAGTATTCCTAGAAACAGTGCTGTTGATATTGCTAATACAGAAGAAGATTATTTTTGACCCTGGCTAAACCTTCCACGTAGTTACTTTTTTTTTACTTTATTTTAATTCAGTTATTTCAATTTGTTAAATTTAATACTACTACTCACAGCTCCTTGTGCTTGGTCTTACTCGTGTTTCTTATGCTGGGTGTTTTCTCGTACTGGGTCAGGTTATAGAAACTAACATGTAGTGAGAGTAAGAAAATGTTTCAATTTGGGTTTTTTAAATTATTGAGATCAAATTTTCATTATCTAGGAATAAAAAATTTATTAGATAATTATGATTAACCTTATTTGATTTTTATGATATTATTCAAGCGATTTAAATGTAATTTTTTTTTATATATGTAAATAAATTTACTTTTTCTGTTTAATGTGCTTTAATCTGTTTTTAAGTAATTATAGAATTTATTCTTTTTTACTGCTCGATGTTGAAGTCAGCTGATGTGTACTCAAATTGCATAAGTTTTAAACATATTGGAGTCAATATGAATGACTTAATTAAAAGAGTCAGAAAATAATAAGTGTTCTCAAGTTTTACCATATGATGACTATACCATTATAATTGTAGGGTTCAGAAATTTTGTTCTTCACTTCCCAACACTGCTAGTAGCTGGAATCAATAGAGGTGAGGTTTTTTAGGGTAGAATTTTATTGAGGAACCACAGAAGGGATAATATGATAACAGAAGGGTAAGGGTGCTCAGGAGCATTAACTTTTACAGACTTATTCAGAAATATATTTTGATAGTATCATCACAAACAATTTTATTGAATTATATAAGCAAGTAAATGATAATGAGTGGATTATCCTAGGAATCGATGACGGTTCCTATAAATAGTATTTTCATGGGAACAGAACAGGCTTTTGAAGCTGCAATGTGTACTTGATCATTTTTTTTTAATTTTTATTTCAGGGTGATTATAAGAAAACTGAAGAGTTAAAAACACACATCAAGCAGGTAAGATATTTTTATTATGAATAAGTTTAATATTGTATGATATATTGTTAATATAACATTGCGAATGATTTAAAAGTATTATTTTTCTCAAATTGGTTTTTCATGGTTTATATATATTATTTGTGTTATTCTACTTTATGATCACATCCCATTGATACTAAATTATTAAAGGCTGTAAGAGTATGTAAGTTATAAGAGTGATTAGCATATCCGGCTTTTACTCTCTTAAATTCTATTAAATTAACAGTATATGAGAGTGCATTCACACAAATTTTCATTCATTTGTGAAAAAATATATAAAAGAAGCTTATTATTAAACCCATTTTGTAATTTTGATTGGTAGACCTATCCTGAAGATTTCAAGCAAGAAATATAAAAACTGGGTACACAATCTGTGTATTTTTGAAATAGTACCTTGTTGATCCAGGTCATATGATAAATATTGTGTTTGGAAATAAGTATCACATTCTCAGTTATTTTTCTTTATATTGACATTAATCCCGATTGTGTAAGTATTTTATTTTTAAGGTACTATTTTAGCAGCAACAGTATATAATGATTTGTAGTACTGATGACCAGAGTTATTCATCTTCATTTATGATAAATAAAATAGAGATTAGTGAAATTAAATAAATGTTATGTATTTTGTATGTAATGTAACAACTGTCCATAACTACTCAAACATATTATAAAATAACAGAACTATTTTCAGTTTAAGTTTATTGCATGAGAGTTAATAAATAAAATATTAATTATTCTTAGACACGTGATACTTATGAATAAAATGGTCACAAGCCATCCATGGTGTTTTCTTTTTTGAATGGGTTAATCAAAGCCATTTCGTTGATCAACTTGGCTGTCAAACATTCTGTTATAACAGGTCTAGTTCCTAGTCTTATTTGTAATAATAAAAGATTTTTCAGATAATCTGATTTAAAATAAAGTTTTATGATAAACATTAAAAATTACTTTGTAATGAAGTTTGTCCAATGCAGTTCATACTTGGTGCATAAGATATTTACAGTGTTAATTTATTACTGCTGTAATTAAATTCCATGAAATATTTTTATTCTTGCATTTATTACTCAGGATTTTATTTTTATTTATTTATTTTTTTTGTTAAATAGGTTTTAAAATAGAATTAAAATGATAAATTTATTTTGTGATGGTTTACATTTAAATTTTGCAGCAGTTAGTTTTGCTGCAGAAGTATACAAAATATAAAAGTTATTAAAATTTTAAGAAATGACCATGTTATAATTTTTTTTTTATTTACTACAGTTGAACTATAATAAGGTATATTTGTATTCTGTAATTCATTTTAAGTGATATCAGAATATACAGTATAGTATAATCTCATCATCCAGAATAGACCATATGTACCTTGAGAAATAAAAGAAATACTTCAGGTAATCTAAAGATGTCATACAGCCATTAAGATCATGTTATGTGTGAAGTGTAAAATGCAGAAATTATTTGAATTTTTGTATGTACATAATAACAAATTAAAATGTTACAACTAAGTAGATCGATGATAACGTAGTCACTCGCATCACTTTGTATGAAAAATGAGTAAATTCAGTGGCTACAACAACTTACCCTTGTACTTACCTAGTTGTTTTAATCTAGGATTTTTCATTTACTGATGCGTAAACTTAAAAAATTGATATTTTCCATTTTTTAAAAATGAGTTTTATTCATTTCACTGTAATTCATTCATAATACCTACCGATTCAAGTTAAAATTAAAAATTGGAAGAAATTATGAAAGTAATATAGTTTTGAAGGTCAGTTAAAGGTGTAAATTGAATGTATTAAACTATTCTGATTTGATCCAGATGAATGATATTTGGGTAAAAGCAGTTGTATTCGAGTGTTCATTTTAGTTTAATTCTTTTTGCATATAACTTTTTTTACAGCATGTAAGATACACCAGTGATTTAACTCTTTAGATACACCAGTGTTTTACTCTTTAATAACTGCAGGTTTCTTTATATATAGTTTTTTCTTTCAAAAACCAAACTCCTTCAGGTAAAAAGATTTTGCTATAATATAAATCTATTAAATTTGTATTCTCAATAAATATTGGATTGAGCTTTTTAATTTTAAAATAGGTTACAATTAAAGGTATTAAAATAACAGGAATTATAATCAGCATGATTTATTTGCCACATAGTTGAGGTTAGATAAATAATTGAATATCAGGGCTGGGACTATTTATTTCAAATATTTTAAACAAATTTTGTGTGTCATGTATTATCTTTTTTATTAATTTAATTTTATGTCCAGGCGTTTCAAAAACAATAAATTTATTTTTCTTAATTAACATTATTTTAATGTTAAATGGAAAAATGTTAGGTTTTCGTTTTTTCATAACATTATTACTCTAATGTTTAATTGTACTGTGAACCAATAAGTTAGCATAGAAGTTTGCTCTGTGGACTCTAGGTCAACCGGTCTTGAATTGACACTTTTTCACCTATCAGTTCATTCATCTTATTTTCAGTGTTAAAATAAGTTATGTATCACGTTTAAGAACATATTTGTTAAAATTAAATAGTACTGTTGCATCAAAGAATAGTCGTTTCTTATAGAAACGCATGTTGTGAAAAAATAGAATCTATCAGACTGACTTCATAAATTTGAACACATTCAATTTTTTTCAAAAATAAGTTTTTGCAGAGAGAACTAGATTAATAAAATGAAACGTGCATGTTAATTTTTTTTTCTTTCTCTTTTAACATTTCATCCAGGAGTAAACAGATTTAAATTGCAAATACTGCAGTAGCTGCTGCTGCGTTTAAGTGACTGGATGTGTGTTTAATTGGAAAAACATACTTGATCAGTATGTCCAAAACAAAAATAAATCAACTTTTGCAGATCACTTGATTAAAATTATACATTGATGTTGACTGGGATATTAAAGTTTTACATATTGTATGTAAAAGTTGCATAATGTGAATAGTATGAACTTTATAACTGTACTAAATGTATCATAAATTAAATAAACAATTACTATGCTAAATTAAATACACTATTCAACCATATATTAAGCAGATTTCCTAATCACTTAAGTTACTGCACCACATGTAACATCACTAGCAAAGAGTTTGGTATAATAGATTCAGAAATATCTACAAAAAACATATTTTCATGATTATAGAAAGTGAATGACTATTTTTTTAAAAAAAGAAGCAAAAAAAAATTCCCCTTAATCTTATTTCTTATAGTAATTAAAATAAAGATTATTTTGTTATATTAAATTAAAATATATTTTCTTGTCCTTTTTTTTTGTATGTTATTAATAAAAATGATTTATCTTTTTTAGGTTGCCGAAGAACATCCAAAACTTGTTGCCAGTGTAAGTATTTTTATGACTATTATTTTTATTTAATCTCATAAAATTTTTATTGTTTTTAATAATAATTTTATTTAAAAAATAGTTAACCGATTTCAATGAAATAAAACATCAAATCATTAATATTTCAATACAATTTAGAATCTTTTAGAGTCAATTCTTTCTAATTTTAAAGATTCATTGACTATTATAAAATATTGTACCTGTTTATTTTTTTTTTTTTTATTGCTCATGAGTAGTTTTGCAGTAATAAAATTGATATTTGGATGTATTTGTATTGCTTATTGAAAATAATATAGCTGTTACAATTTTCAGAAAGTAATTCTATTTTTTGAAAGACTAGAAATTATCGTTTTATTTTTTTGTTTATCTTTTCCAACTTGTTATTGAATACCTAATTTATTTAACAGCAATGCTTACATCTGTCTCAGTCTTTGTTACAGTTATGTCTCATGTGAGAGTTTCAAGAGGTATAAGTCAAGAGTGATTTTCTCTGAAAGTAATTATATTCACTTTGCACTCGGATCCTGTAATGAACATAATGAATATTTCATTTGTGGGGCTAAAGATAATTAGAAATTCAGTGGTCCTGCCATATTGGAGTGCAACATTATTTCAGCTCTGTGAACACAATGGGACATACTTTTACTCCTCACTTTCTTAGTAAGCCTGCCCCAAAATGCTTGTTATCCTTAAGGAAGGTTTGGAAAAAATCTTGCTTCATATCAGAAAACCGAGTGCTTTTTTTAGCGCTCTAAGAGCTGAGAGATGACATTAATATAAATTATTTGATGATATTTTGGGATTTATGGACTCTTTCCATACAACCATTATTTCAGTGTTCATGGTTACGTTTATCAGCCTTAATTATATCCATTCATACAAATGTGAAAACAATCGCTCATCTCTAAATCACCTGACAATCTGAGTACCTAGAAAGCTGAAATTTAGTAGTCATTTAAGAAAATTAGGCTTTAAATTTGAATATTAACTTTTTCAAGTCTGAAAGGAATATATTCCTAAATATTAACATTATGTATTTTATTACATTTTTGCACGCTTGGGAATTTGAAATTTTCAATTATTATCCTTAAAGAGATAAAGAATTGTTGATAATGAATTCCAAGGGGGGAAGAAACACATTAAACTTGAATTTATATATAATTCATTTTCTGTTTGATTGTGCTTTTGTGTTAGATATCGCTTAGTTATATTGAATTAATATTTTGGCCAACATACCTTATAAGACCCAACAATTTGTTTTCATCCAGTTACAATAATCTAAAGTTTTATTCTCTTAAAAGAAAAGTTAGAACAAACTTGTAGTATTTCTAGAAAGATATTACATGAAGCATACATAGAGACATAATACAATACACGTACAATAATACATACAATAATAATACAATACACATAAGACAAGATCACATAAGAATAAGATTAAATTGTGCTGTAAAATCATGATGTACTAGAATATCTAAGAAATCTTGATTTCTTTAAAAATTATATTACTCAGATATCAAGAGTGTGTGTTGTACGGGTGTGAATCCTAGAAGCTGAGCAGGAATAATCACAGGAAGTTTTCAAGTATGTGTCAATGAATGCTTGAGGAGAATATTGGGAGTGAGGTAGCCTGTCTTCCTAACAAATGAAGAGTTGTGGCACCAGTCTAACCAACAACCCATAAAAGTGCAAATTGAAAAAAGAAGTGGCAGTGGGACAGCCACACTCTTTGGAAGGAGGCTAGTGAGGTGGCTAGGAAAGCCCTTGAGTGGACTCCTGCTGGCAGAAGAAGAGTTGGTAGGTTGAGGAATAATTGGAGGAGTTTAGAGAAAGAGGAAGAACCTGGGAGGAGATAAAGCAGGAGGCGGTCAACAGGATTAGGTGGAGAGGAACAGTGGTGGCTCTGTGCTGCAGGAGGAGTCAGTGGGATTAAGAAGAAGAAGAAACTAGTCAATCTCTTTATAGACATGTTATGTTAAAACATGAAACAAAATACTAAATCAATTAATTTTATTCTTTTAAGTCCATTTGTCCTGTACATAGTTACTGTAATTAAATTATTAAGATTTAAAACATCATACATTTAAATTTTGTAGCATGGCCATTTTGTTTGTATATCTATAAAAATAATTATAATACGCTTAAATTGTGGTTTTGTGATTTCTTTGAAATAATTACAATTTTTACGTGTTTTTTTTTTTTTTTTGCAGGCTGTTAAGAAAGTTTCCCAGAAGGAGGTAATTCCGTTTTTTACTTAAATATTGGTGTTTTAATTAAATCATTAAAAATCCTTTATGTTCTTATGAGTTATTAAATGCTGCAGAATAAGGTACCGGTATTTGAAAGATGGTCTAGCCAGGTGAACTTTTACTGCAATTCCGGTTAAAATTTATTGATATTTCCTTTCTTTTTATTTAACCAAATGAGCAGTTGCTAAAAAAGAATAACACATAAAGATAATGTTTTAGTAATTATTAGAGTGGTCTCAAACCATATCACAGTAATGGGTGTTATTTTCCATCGTATTCAAATCATACAGTGCCAGTCTTGTTAAGAAATTAACTCTTTTAAAAAATTAAAAAGCTTGTTCTTAAATGATAGAAGTGACAGTAATATCATATAAATGTAATTTGTGTTTGATATAATTGCTATAATATTGCACATTAGATAATTAAATTAGAGAAATTTTTAATTTTTATTTTTAATTTGATTTAAACTGACACAGGATATTTCAGTTATTATAAAAGTTTGCATTTATATTACTGATTTTTTTTCTATTAAACATAATTTATTTACATTTCTCTTGTATTATTTTACAGCAAGATTTTTCATCTAAACTTAAAGTGTCAACCTTTGCTCAAGAAAAACTTCAAACTATTAAACAATCAACCACTACCGAAACCAGTTCAGTTTCACAAACATCATCACAGTCAAAAGTGTCCGGAGGTTCAACACATGTTGTACAAAAAAATGCTGGAAGTTCAGTACATGTACAACAAAAGCAAGCTAGTAGTAGTGTAAGTTATTAATTACTTTTATTTTAATTTAAAAATTTACAGATAGTAGGAAATCTCTTGTCACAAGTATTACCTATTTTTTGAAATTATGGATTATATAAAAATAATTAAAATTTGAAAAATTTTGTTGACAATTGAATAACAAGAGTAGTTTCTTAGCTGTAATGAATTTCCTTTTTCTACAGTTGTTGACTAAGTTCTGGCAATTTTTTTATGACATTCAACTGAATTTTTTATTCTTTAAATACCTACACTCAATTATAACCATAACTGTTACATTTATTAGTATGAAAATGATAATATTGTAAAATATTTATTGTTAAAAATGTTTTTGTGTAAATTTTCCTTTTTAAAAAAGATTGTCAATGTTATCTTATGCATATCTTACAGAATAATCTTTATTATATGGGGGATTGTCCAGAAAGTCAAAACCGTTTTTGGTTTATAACAAATTTATTATATTTAAACTATCATCTCCTAAGTTCAAACATTAATCAAATCGTGGCAATACTTTTTGTTTCCCGTCATCAAAGAAGTCTGCCGCCAGTCGCATTAAGCCACTACAAACAGCTGCCATGACATTGTCACTTTCATAGTGGTTCCCGGCAAGAAACCCTGTAAATTTTGTAAACAGGTGAAAATCACTTGGAGGTAGAGCTGGACTACGACGGATGATCAAAAACAACCTATCCAAAACCTTCGTGAAGTTCAAATTTTTTTTTTTTTTGATCATGTGGACATGCATTGTCATGAAGTAAACACTCCACAAGTCAAAATACTATGTTGGCAATTTTGAATTGCACGACAAAGTTTCTGGATAAGAGTCAGCATTAATTGTCTCTCTGCAAGGTAGTAATTCATTCAGAATGATTCTGTGGTGATCCCAAAAAATTGTGTTCATTACTTTGCATTTTAAAACTGTTAGAATTTTTTTTATATTAGAAGATGATCGAGAATGACGCCACTGAAGTAATTCGATTTACTTTCTGGTGTACGAAACCTAAGTTTTATCACCAGTCACTATGCGATTCAGCATTTCATCGCCATCTTCATGGTATCACTACAGGAATGACAGCGCAAAAGACATGTTTTTTTTTTTTTTTTGTGATTATCAACGTTCTTGGGACCCATAAGGCACAATTCTGTTAATTTAGGTGAACAGTCACAATTTCATGTAACAGAAACTGTGAAATACAGGGAAATAAATCACTAAGTTTGTCTAATGTGAAATGCCAGTTCTCTTTAATATGTCTGTTGATTTGCTCTTTCAGCTGTGTAGTTATGAGAGTAGGGCATCATTGCTCATTGTGAACAAATATTCGCCCTGCTGTAAATAAATTACATCATTTCCTTATGTTTCTTTCGTTTGTTACACTGCCACCTTATATGGCAGTAATTTGATGATGTATTTCCATAGGATGACTACCTTGTGAATTCAAAAAACATATAACCGATTGTACCTCACAGTTGGCGGTTTTTTCAATTTTTTATTCATTATAAACTCACGTAATCATTCAGTATCACAGTAAAGCTGCAACATTTCATACAGCACTAGCAGAACAACTGAGACCAGCTAAGCTAGACCTATTATTGTGAGTGAAGCTGTAAGTCATATATGATGCCCAAACGATTCTTACTTTCTGGATGACCGTAGTCTCATTATTTTGTATTATAGTTTTAAGACAGGTCTCCTTTTGTTGATTATTGATATTTACTTACCAATTAATGTTATAAAACGATGAACATGCAACACTAAAAGCAGAAAACTATGATTATGTTGCATGCAGCCTTTACCTGTGATGGGCCTCATGTTATGTGAAAGCATTACTGCTGCACAGTTGTTGATTCTTTATTGATTTGCCACCGTATGGAAATATAATTTGTGGCTCTATAATTTCAGTTTTCCATTACAAAAAATTCAGTGTAAGAAATGTCAAAAACGTAGCTGTTAACTACTTTTTTTTACTAAGCTAAAAATGACATTAAATATGAAAAATGTTATAGGTGTGAAATTTCAACATTTTAGGTAAAATGGCTTTTGGTAGGGAAAACAAAAAAGGTCCAGAAAGGAAATCATTAAAATTATGAGTGCTACAGATTAATTTTACTTTAATACTAGATGTTTCAATTGTCTTGCTTTTCTATCTGATATGTTTAGTGTTGGTGAATAACATGTTGTTGATCGATCATCTGCTTGTTTTTTCTTTCAGCATTTTCAACAATGAACTGCTGGTGTTAGGCAAACAAAAATATCGTTTGTAGACATACGTTTCCAGTTATTTGGCATTTTTTATGCCACTTTAAAATTATATCTGGTTAAGGAATTTGTTCTTGCTAAGTACGTTAGTAGATTTCTTTGTTGATTTGCATTTGAATGCCTTAATGGCCAACAATGTATAGACTAGTTCTTGATGACCACTAACAAATAAATTTCTTGGCCTTAAAAGGTAAATTGCTGTCCTCTATTTTCCCTCACTTAAATTACTTCTGCTACAGATTAACTAAAATATCTATTACATTTTTGTACCATACCCGTTATTTAAAAATGCTAAAACATTTTTCTAATGAAAAATATACTTTTGCCCTCTAGGAATTTATTTTTTATTGTGCTGGGTAGTTTTGTCTTCCAGATAACAGTTTGTTTTTATCTAGTGTTCAGTCTCTTGAGAATGAGGTTTCGATTGCATTGTGTAATTTTCTTATTTTGAAGTTATAATAATATTATTATATATTAAAAAATTCTTTGCCGCCTTGTACCTGAGGCATCTCCCTGGGATCACATCCATTTCCATTTCTCCTATCATGCTAAACTCCTAGGTTCCTAATAGCCCACATTTATTTCTATAATCTTTTAATTTATACTATTTCTGACATCTCTTTTGTGCCTTCTACTGATCCGTCTCAGTTTAATCAATCCTTCTCTTCTGTTGATATGTCCCAGCCTTCTTTATTTTTAAGTGTTCTGATATTTTTCCCTTTGCCCATTCAATCTTCTCCAAATGACACTCAACACGTTCCCACATTTCAAATGCCTCCTGCCTTTCTTTGTCCCTTAAGTTCTAAGTTTTCTGTCTATATACAAGTACCCTCTAAACATAATATATACCGTCTGCCTGTCTTGTATGATTTATTCTCCTTCCTCCTAAGTTGGTCTCTTCATCTTCCAGAGCATTTTTTTTTCCATATAATCAATGTACATGTTATACAAGAATGATTATATGCATATCCTTGGCTTTATCTTCTTAGGTTAAACCGTTAAGTTTGAGCATCCTTCATTTTCATTTTCTGATTCAAGTACGATTCTGAAATAGAGATAATTAACACTAGATAATTCTATTTTATTGCAATCTATTCTCTCTAATTTAATTAACAGTAAAAAAGGTCTAATGAATAAATTTTGTTTTTATTTTCAGAGAACTGTAGTTGAGACGGTAAGTGTCAGATTTAAAAATATTTTAGAATTTTTACATCTTAATTCATTAGTGTACTTTATTATTACAATTATACAATAGTTGATTATTATATATAATTGTTCCTCAACAGTGCATTCTTCATAAACACTATTAAATGCATTGTAAATAATAAAAAATTATACATCTAGGTTTTAAATATGAAGATTTTTCAGTATATCCAAAGACCAGAATACTTTTTTAGTCAAAGAACAGTATAAATACTAAGTTTAATATTGTGATAAAATAAATAATGAATTCATAATATATAGTAAAACAAATATTTTAAAAAATAATAAAAAAAGATTAATATAATAATGTAAAAATGAGTCTGTTGAACTCATGTGCATTCTGCAACGCCATTGGATTCTTTCATTTATCTTTCTTTGAACTGAACTTTATTAAATTATAATTGAATAATTATTTTGTTTTAGAAATTTGCTACGTATTTTATAATTAATATGTTAGTATTTCAAGTGACTATGAAAAATGGAGTTTCTTTTTTATTGCTGTAAGCACAAGAAAGTTCATATTTGGTGTGTTAGAGAGTGGGAATCCTCCTCCGCTTTGTTCTGTCATCAGTACAGCCATGGTGAGCAAGAGATTCAGTTGTCTGTTGCACAATGTATAATCATGAAGGCGTTAAACCCGCAGAAATTTTAACTCATGTAAAGATACAGTTTAGGGACACTACACTGTTCGAGAACTAAGGGTATATGTGGGCCAGACATTTTAAGAGCAAGCAAGAAAGTGTAGAAAATGAAAGTTATGATTATCACTCAAGGTCAAGTCTCACAGCTGACAACATCTGTGCCGTACAAGAGCTTATCGAAGATGATCTCCAGTTCACTGTTGAAGAAATCGCATCAGAAGTTGGTATCAGCTATGGGAGTGCTCAGTCCATTATCACTGACCATCTTGGCTTTGGAAAAATTGCTGCTCCAATGGGTTCTTAAGTTGTTGACTGAAAATCAAAATTAGGTCAGGTTGGAGATCTGTGATCGACATAAATCGATTTCAGCAAGGAGGGAACGATTTTTTGATCCGCATCGTCATATGAAGAGACATAGGTCAATCGTTACACTCTGGAATCAAAAATGATGAGTAAGGAGTGCCAAAGGAAGAATGAAAGTCAAAACCCATCTTTCAGCCGGAAAAGTTCTTGTAATGGTTTTTTGACTCAAGCAGAGTTTTACTCGTTGATTTTCTCCACAATCAACAAATGGTGAACACAGCTTACTATTCCTAGCTGCTACACTCAACAAAAGACAGAGATGTCATCCTTCTCCATAACAATACCAGGCTGCACACCGCGATTTTGACAAGAGATAATTGAAAAAAATACACGGAGAAACCCTCGACCACCCTCCCTATGGTCCAGATTTGTCCCACTGTGACTATTTTTTGTTTGCACTCTCGAAAGAATTGCTTGGAGGGGAACGATTCAAAAACTATGAAGGTGTTGAGAAATGCGTGCGCAATTTGTTGACTAATTCGTTGTTATGAAAAAGGAATATTCAAGCTTCCAAATTGTTATCAGAAGTGTGTAGATCATGCATGATATTATGTAGAGAAATTATGAAGGTATGAATTGTATATATTATTTATCAATAAATAAATTTATAAAAAAAAATTACCATTTATATTTGATTCACCCTCATACAATCAATTTTAATATGGGAGTGTTAAACAAATGGATACGGAAGAAGTCCTCGTGCATCTTTTTATAGGTTTACAGTCTAAATGTTTCACCAGAATATCTGAGATACACAGAATGCATTTTTTATCATATATCTTATTTAATATTTGTATTCAAATTAATTAAATTATTTCAAAAAATTAATGAAATAAACGCCAGTTTATTCAAGAGAAAGGTAATGGATTAGCTACTTTGGTTAAACAGGGGGAAATTCCAGAATTTTTTATACGTTCAGGATATTGTTCATGTCCTTGAATTTTTAGCCTTTTCATACCTGCCACATCTAATAATTGTGTTTTGTAAAACAGAGTTTTCTAATTTATGCTTTTGAACTGTGTTTCACTTAAAATTTTTAGGTGAACTTTTACCTTATTTTATATAGTCCTTAATAATTTTCTCACGCCTTTATTTTTCTTTGTTGTATTTATATGTGCAAAATTATCTTAAAAGAAAAATGTTTTAGTTTTCTATTAAGGAAAATTAAAAAAAACACCATTTAGAGATTTTTTGTGAAGAAAATAAAAATTTTTTAGTGGTTGTTTCTGCAAATTAATTTATTATCAATTCACCTTTTTAATAATAGTTTTATCTCTTATCATTATTTTTTTAAATAAATTTTTGGTAATACAAGTATTAATTGTAGAAATAAACGATATTTTTAAAATATTATACTAAATAAAATTCTTATAAAAGTAATTTATTATATTTAATAATATAATATATATTATGCTTATTAATATAGTTTTATCATTTGCAGCGAGCAAAAGAAGTCTTGAGTGTGAGTATCTTCCTTCCATATGACAAACATAGATTTTATTTTTTTAATTAATTTTTATATTGTATTTTCAAATATTACTTTTGAAAAAGTAATTTTTTCATTTTTTAAAGATTAAAAAAAAAAATTGAGTCGAGATATAAAAAAATAAACGTAACTAGATATGCAATTAAATCTCATCAAAATTTTATAAATCTGTTGATGAAAGAAACATGTAAGAAAATATTTTTAGAATGCTAATAAAATAGCATTCTTTTGACAAGTATATAAACATCAAATTTTATAAATTAAAATCTGTAAAAAATTTTATGATGAATGTAAACACTTGCATTGCAGTAGCTTATGTATGCATCGACATAAAAAGGCTGTCCTGAAAGTTCTATCTCATGAAAGGTGTTATTGGAAAAATAGTTTTATTCCACATTAAACCTTTGTCTTACCTATGTTTTTTAGAGCTCAGTTTGTTTGAAGAAAACTGCAAATTATGCTTAAAAGTACCCTCTTAATGACCATATTTAATTTCAATATTCCTTAATCTGTTAAAATACTTATGTTTAAATAAGATTCAGAACAGAGTTTTTATCTGTTTTTCAAGTTTTTAAAAACATACTAAACTACTTTAGTTTTTTAAACATACATAAAAACTACTTTATTCCACAATATATATAGTTTCAAAATTTAATCTTGCTGCAGGATGGAAGATTAGAAAAGAAAAATCATTAAAAGTTCTGGCAGTTTTGGCTGTTTGTTTGAAAAGAATTTAGTCACTTCGTAACAAAACAATTTTACAGAGTTATTAAAGAGTTGTCTCCTTACATGAGACCTGTTCAAAATATCCAACCATTTGTCAAGGAAAAAACAACTTACCTGTTAGTAAGTAGCTTCCAATTCTAATCTTTTTGAAAGTACAAGAAGTTATCTCTAAAGTAAAACTGTTTATTTGTAAAAAAGTTGGTAAGTTTTGCCATTTGAACCCAAATGCTTAGGGAAAAAATAATTAAGCCAGATACGCATTGAACGTACAGAACTGTGTTGTGATTACAACATAAACATAAAGAAATACAAATAAATTAAGAGATAGTTATAGCCACATTGGAATTTTTTAAATAATCAAGAGATTAAAATAATTATTTTCAAGTTATATTACGATTAATTTCCTGTTTTTTATAACCTACATTTAGAACAGACTTAATAGCTAGAGAAAAAGTCAAAGCGTGACTTAAATTTTACCAGTAGTGCATGTAATATTCATAAACTGAACAATTTTTACAATTTATTGTCTCATTATTTGCCACTTTTATTTTTTTAATGAAGGTAAAGATTGAATATTTGAAGATTTTTTTTAATAACACTACAAAAAATAATTTTAATTAAATCTTTTTTCCAGTCCTTCCAAAATTGCGGATCTGATAGTGAAGAAGAAACAAAGAAGAAGACGTATGTAAGTAGCGTAATGTACTGATTATGTATTATTTTTCTCTTTAATATACCTTTGGTAACTTTTCTATTAAGGTGTTAATTTTTTTTTGTTTACGGCTAATATATATAAACTAATGTATATATAAATATATATCATATATTTATAGACATTTATGTTCTCCTTAGTTCTTTAGAATAACTTGTGTTACTTAGCTCTTTTATATTTTGTTTATATTTTATTTAATTATTCAACTGTAAAGATTAACAATTTTTATTAATATAATATTTACATGTGTATTTTTATCATATTTATTTATTTTGAATTATTTAACATTATATATATATATTTTTTTTTTACTTTACAGTATCAGTCACTGTTAAAATTGAAAAAAGAAAATAAAGAATGGCTGGTAAGCAGAATTTATTTTTCATGTATCAAATATAGAATAGTTTTTATTTTAAGTTGTACTGATTAAATAATAATTATCTACTGTTTAAATCTATGCTGCTCTCATGGTCCTTAAATACTGTTACAGATGGATTTCACTATATTGTGGTGTACTGCAATTAAGTAAATATTACTTTTAAGCTCTATCTGATACATTCACTCTATCTGATAGATTCACTCTACCCAATAACCCCAGGTGTTCAATGTCTCTATTTACACTAGTCAGTTTCTGCTGAGTTATTAGCCGTGTAGGAATTTCAATCTTGGTGAAAGAACTGATCTCACAATAGGTGCTTGCATTCATTTGACTTTCACAGATCGTTTTGTAGCTGAAGTTAGCTGGGCAAAATGAGTGAGTGATTGTTGACAGTAAGCTGTATTACAGAAACATATTCCTTTTTTCTGTCACTCAGAATTCATGGTAAATTAGGTGATGATGTGGCCGCAATGTTTTTAAAAAATTATGAAATCTTTTTAGGATTTTGTATGAATTGCAATATATTTATTAGTCTGCTTTTTTTTTATTATTATTGCATGTTAATGTAATTGTACGTTTAATAATTATACATAGATAAGAGTGGACATGAATTTATATCCGTAAGCTATTCAATTTTGGCTGTTAAAGTAGAGATGTTAAATAAGAAACAATTCTATTATATGTGTGTGGATGTGTATGTATATATGTATATATATATATATATATATATAAAAGTTATCTACATAAAATTCCTTTGCCATCTTCAAAATACATGCACTCTCAATTTGCGAGACAATAACCTATTCTAAGATTATTTTTGTAGCATTATTTTTCTTGTAATATATATATAACAATAGTTAAAATTAAAAAAGATTAGAGAAACACTTGTTATTATTTTTTTAAAGTAATTTGTGTGAAAGTAGTTGGTATGTGATCGATCACCTGCATTTTATCTCTTAATACACATATATTAGTATTTAGATTACCACCTAGTAGTAAAAACATTCAGTAAATCATTGATCAAAAATTTCCCTTGCTATATCAAATTTCCCACTATATTTTGGAATCATTCATAATGATCATTTTATATCCATTTTCAACAGTAAATGACTACATTTAACAGAATTACATTTAAAAAAATATTAACAATATACAACTAATCAAGTTCTAATCACAGATAAACAGAATATAATAAATATATTTTATGTTAATAATTTAATCCAGCAGATCTCAAAATCTATTGTATGAAAAAGGTTTAATGAACATTTTAATATTTTATTACATTTGTTTTATTATTAAAAGAAATATTATACTCAGTAAATATATTTCCATTTGAATTTCAGCTTAAAACTCTGGAGAAAGAAGTCTATTTTAATTATATTAAGGTAAAGTATATATTAATGTGTTTTATATTACTTTTTTATTAGAAAATTTAATTAGTTTTTCAATAAATAGATTTAAAAAGCAAAATTTAGATTTATCAAGAGAGGTGAAAAAGACTTACATTTTATGAAAATGCAGCTTAAAAAATAGAATTGAAAGTTTTTTTTAAAATAATTAAGTATCAAACAATCATTCTTTGCTATCAAAAAGATGAATAATTATCCGTTTCTAAATATGTATTTTACAACAGTTCACTCTGATGCTGCCTGCCAGTGTGAAGGTGCAAACATACAAGGAAACATGCTCCATGCCTTCTCATAATACTGGGAAGGCTATTTTAATAAGTTATGTTTCTTCTACAAAATCGATTATAAATTAAATTTTTTTTCTAAAAACGTTTTGAAATGTAAATTTGAGGAAAGAAATGTTAAAATCCATTTTCCACTGATAGATAGTTGCCACTGATCATAGAGCTAGCAACATCAAATCAACTTTTTGTAGAATAATTTAATATTTGACTCTGCAAAAATATTCTTACAAATACACATTTTTAGTAATTTTGTCATCTAAGTTATTTGTCTGTAATACAATAAATAAAAAAATCCATAAAATTTAGTAGAAGGCTATAGTTATAATAATATAGATTTTTATAAATTTACAGTTTTATTTATTTATCCATTGTTAAAAAGTTAAAATTTAACATTTAACATTAAAATTGTTAATGTTAATTGTTAATGTTAATTTAACATTAACATTGTTAATGTTAAAAAGTTGTGAAAACCCATTGAAATTAAATTTTGAGCATCAGTTTGAAAATTGTGTGATAATTAACAAAAAACAGTTTGTATTAGTATTACAGAAATTAAATTATTATTCATTGTTAGGCAATATATTAAGAGGAAAATATTAGGAAGAAAAATATTCTTTGTTATAGAAAGATTTTTTTTTTAGATATATATTTATTGACTTTTTTACATTTTTATTCTGTTAGTGTTAAGATTAATTAAATAAATAGTTATTATTTTTATTTTTAGTCATTCAGTTTTTTATCGGAATTAACATGAAGTAATATTTATTATTTTCTCATCTACTGTTAATCATCTTCTATGTGTTCCTATTTATATTATTCATTTTTTTTTCTTTGTTGCAGCAATCTCTTGGCATCGAAAAAGTAAGTGATTTTATGTTATTGTTATTCTTTAATATATTCTTTGTAGTTAAAAAATTTAAAAAAATCATAGTTCTAATAATGAAAATTCAAATAGGACAAGAAAATTTTATTACCAAAGCATTATGCTATAGACCTAGGTATTGTAAAAGATCATTCCAAATAAAAATAAAAGAATAATCACATATTGTTCACTATAATATAAAACATTATTTAAAGTACTTACACAATGATTAAGGTGTGAATTGCGTGTTATTTTATCATAAATTAAAATGTATAAGAAAATAATAATTATATTTCTAAATAATAAATAATTATATTGCTTAATTTGTTTAATTTATATTATATAGAGAAGCATAGACTTGAGCTAAATAAGATCAATTATCATGAAATAGCAAAATTTAATCAATAAATTAAAAAATTTCCTTACAACAAAAATTTAATATTTTGACAAATTCCTGTAAAACTATTTCAACAAGTGAAGTGCTTTCTGAGGACCATCAATTACAAAGCACTGTAGTAATTAAAAACAAATAAAAAAATCCTTCGTAATGCCTTCAATGACCCCATAATCATCTGTACAGTAAAATCTTTTCTCTCATTTCAGCAAACCTCAGACTTACGATAACTAAACCATTGGTTTTGCTGCTTCTATAGCAGTAATCCAATTACTGAAGATATAAAAAACAAAGAATTAATTGTAGGGCGACAACTAATTAGGCTGATCTATCAGACAGAACTGATCTATTATTCTTTCTCTATTCAAGATAAATCAAAATTAGAATAATTCTGAGCATCAAGATTTTTATTTAAATAACGCAAATACATCGATCTTTGTGACTGCTTGCATATCCTCATCGCATAAAATTCCATTTTAACAATAACGAACTTTTTCTGATAATTTTGTCAGATTTAATCCTTCTCATTAATTCAACTGATAGGTATCCTTGAAGATGATATTCCCTACTTGCTTGATCCAGTTATAGCTAAAACTATTACCGTTAGTATTTGAAAACTGTTTTAGTCAAAAAAAATATATCTTATGATGTGAAACACCTCTTATTCCTGTAATAACCATAAATTTATCAAAATCCTCTAAAAGTAAGAGAAATATTGAACTAAGAGTTTTGCCTTGCCCTTTCTAACATTAAAATGATTTTGTAATCATTATGTTTATATTAACAGACCAATAGCAAATTTTACTTTAGAGTGATTATTTTCATAAATTTGGAACCCACTCACAGTTTGTGTAATTTTTTTTCATTATAAAGATTGATTAATTTACATAAATGTCTCTGGTAAACCCATATATAATTAAAATAATATCCACTTTGTACTCTCAAATGCAGCTGAATAACTGTATTCGTTCTAAATTCAATGCAGCTTTTTCCCTCCCTAAATCCTGATCTTGATTGAAACTATGATAATATGTTATTTTCCTTACTAAGTTGACTGAAACAACTATAAAAAATCAGAATAAACAAATAACAATATTACTTAAGCGGTATCTTGCTATATTTATATGGGTTAAATTTATACTTTCTTAAATACTATTCTTAAAAAAATATTTTCCCAAGAATTAATACTATTTAATTTTTTTTTTTAATTTTTTTTCAATACTTAAATAAGTATGACCTCTATTAGTTAAATTTATTTTTTAGGCTAACAGCCTTTTCCTTCTTAAACCTTTTTAAATAGCTCTAATTCAGCATAGCTCTAATTCATAATAGGACCGTTATTAACCACATATACCATTATTAACACATAAAGAAACACGGGATTAACTCTCAACATTTAAGAAATCAGATCTTAAAAATTTATTTAATTTTAACAAGTTTATAATTGTAACTATAATATTGTAATAACATCTCTAACTGATGTTCTGTATCTTTAAAGATTTTTGTTGGTTTGATTACAGAGTCGTAAAATTTCTACAACAGAATTACTTGACATTTGGTCTACGGTAAGTATATTTCTTGTTTTACTTATATTTTTTCAAATCTTATTGTCTTTTTTAATTAAGTTTTAAAAATTATATATTATTTAATTTAAAAAAAAAAAATAGCAATAATAAATTCTTGTATTTGCATACATATTGCCAGCACAATTCTTCCCTTATAACAAAAATGTGTTGGTGCTTTTTCAATTAAACTTGCTCTGTAGCTTCCTGTAAGTTTGTTACAGGAAGTTTGTTTGAGATGATTTTCTGTCTTGGATTTGAAGAAAAACTTAACAGTATGGTTTAGTAGCAAATTATGATTATTAAATGATTGAGATTTATTGATTTAATTAAAATATAAATACAAGAATTAACTGTGTGGTGATTGTAGGTTTGGAAAAACAGACTAGTTGATACAAAGTAAAAGATAGAAGGAAAATATAACATCGTGTCCTATATGTATGTTTCTCATTATAAAGAGTGGATAAATATTGTCTTCCTACCTCATTTTAAGTCAAATAATTTTTATAAAAGAAAAATTTTCATAGTAAGCTAAGAGTGTTTTAAATGTACTATGAACTAGATGAAAAATTACTCCTACTTCAGTTTTTTTCTTCATTAATAATTGATTTTTACAGGAAGCCTAATGTTTTTTTTTTTTTTTTTTCATTTGGAATATAGAAGAAAGATTTATAGTAATTGTAGAATGCCAAGTCTGATTTGATTTTGAATCCAGAACCTTCCAGGAAATAGGGAAAGATGTTACCACTTTACCGTTTAGGTCAGGCAAATGTTAACACCATCACTCTTTTATTGCATGTGGTGAATTAATTCACGTAAGACCTAAAGATTGCATCACTTTTCTACTGTATTAATTTTCCTACATTGTAAAACAAATTCCTACCATGGTTGCAACTAGCCTTAAACTTAGCTGTGAAGTTTACCCTGTATTGTTTAAATTTCTAATGAATTTAAAAAAAAAAACATTGCCTGCTCTCTTGGTTTGGAATATTGATAAACTTGTTATCAATGCTTTATGGTATAGCATCAACTTAATTAAAGACTACCAGAAAAACTCCAGACAATCTGTGTAGATACCATTGTCATTAATGTAATTTAAGTTTTTTGTTGGAGAAAAGAACTACTGAGCTAATGCATTGTTGTTCTCAAGTTTTTTATGACTTGGGATTTCTTCACTCTTGTGACATGTGTTGGAATCCTATTTATTAAAAATATTCAATATCAACTGCTATTCTGCTTTTTCTTTTATTTGATTCTAAAATACTATAAATCTTGGCATATAAATAAAAAGTTTAAAACTTAGAATTATTAAAAATATAAATTAAAACCGAGGATACTGCTCCAGGGATTAAATTAAAATGTTCCGTTTTTTCTAGATTACTTAGAACCATTCAAAAATATGAGATAGAATTTATTACTCATCAAATATATTAGGCAGAGTTCAACTTTAGCCTTTTTCAATTAGTTCCCATCAAGCTTTATGCATTCGGCACAGTCTGTCTGCCCATCTTGAAAGATGTGTTGGAACCTGTTTTTGAAAAATCATATGTAATTAAATATTGTAACAGAATATTGTTGTAAGTGAATTAGGCAGAACAAATAATTTAGCAGTATTATTGAATAGTTATTATAGTTTACTACTAAAACTAATTTTGTCATTAAAATCTTTATTTTGTTTTCTTTGTGTGACAAATCATATTTGCTGTTTTCAGTGCGTACAGATGAATAACACAATGCGTATAAATGATTTATTTGTTTTGGCACTTGTGGAATGAAAAAGTACGTGGTTTTTATTGTCTCCATAGCAAATGAACCATTTACATGAGTGAAACTAACTTACCAATTTAATCTCACATAAAAAATAATAGTACACTTATCACCGGCTAATATGTTAAGAAAAACTTACTACTAGTAATCGTTCACTTGGTTTTTAAGCACCCGTTTGAGTTTTTTTTATATTCAAAATCAGATCAGTAGGTTTTGTTAATAGTGCATTTTAAAAAACTTATATTTCTTAAATTTTCCCCCAGTTATAAGTCTCTCTCTAACCTAGGACTTTATTTTTAATGTTAACATAATAAGAATAATATTTTTCATAATACTACACTTATGAATTATTAAAAGAAAATATGTTGATAACTGAAAAGTAAAATAATATTTAATGTCGGTAGCATGATTTAGGAAGGTCATTAACAATGAATACACTCAAAGAATTGTTTGTTGCACATGTTTGCTTTGGTGGTTCAAGTTTTCTGTCCTTGTTGCTGTATCAGTGGTAAGCGATAAACATACTTATTTGTACAATTATCAGAATAATGTAAACTTAACATATATGCCAGGTTTTTCTCTGATCATTTATTTTTTCAAAGCCTTTATCACAATGAAACTCAAGTTGTACATGAATTTATGTTGGCATTTGTGGTATTAAAACCTCAACATAAATATTACTCATTTAATTTTAATAGTAATAAATCAGTAATGTCTTAATTTTGTAATTTTATATGTGTATTAAATATACACACTATCTTTAATAATTTGAATTGAGTGACTCCTGCTTTTATGTTAGAATGAGTGATATAATTACTGAATTACTTTTTTCCAGAATTTCTTTAAGGAAGAAACTAGTCAGTACTCATCTGTTGTAAGTATTAATCTATTTTTTATTAATAAACTGTTAATATTGGTTTTATTTTATCTAAAACATTATTCACAAGATACAAAAATACATATTCGTGATTCTTATACCCTTCTGATATGTAACATGCAAAATTGTGTAACTGCCAAACTGCCATAGCAGAGTACAGAAGGGAGAGGGAAGTACAAAAGGGTCTGATAAAACAGTTTGTTTCCTGTAGGTGGGTGACTGCTCGTCTACTTCTTCAGACATTTTTCCCAAATTGAAGATTGTAGAAAGGAGGAACTGAGATGATTCTTGGGTAAAGAAAACCTGTGTTAATAGATTGAATAAATATTTGGTTAAGAACAGGGTTTCATAAAATAATTATTTAATACAGAACGTCTCGTGAAGAAACACAGAATCTCAGGTCATGTTAGACAAATGAAAATAAAAAAAAGTTCAATGAAAAATAAAAGTTCATATAAACGTAGATTTGGAAACCAGCTTCGTTTTGATTAGTACGTGGAAAAAATTTTGCCTTGATTTCTGCTTCAAGAGTAAAATAACGAAATTTAAATTAGGCTCCATATTAAAATTTTTGGAACGTAAATTGAAGGATAAATTTTATGATTTTTTACTAAATAAAATCTAATAGATATTTTAAAACCGGCTTGAAAATTGTATCTAGTAATTTTTGTAATAATTGGTGCTGAAAAACCTGTTACAGTAGTTTTTCTAAATACCTTCAGTAATTGTTTAAAAATATTCCACTCGATTTAAAATTCCTTAGCTGGCTCTTCTTAAAGTATCAAGATTATTTTGTACAATTGCAACTGTATTTTTTAATTAATTACACTACATTTAATAATTTCACAATTCAGTTAAGAACTAGACCCTACTTAGTGTATTTAAAAAAAAATTATTTCCAAATTTTGACTCATTGTGAACCAGTATCAATTGTCTAAAGTATGTTCATGAAATACCAACATCCTTTTTTTTGTAACAAAATTAGGAGGCCTGGTTTTTATGTAAATAGGCACTTAAAACTATTAGGCTTATTTTTCCGGCACTGTACAGGAAAAAGAGTTTCTGAGTTGGTCCACAGGTAGTCCCCATATCAGATGTATGTAGTGCTAATCATAATTTTTTTAAATGTTTTGAAAATTAAGTGTTAAATATTTATTTTAAGTCAACTGTTTTATACTCAACATTATTTGCGCAGAATATGTCTACCATCTTCTCACATGTCAAATTTTCAAAAATAATTAAACATTTTTTGTACAATTGCTTTAATAAATTTGCATACGTTTTTTATTCACTGAAATAAGTACGTGAAAATTTGTCAGAATGTCAATAGTAAAATTACCTTTCACATGGTATGTATGCTTCTTTTTTTTATGATACTATTCTCAGTAATAAGTTGAACTTTTTTTTTCTTGGAAAACCTTCTTAAGGTGTCTTAAATTTTATAAAAATTTGATTTTTTTACTGCTTGTTACATTAAGTTATTTCTTTGAATTGATTGAGTTAACTGTGAAAAACTATATAAAAAAATCATTGAAATTGATGTATAAAATAGATATTAACTATTAAAAGATGTGATCAAATAATACAGTTTGATATATTTTAACATTCATTAATTATAATATTATTAATACATTTTTATATAATTATATTAAAAAGTATGATCATATTAAAGAAATGATTTTTTTTAATAAAGAAAATGTCCACAAATTAACAAAATTGCTAAATCATTTGGCAATTACCTTTTGGGGAGTGCCTGGTACTTTCACTGTTTGCTTTTAAAGAAAAGTATAGCACTCCAAAGATTAAATTAAAAATTAATTATGAAATATTATATTTGTTATAGTTTTAATATAGAGATTTAAATTAACTTAGATTAATTAATTAAATATATACTTTACTATAATGCTGCACTTATAGAATTTATTTTTATTTTTTGTCATTTTAATCTTCTGTGGACAACATATGTTTAATTGTAATTTACAAATTATAAAGTATAATTCCACAATTACTGTTTATTCAAAATAACAGAAATCAGTTATTTTAGTTATTGTTCTATTGGCTATAATTTACAAATAATTTGAGTACATATTACTAAGAGCAACAGCTATATAATTTGGAATTGATGAAAATTTGTTCAACATAAAAGCAAACAAAAAACTGATCAGTTAGATATTTGATAGTTTCTTATTCATAATCTGTAATTTATGTTGTGGGTAACTAAAATATTAAAACAGAATGTGTGCGTGCACCTGACATACTAAATATCAATAATTTCTTACATAATATTTTCTGGTGTTTGTTACATAAAAAATTAACACTAACTATTAGTGAATTTCACAGGATCACAGAATTCTGCTGAATCCATATTATTTGTTTTATTCTAAAACAAAACCTACAGGTGTTTTATTCTAATATATATATATATATATATATATATATATATATATATATATAAAATTATATAAGTAATTGCCATTCCTTGATTTTTATGTTTATTACTTTTCTTTTTACAGCTACTTAAGAATATCTTCCTTCATATGGTGAGTAGATTTATTTATTTCATTATGATTATGCTGTTATACATTTCATTTATGCTTATTTTTATTCGTCCAAAGGTTAGGGACTCTTTTTGGGGTAAACGATTTAATATATATGAAATGATCATTTTGAATTTAAGGATCTTTATAATCTATAATCTAAGATGTTAAATGAACAGTTGTGATTAAAAAAATTACTTATTTGTCATGTTGATTTGAAATATAACTCCTATTCTTTATTATAAATAAAGTAAACAAGCAGATTTTTGTGATAAAAAAAATATTTTTTTATCTAATTAAGGAGATTTACCATGATTTTTATTTGAACAAATATTAATATTAAATAAATAATGAGTACAGTTATGAATCAGGTGATTTGGCCACATCAAATACAGTCTGCTGTTGATTAGCAGGAAAATTGAAGGTATTGCTTCATTGTATCCCTTGTTTATTATTTAGTCATGATGGAGTTGAATGCTACGCACTGTGCTTTTGTTTTAAAGCATATTACAAAACCAGCTGTTAAAAGTTGCCACATGATCAAGCAGAATCATTTTAATGTTCCTTGTAATGATCCAGTGCCTGTTGCCCGTCCAATAAAAGCTTTCAGGAAATGGGCTTCACATTGAAAATAATAACTAGAAGCATTATAAGTGTGCATACGCCAGAAAAAATTGTAAGAATGGAGGCTGCTTTATAACAAAAACCTACATGGTCAGCACGATATCATGCAGTATTGCTAGATATTTTTGATCACAGCAAAAGGATGATTTTACAGAGAGATCTCCAGACCATCTGTATAAGATTCATGCATGCATTGAATGCAATTATGTGAACCGGCTTGCTTTCTGCTACTGGTTATTGGATTTGATTAAAAGTAATATCTTCTAAATATGATTGATGAGGCTCATTTACACCTTTTCGCTTTTATCAGTAAGCAAAACTTTTGCTTCCAGTCAGGTGTAAATTCTTAAAGATTACATGAAATGCAGTCCATAGTGTCAGAATGACAGTCTGATGTGCAGATGTGCAGTTTCATCATTCGGAATTATGGTGTCATATTTGTTTGAGAATGATGATAGACATACAATTACAGAAAATTCATAACAGTGTGTTAGCATGTTTTAAAATTTACAACGCAATCGCTGAGTTGAATAATTGCAACACAGAAGTAAGTTTTTGCTGGATTCCTAGCCACGTAGGGATTCTAGGTAATGAACATGCAGATTCCGCTGCCAAAGAAGTATGTAATCAACCTCCTTTCACCAACCGAGTTGGTACTTCTGATTTTATTAATTATGTAAAACAATCACTGAGAGCAAACTAGCAAGGTGACTGGACGGCTACCATTGATAATAAACTCCGGCAGATTAAAAATTCTGTGTTGCCATAGGACTCCTAGTGCAGAAAAACTCTGCATGAGGAAGTAGTCCTCTGTCGATTGCGGATAGGACATACAAGTACCTGATGTCAGGAGGACACGCACCCCTATGCACACGATGCAATTGCCGCATGACTGTGTGCCATATACTCATAGATTGCATACGTTATGCAGCGTTGCGTAATAAATTTAATCTACTCAGAAACATCCGTGGTGTCTTGTTCAATGATAATGAAATTTTAAACCAGATGTTTCTATTTTTGCACTGTACTGGGTTAATACAAAAAATTTAATATTGTCATGTTTATTTTTATGTTAGATCTTTATGGTTTTTAGTTTTCTTTTTAGTCCTTTTGTTATCTGAGAATAGCCCTTTACAACCATCTTGGACTTTGTTAATTTCTATTCATTTTTGGTTTTATTTTAGATTTTATCTGTGATTTCGTTGTAAGTTTTATCCATCTTAGATTAGCTTTATTTTCTTTAATTTTTTAATAAAAAAAATTCCAGGCACTGATAACGCACAGGCATTTTTCGCCCCCAAAAAAAATTGTTCTTCAGCTTTGAATTAATCAAAACAATATTAACTTTTATCCTGTTATCAAAATAAGGTATTTCAACAAAATGGATGCTACGATCCACCAAGGATTTCGTGACATTTGTAATGAAATTATTTGCTAATCACATCTTAAAGAATGGTGACATACCTGAATGGCCATCAAGAACAGATAATCTTCAAAGTTAGAGATCATGATAGATGCAAAATTGTGGCCATTTTAATTCTACTTTTTAAATTATGTACTTTCATTTTATACATCGTAAAGTGGTGAAGAAATACTTTACTCATTTATGATGTATTTTAATCTCCTCCATTCACTGATGTATCTGCATTGTCTGTACATGATGGTAAGGATAGCAGTGAATAAAGTTTAGTTTTAGTAAAAGAAGAATTTTCATATTGTAAATCTTTGTAAATATTTACATTTTTTTTATTCTTTGTTCAAGATAACCCATAAAATAAAATTATTTTTCTGTTATAGACAAATAAAAAAACTGTTCTTGAACCTACAAAGTATATGGTTAAATATCAAGGAAAGTCCTCTTATAAGGAAGCTGTTGAAACTATACATAAGTCTGTAACTACAACTTCATCCACTAGAGAAAGTAGTAGTAGCACTATTTCTAAATCTTCTAGTGCTGGTTCTACTTTCATTCAAAATGGAAAGGTTTGCCATTGCGAATAGATGTTTATCTGTTATCAGAGGTAATCAATACAAATTCTTTTCAGATTATTTCTTATTTTTATGCATGCAAAGAAATGTTCTTGCTAACTGTATGTCCAAATGAAAATAAAAATCATCAAATTAACAAAATTTTGAATCGAGAGTTTTTGATTAAATGGGCCCAAATTTTTAGGAATTTCTATTTTCAATTCTGTCGGTAAAGTATCTAGATATTTCAGCAAATGTTGTGATGCTTCAGTGAACAGAAATTTTTTTTTTTTAATTTAAATTAACTATTCTTAAAGATGAGATGTAGATTACTTACATTTCATACATTACTGTTTGTAAAGATCTGTGTTGATTTTATGGATAAAATCAACTTCTTCAAATTAACTTCCAGTGGATTCAGAAATTTGAGTTTAAATTTCTTTTTAGCCGCAAAGAACAATTTAAGCCAACGAAGCTTAAGGACTTTAATGACAAACAGACCAACTTCTCACAGCCCAAAATCCATGATCCTGCACAAAAATTCTTGAAATAACTATTATCATCAACATTTACAGATTAAACCCATTCATGTCAATTAAGCCCACCATTTTCTTGGCCACTTCAAACATTCTCTTGGATCTGCAAGGTGTAACTGAGTTTGATATCTATCCATTGAGTTTTTCATATGCTTCTTCCAATCCTTATATTTCTGAACAGTCTTAATTGCAGAGCTTTCCCTCTTTAATGAGCTGATCCGCATCATTTTGGTTTTTATTTCTCTGAATGCAGGCTTTAATTCTTAATAATAACATTTTTAAAGCTCTTGTAATTTTGGGGATCCACATTTAGCTAGCTTATTTACACAATATAATACTGTAATTGTATTAGAATACAGTTCCAATATTTCATAACTTTCTTTCTTTTTCCTGTTTAGCCTCCGGTGACTACCGTTTAGATAATAGTTCGGAGGATGATATGTATGAGTGTGAATGAATTGTAGTCTTGTACATTCTCAGTTCGACCATACCTGAGATGTGTGGATAATTGAAACCCAACTATATAAAATATTTCATAACTAACCTTTATTAATACGCCACCAATATGCTGAAATTTTCCTATTTTGTAACATCTACATTGCTATCTTTAACAAACATATTGTGAGTACGTGAAATACCAATATGTTCTTTTCTTCTAAAAGGTCTAACCTGCTTATTTAAAATAAAATATTCATTTGTTCATAATCATTTAAAACTTATTACTTTTGCTACTCATTGGAGTTTTGGAGAAATACTGGATCACTTTTACAATTGTGCATTTATAAAACATATTACCTAAATCTATTTTATTAGTTCTTCTATATTACCATATATATATATATATAAGCATGGGAGACAAGCAAACAACATTGCATTACCCCTTGATTTATTAGGTTTTATGTAATTCCTTATCTGGATGTATTCAAATAGAAACTGTTAAATGCATTTAGCAGATTTTGTCTAGAAGATTTACCTCTCCTTTATCATTTTATAAGGGAGAAGGAAATCTTCCAAATATTTATTTAAGATGTATGCTAATGATAGAGTAAAAAAAAATATTTTTTCTTTAGTTGAATTTTTTTTAATTATTTCAGTGTAGAACTAATATGTTAGTATAAAAAACTTATCAAATTTGTAGGTCATAGAATTATACTTACACAATTTATGATAAATTTCAACAGTCTGTTACCGCTCACTTTTGAACTGAGTTCATTGCATTTTTTAAGTTTATTTGCATCTATTACTTCTCCTTTCAATACTCTTTATCATGCTCCTTTTTTTGAAGCCACCTTTCTTAAAACAGCTAGCAATAATTTAATTTTAACTTCCTTAGAGTTATAAAAATTAAACTGTTTGTATCTAACAAATAAAAAAAAATAAAAATTTTATTTTTTCAATAGTTCTGCTTTTCTTTTTTTATGTTTTACTTACGAATATATATTACCCTTTCATTTTTTTAAGTAAATCTTGATAGATAAGATAGTTATTAATAATTTGTATAAAAATAAAATATTCAAATAAAGTATTTTCTTATTAAATCTCAAAATGAAAAGTTCAGTTTACAAGTTGACATGTAGAAAATTTTGTGGACAAGTAATTTTTTTAAATCGGTGGAAATGTTGAATTACTGAAGTTTAGCTATGTTTATGTCTTATACTATTATTATTTAACTGTTGAAAAGTTTCTAGAATTTTTCCTCGACAGTATTGATGAAATTGCAAACAAGTGGGTGATGCTCTATAATTTCTTTCAAAGTATTATTAACTCATTTGCTACCATTTCTCTACCTTTCTGTATACATGTATACAGTATATATATATATATTTACATTTAAAACATTGAATGTATAAATATGTATCATGTTCCCCTTACCAATCATCTTACCAAATTGGTCTTCTCCTAACACTTCTTCCATTCTCCTCTCAGTTCTTTTGTACGGAATTCTAGTTAAGATTTTTGATGCATGAGTAGTTAAGCTAATTGTGTTCTGTATTCTTCACATTTATTTGCTCCTGTTTTCTTTGTTATCATGACAGTAACACTCTTTTTGAAGTCTGACAGAACTTCCCCATTTTTGTAAATATTACACACCAGTTTGTATAATCTATCTATTGTTTCCCCACCTGCACTGTGCAGTAATTCTGCAGGTATCCCGTCTATCCCAGGATCCTTTCTGCCATTAAAATCTTTTAATGCTCTCTTAAATTCAGATCTCAGAATCGTATCTTCCTTTTTATCCTCTTCGACCTCCTCTTCTTCCTCTATAACACCAGTTTCTAATTCATTTCCTCCAGATAACTCTTCAATATATTCCACCCACCTATCGACCTTTTCTTTCGTATTATAAATCGGTTTACCACCTCTGTTTAACACATTATTAAATTTTAATTTATGTACCACAAAATTCTCCTTAATTTTCCTGTATGCTCTGTCTATTTTATCAATGTTCATTTCTCTTCCCACTTCTGAACACTTTTCTTTAATCCATTCTTCTTTCTCTAATTTGCACTTCATGTTTATAGTATTTCGTAATTGTCAATAGTTCCTTTTACCTTCTTCATCACTAGCATTCTTATACTTTCTACATTCATCCATCAGCCCAATTCCTTTGATATCTAAGGTTTTTCTACCAGTTCTCATTGTTCCGCCTAAGTTCGCTTTTGCTGATTTAAGAATTTCCTTTTTAACATTCTCCAATTCTTCTATATTTTCTACCTTAACTTTTTTGCTCAGACCTCCTCAAGAATGTGATGTCCTCCTCAAAAATCTTCTTTACTTCCTCTTCCTCAAGCTTCTCTAAATTTAACCGATTCATCTGACACCTTTTCTTCAGGTTTTTTAACCCCAATCTACATTTCATTATCACTAAATTATGGTCACTATGAATGTGTGCTCCAGGATAAGCTTTGCAGTTGATGAATTGATTTCTAAATCTTTGTTTAACTATCATATAATCAATGTATCTGATACCTTGCACTGTCACGTGGGTTTTTCCATGTGTATATTCTTCTATTTTTTTTTATGTATAAAATTTGCTAAAAAAAAAAAATAATTTTTAAATTAATACATATTATCTACTTCACGCAATCTAAGAAAAAACTTATTTAACTTGTACCAAAGTGTTAAGAATAATTTTCATTTGGCTGGTTTATTTTAAGCCGATTTTATACTTGACAAATTTATGTGAAAATTCCTCTGAATATGTAATGCTATAAAATAAAATTTTGTTTTCTTATTGTTTATATCTGTTGGAATAGTGTTTTAATTCTTATTGTAGTTTTCTTTCACCTTTGTTATTTTTGCTTTTTATGATGGTTGATCTTCACATCTAATCAGCCACCTCTCTCTCACTCTCTCTCTCTCTCTCTTTGTCCTTGCTCTTAATATTTAAATGATCTCTCTTGAAAAATATCAAACCATTCATGGTTAACCTATATGCAGATAATTCAGCTTCATATTATGTTGTAGGATTTCTGAATTGTTAAAAAATTCAGTCTCTATAATTTAATAATTTTTCACTGAGTGGATTGCAACATTAAATTTGGATAAATTGTTGGGTATCATGTTAGATGATAAATTTTCATGGCATATTTGCTACATTTGCAGTATGATCAAACTATATTATTTCTCTTTGACATGTTAGACTTGGATTTGATATCAGTTACTTAACTTGGATTATTATTAATAATCTATTAGTATTTATACTCCTCCCTAAAATATATTATTGCATAAATAACAAATATTACTTTGTTTATATAAAAATGATTGTTTTACATTCATTCTGTAGCGAACCCTTTAACCAGTGAGCACTTACTCAGAATAATGGTTCGCTTAATTTTAATAACATCTTCAAGCAATGGCTGTATGTCTCTAAAAGGATACTGTGTTTTATGTTTACTTGATGGCTTAAGCAAATTGAATGTGCTTTCTTTTAAAAAGTAAAGTTTAGTTTCTTTTTCTTTTAATATTTATATAAAATTTTACTTTTTATTTGTTCCAGATAATTTTTGCTAACAACTGGGATCGGTTAATTAACAGTAATTTAATTGTTATTTTTGTGTATATGTTCACATTTAAGATATAATAAAAGGATATTTAAGCAGTATGTGATGTAATTCATTCAACTTACTATTATATAATTTGGGTACTTCCAAACAACTAACTAGAAAAGGCTACTAACAATTCAATGAAATATAGATGTGTATTCTAGATGACAATTGGTTTTTTTTCAAAACCAGGGAAATATGAAAACCAGTTTTAGGCCTCAGATTAATCTTAGATAACTGGTCAAAGAGAGATAGCAACTTACATGAAATCTCTTAACCTGATTAAAACTAAGATATAGAGAAAGATGATAATTTTTTCAGTGATAATGTAGTTATAGAGTAGAAAATGAAGAAAGATAAGTACAGTGCATAAATGAGTGAGTCAAACTCCTTGACTATTCCCTTTTGCTTTTTTATTTTTGGAAGAAGCATTAAATGAATTAAAAGAAAAAATTGAGGGTAAGGCTACAGTCTAGAGACAAAAAATAAATAATAATTCATCAGAAAACATGAGATTCACATATGTAACATCTTTAGTAAGATAATATAAAAAACAATAAACTACACTATTGTTCATATACTTAATAAATAAAATAAAAATAGCCTTGTCATATGTTATTAATTTAGAAACTTAGAACACTGCTGTTATTTTATTTTTGCCTAAAACGAAAATAAAAATAAGTTTCTTACATTTCAGGAAGTAACTAATTGATAAAAATGCTATTTCAAAAATATATATTTAAAAACTTCTTATTGTATCATTCCATCATGTTTAAAGAAAATACACACACCTTCATTCGTATTAATTCCAAGTTTTTAACTCATTTGAATAAGGATTGTGCATTGCCGCCTGTTCCAGTTTTTGCACTAATTTCATTCACTTTTACTTGTTCATCAGTTTACTCATTTCACGATTTTTTAGACATGCTGAGTTTTTTATTGCTGTAAATAAGTCTAATTTTGAATATTGTTATGATCGCTAAATGAATGATGTATGCCACACAGAATTATCTTAAACAAATACATGTCCCTTCTGTAACAAGTATGATCATTGAAGAAGAATAATATCTAGTTTGTTTTTAAAAATCAGCGCTGTTTGAATCTTCAGAAGGGATGTGTGTTTTCATTGTCCCATACGGCACAATATTCATTCTGTCAAGAGTATTAGAAATGCAGTATTTCTTGAAGCTCTTCACAATCAATTTATTTGAAATAAAATCCAATGTAAACCAAAATTCACTCATATTCTTCCTGTATTCACGGTCTATAGTCATAATCTATACCGAATAGAAATCGTTTACATGATATTTGAAAGGCAAATAAACACAAACTAATTGGTAATTACAAACAACTTTGTAATCTCTTGCCTGTTGAAAGGATCTTTGTTTTAAATATAAAATGGCAGAATTTTTTTGCTACCTGCAAGTACTGTTAATATGACTGTACAATTTCTTCTCATTACCACAAATGTGTACATTACTGACTGCATTAGTAGTTGGATTTGTTGGCATGTCAAAGTAAACTGGGACTTAATTGACATTTCCAATTTGCTCTATTAAAATATTATTTTCTTATAATTGAATTGTGTGTCTAAAAGTATAATAATTTTCCTTTATAGACATTTAGCAAATAGATATATCTATTTTCTTATAGACAGTCCTTGCTGATTTATGAAAAGAATTAGGATCTTCAAAATTTTGCATAAAAAATTTTCATTTGGTGTTTGAAATTCCTTCACTGTTTTGTAGTCTTTAATTGTACAAACTGTGTCACGTAGCTAACTCTTATTAGTGCCTCGATACATCCAAGCAAATGCCAGAACAGTTCTTTGAATTCCATAGAGTGGATCTTCTCATTCCTGATGTGATTTATATTCTATCGCATAATTTATTATTAAGCACTGATCAAAGTAAAAAAAAAATATTCATGCATATTACAAGGAATTATGATATATTCACAGTACACTGTGAGAATATCGTAATAAATTATCACTGAAACAGGATTTCTGTAAATCCCATTATGTCATATGCCATCAATGATTGATTCCTAAGCAAAACAAAAATCTTATAACACTGGCCAAATAACCTTATAAAAATGGCTTTGAGTTGTAAAACATTATGTAAGTAATGTAAAGAAAATAAATTATTTTTGATATTACTGTAATTCCTAACTGAAACTAAGAATGAGTTTAATATGCGCTGCTGAGTAATTAACTTAGTATGAAAGTAAAAATAATAAAATATAACATAAAGATGATTAATTGAGAGAAATTTTTTATTTAGATTGAAAAATAAAAAAAAGGTTTGATGAATTAAATTTTTTTTTCAACTCCGGTCTCTTGAAGACCACATCGAATAGTTAACGTCTGGTTAGTCTATTAGCTATCCAATACTATTTCATTCTTTTTCTGTGCCACTTTCTTCTGTCCATTTAGTTTAGTGCAATCTTAATTTTCCTTGATCCCTTTGAATTCTAAGACTTTTTTCTTTAACACCCTTCTCTCTTTTAAACCTATCGCATTTGTGATTGCTACCCTTAGGTCTTCTTTAAATTGCTTGAACCAATTAACATTTGTCTTGTCACAATTACACCTATCAAAAATTCTCCTTGTAAGCCTCTTTGAATCCATTCTTGTCAGATGTCCGTAGAATATCAAGTCTTCACTTACTTGTAGCTTCTATGATTCTATCTAACTCCCAGTAAAATTCCTCATTCTTCTTTAATTTCCAACCATCATTAGTTTTTCTGGGCCCTAGGATTTTCCTTTGTTTGTATCCGTCTTTCAGCAAGTTCCACTTTATCTATGGTTCAGAGCTATACATTCTGCCATAGTGTTCTATGGTTCATTACTGTAGTGTAGTGCCTGATCTTGTTCATCAATAAGATGAAATCATGGACTGCAGCAAAGCCAGAATAAAAATGAACAGATGTTTCAGAAATATAGTGTAACAGAACAGTGTGATGTTGAAAAACAAGTGATAAGGTTTTAAGACTACTTGAAGAACTGAGAAGTTTATGAAAGAATCTTGTAAGGACGACGTTGAAGTAGGTGGTAATGCATAAATGAAATAACAGATAATATAGGGCGCAGAATTAAGATTTATGAGAAATTAAGAAATTTGCAAATAACAGAAAGTAACGAGAAGTGCATCAAATCATTTGTTCATATGATGAAAAAAAAAGTTGGATGAATTTTTCATTCTGTCATCTCTTTATACATTTAAAAATTAATCTATTTTGTTTTACTTTACTGTGGGGAAGGTTTTATATGACTATTTTTTAGTTTCCTTCATATTCAATTTATTATAATTAATAAAAATCCTGATATTCCAAAATATCAATAAATGCGTAACATTTAGCATTTTTATAACCGATGATGAATCCATAGATTTAAAAAGAAAAAATTGCTATAAATTGGTAATTTTTTATTTAAGCTCGCTATGTTTGTAGCTGGTTTTTACTAATTACATATACATCATTATGAAGATATCGTAGATCAAAAGAGTAAACTGTATTGTTTTACTACAAGGTACTAACATAATCTTTTTCCTGCTAGTGTTTATGTTTTGTACATTGTCAAATGCCTTTTACAGTATTGCTTTATGTTGCTGTACTCAGTATTTTTGCATTTTCCCCCACCTCCTCTTTCTAGAGAGAAGGTTTTTATAAATCATATTATTCATGAATTATAATAATAAACATTTTGTTTTTATATACAAAAACTATTTTTAACTTCTTTAAATATCAAGGATTAGCCAAAATCTGACTAAGCATCTTATGTTTCCTTAGCCTTTGTAATATTGTCAAACACAGTACTGAAGTATTGAGTTACACCATATATGCCAAATGATTATTCCAATATTTTCTATATGGGATATCCCTTCATAGGTCATTTTACAAACTAGTAACGATATAAAGGAAAGGAAATTTTTTTTTTTAACTTATTTACTGTTGTTTTCTGTGCATTAGCCAGCCTTAAAATGAAACATAGTCTACTGCATGCCTGCTCTTATAATACCATTTCACCTTCAACTTCATTGTAAAAACCAATTTTAGTTGCATGCTTTTTCATAGTAAAAACAAATATTAGTTGCTTTACCTGTGCTGTGTGAAAGATGGGTCAAAATCTCCCCCCAAAATATTATGTAACAACTTACTTGTGACATATTACACAAACATTCTATTGGCCTTGGAAAGTATGACCCAGAGAAAAGATTTTTGTGATACTGAAGATTACACAAAACTCTATTTGAAATGTAAACTGAATCAAAATTACTTTATTCTGCAACATTGTCATAGGAGGAATTTAAAATGTTTATAACATAATTAAAAAAGTTTAAAAGTAAATCTAATTTATATAAAAAACTAATTTTAGGAATATTATAATTTTTTATAGGAGTATGGGTCTACAGATTAGGATTAAAGATTTAGGATAAACTCAGGATTAAATCATTAAACACAAATTCATTCCTTCACTCTGTTTTCAGTTAAGATTGGCTACCTGATCTTTACTGGTTTCTCAGCTTATCAAACTCTTGTAATTTAAAGGTGAAGAAATTGAAAAAATACGTATGTGATACATCACAACCCCTCTTATAATAAACCCCTATATACCCATTTTCAACATTAGCCGCTTTGGTACTCTGACTGTAGTGGAATATTAAAAAAAGGTTTCATACTATAATCAACGGTGACCACGTGAAGAATGTAATAAACTTTCAGGACTTGTTCTGTTGGTGAAAATTAAGAAGAAAGTTCAAATAAATGTAGGTTCGAAAATGCTTTGTTAGTAAGTGCGAGCTGGCAAAAGATTTTGCCCTGATTTCTGACCTTCAGTAAAAATAACCCAGACTGTAATTCTTGGGACCCAAATTAAGGTATAAATTTAGTGATTTTATATCAAACCTGTCCTAAATAATTGAAAAAAAAAATAGGTCTCAGAATTGTATTTTTTTAGTTTTTGATAAATCTGGTGTAAAAGACAAAAGATTCGGGTAAAAAAAAAAAAAAAAACACTATTTTATGTTTTGGTGTAAAGTAAATGTTAAATTGGTAATAAACACAAACATTTTTAACAAAACTTGTAAAGTTTGATTCTGAGTAAAATTGAATTTATCAAGTTTACAGATATTACAAATGTAAGAATTTTCATGTTTTTTTTATTAACAAAATATATTTAAGTGTGGCAGATTTTAACTAGGTAAAAGAAAAAAAATTAGAATACTAAAAAACAAAAGAATTAAATATTTTAGAAAAATAAACATCAAAATTAAAAAAAAGAAGAAAAATCAAAGCAGTTTATCAGACAACTCTAATTAAAAATTAATTTTAACTACATTTGTTTGAAATAATCTATTTCAATAGTTTGTAATATTATCAGCCATTCCAACAATGAATTTTTTTGTATTATATCTGAACAGCAGCAAACATGAAATTAAGTGAAGTGTGTGTATTATCGTAACTAACAATGCCTTAAAAATTTTTATGGTTAAGATTAAATATTTTTAAAAAACACAAACAATAAAATAAACTGCTGAAAATGTCAACCACAGTGGATACAGCATTCTACCTGACATGAACAATGTTTTTGATAGCTTTCTGTATTTTAACAAGATTGTTTTGTATTAGTAGTACTGCACTGGGAATTCTAATAACTAACTCTTCTCTTGTATTACACTTTTGTATATATACTAATTTCACATGACCCCCACAGATAGTAAGTAGTTCAAAGGTGTATCTTGAGGTCAGTTGATAAAAGTTGCATTTAAGTTTTTTCCAACTGTTAGAGAAAGAGTGGAGTTGCTCTGTTGTGGAAAACCTTCTTGTTATCAGAGGTAAATCCAATAGATCTGGCAAATTATTCTGCAAAAACTTTTAAATATGAAGCATCTGAAACATTTTCGATGAAAATATACAGTCCCAATATTTTGTTTATAATACTGTATCGTACATTTACATGGGACCAATGATGGTATCCATATTCAACTGTGCCATGTGAATTTTTGTGGCTCCACATGCGACTGTTTTTTGAATTAAAAATTTCACTTCATGTAAAGTGGGTTCATCGGTAAAGTAGAATCTATGTTATTAACATTGTCCAGAATACACTGATGAAAAATTAAACATACAGGAAGATTTCTAGAAAATAAATTTTGTATATTAAAAATATGGAGTTTATCTTTTCTAAGTACTTGCCGTTCCTTACTTTGTATCAAACTAGTGCAGTACATTTAAACTAGATAAATTCATTTTGGTGAGTTATGTTTTCTTCTTCTCAGACAAGGTGTTTTTCTTGTCATTCAGCAATATATGAAGAAGGCAGCATTCATCCAGTTTTATGTAAACATCGAAATACCAAAGCTAAGATTCATAGCCCGAAATCCTGTTTGTTAATTTTTGATAATATTCTCAGTGTGCAGGTTTTGCATTTCGATAGCAGAATCCAGACAAAAATGATGCCTGTGTACTCTTCATTGGAAAATTTCTAATTGCAATTTATGCACTACTCCATTCACTTATTGAAACATTTGTTGCTGTTCAAATGTAATACAAAAAACTTAATTGTTGGAATCTGCTGTTAATCTTACAAACTATCGTAATAAATCATTTCAAAGAAATTTAGATACAATTCATTTTTAATTAGCTTTAAAGGTGTTAATAAAGCGTTTTGATTTTTCTTTTATTTGTAAATCATGATTGTCTATTTTTCTAAAATATTTAATTTTTTTATTTTGTTCAAATTAAAATCTACTTCATTTAGATAAGTTTTGTTTTTAAAAACTTCAAAATTCTAACATTTGTATTTAGTTTCTGTGGACTTTATTCATAAAATTTTACTTAGAATCAGATTTTCTACATGTTTTGTTTAAAACATGTATGAGTTTTACCCGTTACTCATTTAAAGTTATTTTATGCAGACATAAAATAGTGTTTTTCAACAGCATTCTTTTGTCTTTTACTACAGATTTTTCAAAGAACTAAGATTACAGTTCTGGGACCTATTTTTTTAAATTTTCAGGGTAGATTTCATATAAAATCATTAATTTTCCCCTTTATTTTTGGGTTCCAAGAATTACAGTCTAAAATCAGGGTGAAATCTTTCACAAACTGACACTCGCTAACAAATCATTTCCGAACCATGTTTAATATGAATTTTGTTCTTTATTTCACAAGTAGAACATGTTCATGAAAGTTTGTTACATTCTTCATGAATCACTATGCAGATCGTGAAAGGTGGTAGCTGGAAAATGTTTTCTTGATAATTATGTTAGGATTGCTTAACCATATGGAATTTATGAATAATAAAGCAAAAAAACTAATAAAAAATGCTGTTTATTGAAAAATATTTCATTATTTTTAATTTTTTTTTTTTGTAACAATATTGCAAAATTAGTTTTACTGTGACATGGATAGATAAATTTGTGTATGACATAACAATGAAATGGTATAAGAACATTTTATTATTAATTTATATTTTATTCTCTGCATCACCAAAAACTGGATGCTGACTCTGGTGTACCAGCAGACACAGGATCATCACTATCTGCTTCATCTGTAACCTTGCCGGATTCTCTCCACGGTCCAACACTCTCTAAGAAAAAAAGCGTGAAAATACAAAACATAAAAATTTATTGTCAACATAATATAGTGTACCTTCATTAAATATTCCTTTTATTTTTCGGTTGGCATAGCAACAATATATATATCAGCTTGTATGTGTCGTGTGAAAAATTTGTGCAAGACAATATAATTCTAATCATTTCATTTATTTATAAGCATAAATTTTTAAACACTGTTACTTCCATAAATTACGTCCACTGTTCTTTAGAGATCATTCCATTTGGGAGTAATTTTTCATCGAGGGGCAAGAGCCTTGGCTTAAGTAACAGACATGACAGCCACTCCATTGAACATATTTTGACATTTCCAATGGAAGTAAGTTGCTAGAAAAGCATACAGGCCGAGCCACCAGTAGATCTTAAAATTAGTTTTTGGCTACCAAGCACTGCAGAAAGAGCTAGTGGAGCTGACGGTCTGATTCCCTTAGTACTTACCTTGGAGAGAATCATAATTAAAGATATAGAGTTGAAGCAGCGGTAAAATCACAAAGTTCTCTAGAAATTATATTGCATTGTGAAAATCCCCTCTGTAGACATCTGGCCGAATGTTTTATGCGGGTACAACTTAATTCTTCAAACAAACAGTCACAATTAAAACCCTTAATAGACAGATAAACATTTTTCCAATTAAATTTAATTGCTAATTAAATGATGAGGTTGTTTTATATAGAATAAAATTTTACATTCTACCAATTGTAAAACAGAATCTATAAAAAAAATATTGTTTTATTTACAAATAATTTCATTTTCTGCTCTCCTCTTATCATAAATTTAAGAAATAAGTATATAATATGGATATACATAGATATTTTTTTCTAATAATTACCAACAATTTATTTTAAAATGCTCAGATATGCTGAAATTAATTAGAATTATTTTACTATTCTTTCTTATGTTATTTACTATTATTTCGATGGATGTCTTTTACTTCTGATTTGATTTCTTTTTTAATTTTAGTAAAAACTACTTTTATTATTGTTTTCAAGTATATTATTGTGATGGATTATTTTATTTCATAAATATATTATTTATTGTTTCAGTTCAATTGACTACTTTATTTATCTATTTGTCTTAAATACGTAATAAGGATTAAAACGCTTGATCGTATAAATATATGTTAATAAAAGTTATGAACAAGGATTTCAAGGAAGAAAAGCTTAAGCCTTTCTCAATTATCTTTAACGTGGAAGAAAATTATTTTTGGCAGCATATGTACGCTCTTAAAATACATAGAAAAATTTGAGAATGGATTTTTTTCATTAAAAAAAAAAAAAAAAAGTAATAAAAGTTCCTGTAAATTATGCCTGGAAATGATTGAATTTTTTAATTTGATAAAATTCACATTCTTATAAGAAAAATAAGTAGACATGAAAATATTTTTTTTAATGTTAAAATGGTGGTCATTTTCATTTTTAAATCATTACTGTCTGTTAACAGTTTGCTATTAATATTCTTTATTAACTACATTCATAAATATTTTATTATGAATAAAATGAAACTTCATTTGTTCAAACAGAAATTCAAATAACCAAGTTACAGCAGAAATTGTTAATGATGTTCAATCATTTAATTTGATTACAGAAAAATAGTTCGGTCTAAAGAAATAACATTATGCCGGTTTTGTATCATACAGTAAGGAACATATTTTAAGATGTGAAGTTGAAAGGAGCACAATGAAGTAATAATAAATATTATGATTTTTATACTTGTGTATTTAGAATATAATAAAAGCATGAACACCTCACTATTAAGTTTCTGGTCCTACAAGATTGACAAAAAGAAAACATACTGTGAAAAAATGGCAGTCTTTTTTCTTTTTTTTTTTTTTGTCTTCAGTCATTTGACTGGTTTGATGCAGCTCTCCAAGATTCCCTATCTAGTGCTAGTCGTTTCATTTCAGTATACCCTCTACATCCTACATCCCCAACAATTTGTTTTACATACTCCAAACGTGGCCTGCCTACACAATTTTTCCCTTCTACCTGTCCTTCCAATATTAAAGCGACTATTCCAGGATGCCTTAGTATGTGGCCTATAAGTCTGTTTCTTCTTTTAACTATATTTTTCCAAATGCTACTTTCTTCATCTATTTGCCGCAATACCTCTTCATTTGTCACTTTATCCACCCATCTGATTTTTAACATTCTCCTATAGCACCACATTTCAAAAGCTTCTAATCTTTTCTTCTCAGATACTCCGATCGTCCAAGTTTCACTTCCATATAAAGCGACACTCCAAACATACACTTTCAAAAATCTTTTCCTGACATTTAAATTCATTTTTGATGTAAACAAATTATATTTCTTACTGAAGGCTCGTTTAGCTTGTGCTATTCGGCATTTTATATCGCTCCTGCTTCGTCCATCTTTAGTAATTTTACTTCCCAAATAACAAAATTCTTCTACCTCCATAATCTTTTCTCCTCCTATTTTCACATTCAGTGGTCCATCTTTGTTATTTCTACTACATTTCATTACTTTTGTTTTGTTCTTGTTTATTTTCACGCAATAGTTTTTGCGTAGGACTTCATCTATGTCGTTCATTGTTTCTTCTAAATCCTTTTTACTCTCGGCTAGAATTACTATATCATCAGCAAATCGTAGCATCTTTATCTTTTCACCTTGTACTGTTACTCCGAATCTAAATTGTTCTTTAACATCATTAACTGCTAGTTCCATGTAAAGATTAAAAAGTAACGGCGATAGGGAACATCCTTGTCGGACTCCCTTTCTTATTAGGGCTTCTTTCTTATGTTCTTCAATTGTTATTGTTGCTGTTTGGTTCCTGTACATGTTAGCAATTGTTCTTCTATCTCTGTATTTGAACCCTAATTTTTTTAAAATGCTGAACATTTTATTCCAGTCTACGTTATCGAAAGCCTTTTCTAGGTCTATAAACGCCAAGTATGTTGGTTTGTTTTTCTTTAATCTTCCTTCTACTATTAATCTGAGGCCTAAAATTGCTTCCCTTGTCCCTATACTTTTCCTGAAACCAAATTGGTCTTCTCCTAACACTTCTTCCACTCTCCTCTCAATTCTTCTGTATAAAATTCTAGTTAAGATTTTTGATGCATGACTAGTTAAACTAATTGTTCTGTATTCTTCACATTTATCTGCCCCTGCTTTCTTTGGTATCATAACTATAACACTTTTTTTGAAGTCTGACGGAAATTCCCCATTTTCATAAATATTACACACCAGTTTGTATAATCTATCAATCGCTTCCTCACCTGCACTGCGCAGTAATTCTACAGGTATTCCGTCTATTCCAGGAGCCTTTCTGCCATTTAAATCTTTTAATGCTCTCTTAAATTCAGATCTCAGTATTGTTTCTCCCATTTCATCCTCCTCAACTTCCTCTTCTTCCTCTATAACACCATTTTCTAATTCATTTCCTCCGTATAACTCTTCAATATATTCCACCCATCTATCGACTTTACCTTTCGTATTATATATTGGTGTACCATCTTTGTTTAACACATTATTAGATTTTAATTTATGTACCCCAAAATTTTCCTTAACTTTCCTGTATGCTACGTCTATTTTACCAATGTTCATTTCTCTTTCCACTTCTGAACACTTTTCTTTAATCCACTCTTCTTTCACCAGTTTGCACTTCCTGTTTATAGCATTTCTTAATTGCCGATAGTTCCTTTTACTTTCTTCATCACTAGCATTCTTATATTTTCTACGTTCATCCATCAGCTGCAGTCAGCAGCTGATGGATCAGCTGCTTAATCCTTAGACTGCAATGGCAGTCTAAGGATTAAGAAAATTCTTTTAAAAATATTTGCGTGTAGTTTGCAATTTATGGTATTAAAATACAGACAATAGAAAAATTAAAGAAACCTTTGAGAAAAATATGATGTTAAAAAAATTTTGAAAATCAGGTCTATCAATCAAATACAGAATGAAGAGGTCTTATATGAATAGGGGAGAAGAATAGTTTATGGGGAAATCCTGTACAAACTAGTTTGATGAGGCATACATGTGTACAAAAACGTTTTTATTTTTATCAGAAGAGCCTACTCCCAAAGTTTATTTGATTTTCACAGACACCTATATTTGAGTCATGACAAAAAATAATAAATCAGTTAATGTGCTGCTCCTACTTTTGATAAAAATATCCTATCTCCTGATTATGAACGCTTACTACCTGGAGGGTCTTGATATGATTTCTTTTAATCAGGGTTAATATTTATTCACAGTTGATATTTATTATCTGGTTTCGTAAAGCCATTTCTGTCAGTTGACATATCTGGAGACTCCAATCTAGTCTCTGTATAACAAACAAAACCTGAGAATGAATAATTTTTGGTAGGAGATTGTACAATGCACCCTTGGTATTTAGTGATCATAATATAAATTTAAAGTTGAGATTTTGTTGACTGTGTTAATAACAATAAAAGTTTAATCAATTTGCAAATAAAAAAGAATATACTCTATTTTTATACAAAATCATGAAATATGTAAAGAAGATCAATCACCTTTTTAAAATTATATACTTATTTTTTTTTATACGAAAATGTGCATGCAACTCAGTTTAAGTGTCTGAAAGAAAAATATACATACCAAATGATAAATTTCTAGATCATAGGTGTGAAGGAAAAACCAAAACACTTTTAAGAGCAGTCACCTGCTAAATTAACAACTGTGGTTTAATGAGAATCTTGACCTACAGCTGGTTGTTAAACATTTTTAAAGAATACCGCCTTATAAAAATCTAATTTGACAATTTTATAAATTTGATAATGTATAAACTAGGCGTATGATTAGAGAAATAAACCGTACCTATATATTTTTTATACATACTACATTTAAGGGCTTCTTGAAAGTAACTGATATTCCATAATTTTTCTTGCATATACCTTTTTTTTCGTGTTTTAGCCTCTGGGAATTACTGTTCAGATATTACTTCAGAGGATGATATATATGAATCTAAATGAAGTGTAGTCTTCTTGCACAGTCTCAGTTCGACCATTCCTGAATTATGTGGTTAATTAAAGCCCAACCACCAGAGAACACCGGTATCCATGATCTAGTATTCAAATCCGTATAAAAGTAACTAACTGCCTTTACTAAGACTTGAACGCTGGAACTCTACTTCCAAACTTGCATATACCTAAAGGATTCTAAGTCAACCGCTTTGTTGGCATTAATTTTTATGTGATAATTAGTGTTGCTGAATGTGACATTTGAGCAGTGGAATGTTTTTTGGACTTTGAAAACATGACACCAGTTGAAATTTTCTGCCAGTACATGCGACTTCTGAAAAGGGGAGCGTGCATTGCTTCCTCCAAACATTAAGGCTCCCAGAAAGCATATTCCTGTTAGGCCAAAAGGTGGTACCACCGAAAGGACTGAAGGGGAATCACTCTGGGAGTGCAAAACTCATTTGCACCTAATCTCCCGTGATCAGCCCCGGTAAATTATTTCTCACTGGTCTAAAGGATCGGAATGCAAATAACAATTTCGTCCATAAACAAAACACAAAAAATCTATAACTGCCACTAAGTAAATAATGAATGACCCGCCCGATAAAAGAAAGACACAGCAGCAAGGGACATTCATCCAGGCTCTGCAATTAGTAGGGAGGTAGTAAACTCCTGCTATCCTTGCGTTCCGTTTTCTTCTGAAATTTGCTGTATATTTTGTTAATATGACAAATTCGTTGTAAGAGTGCCCAACAAGGAAATGTTTTTTGTTGCATGATAGTGGGTATATATTCTGCAGCCAACACAAGATTGCTAGTACAATTTGAATGTAAAATTTTCAGTCACTCACAATACAGTTTTGACTTTGATTAAAGTGATTAAGGAATTTTTAAATGCTTTCACAAAATGAAAGATGCTATGTTTTCAAGATTATGTAGAAAAGTAGGCTAAATTGTGCAATTTTTATAATCAAATTCTATTTATTTTCTCAAGATAGTCCTAAATGTAAAAACTAGATCAGAAAGTAGTTCTTACATTTTTCATCGATTTACATAAATTAGATACAATATTAATTTTTTGAAAAATAAATTATCAAAATTTTTAAAAATAGTTTAGGCGTTAGAAATACCACATTAAACTTACTTTCATTTTAATTTAGATCTAATATAAATTTACCCAATTTCTAAATATACAAATTTTTGTTCATGAACAAACTGTACCTTTGTTAAACCTAGAGGTCTCTTTAGAAAATTATCGAACTTCATTTTTTAATCTTTATTATTAATTTTACAAATTTTATTGGTCCTTGTCCCCTTCAAAATATTCCCTTCGCCCACTGTTCCCTACGCCCACTGTTTTCCCAGCAGTGTTTCCACTTCGCAAAGCAGTCCTGGATAGCTTCATTTGAAATGGCCATTAAGATCCATGACAAATTTGCTTTAAATGTTATCAATAGTCTCAAAATACGTCTTTCATCATAGATTCTAATTTCAGAAATAAGAAAATATCGCAAGGAGCCAGGTCTGTTGAGTAGGGAGGGCAGTCATCTGATTTTTGCTACAAAACTGATACTGATGAATTGACAAAGTTTAACGACTTTCACCACACATTGTTGTGGTGAAGGAACCATGTATGAGTTGTCTATGTGTGGTGAAGGAACCATGTATGAGTTGTCTCGCCACAACTCTGGTTTCTTTTTACAGATTTTTTCACGTAACCGTTGTAAAATGCCTTGATAGTATGTACGGTTCACTGTTTCACCTTGAGGCAAGAATTCAAAATGCACAATTCCATTAAAATTGAAAAAACAAAGAGCATCACTTTAACATTGGATCAAGACTGACGTGCTTTCTTTGCTGATCCATTGTGATGATTGAACTTTTGTCTCGATAGCAAAGCCATAAACCCAGCTTCCATCGCCCAGTATCCTTTGCGTAAATGTTTCACCGTCATCAGCTTGTTCAAGAAGTTGCTGACAAACGTCCACTCAATGTTCTTTCTGCTGTTTGGTCATCAAACGAGGAATAAACTGCTGTAACTTGATCTGAGTAAGGCTACTATTACCGTTTCAGATGATTAATGGTATAAAGTTACTTCCTTGGCTTTCCTGTCCACCCACCAATAACTGTCAAACTATTTTTTTCCTCCATCTTATATCATATATATATGATTTTTATGGATAATCCGCCCTATAAAAAAGTATTTTGTCTTACAATATTAATTATTAATTTTGTGGATTTTTAAAATTGAATTTGCTGTATATTTCCTTCATCATTTATATTGAGTTTTTATTGAAAAATGACCTTTAAATAAAACTTTTTAAAAGCAATAAAGTTTTTTTTGGTGTAGATGGACTTAGAACCCTGAACTGCATAAAGGCTTAAATTCAGAGACTCCATTTTTATATGACCTGCTAAGGATCCATGAATGAAGCAGACAATGTCCATCCAAACAACATGATGCTCATGGTGTAGCACAACTGAATGTGGGAATGGTTAACTCTCACATCTGAGAACTTTGAATGCAAGTGAATGAATAACAGCACATAAACCCTGTTTTGCAGCCCATTGTAAATAATAACAAAGTAGCCTGTGGTTTACCAAGGTAACAACAACTGACACGGTACATGTCAGGTTTGGTACTACTTGAGGGAATGCTTCCACTCAGAGCTTATCAAATAAGATATGACCAAGTAAATTTCAAATTGATAGGTATTGTTTATTAGCTGTATGTAGGAGAATCCAACAAATGTACACTCCTTCCACTCATCATTGCATTGAGCTACTGAGAGTATGGAATTATTAGTTTGGAAAATAAAAATTGTAGATATAGAAAATCATTTTGATCTAGAAGTAAATTCATAATAGTTTGAATGAAATTACAGCCCATAAATTGTTTTCCTTTTTCAGATCTGATTATTAATTAAGAGAGCTATATTATAGGTTGAAAATAATGATGTCCAAAAAATGTTTTAGCACAAGCGAAAAAAAGATTGAATGAGTATGTATTGAATCTCTATATTCTCTGAGTTTTAGAATGTTGATTTAAATCTGAAACAAATGGTGGGCCAGAAATAAGGCAAATGAACCGGCTGCACTGACATTGTGATTAATCCATGGAAACGGAAAAAAATTAACCATTTCTTGCCATAGAACCAAAAATATGATGATTAAATAAATATAAATGTTATCATCATAAATATTATGACTTTTATACTTCTTAATAATGAAAAACTTAATTACTATATTTTCATAGGAGCTGCTTACTGATTATAAACAGGCTGTTTAATTACTTTTTTTATAGGAGTAACATTTAAACATAATAAGATTACTTAAAAAGCTTAGAAAATTAAGTGGTAGTAATTCAAAAATTTGTCCATTTGGATTATTCCTCTTTAAATTACAGATAATATGGTCACTGTTTCTTTCATGTATAATTACCGATTACAATCGGTAACAAAATATAGTGTTTTTACTCTTAGTATAAAATTTAGGACCATTTTATTAGATGACAAATTATAGTGTGATTGAATTGATTTCATTTGCTCCAAGATCAAACAAATTATTATACTTTGAAGCACTGTATAATCATACAATACATATTCATGAACGTAGAATTAAAAAAAAAAGAATATCAGGGTTTTAAAGCTATTTAATATATCTTTAACTTTGACCTATAGTAATGAATCACAAATAAGATGAAAGAATAACTCTTATAGTTTTTCCCTACAAGTGCTCAATGTGAGAACCTTTTGTCGCATGTCATATATCCTAACCAATAAGAGAGTTCGTCTCGTACTTTAACCAGGATATCTGGAGTAATGGAAGCAACAGCTGTTTCAATTCTGTGCCTCAAATCAGGTAAATCAATAGATAGTGGAGGCACAAGATCATTTATAAAATCCTAAAGGAAAAAATTACATAGGGTCAGGTCAGATAACTTGGAGGCCACTGCAAACAAGTTTTGTCATCGAGTCCATGTCAACCAAATAGATGGTTGGGGAAAACATCATTCAATACAAACAGACTAATACCAAGGAGGAGGTACCATTTTCTAGTTACAAATAAAATTCTCTGGTCGATCTTGCTGGTGAGGAAAAAGCCATGCACCCAGCATATCAAAATAAATGAAACAACTCCTGATGCGCTTGATTCAGTAAAAAAATAAAATTACCAGTAAACTTGCCAGTGGGACATTGCACAGAAAACATTTAATATTTTAAAGGAAGTTCCCCTTTCACATTGTAAGAGTTTATGAAGCTTTTTTGATTCCCAGATATAGACATGTGTATTTACTTTTTCGTTAAGATGAAATGCTGACTCATTACTAAATACAATATGATCCAGAAGGTCATCATCCTCATCCTGCAACATTTCGATTGTAAAATCACCTTGCACATCATAGTTGGTAGGCTTCAAAATCTGTAAGAGCTGTAAATGGTACGGATGCAAATGTAAGCATTTCCTTAAAACATTCTACACTGTCATATATCAGTATTGATAGTTTGCGGCTGGCCTTTCTAACATTTTATTTTAGGGATACACATAAAAGACTTTCTGACACATTCAAAATTTTCTTTAGATATCCTCAGTCATCCTGTAATCTTCTGTAAGTCACTTCGAGAATTATGTCACAATTAAACTTTTTATGGAATTTAACTGTAACTGCAGATTCACATTTAGCAAACTACAAAACATAGAAGGCTTTCCATTCAGGAATTTCAATCTTTTCTAGTGGCGCTGTCAAGCAGAAAGGTAGGGAATCAATAATTTATGGCCATGTCTGCAACTAAAACAACACTGTACACATCATCCAACTAATTAAGACTCTTTTTTTTTGTACTCTTACTATTTCTGTTATTCATCATAATATATTACATATAAAATTACTTATTTTTGGCTTCATTAATAAATTGATATTAGTTAAAAGGATTAAAAGTGATTGCATTTTAAATCATATTTTGCACCAGTGAGTTACCAAACTGAGATATTTACTACTTTAAAAATTTTTACATTTCTGTTTATTAATATTCATGAAATCCTTTCTCTTCATAAAAAATCCTTCCATTGTTTAAATTAAGAAAGAATATGTCCTATTGTAACAATGAAGTTTACACTTTTGTTGAGTTTTTAAACAATAGTGATTATATAAATCTGAATTTTGGATGCCCTTGTTTAAAATAAACTTAACTAATTATGAACTCAAATATTTTCTAATTAATGCCTTTAAAATTGTTATTTTTTTATGTACTGGTTTTATTTATTTTTTTATTATATTTATACATCCTTTGCAACATTATTTCACTTTTTTGTTCAATATATATATTTATAAAATTATATTTACTTTCCCATCTAGCACTATAGCAGAGCAATAGCTTTAGAAGGGAAAGTATCAGTCCAATTTGAGCATATACAGTTTTCACCACATCATTACATTCTGACACCTAAGGAACACAAAAAAACCAAAAACTGGATGGAAATTTTCTGAATGTTTGTATGTACATTGTATCTTCAGTGTCACCCTCTTAATCACCTCATATCTCCAGAACTACTGGACCGATTTCGACCAAACTTGGACAGATTACTTCTATGTATAGAAAATAAAATTTTCAATTTAAAAGGTCAAGGGGTGAAGCTGTAGAGGAAGGTCAACCTCGGTATCTCAAGATTTTGCCTAATTAATGTCTTGTTTTTCTTAGGCACATTTGTTACCAGTCAAAAAATAATATTTGTGAAAAACTTTTACAAAATTGCACCCCCACCCCAAAAAATGCTCTAAATTAACTAGCGCCTAAGTGGGTACACTGCATCAATATACCCCCTCTCACCACAAGGAGCACTGATGTACTACTGCCATAGTCCTCTGGTATGTTGTGATGTTAAGGTGAGCGGTAGAATTAAATCAATTAATAATATTTAGGAGCAAAAAAGTGTTTAAAGTGGCTGTTAATACTGCCATACCTGCCGAATGAAATACGGTATGCGCATGCGCTTTAGTTAGAATCACTGAATTAAATAAACAAAAAATATTATATATTTAAATAAAATGATAAATATTTTAAATTAAGTTGCATGTGTGTTAAATAGTGCATAAAAAAAAATTGCATGACATGGGAAAGTCCTACAACTCTGTTGTCAGCTTTTTCTTTAAATGTTATTAATTTTTTGATACTGCTTTGATCAAAGCTTTCTTAAGTTTTCCTTGTCCTTCTAGTAAAATACTGGGAGTGTTTGTTTTAATCATTATGGAATTTCCCAAAAAACAATCTCTTTAAGACATAGTGGAAAATGTAGATGTTCTAAATACAGAATAAAATAGTGTATATGTTTCTCTTTTAGTGTTAAGTTCTTTATATATAATAAATCAGAAGCTTCAATTAATTTTTAATGCATATGTATATTTTTTGAAAATATGCCAATGGATTGCTGTATCCATTACAAAAATGGCTCTTTTTATGTTAAAAAATAGTCAGTTATTTATTTCTTTTACATTAAGTTTAGTACTTACAAAAGTTTTTCCTTTTTTTATCAGTTGGTCAGATATTTAAAAAAAAACAACCACAAAATTAGATGTAAGTTTCAATATAATTTTCATTTACATTTCAAAAACACTTCTATTATTGTAACGATCGACTTGTCTCACTATAAGGTATCAAAGGCAGATAGTTATGTTCGATATTCAGGCTATTTTCATCATCTGAAATAGAATTTTTTTTAATGTCATCTATTAGTTTTAGTTTTAACATCCAATTTATTTGAAATTTCCGTGACATAACTGAAGATTTTTTTTTTATGGTATACATGTGATATAAAACATTATTTTCTAAATTGATTATAATATTTTTGAAGCGTTTCTGGCACATAATAAGGATGATATGTTAACCCTAAATTGATTTTATAACTTTCAGCAAATGACGGTACCGTTTGGAATTTTTTTTCATAAACTTTTTTACCTAAATAAACTGAGTAAACTCAATAAAAATATTGTTGTTTACATGAATTTATCTTTGTCAATTTATTATAATTTTTTATATACAGTCTTCAGTTGTGTAAAAAAATACTTTGTAATTGTACATTTTTAACTGCCTGCATAAACTAATTCAAATATGTATCTGTATGACTGAGTTATTAGCATGTCTGGGTTATTAGCAGTGAAATATATTTTTGAAAGCGCACTGCTTATTTACGTTTTTACTAATTTTCCTTTGTTAAAAAAAAATGTTCTTTTACAAACCAAATGGGATAACTGACGGTTTAAACATTTTTATTGTATTTTTTCTGGTTATTTTATTATGAAGAATTGTATAAAAGTACATTATATTAATGTTGTCATTTCTCCAGAAAAATTAAAACATTAATGACAGCATCCTACTACTTTGATTTATACAACTTCCAGATAAATTAAATTATGAACAGAAATGTCACTTCTATAATAACAAGAATTATTTTACAGGAAAAATTCTTTTTGTAAAATGTTTCTTGAATGAACTTTTCTCAAAAACAATCTTTTTGAGGGGAGAAAGAAGAAAAAGAATGTGGTTTCAAAAGGATATAACATTACATAAGTAACAAACTGGTAATTTTTATAATTTAAATACCCATGTAACATTTAATGTTGAGGATGAATATCAAAACACAGCTTCATAATTAATAATGGAATGTATAAAAAGGCATAGTAAGGTTATATGGATATATAAGGTTGGACGGCCTTAACCATAGGCCACACATTTTCTGATGAATTAATACATTTTTTTTTATTATTAAATAGCTAAACTTTCTTAATTAGCATTGTCTACCTTTCATAAATAACGATCCCAAGAATTTAAGAAATAATGATATCTATATTTAGCGTTAATGACAAATTTTTGGTTGATTCTTTAATATACTTTTTCTAATATGTAGTGTTTGCCAAAAATTAATCTAATTGATTGTAAGATGTTTAAAACACCACTATTACAAAAGAATATTTTTCAGGATATCAAATGACAGCTTCTGTACACATTTTATCCCAGGTAGCTTAAAATTATCCGTACTCTGAATTGTTAATTACAATCTAAAATTCTATCTGTTTGAATCACTTCATTACCACCTCTTTTGAAGCATAGGTACACACTATTAACTTTCAAGTTTTCTATCCATCAAACCACCCTCTCATATTCTAGCCTATATCCCATTTCTATACTGGTTCTATGTAAACATTTAGAACTAAACAAACAAGTTACGTCAAAAAGTCTCAACCCTAGACCTATAAAAAGATTGTCTATCTGTTTGAATCACTTCATTACCACCTCTTTTGAAGCATAGGTACACACTATTAACTTTCAAGTTTTCTATCCATCAAACCACCCTCTCATATTCTAGCCTATATCCCATTTCTATACTGGTACTATGTAAACATTTAGAACTAAACAAACAAGTTACATCAAAAAGTCTCAACCCTAGACCTATAAAAAACCTGATTTTAATACTGTTGAAATGTTAAATTAAAGCATATCAACCATCTTCTCCTAAATTTCTGTCTATGACTTCATAATTTTGATGTAGAACATTTTTTTTTTTTTACTTGAAATCACCACATAAGCTTGAAGCTTGTGCGTGGGATATGGAAATATTTATAGTGTATGAAAAAATCCCATGCCTGATCGGGATTCAAACCTGGGACTTCTGAATGATAGGCCAAGACAACCACTCTGCCACAGAGATCGACAGATTTTATGTTACTTTTATCTTGCCAGATTGCTCATTTACATAGTTACAAAACCACATATATCACAGAACCTCAATGTACCCTGCATTCAATATATTGTCTTTTGAAAATCACTTTGGCCATCGCTGTTGGGCGGTAGCAAAGAATAAAACAATTTTTTTGCTGTAATATTTATCCACCAGTCAAAATAATTTTATTTTCTAAGAATTAACTAATTTATGCACTCCTCCAACCTGTATGTTCCATAACATCAAGGATTACCTTACCAATTTACATTTTGGAAAATTAAAGTGAAATAAGGGACTAATTCTGTTGAATAAACGTATTATTTTTACCGACGTTACATTTTACAGATCTTTTTTACTCACTTTGGACAACATCTAGATTACATTGAAAAAACTAGTCACAGAAACAAATAATTACTTTCAAAAAGTTATTTTACAAAGTTAATAAACTAGGAATACTGTCAAAAAGTAAATTTTTATAAATTACTCTTATATGGCTGGGGCATGAAATGAGAGATATCTCTTATTTTTCATTGCCAGCAAGAAGTGTAAAGATGCTATTATTAAGAAGTGATGACAGAAAATGGATGTCGGAAGGAAAGCTATGGTAATTGTCCAGTTCATAAATTTGGCAAAACAATAAAAAAGTATTGCATGAGATTTTAATTGAAATGGACTGTATCTAACACATATCTTCAAACGTGTACTCGCTGTTACTGCCTGTAATAATTTTCTTTATGAAATAAAGCAGTTTTCATTTAGTTCACGTTATTTGGAAATTTTGTTGAGCAATTATTTCTAGATCATAATTTTCTGAGTAAATCTTAAAAAGGAAATATCTATCTGCATCAATAAAAAGGACCAGAAAGACTGGCAATGGCAGATTGTACCCGACAAAGTTGTGTACAATGAATTAGAACCAATCACTGATACCGTACATAAGAGAAGACTAGGTTTCTTTGGACGTATCATAAGAATGCAAAATTCAAGACTTCTGAAACAGCTAGTACAGTACAATCTCGACTCAAACAACACCAAAACTGGATGCAGATGAATTAGAGAAATAAAAGATCTGAAGGAAATTGGCCTTACATCAGAAGGCACCACAGATAAGATAAAATTAAACAAGAAATTCAAAATCAAACACACTCGCTTCCCACTCACAAGGAAAAAACTCACAAAATGAACATTTTCAACACTAGAAAGGGCACTAAGATCGAAATGTATGAAAAGTACTGAGAGGACCGCTAGACCCAAACAGTCGCATCAAAGAGACTTTGATAATGGACTAACTAAAGTGATCCTACGTGGTCATAAAAGATGATAACAATAATAATAATAATTAAACTCTCTTAAGAACTAGATGTAGTAATAATTAAACTCTCTTAAGAACTAGATGTAGTAATAATTAAACTCTCTTAAGAACTAGATGTAGTTAGTAAGGATAGCCTCAGGATATCATTTGTATTTTTGTAGAGAATTTAAACCATAAACAAACTGCAACTGATAGTAAGGGTAAATAAGTAAAAGGTTATTTGTAGGAACATGTTCGCGGTGGCTGTTTAATTTAAAAAGCTGGTCAATGAAAAAAAAAATTATTGATCGGCATGTGCTGCTGCTGTCTAGTTAAAATTATATTATCTCTCGCAGGATAGCTGCCTGATTTGTAGTAGACAGCTCAAGATTTTTTTTTTTGGGTAAGGGCTTTTTATTTGTGTCATATTGCAGTTATTCTGATAACAAATAATCCTTTCTTATTATTCTCTGACTCACCCTATTTCCTTATCTATTCTATATATTGATTATTCACTTTTTTAAATTTTGGATCTTCCTCATTTTCAGTTGAGTGGGTATAGGTCTAGCCGTTCCAGATGCTCCCAGCTGAACAGCCAGTCTACTTGTGATGTTATCTAATAGTGAAACTCCCTGCAGACCGATCCAGAGATTTTTTTTTTCTTTGATGGCTATAGGTAGGCCTAAATAACTATTAGGTAAAGCTTTGCCTAATAATCTCCCCTTAAATACAAATATGAAAAGGGTAAATGAAGACGGATAAGTTCATTAATAAAGATAACAATTTTTAAACACACACCCCCCATATTACAAATTTATAAGATTTTAAAAGAATAGAAAAACAGCTTACCTTTCTCTAGCAAATTCTGTTCTTGGTTGCATTCACTCGAATCAATCTGTAAGTTAGTTTTTGAAGAAGAAGCTTTAAGTAATGGTACAAGTTTTGGTTCACTGTTTGTAATTCCGATAATTACATTATTCGTTTCAATATTCGCATTATTTTTAATATTATTACTGATATCTTTACTGCCGGTATGAACATCATGCCAAATAATTTTTGACGAATTTGAACTACGTGGCACATTGTCGGAATTAACATCACAGATTAATGAACGATTGTCATCACCATGATCCAGTTGTGAATAATTATTTGCATCTAAAGTTGACGGTCCCGGTAGCGACTGGAACCTTAATACTTGTGGTTTGCTTGATGGATCAGAATTATTGCTGGATGATGATTTTTCCTCATCGTGTAAAACATTTTCGCTGCACAACTGTTGTGTCGAAGATGATGATGTGTTAATTGTTCTTTGTAATAGAATTTCAACCGATACATTTTCCTCTGACTCTTTCAACTGTATGTTAGTATTAGAAACGCTTGAAATATTACTATTATTTTTTTCATTTAAATCTAACTGATCAACAACATTCTGTTTGATAACATCTTTGGCATTATTATCCTGTTGTTGGCTTTTTGTACAATCATCCTCTAACGTTTGTGTAATAGTTCTATCATATTTAATGTCTTCATTATAATCATCTTCATTTTCTTCTTTAACGCTGACAATTCTAACTGTTTTTTTATTACAACCAGTATTTCCACTGAATTGATCATTATTCATAAATTTATCATAACTCGGTTGGTGTAATGAAAATTTTAATAATTTATTTTTATTATTAAACATATTTTGTGGTAAATTTTTCACTTGATTAAGTCTCTCATTGCTATCTTCATTTTTTTTACAATTATCATTATTATTATTAATTAAAAATCTACTGCTACTACTTTGTAAAGAAAAATCACTTTGCTGTTCAAAAATATATGAATTTGTTCTTGTAACTGTTTTCCCTGAAATATCATCCTGTGTAATTCTTACAGGTGATTTCTTAATTATTTGATTCTCTTTATCATTTTCATTAATACATTCATTGTCATCATCAGCATCATCACTGTCATCATCATTTTCATCTTTGGAATTTGATTTACCTTTTTGTGAATTTTTTTGTTTAAAAACTGGATGATAATCATCGTCATCATCATCATCATCGTCATCATCATCAGTAATCTCTCTTATCGCTTCAGTTACATTTGTACTCGAAGCAAAACTTTTACGAACATTCCCTATTCCATTAAAATTAAATTTATTTTTTTTGTTACTATTTTCATTAATATTAATATCACTTCCGGTTTGTTGCTGTAAATCAGAAGTCATAGGTTGAAATACATTTGGATTATTTCCAGATTGTTGATCATAACCTGTGAAAAATGATCCAAACATAGGACGTGAAAGAGCTATTCTTGTTGCAAAACTTCTTGAACTATTAACATTATTATTTATTCGGCTATTACTAAACTGATTTGTTGGGAACAATGACGAAAAACTTGTCTGTTGTCTATAACCATTAAATGGATTAATTGTTCTCGATTGATCGGGATGAAATAAACGTGAAACATTTACATCTATGTTCTGTCTATTTCTAAAATCATTGTAGTCACGTTCTATCACTAAACTTTCTCGTTCCAACTGCCTTAACCTTAAAAATTAAGAAAAGAAATTTACATTAGAAAACAACAGTGGAATAAAAATAAACAATACTTTACACAAATAAAAACCTGATCCTAAATGGTTATTGAAAAAAAGAAATTTGCTGAGTATCTACTAAACGGTTGTTTTATTAACCACCGACCAAAATTATCATCTGATTTTAGATTTTAAGTAAAAAAACTCAACAGTGCTTGAATGTTTTCCTGTTTTCATTATTTTACACCTTCAATTCTCTTTTTTATTTTTAACCTGGTACCCTTAATCTGAAATCCCTACTACTCTGAATTTACCATTAATTCAAAACATTTTTTTGTAACAAGAATTTATTTATTAATTATTTTTACTTTATAAATAAATTAAAAAAGATAAAATAATTATTCAGTCTAAAATACCGCATATACTTAAAGTAAAATTTCACAGGTTGTAGAATATGCATTTTAATAATAATGTAACCTGTTTTTATTCATTATGCAGAGTGTACAATAAAAAAGATCATTAAACGTTTTGGCAATTTTTATACGCCATTTTGTGTTTTTTAAATAAAGATTACTTCTGTAGTATAGGTTATGCTATTTTAATTTTTTTAAATAATACTTTTTTATTAAGGTAATACTTCTTTATTAAACATAATAAATATGGAAATTTTATGTTTGTAATTTTCAAAATTGCTGTCATCTTAATTCTTCACTCAAGAATTATTAATATTAACTGCTAATTAGTTTACAGTATTACAGGTATGTGGAACAACCCATATGGTCTCAAAAAATATGTATTATGAGTGTCTGTAGGGTACCACTTAGTACAATCTGATTCACTAGGCCTATAGATAGTGACTCTTAATGGTATGCCCACATACCTCCCAAGGTCACTAAATAATCTGTACAATATTTTTACTAAACATTTTCATTTTAGAGAATTAGTACTGTCACATATGATTTTTTTTGTGTTACATGCACAAATCTCTTCTTAAAATACCATACATTTTTATATTTACTAATAAAATCTCTGATTTTATATATATATATCTGATATATATGTTAATGAATTTGCAGTTGAGCATCATAGCAGTGTAATAAAAAATACTTACTTATTTTCTGTTTCTTATGATATGTGAGGGGTGGCTATTAAATAATAAGACTAATGCTGCTACAGAAGAACTGTGCATGCGCCAAATTCATATGATTGACAGCTGTGTAACATGAAGCCTTCTCTTTCGATTGTTGCCACTCCAGTTTCTGTAGACATATTAGTCTGGCCATGGCCTTTGCTTGGATAACATCTGTTTTTTTGTTTTGCCGAAAAAATGATAAGTGTTTTATTAGAGCAAAGAATTGTAGTGAAATTTCATATGAAACTTGGAAAACCACTACTGAAACTTATCTTTTATTAAAAAAAGTATATGGCAATGAATGTTTATCACGTGCATGGGTTTTTGAGTGGTTTAAGCATTTGAAGGATGACCAAGAAGACTTTGAAGATGATCAAAATTCAAAGCAATGATGATTGTTTTTTTTCTATATTCATGAGATTGTATCTTTACTGGGTTCCTGAAGATCAAACAATTAATCAGCATTATTACCTTGAGATCCTTGCTCAACTCCGTGAAAAAATAAGAAAAAAATGACCCAAATTGTGTAAGAACAAGTCATGGGTTCTTCATCAGGACAATGCACCAGCTCACACTGCATTATCTGTCAAGATGTTTCTAACGAACTACAACATCCCAGTGTTAGACCACCCACCTTATTTGCCTGACCAGGCATCACGTGACTTTTATCTGTTCCCCAAGGTCAAATTTGCATTAGAAGGAACAAGATTTCAGACCATTAAAGCTGTAAAAGAAAAAACAGCACGTTACATTAAAGAGCTCATAGAAGAAGATGTCCAGCACTCTTTCAACAATGGAAAATTCACATGGAGTGTTGTAAGGATAGAGGAGAGGTGTATATTGAAGGGGATGAAAACTAAATATGTATAAATTTAAAATAAAATATTTTATAGCATTAGTCTCTTTATTTAATTAATTAATAGCCACACCTCATATGACCACCTTTGTAGTTATCACTAATTTATCAGATATTAATGTTGTATGATATTATTGGTTAAAAATTGTAAGAATCAAACCATTGTTTGAATTAATAATTAACTTACATGATTTTACTAGATAACTGCTTTGACCATTAAAGCTTACTTTGCAGCCACTTGATAGATTCACAAACGGTCAATGTTTCCTAAATGTTAATGACTACCTACCATGTACTCACTATATAATGTACAGAATCTAAAGCGTAGAAAATGGCAACATATATCAGTAAGAGGTAGATAGACAGAAAGATCAGAATTACTCTTGGAGAAACTGTCATCCAGATATCTCTGAACAACCCATGAGAATAAATTGTAATATAATGTACGATGTATAAAGTATGGGCCATTTGGTCATTAAAAAAAATTAACTTGTGAGATAAAGTTTTTACGTACAATTTTAGTTTACTGCATATCTACTTCACTTATCCACTAATCGCCATTAAGTTCTAAGCACTTTTTGTTACGCTGCACCAATTTCTTTAACCCCTCTGCATAGAAGTTTGCTGCCTGGGAATTGAACCAGTTGACAACAACAGTCTTGAGCTCCTTGTCGTTTTCAAACTGTTGTCCTCCAGACCACTTTTTCAAATGCAAGAAGAGGTAGTATTCACTAGGTGCAAGATCAGAACTGTATGGAGAGAGGTCAAAATGTTCCCAATGAAAATCTTGAATCTTCTTCTTGGTTAAGGCAGCAATGTGACATGTGTTGTGATGAAGGAGGATTACACCAGGCAACAGTTTTCCACATTGTTGATTTTGGATCGCACGTATCAGTTTGGTGAGCATTTCGCAGTACACATCGGCTGTAATTGTTAACCCACGTTCCATGAAATCAACCAAAATGACGATCTTTTCATCCAAAAAAAAAAATGGTAGCCAACATTTTTTGACTCAAGTATGGAGATTGCTTAAACTTTTTTGGTCTTGGGGAACTTGGATGGCACTACTGCGCCATCCAACGTTTCAATTCTGCACTGGTGTAGGATGTTCACGTCTCATCGCTTGTAACAATGTGGGAAAACATATCATCTCCATCTTTTGATAGTGATCCAAAAACACTCATCCACTACACATTCTTTGCGCTTTGTGTTGGTCGGTGAGCATTTTCAATACCCACCTTGCACACAATTTGTGATATCCGAGCTTTTCTGTGACAATTATGTAGGTAGAGGTGCATCCAATATGTGGAAATTAATCACCCATTGCACTAATTGTCAATCACCAATCACATCGCAGTTTTCAGTTCACTTATTCAATGATTTTGTCGGTCTGAAAATTGGGCCTGCCACTCCGCTCTTTGTCATGCATATTTGTGAAGCCATTTTTAAAGTCTCAACAGCATTGTTTAACCTTTCCTTCACTCATTACTGTAGGTCCATACACTAGGCACAACTCCCGATGAATTTCAGCAGCTGAAGATTCTTTTGCAAACAAATATCAAACCACAGCGTGCACTTCACAACTAGCGGAAGAAACGATTGTCGCAGACACTGCGATCTGCATTCACTGGCAAACAAACTACTTTCTTTTTTTTTCAGTCAAGCAATTCTTTCCACAGAGGATGAGATAAGTGTTTTGTAGCGTGTGTGAAAAATGCCATGCCTGACCAGGATTCGAACCCAGGACCTCCGGGTGAAAGGCTGAGACGCTACCACTTGCACCACGAAAGCAAACAACTGCATTGGCTTCATAAATAGTTGATAGATGGCCCTTTGCCGTTGCGAAGGGCCATCTATCAACATTCGCAGTTGCGTGAAACTGTGTTCAGACCTGCTAATATTTAAATATAAGCCAATGGCCCTTACTTTATGAATATGCCTTGTAATTTTATAATTGTTTAATTATAATAAATTAATTACATTAGTAATTAATCTCTATATATAAAAGAGAATGTCCTGACTGACTGACTCATAATCAACATACAGCCAAAACTATTATAGGTAGAGACTTGAAATTTTCAGGTTACCTTCGTATCTTTAAGTAGGCATATACTAAGAAAGGATTTTGTGAAATTATGATTTTAAGGGGTTCAAATGAATAATGGATAGTATTTTCAGTATCGATTGAATGTGTAAAAAATATTTCTGTCTTAAGGTCAATCAATATTGAATGAATGGATTACAGTAGTAAAATTTATTAATAATGTAATTTTTTAATCTAATTTAAATTTATTATTAATGTTGTTTTTATTGTTTATTTCTTCTAGCACTTATTTGTTGGTGTTCCTTCTTCCTACCGATCATTTATAAACATTTAAGAAAAAAAAAGTCATATGATTTTTTATGAGTCAACAGGTTAGTGTAGTGTTTCAAAAAGTGAATAAACATGTCAGTTGAAAAGATAACTGTCAACGACATGTTAATAACCCAAACAGTTAAACCTATCAAAGGAGATGGTGGATGCCTGTTCCGAGCACTTGCTTTTCACTTATTCAGTGATGAAAAATGATGCCAGGAGGTACAAAACACACTCGTTTCGTATGTGGCTGATCATTGGATTGACTTTGCTCATATATCTTACAAATCTTCAAATTGTGACAACTTTCCAACTTGTGAGGAATATGTATGCGAAATGTCAATTCATTCAGTCTACGGTGGTTATTGCAAATTAGTTGCAGCTGGTAAGACTTTTTCATTTTTATCTGAAGTTTATTACAACTGTAATCTTTATTGGAAATTTGGTAGTGACACATTGCCCGTAAAAAGATTGCGTCTTACTGGGAATATTAGTAGTGGTCATTTTTATATATATTTGCCTGATTTAGAAGACAACAGTTCACAAAATTCTTCTTCAACTATTCCTGTTAGAAATAATAAAAAGCCTCGTGCGAGGTTCATTGACAGATCGAAAAAGAATCAAGTCAAAAAAGCGGCAAAAAAGTATGTACAAATCAACCCAAAAGATAATAGAATAGCTGTGAAAAACTATCAACAAAATCATTCAGAGGTCCAAAGAGCTGTAGTAATAGCCTATCAAAATAGGCATCCAGAAGTACATAGAGCTGCTGCAGTTACATACCAGAAGTTCAGAGCATCCCAAAATCGATATGAGTGCAAGATTCCACCGATTCGTCCATAAAAGCATGTGCGCCCATGGAAAAATAAAAGACTGTCTGGTTTGGCTTACGATCCTAATATAGAAATATAAAAATGATATTGGAGTTATGACTGAAAAATGTCAGTTTTGTTATACTCTTAAATGGAAAGGTGAAACATCTGGCATGTGCAATTCTGGAAAAGTACAGCTAGAAACTTTGAAACCACCACCTAAAACATTATGTGCCTTATTAAATGGTGATCAACCTGAACATGGCCACTTTATTGACCGTAGTAGAAAATATAATGGTTGTTTTCAGATGATATCTTTTGGTGCTAAGCAGATTGTTGAAGAAGGTTTTATGCCAACTTTTAAAGTGCAAGGTTAAGTTTACCATTTATATGGCAGTTTGATACCACATTCTCAGGAAGAGGCTAAATTTTTGCAAATATATTTTGTTGGTGAAGATGTAAAGAAGTAAAACTTAGATGCTCTAACTATCCAGAAGTCAAATGAGAATTGGAGACTAATCTTCTTTTGGCTAAAGTAAGAAGCACTCACGACATTGCTTTGGCATCGCTGCTACGCTATTAAGTAGAGGAAAGACTGCACATTCGGCTTTTTAAACTACCACTTAATCTCAACAATATCAAAACTCCTACATGCAGCATCAGTAAACATCTAATATGTCAAAGGTTTTACAAGAATATAAATTAATTATTTGGGATGAGTGTCCAATATCACACAAGAAAGGGATTGAAGCTCTAAATAACTGTCTCAAAGATCTCAGAAATTCAAATATACTCATGGGAGAAGTTACTGTCTTTTTAACTGGAGATTTTCGTCAAACTCTACCAGTAGTGTTTAAAGGAACACGAGCCAAAAATGTAGAGGCATGTATCAAGAATTCATATCTGTGGCCTCATATAGTAAAACTATCTCTTACTAAAAATATGAGAGTGCACCTAAAAGGAGACAATACTGCTGGACAGTTTTCTGAGCTTTTCTTAAAAATAGGAGATGGTAAATTCCCTGAATCTGAAGGAAAAATTACTTTACCTGCACTATTAGGTACAGTAGTAAGTACTTTAAAAGAGCTCACAGATAGAATATATCCGGATATTTGAAACCTCAGAAACAAATCTATGGTCTGCCTATGCAAGAGAGCCATTTTGACTTCAAAAAATTAAACAGCAGCTAAAATAAATCAAATATTATTAGAATCATTTCAAGCTGAAAGGATGGAATATAGATCTGTTAATTCAGTATTGGAAGTCGATGAAGCAGTTAATTACCCAGCTGAATTTCTCAATTCTCTCAATCCACCAGGGTTTCCACCACACATGCCAACTTTGAAAGTTGGTGCTTCAGTTATGTTACTGAGGAATCCTTGCCCACCTAAGTTATGCAATGGTACATGACTGTATAATCGCCGTTCAAAAAAATGTTATTGAAGCTAAAATTACCACTGGGTGTGCTAAAGTAGAATCTATGCTCATTCCTCGCATACCAATGATACCATCAGACTATCCGTTTGAATTTAAGAGAATGCAGTTTCCTGTTAAAGTATGTTTTACAGTGACAATAAGTAAATCACAAAGCCAAATGTTACAAGTTGCTGGGATAGATGTTAGAGAAGACTGTTTTTCACATGGGCAATTTTATGTGGCATGCTCCAGAATCAGCATCCCTTCAGGTTTATTTATTTTGGCACAGAAGGAAAAACATCTAATGTAGTTTACAAAGAAGTTCTAGAATAATTTTATTTTTATATTATACTTAAAATATTTATATTCATTTTTTGTTATTTGTTATTAGTTATTTAATGGTTTTTTTTTTTATTATTTATGTTATTTGTTATTTAAATATTTATTAAAATAAATTCAGTAAATAACATGTGATTAAGAAGTTTTTAGTATTTATTAGTAGATTTTTAAAAGCACTGGCCTGTGAGGGTTCGGATGGAAAGAAGGGTAGACTTTGTTTTTTGGGAGCCCACAAGTAACTTTGATGATTTTGAGTGATAAGAACAGGAGTTCTATTATCTATTTCTAACATCATATTTTAAACACAGACAACATAATAAGGAAAAGTATCCAAAACATTCAATAAATATGTTTAAAAATCAAGTATCACATGGGCAAGGCCACGACAGGTACACGACAGCTAGTAATAATAAAATAATAATTTTTGTCATACAGAGTTCATAAATCAATGGTTATGTATAAGAAATTCTACAGGATAGCTGACTTATCCCCTTCAAAAAAAAACACGGCCAGCCAAAAGTTCAAGCAATAAAATGTAATATACTAGTTGACATATCATATCAGCTGATTATTGTTCAAATAACATATACCATTAAATAATAAATAATAATGAAAATATGTGTAGTAATTACCGGACTCTAGCTTCATGAATCATTTCATCAGTTGTGGTCGCAGAAGATTCATCAGATGAGTGATATGGTTTTTGTTGCGCAACAGTCCTACGAGGTCTTCGTCGAGTTTCACTACGTCGTATAGCACCAGTATTAGTAGCTTGTGAATTACCAGTAGGAGCTTGGTTAGATGGCGGTTGCATTGCAAAAAAACTAGTTTCTTCACCGGAACCGATGTGCGGTGGCCAAGTAGGACGTGGAAAAACATGAGCGGTAGGAGGTGCAGTTAAAGGTGGAGTCGTTATAGCCATTTGATGCGGTGTAGTTAATTGTAATGCTACTTGAGCGTCTTGTAATTGATTTGATAAGTCAGCAGCTCTGATGGTTAATTCATCGATACGTTGTCGTTGCTGAACGACCCGTTCATTCAGCTCTTGTTTTTCTTCTTCTAATCTTTGCAAAAATTCCATATCCTATAAATAAAACAAAAAACAAAACAATTGTAATCTGTTATTTATCTATTAAGGGATTAAAAATTTCTTATGTTAGAATTTTGAGCATTGAACTAATAAGAATTAACATGCTTTCACTGCAAACTGTTTTAGATGCATTATATTTACCTGTAGAATAAACTGTTGAATATATATATATATATATATATTTGTTTTTTCATACATATTATGTGATGAAGAACAATATAAATTTTGGCAAAAACATTGTACAAAAAATTTTATCATTGATCTTATCCAGAAGTTTGTATTTTCCTCCACATTAAAGTAGCATTTCCATGTCATTAATCATTAATATTATCATACATTTTTACATTAATATTACCCATAAAATATTACTGCCACAATTATATACTACTATATTTCTATCAAAACCTTTCAGTAATGCCATGAATTTTAATAAGCTGTTTGTGTAAATAGCTGATAAAACAAGTATAACTCTATTAGAGACTGACTGTTACGGGTATTTCAACGGTATGTTATACAATTAGTGCACAGAGATTGGCAATAAGAAACTTACTTACTGAATCCACTTTTTCTTTATCCTGTTTTAGAATAGTTATTTTTTACTTTTAAGCAATAATTTCTCATCAGGTCTCTTATAACTGTTTATGACATCTAATAAAATGAAAAGCAAGTTAAAAATAATAAACTTTAAGATAGAAATATTACGAACTTCATTTACATTACAAAGAATTGTATTAAGTATATTCAATGATGCCATTGATAGTCAGAAGTGTAAATAACACAGTGTTCAAGAAGTGATGCAGCCTTATGGGAAAATGAGTAAATTACAGTAGTTGTTGAAAGTGGCCTCAATTATGCAACTCACATAATTGAATATGATGTTACACATGTTGCAGCATTTGTTGAGGAATTGCTGTGACACACCTTTTTTTCACACTACAATTCAGGAATAGTGTGAGGATATATTTGCTTGGTACATTATAGCAGAGTTCTATGCAATTATTTTTAAAGAAATGTTTGTGCGTTTAAAGCAGTCTGGTAAAGTTTGCTGATTTAAGATAATCAGTGTGTCACTTTCAATTATGTTTCATTGGTTTTATAAGGTCAAAATTTATTCCCTTATGTGGTATTCAGATTCATGGTGTCTTTATTTATGTATATGATGAAAAAATTGTTCACAGACTTTTTTTTGTTTGGTATAAGATAGTCTTGTCAATGAATCTAAAGCATTGGTGCCAATAATTAATGGAAATGTTTATTATTTGTGAGAATACATGAGGTCTGTTAGAAAGATCTGAAGAAAATCTGTTAGCGGGATGCAGAGTTTTAAGACCAAAAATATAGGACAACATATACAAGGTCTGTTCAAAAAATAACTAAACTTTTTTAATTACACGCCAACGGAGATATTTAGTGATGTGCAGTTGGCAGTAGTGTGTTCCGCATAACCTCCTCTGTAACCACATGTTCTTGTATTGTTGACATCTTGTTTAGTTTTGTGTTATTGTTATTTGAGTGCAACATGTTTAAATGTTAGTAGCGATTTTTGTAATGTGCAATTTTTTGATGATAGAAGTTTTGTCTCAATGTCGTAGCCATAAACCCAGCTTTCGTCTCCTGTTATGATCCTTTGCATGAATGTTTCATCGTCATCAGCTTGTACAAGGAGTTGCCGGCAATTGTCCACTCAAACAAACTTTGCTGCGACTCGATGCATGTTCAATATTTCTGTCAAAATGTCACAGCATGATTTAATCAAGATGATAACTCTTTCTGCAAGTTCTCTTATAGTCAATCGACGATTTGCCTGCACCAGAACGCTGATTTTCTGAACGTGTGTGACATCAGCTGAAGTTGAAGGCCTTTTTGGTCGAGGGTCATTTTCAATTGACTGACGACCACTTTTAAATCATGAAAATCATTCATAGTATTGCATACAATCCAGAGCATCATCTCTGTAAGCTTGTTTCAAAACTTGAAAAATTTCTGTGAAAGTTTTCCCCAGTTTCACGCAAACTTTTACACTGTATCATTGCACCTGAAAAACGAACATTACAAAAATCGTCACTAACACTTAAACATGTGGTTACAGAGGAGATTATGCGGAACACAATGCTGTCAACTGCACGTCACTAAATATCTCCATTGTTGCATAATTAAAAGAGTTTGGTTATTTTTTGAACAGACCTTGTATTCTCTTTTACATAATTTAAAATGTTTCATCTATAATAAAGTTGAATTTATTTAGTCGCAGATTTACTTTTGATAATAAACACTGTTTATTAACTGATATTAGAATAGCCATTTATTAAAACAAGTAAATTAAACATAAAATTCACTTAAGTAGCAGTGCTTGGAGTTATGTCAACATGGGAAAGTGAGAGGTTGTAGCTATAGATGGTTTTTGAAATTATACTATGAAAGTCATATGTGAAATTTCTTGATTTGTAGAATTTGAACATTTTTAATCATTTTTTTAATCTCAATTAATTTAACTATTAAACTATTAATACAGTTTGAAAGTTTTATAATGTAGACTTATAAAAACTATAATCTTATCTAAGCTTATCCTATCTTATCTTTTATTACTTTCTGGTGAAACGTTTTTCTCCTGATGTATACGTTAGACAATTCAATTTTTGTCTACGTTTCTAATACAGAACAATTAAACCTGGATGTCCTACTACATGGATAACCAAACTAATTCACCTCTTACAAGATTTTACTGCAAAATTTCATCTCAAGATGAACAGTAGAATTTTTGATTTCTCATTTTATCAACCTGTTTAACTCTTGCATCGACACTTATATAAGCCATTTAAAGGCCTTTATTATTTTTTTTCAGTGTTTTCTTATTGTCCAAATTTCACAACCATAAAGCATTACATATGACCCAAATATTTTCAAGAAATTTTTTATCTATATTAGATACTACCTGACTTCTTTTGTGATCTGTTTGTGCCAATCTGTTTTTGAAGTTCACCTTACTTCAACCATTATTTATAATTTTTCTACCTAAATAACAAAATCCTCTTCCAGTATATTTTATTCCCCTAACCTAATATTTAATTCCTCATTAACTTCCTCTTTGATACATTTCATTAGTTCTGTTTTAGTTTTACTTTACAGATTTTTTTTTCTTTTAGCATACAAATTTATGCCTTTCAGTATTTCTTATAATTTATTTTTGCTTTCTGCTAAAACAACGTCATCAATGAATCTTAAACTTTTTCTTTTATAAAGCTATCAATCTCAAATTTATCTTTCAATTTCTGAATCATTTCTTCTACATTGAAATTAAAAAATCAATGGGGCCAGACTACATCCTTCTTCACTCCTTTTTTAATCAGAGTTCACTTCATTTTCTATTTTTGTAAATGCCAGCTGATTCTTGCACAACATAAATAATTGTTTTCTGTATAATTACAAACAAATATAACAATCCTGTTTTTGAAGTAGACGGTTGATATTTTTTACTTTAAATTGGAACTTGATGGATTTTAATCAATAAAAGCTATCTATATAGTAATGAAAAAGTCCAAGAAGGAATATTTTGTACAAGAAAATTGCAAAAAACATTATTTTTTCTCCTAAAATTTGCCCTTCAAGAAGTATACATTATAAAAGTTTCCTTCCTAGCACCCTTCTTCTTTCCCATACTTAGCACCCTGGAATGGGTGATGATCATAGACCACAATCTCATTCCTTCTTTTCAGGTTTAACAGAGAAACTTTTTTTTTCAATCTAATCCTATTAGAGTACTTAAGAACTAATGAAGTTCATTTCATTGGGCTTTGCTGATGTTTTCTTCTATGTAGAAATAGCTATACATTACCCTTCTGCTTTGTTTCTCCATTACATCTGAAGCCTGTAAAGAATAAATATATAAGCACTGAAAATGAAAGCAGATCAAGCTTCTGCTTCTTTATTTTGAAAAAAAAGGATTTTTTTTAGAAATAATGTAAAATGTGTATTTACCATTTTGTTAGATATCGGAGATGAGTTATTTGTTTGTAAACCTTTATCTTCTTGAGGTGGAGGTATAGGTATATCTGAATTCGTATTAGTAGTAGCGGTTGCAGTAACTGGTAAAACCGTATTGGAAGCTCTAGATACAACAGTTGGTACTTTCTCATTTATTATAAGGTGACGTAATGAATTATATTGTTCTTGAATTGTATGGAAAAAATTAAATTCCTGATTGTAAGAATCTTGTACTTTTAAAGATAACTCCTTCTCTGATAGTTCTTTCTGTACTTTGGCGACTGCTTCTTGATCAGCGGCCAAACTGTAATAAAAAACTGTTAATTACAGAAGTACTAAATTAAATAAATATTGCACCTTTATAGAAATTTATCATTTTTTTTAGTATTTCAATTATAACCAAACATATCTTAGGTAAATTCAATGTGTTACAAGACTCTGGTCGGAGTCATACTTAAGGTGAAGTCCTTTTGAATGGATTTGAATGTCCAAATAATATAATTAATAAAATACTGGGTATTACTAATTAATAGAATAATAAAAATTAAATGTATTACACTTTTTTAAGCAAAAAGCGAGTCAAATCAAACTATAAATAACTTTGATGCTTGAGATACGTTTCACTTATTTTTGTCTATTTCATAATTAAAAATTTGCTTTGAATTCATTTTGTTTTGATTTAAAATATTCCTAGTAAGAGGTGGGTAACATGTCATACAAATTATTATGAGAGATATTTCAAGTCATTTGGACTTCTCAGCCTGACAAAAGAGATGTATAAGTATGACCAAATGACAGTGATACTTGTCAAGTTACGATATTTACGATGGCATACTGCATAGTCTTAATTGCATACATTTAGTTACTTGTTTATGGTGATTGAGTAAAGCAAATAAGTTGTGATTTTCTGAAAAATGATAAACTTGAACTTCAAGCTATTATGAAGGTTTAACCCCAACAGACATACAGACTGGGAGTTGGATCCCAGTTTAAAGAATTCTTCCCCTTCGTTATTGACAGCAAAAAAAAAAATCAGCTGCAGAATTTAAACATGTTCTTTTATCTATTCAAAATGATGAACACTTGGGATGTTCAAAAGCTGCTACAACCAAAGAAATCATTACAAAAATCCACAATGCCATATTAAATGATCACAGACTGCAGGTAAGCCAGCTTGCTGGCGTAAACATTTCAATAGATCATGTCCACTATATTTTACACAAACTTTTCAGTATGAAAAAGCTTTCTGCCTTGATAGTGTTATGTTTGTTAGTGATCTATAACCCATTAATTAAACATTTCTCAAAAGCATTAAGATTTATTTAAATGTGATTCTGTTGAGTTCTTTGATGTTTTATACCTGTAAATGAAACACAGATTCACCAATACACACCAGAGACCAAATAGCAATTCATACTGGATGAGGGACAGTGAAAGCGTACCAAAGAAAGTGAAAACAGTTATGAAGAAAAATCATGGTTACAGTTTTTTGAGATTCTCATGGTATGGTGCTCATACAATATCTGGAAAAATGCAGGACCATTGGGGAGCATTCTGTTTCAGAATAAACTGATTGAAGAATCCTCTTCAGGCTAAATATTCAAATTTTGCCAAAAATAAAGTGCTTTTCATAATTATAATGTGTGTCTACACATATTTCAGGTTGTTGCTACAAAATTCCATGACGTACACTTTTAAGTCCTTCAACACGCACTGCATTTTCTGGATCTAACTCCCAGAAATTACTTTCTCTTCCGAAACCTAAAATAGTGGCTCACTGAATGAAAATTCACTTCAAATGATGAGGTCAAAGCTGAGATGACTGCTTATTTTGCAGAGTTGGACAAATTGCATTATACAAAGGGTATAAAAAAGTTGGAAAGTCATTAGTCTAAATGTATCAAGTTTCAAGGTGATCATTACATTAAAGAATAAAAATATTTTTTGTAAAATCTTTCATTTTCTTTGTCAGGCTGAAAACTATCTGAATGATCATCGTATATAAGGATAAGGATATTTTAGAATACTTTCTCCTTGAATGTAAAATGAAATAAAATTTTTGTTTAATCCCACTGCTTTGTGAGAATTAATGGACAACTCTTAATCCAGGTAAAAGTCAAAGTTCTGTAAACTAGTAAAATCAACTTTTTTGAAGATCCATAAAAGCTCGGTAAAATAAGGTCATACTGAAATTTTTAAGGCGTTATATAAGGGATAAACTTGGTTTCTTATGGGGTTTTTGACCTAAAATCAAATAAAATTGTCTCAGAACTGTGTCTCCCTTAGTTTTCATAATATCCAATGTAGAACAGAAAAGTTTGGTGATGAAAAACATGTTTTTTTTTTTTTTAAGTTTGAAGTACAATAACTGTAACTGACTAATAAATGCGTAAATTTTATTATCAAAACTTGTAGAAAATCAAATTCTGAGAAAATTGGTTTTCATTTGATTTTTATTTTCTACTTGTCCTACAGGAAGGTTGTTTTTAAATTAATTTATTTTTAAAAAAAAGTCTATATAGATAAAACAATTTTTTTGTTTTAGTGGTAAAAAAAAATAAAAATGATGGCAAGGGAGGGGATTCTCTGAGGAATTAATTTGTATTAAAGGTTAAGGTTTATTATTATTCCCTTATAATTAAGTAGTCAGCACATTAAATTATAGACAAAACTACTCTTTTATAGCAGTATCTCAAGAAGTATTAAAAGAGATTTTCATATACCTTTAACAGGTCAGATTTAAATAACAAGCTTTTCTGCATTATTTCAGCATTTCTGAGGGTTACCTTGAATGTAACTTCCACTCGATAACCTCTTGTGGAAGATGAAATAAAAAGTCAAGTTCATTGCCATTATTTAAAACTAGAATAATCGACATTGCTGTTACTGAAATCCAGACAGATTCATGACATTTTTCCTTAGGCTTGTGTAATTTATATGTATATATGTGTTACAAATTACTTTAATATTAATTAATATCATTTTTTTTAAATAAAAGCAAAACTCTGTTAATTTTTCTTTTTTTGGTTATTATAAATTAATAACTTAATTTAATTTATAAATATATTGTTTATTTCTAAAAATTGATTATGTTTTGCTTTATAGAAATTCATTATATTATTACTATATTTATACTTTTTATAAGGAAATACTTGATAATCCAGTAGTTATCTTGGGACTACGACATATGTTTTCAATCCTATTACACAGAAGGCTTCATTGATATAGCTGTTTCTTCCCGTAATCCTGTACTTATTGTGCATAAATGCATTTCCTTTAATAACTTAAAAGTCTAGGAGTACGGCAAGAAGCAATGCATCTTGACGGCTATCTGGGTAAGTTGAAAATGTATTATGTTATAAGCCAGAGATGACTACTGAAAAATAAAGTAATCAAGATTATTAATATTAAAAAAAATACCGTTGATAAGCCTCACTAAGTTTACTTTTTTGCAATTCAAGTTCACTCTTCTTACTATGCAATTCTTCAGCATCTTTTTCTTTAATTTCCTTTAATTTTCTTTCTCTCTCTTTCAGATCATGTGATTCTGCCTGTAAAATAATTAATAATTTTTATTCAATTAATAATTTGTCTTCAGTCACTAAACAAAATGATCTATAAATTTTGACACTCTCTACCTTTTAAATACATACGGAGTGTTCTGGAATGTGTTCCCTGAATTTCATGTACTGAATCAGGACACCAAAAAGAACAAAAAAGTTCATATAGACATAAGTCCTGTTTTACTTTGTTACCTTCTGAACACCACCATTTTGTAAATTTCAACAAAAAAATTATTTCTCAGGAACTTTTAAACCTATTTTAATTAAAATTGACAAATCTAAGACTAGTAGTATCTTATTCTACAAAATAAAAATTTTTGATAACATCACCTTTAAAAATTTCAACATAGCAACCATCTTAATTTTTTTAAACTCAATAGCTTTGCAATTATTTGCTTGATAAAATTTTTACCTATTTTAAGATTTATTACGCATTTTATTTTGAACAAAATGACACCTCTCATTTATAAAAATCCATTGACAAACAATCACGTTATTGCAGACAATGAACCCAGTAGTATGCTTGCACATGGTAATTCAAGCTGATAATTTTTGCCTGTTTCTATTTCCTCCACTAAATTTAGTAAAAGTTATTACTAATAAAATAATAATAGTAAATTAATAAAAAGTGACGTTTTCAAAAATGTTTATTTTGTAGAATAAGACACATTAGATAAGACAATTTAGAAAATCTTAGATTTTCTAAATTTAATTATAGTAGGTTTACCTGTTACTGAGAAATAATTTTTTTGTTGAAATTCACAAAATGGCGTCCAGAAGGAAAACAAAACAAAATAGGACTTATGTTGATATGAACTGTTTTGCTCATTTTGGTGTCCTGAATCAGTACCTAAAGTTTGGGAAACATTCTTTTAACTGGAAAATTTGATCATGTATAGCTTTAGAAATTTTGTAGATGTTCAAAGTACATCTTATAAATTACCATGAAGAAATTTTGCTTAAAATTACTTGCTTTTTTCTAGCAGAAACATGTTTAGAGGAGATGTTGCTGAATAGGTTTTCTGTCTGCAACCCACCGGGTTGGTCTAGTGGTTAACGCGTCTTCCCAAATCAGCTGATTTGGAAGTCGAGAGTTACAGCGTTCAAGTCCTAGTAAAGCCAGATATTTTTACATGGATTTGAATACTAGATCGTGGATACCGGTGTTCTTTGGTGGTTGGGTTTCAATTAACCACACATCTCAGGTACAGTCGAACTGAGAATGTACAAGACTACACTTCATTTACACTCATACATATCATCCTCATTCATCCTCTGAAGAATTATCTAAACGGTAGTTACCGGAGGCTAAACAGGAAAAAAAGAAAGAAAGGTTTTCTGTCTGCAAATGGTTTCAATTATTTGTTGAAAACAAATTGTATTCTTTATAGTGCTAGTCTCATTTATTATAAATTATTATTTCATAATTAGTCACAATGTTTAAAACAAAATATATAAATTTACAATAAATACCAAATAAATAAAAACACAAACAAGAGATGAAAATCTTTCATAATCATACCTCTAACATCATTAGTTTTTCTGACAACTCAGTATGCTGAGCTCGTAATTGGTTCGCAAGTTGATGAAGACTTCTCTCACGTTCATTTAATTCGGTTTCAATCTTTGTTTTCCATTCTTTTAAATCTTTATCCTTCTTAATTTTCTTTTCCATATCTTTCAATTTATCCTCTAATAATTTTTTATATTTTGCTTCTTCTTCTTCTTTAACTTTATTCAATTCTTCTTCATGAATCCTTTAATTGTAACAAAATTAAAAAGTAAAAAATTTCTGTATTTACTAAAAAACCAATAAATTTATTACTTTTGTTTCTGTAAAAATTATGCAATTTTATTTTCTTAAAATTCATTAATTTTTTTTTTTAAGAGGAAAATGAGATAGATAGAATGATAAAGAGTAAAAATCCTACAAACTTGCTAGTAATAGAATATTAGAATTAACAATATAGAAAAAAAAATATTATATAGAATTCTACATAATTTAACTGTTTAAAATAATAACAACTAACCTCCTTAAAATCTTAAAACATATTATTAACTGTTTACATTATAACTACATAGAACTACTGTATTAATTTTATTGATTGTGACATCATAGCTCAAATAATGAGCTTTAACCTTCTGCTGGTAACATAAATAAGACAACTGGATTAACTCTCAAAATTGAGAGTTCTAAGGTTCAAATCCTAGTAAAGGCAGTTACTTTTATATGGATTAAATACTAGTTCTTGGAAACTGGTGTTCTTTGGTGGTTGAGTTTCAGTTAACCACACATCTCAGAAATGGTCGACCTGAGACTGTACAAGACTACAATCCATTTACATTTCGTACATATCATCCTCATTCATCCTCTGAAGTAGTACCTTACAGTAGTTCCGAAGGTTAAACAGAAAAAGAAAGGGTTAGGTAACAGGGGTGATGAATCAACCCAGGCTCTTTAAATAACAAGAAAATGAAATTTTAATAATGGAAATTTATTAAAACTATGTATAAATATTACTTTAAATTGAAACAATGAAAGGAAACATACAAAATCTTTTACTATTTTACAAAATCAGTTTATAAAACACTTTATACTTATCTCTCTCTGCTGGTCTGAACATGATTTCATATTTTGTGTAGGCTGTTTTAATTTTCCAGTCTTTTATTCTAGAACAAATGAAGCACCTTGATTGCTTCTGTAATTTAGCTAGGAAATTCTGTTTTTCATCTTCATCTAATGGCCACTTTAGTCCAAGAAAATTAGAAATGTCTTTGTTAACTTGACAAGGCAAATTTGTTTTATGACGTCATTGTATATGTAGTTTGCAGAGCTGATATGCCAGATTTTTCAAAAATACTTTTCTTTTAATTTTTGTTTCATTATTAACAATTCTATTACGAATCAGAGCACTAATTCCAGCTCGTTCAAGAATGCCAAAAAACATACGAAGCAGCCAGCGATTAATACATCTCAAAACACTATATACATGAACCATTTTATCAAAGGCATCTATTCCACCTTTTGTCGAGTTGTAGAACTTGATAATTTCTGGTTTCTGTGTATTTTCATTTACATCTTTTTGATTATGCATTGTAGAGATTAAAATAACTCATTTATCCTTTTTTGGAGTAAATGAAACCATAGTTTCAAAAACAATCTGAGACGATAGGACACTTTTCATTTTGTTTGGATGGAAACATGGTGGAATATCTGCTTTGTTTTTGCGCAGAGTTCCAACAAGTATTAAGTCGTAATCATTTAGAATTTCATTTGCTAAGGGTACCGATGTTAACCAATTTTCACAAAAACAGTGATATTTTTGTTACGTTCATGTACTGATTCTGAGAGAGTTTTTATATAGTATGTAGTTAGGCTGTCTTTAGATAGCCTTAAGTTATGTCTATTTCCATTTCTCCTTCCCCGCATACACTATGGTTTCAATTATATAAAATGTTCTGGCATCACACATTGTAACAATTTTAATGCCGTACTTATCCGGCTTTGAAGCAATGTACACTCAGAAAGGGCACTTTCCTCAAAAACCAAGAAACTGTTCGTCAATTATCAGATAAGCATGAGGGATATTTTGTTCTCGGCAAATTTTTATGAAAGCTGACCGCAAGGTACAAATAGACAAGAACTTATCAAATCTATCCCTAATATTTTTGTTGTCAAATTTTAAACAAACAAAAATTTAAATCACATTTCTGACATAACAAGTTTGTACTCTGAGGAGCATGCCCACATTTCTTAAGTACTCAAATGGCCATCTTTTCTCCTTCTTACCATGTACAATAATCCTAAGAGTGCTTTTATTTTGATATCATCTTTATTATGTATAAATCTTTGGTTAGCACAATTGGCACATCTTACCTCTATTTCATTATTTGTAAACTGCACTACAATATGAATTAAATTTTTATCAATAAGCAAGTTTAAAGCATCAGTTTCAGAAGTAATATATGCATGCAATCTAGTGTTTGGAATTTTCACTTTATTATGTAATTGTGTTCTACTTGATTTTCTGGTGGTGAAAGTGACCATTTATGACCATTTTTACCTTTTTATTATATTTGAAGTAGATATTATTATTACCTCATATCCTTCACAGTAATTCAATACCTCAAAACTATCCTCCTCTTCAGATAACAACTGATCATCAAAAACATTATCTTCATCACTTAACTCATTTGAAAAAATTTGCTTCTTTACACTGATGAATTCCATTTTTTAACAGACACATGCTGACAAAATTCACTAACACAAATGGTATCAGGGGTGATGTATCCAAAGTACAGTAAATCCAATGAAAATATGTACACACAACTAGTATCAAGGAAACTAAAAGTGAATGACCTAAGAATAGAATACGTAGAACGACAGACACAAACAAGCAATAATACAAAAAAACAATGCAATATATCCCTCACTGAAGTAATGAAACACCCCTGTTTACCGGCGGAAGGTTAAGTTAGCATTTTAAAGATGTCAGTAATTAATAATTAAGTAGAAGAAATAATAATAGTGTAAAAGAAGTAATGTATTAACTATTTATGAACAAAGTAAGAGCAAAAACAGTTGTTCAAAAAATGTTTTCTGATCAAAAAATATAAAAATAAAAATTATCTATTCACAATAGTAAAACACAAATGATTTTAATCAGCAAGAAATTGGAAAATTAATGAATATTTCATACTGTATACTGAAACTCTAAGGGTAATCATCTAAGTAGAATAAGTGCAAGTCTAAAGAAACTGGGAAAATTTGAAATCCAACAGAAATATATTCTTCAATCATTAGAAACGGAAATATTTTTAATTATATTTTTTAGATCTAAAAAAAGTTTCTTTCTTTATTTTTATTTCTATTGCGTTTAGATTTGAAATACATTTTTTAAACAATTTTTTTTGTTATTATTTTTAGATGTGAAGACAGTTTTTAAGCAAAGGTTTTTGTTGGTTTACAACAAAACTGATTTTCATCCTGTTTAAGGTGTATATATAACTTTCTGCTCAAAATAATTTTCAATAGTAGCTTCTGAATAGTGAATTATTTTGTAGTAATTTTCTGTATTTAATGTGTATACATTAATGTTATTTAGTACATTTATATTTAAATAATAATTAATATAAACTTGAATCACATTATTTATTTATTTTTTTTTTTGTATATAATTTGTTTTTATTTATAAGCTATCTTATAATGATGTGATCTATAAAAATGTACTTTTATATTCTGATAAAAATAATGAATGAACTAAATCCTTATTTAGTTCATCACAGGGACAAGCTGTGCAATGAAGATTATTACTATCTGAGAAATTGATGTAAATTGTATTTAAATATACTTTATAGAGGTTTTAGCCATAATAAAAATTAACGTAGATACTGTAAACCAACAACTTGATCAAACTCTTTTTGTTGAAAAACAAATTCCCTTTAATTAGTAGAAGAAAATTTATCAAAATATAATCATTAATTAACTATATTAATTTCATAGACATATGGAAGACCAGGTTAATTAAATTTTAGGTTAAATAAATACAAAATTAAAATCTGTAAAAGCAACCTTTTCATATATTCTTGTAAACAAGTAACCGGACAAAATTTCAAAGTTTCTAAATTTGATCCGTCTAATTCGTCTATTAATTGTGCTTTACTTTCACTTATTTTGCCTAGCCCTTTAAGATCTTTTTCACTTTTTTTCCTTTTAATATTATCAGATTGTTGTAAAACACCGCTAAATGAAACTTTGTCTCTTACATTATTTTGAAATTCTACTTTTCTGAAACAGAAAATAAAGTGTATGTTTTAAAAAATATGTATTGTGCACTTCAATAATAAACACATAATTTATAAATTAAGATTGTTTCTTACCATATTTTCTATATTTGGTCAAATGAATAATTATACAATTGATTGCATCACCAAATAAAAATAAACAGTCTCACAGAACAGCAAGATTTGAAAGGAGTATAATCACAGAAATTACTTAACTTGAACTTACTATTAACTTTTGATTTACTCAATCAAGTTTCCTTTAACATCCCTTCTAACTCATTATCCACAAAATCTCAATCAGCACCTGCATTGAACCTCTCTCAATCAATGTATCTTATGCTTCACGTTCAGCCCATTATATTAATATTACAGATATGCTGTTACTCTTCTTTTCCAGATTTTTTTTATGATTTAAAAACATATATAGGTAATTTTTTGTCTCAAGATGTAGTTCTTAAAAATTGAAATATATTAGTTATGAAAAAAACTTAATAAAAATTAATGTTAACATTTACCATAAATCACTGCAGAAAAACAACACTGGGCAGTTTCATTTGGCTAGGTTAAAGGTATTCTGTTGGCATTTTTTGCTTATAATGAGGAACATTTTTCTTATCTTCATTTTGGTAGGTTTAATGCGCTTCAAAATTCACTCCTTTACATTCTATATTAATCTATTAGCTTCAACATATACCTCATATCCTGAATCTTCTGTTTCTATTTTATACGAATGACGTGCGATAAAAACAATAAAATTTTTTTCATTCTGTGCAATATATATTTTCAACTGAGTTCATCTTTTTCCAATGCAATGGCAGCATTGTCTGTAATGTGTATATCAATATTTTCAGCCGCAATAATTACACGGTTCAAGTTTTCAGCACTTGAACAAGATACAACCTCTTCTCGCAGTATTTGAAGAATAGTATTGATATAAAATATAAAATCAATTTATTGTAAATCTTTTATTCCCACATATTCGTAAAGGTTCTTACGCTAATAATTTTTATATTCAAATAAAATAATAATCGACAATCATGACATTCATATATTTTTTCCTGATTTTTTAAAATAGTATTATAAATTTAAAAAAAATTTATATAATAAAAAATCATCTGCGTAAGTTAATATGCAAGAAAAAAGTAAAACTTTTTTGACTTGAATCCGAAAACCTCTCTATTATAAAATTGGTATACTCGCCACTCAGTTACTGGTACTGCAGTGACAATAAATATATATGCAAATAAGCTACTTGAACTACTCAAATATTTTTAAATGAAGTTTTCTCCAAAATGAGCCAAGTTGGAAGCTGCCATTTTGGATTTAAAGTAGAGACCCCCCTCCAACCATCCTGAAAAAAAGGTTTCAATAAACAATTTTATAAGCTAGTTGGCTTATAACATTATATTTTTTAGGAATAACATTTTTTTTTAACAAGGGTGGCAGTCCCTGCCCTCGTTAATCTAAAAAAAAAATTATGTTACTAAGATAATAACAAAAATTAAGTAGTTAACTTCAAATTACACAATGCCTATTTTTATAATAAAAAGATATAACATATCTATCCAACATATAATATATTAATGTAGGACGATTAAAAAATAAAATTAGAAAAAACACAGATGATATTATAATAGAATTTTGAATTTCTTGAATAAATATAATATTCTTCTAGAAAAGGTCCTGGAACTACTGACTTATCTGACAATATTTACCAAAATCTAGACAGAAGTAAACCTATAGCTGTTGTATTTTTTGATCTGGCTAAAGCCTTCAATAATGTAGGCAAAAAAGGTTTTTTTTGAAAACTTGAAAAAATTGGTATTAGAGGTTTACCTCATCAATTACTTCAAAATCATCTGCTGAATAGAAGGCAGTATGTTAAATTTAAAGGTATAAAAAGCAGCCTGCAAGATTTGAATACTGGTATTCCTCAGAAACCATTCTTAAGCCTTTATTATTTATATTAATGATATATACATTTGAACTGCAAAAACGTGACTGTAAAATTTTATCTTTTGCTGATGACAGTTTCAATATGTTACAGAAATTCTTGTTTAAAGTTTAAATTGAAAAACTTACTGAATTAAGTATGGTTAGATTGCAACAAGTTAGCTCTATATGTAAATAAGGCTGTCTGTTTGTTTAATTTTTGGTAATCATTATGACTGTGTTCCTACTGATTTTAATATTGTTATCAGCAATCAATTTGCTGATACACAAACTATATAAGTTTGTGTAACTTTCTTTGAACAAGTTTATTATAACTTATCAAAATTTTAGACGAGATTGTGAAATTTCAAATAAAATAAAATATGTAGTTTTCATATTATCCAGATTAAGCAATATTCTTGCAGTTCAAGATTTATTTATTATTATGTATGGAATTTACTACAATATTGTTAGGTATGGTGTAATTGAGGGGGGGTCAGCTAGTAAAAATTATCATAATGTGGTATTCTGCCCGTTGATAGGTCCCTGGTATCAATGTTTTCTTCATCTGTTTCTGTCCCGTCCTTTTCTTTTTGTCCTATAATTACCTTCACTACACTTTATTTATTAACTTCAGCCTCTTCCTTCTTCTTTTTTCACTTTTAACGGAACCTTCAATAATTGTATTTATTATTACCGTATTTATTATTCCTTTTCGCTTAATTATATGCCCAATCCAATTTCCTTTCCTCCCTCTGTTACTCGCCAATGTTGTTCTGTCTTCATTTATTCTTTTTAATACTTCTAACTTTACTTATACCCATATCTCAAAAGCCTTGATCCTGTCTTCTTCCTTTTTCCTTGTGTCCATGTTTCACTACCATACAAAAGTATACACCAAACATAGCACTTTACCAATCCTTCCTCATGATCAGATCCATGTTACTGCAAAGCAGGTTTTTCTTTATAGAAAAAGCTTCTTTTGCTATTGTAACTCTTGTCTTAATCTCTTCTTTACTCCTCCACTCTTCAGTTAGTACTGTCTCAAGGTATCTGTATGTCTTTACTTGTTCAATTTTTCCTTCTCCCGTTACAGCATCCATATTCCCTTTCATTCACCTTCATAACTTTTGTTTTCCTCATTTATTTTCAACCCATATTCCTTCATCCCTACTTTCAATGCTTTTATCATTCACTATAATATCTAAATGTCTTTAGCTACAATTAGCAGACTGTCAGCAAGTCTGACACAATTTATATTTCTTCCACCTAAACTCCTTTTTGCCCATCCAATATTTCTTTCAACATTTCCTTGACAGAAAAAGTGAATGAGACAAGGTTGCTGATGACAGGAATGTTGTCTCATTCCTCTCCCTAATTCTAATAAATTTGTGAGATTTGCATTTATTTTCACAGCTGCTTTTTTCTTCATATACAATTCTTTGATCAGTCTCCTATCCTTCCAATCAACTCTCTTTTCTTTCAGAATCTCAAATAAGTTTTCCCACAGTACTCTGTCAAATGCCTTTTCCGTATCTATAAAACACAAGCTCCTCTTTCTCTTTCAAAACATCTCTCCCCAATCACTTTCAGCAATTCGACAACTTCTCTTGTTCCTTTTCCTTTCCTGAATCAAATTTTACTTCCCCAGCATTCTCAATTTTTGTAATTAATGTTCTATTCATAACTCTCAACATTATTTTTGCAGCATGTGATGTTAAGTTGATAGTTCTACATTCTTCACATTTTTTTGGTTCCACTCGTTTTAGATATTGGTATCATTATTATTTTAATAAAATCCAGTATTGTAAATAGCACTGCACAGTGAAAGTGTTTCATCTATTCCTTCATCTTCTTAACACCCTACAAACAAGTCTTCTATATACTCTCCCCTTCATTTCTTTGTCTAATATTCTTCAAGAATGCTTTTACCATTTTTCTTCTCAATTTCTCTCATTTTATAAGAAGGATTTCTTCTATCCCATGTGGCATTTTTTACTTTCTTATATAACATGTCATAATTCTTTTTCTTCCTAAGTGTTCTATGTCTTTTTACATTCTTCTTTAACTACCTTTCCCTAGTTTTACATGTTTTTCTTTTTAATTAGTTATTCAATCTTCAAAAGGTTGCTCTGTTGTACACTTAACAAAAACCATTTCTTATAAAAGTTTCTTTAGAAACTTAATATTCACCCTCTCCTCAAAAAATTACTATATGTTTTCCTTTTTTTTGCTATATTTTGCTTCAAAAAAGGAGTTAGTGGGAATTTTTTGCATTAATATATTCTACACTATTAGGCCTTCAAACTACTACAAAAATATTGTTAAGAATTTCTAAAACAAATTCTTTTAAATTTACTTCCCTCGCAAGTTACTCATTGCATTAAAATGAAAAATCTTAAATTTTTTGAAAAGTCTTCAGTCAATTAAGAATTTATTTACTGCAATGATAGTAGATGCAATAACCTTGCTCTTTTAAAGAAGAATATATTTTATTTTATAAAACTGATCAGTATATTCAGAAATAATAAGATTAAACAATATTTCTTCATATTTTAAAATATAGTAACAACTCTAAAATGTTATATATATTGCACATTAATAAAATAAAATAATGTAACAAAAAATCAAACTGTAAGTAGTTATAGTTTCAGATTCAAACCTGTTAGGTGATGTTGACTGAGATTGTGGTGGTGAAAAAAATGATGAAATTGCTCTAATAATACAAAGTAACAAAGGTTCTTGTACACAATTCGGTGAGCCACTACCTTGATATAATAATATAATGTGTATAAATACTTCTGAACCGGGTGCAAAACCCAATGTTTCTAATATATCTTCTACATCTCTAGGTGTAAATTTACTTCCTTTCTTTGTTGTGTCTTTAACTGCAGATGGTGAAAATTGTGAAAACAGCTGACCAATTAGAGGGAACTAAAAAAAAAAATCACAATACAACCAATTTTTTAAACTTTTTTTTTTTAAGTATAATTCTACTTTTTGTTCAGATTATCCTATTAGTCGCTTTTAAAACTCAATAGGGTAGTTTTATAGCATATATGTGCTGAATTTTACTAACTCTTAATTAAAAGAAGAAAATCTGTAATTAAGAAAATCCAGTTATCTTAAATTTAGGAGGCAATATAATTTATTATAAAAGTTAAGAAAGAAAAAAGTTTGTTTTAACTTTGCTTGCGAATTACGCTGCAAAAAAAATCACTTATATTACATTCATTACCTTCTTATCTTGATACTGCCTATTAAACAAACAGCAGTAAATATGATTATTACAGAGATCAATAAAACTATAAGAATTATTCATAGCCCAATCAAAATATATATGAGGGTAAGTCAATTATTATCCGCAATGTAGTTATATATTTTAGTGCAGTACAAATAGGAAATGTACATGTACATCATTTTTCAACATAGTCCCCTTGCATTTCAAAGCACTTGGTCCATCGTTACAAAAGCTTCGTGATGCCCTCATAAAAAAAGATTTTCAGTTAGCTGTGAGCCAGGAATGTACCGCTTCTTTCACTGTTTCGTCCAAGGTAAATTGACAGCCCCTTAATGCCTCTTTGAGTGGACCAAACAAGTGGTAGTCAGAAGGGGCCAAGATCAGGACTATATGGGAAGAGCCAGTACTTCAAAGTTGAGTTTCTAGAACCTTTCAGCAGTGTGGGCAGCAGTATGTGTACGGGCATTTTCATGCAACAATACAACACCTTTTGACAGCAGTCCTCGGCGTTTACTTCAAATTGTAGGCTTCAGCTTGGCAGTAAGCATCTCACTGTAACACTCACTGTTTATTGTCGTGCCCCTTTCCTCATAATGTTCCAGTACTGGGCCTTGTGAGTACCAAAAAACCATAAGTATCAGTTTTCTTGCGGATGGTTAGATCTTGAACTTTTTTTTGCAGGGCGAATTCGGATGTTTCCATTCCGTATTCTACCATTTACTCTCTGGCTCTTAATGATGGATCCATGTTTCATCACCAGTGATGATTCTGTCTAAGAAGATGTACTGTTCATTACCATAGTGATTTAAATGTTTTTTAAAGTGTCCAAGCGCATCTGTTTATGCAACTGTGTGAGTTGTTTTGGGACCCATCTTTATGAAACCCAAGTCTGTTGTGGATGATTTCATAGGCAGAACCGTGACTAATTTGCAGACGATGTGCCACTTCATCAATAGTTACTTGTCTGTCTAAGAAAACCGTGTCACGTGCACGCTCAATGTTTTCCTCATTTGTGGCGGTAAACGGTCATCTGGCTCCTTCATCGTGCATAACACTTGTGCAACCATTTTTGAATTTTTCAATCCATTCATAGACACTTCATTGCTGCAACACACTGTTCCCGCACTGTACCAATAGTCTTCGATGAATTTTGGCCCCTGATATACCTTCCGACCACAAAAAACGGATCACTGAACCTTGTTCTTCTTTGGTGCAAACAGTAAGTGCAGCAGCCATGGTTAATGGCAGGGCAGCGATAATGGAACTAGCCTAATAGTATCAAACCAGTACAGACATAACAACAATTAAACCAAGCATGTATCATCTATGCAACACGACAGTACTACCAACATAAACAAAAATATAACTAAAATGTGGATTGACTTACCCTTGTAAATACAAAGGATGTAATAACTAACAAGTTCCACATTATTTCTACACATTCAAGAGAAATTTTAAAAAACTAATCAAACATCTCTTGGGAAGGAAATCGATGTTAAAAGATTAAAAAAAAAAAAATCAAGGTCAAATAGTAAAAATTTATCAGCACAAGTTCTACAAAATGAGGTGAACAACCCCAATTAAATCACATTAATAATAATCCCAGATAAATAACACAAGCCTGTTTTTTAGTTTGACAATTGATTCTAATGTATTTTTTAGCACTAAATCCGAAATAACCTGCACTTTTTCCATCATGTGAGGATTTATCGCAAATTTCAAAATTTGTAAAAAGTTGAAAAATTGCAAAAATGTGATACAACAAAATAGATATAAACGTATTTTTTTTATAATAAATTAATAGCTGCTAGCAGGTTCGTCTCTTTAAGCCTCGAATCAAGCATTCTGAATTTTCTTTGATGAGATGTAAGTCTCGATCCAAATCGTTTAGTTCAGACTGTGAATAAAGCCCTGGTGCCCGGCTATCTTAGAGTTTGTTCTCCTCGATGTTATCTTCAGTCAAATCCCTTGTGGAACCATCTATTTCAGGTAAATTTTCTGGTGAAATCAACACTGGTACGTCTGGACCATGAGGAACTAGGTGTAAAGCGGATGGCATATTTGGACAGACGATTCTTTTTTATTTTTCAAATTGAAACCATGAACACCAGTCGAATAAAAGTAACAATCATTGATGTGATTTCATGGCTCTCACCACACCATTGGAACTCTGAATGCTTTTTTTTACCCTTTGACCACAGTCTAAGTCCTTCAACACATTTGTCACAAATGTAGTGGGGTCCCCAAGTTTTGTCTTGATCTCGAAATATGTACGGTACACTTGTCAAACAAAACTTATATTTCTTTTTTGTCTTACTACCATTAACTCACTACAAATGTAACAAAAAGAATCTGCAGAATTTTTGCATCCTCTTGAAGCCACTTTGAAAATGGAAAGTTTGCTTTATGACCTGAAAATATATTTTGCACCGACAAAAACGCATTTGAGAGATCGAAAAAACTTGATTTATGCATGCTGATAGTTGAAACAGCAGTAATTGCATAATTGCAAGAGTGGCTGCCAATAAACATGTTAATCTTGTTAAGTCTTGTCACAATCTGTCGGCCAAGCTCTCCTAGCATCTCGTCATCTTCAACTCTCCCCTTACTCTTCAGACCACTCACCTGTTTAACTATAAGAATGCTAATATAAGCCAAAAAAGTGAATATATTATATTAATTTATTATAAAAAAAAAAAGTTTTATATCTATATTGTTGTATCACATTTTCACAATTTTTAAACTTTTTACAAATTTTGAAATTTGCAATTTGTGAAAACTCCTGATGTGAGGGAAAAATGAAGGTTAATTTCAGATTCAGTGCTAAAAAAACCCACAGAAATCAATTATCCAAAGTTAAAAAAACATTCCACACAACCCAAATTTTACAGGTTTGTGTAATCTATACAGATCAGTTAATAATACGTACATAAGTAGGTATTTGAATCTCTTTTTATAATTTAAAATACAAATATATGAAATAATAGCTAATTAAATACTGATACACAAATAATTCAGAAGGTGGTAATGAAGATCATTACATTTCATGATTAACAGAGCTGCAGAATATTTGAATTAGTATAATTTAAAAACAATTTATCAATTGAAAATTACATAAAGGTAAAATCATTTAAATTTTTTAATTGATCAGTTTTTTTTTTTTTTTGTCTTCAGTCATTTGACTGGTTTGATGCAGCTCTCCAAGATTCCCTATCCAGTGCTAGTCGTTCCATTTCAGTATACCCTCTACATCCTACATCCCTAACAATTTGTTTTACATGTTCCAAATGTGGCCTGCCTACACAATTTTTTCCTTCTACCTGTCCTTCCAATATCAAAGCGACTATTCCAGGATGCCTTAGTATGTGGCCTATAAGTCTCTCTTCTTTTAACTATATTTTTCCAAATGCTTCTTTCTTCATCTATTTGCCGCAATACCTCTTCATTTGTCACTTTATCCACCCATCTGATTTTTAACATTCTCCTATAGCACCACATTTCAAAAGCTTCTAATCTTTTCTTCTCAGATACTCCGATCGTCCAAGTTTCACTTCCATATAAAGCGACACTCCAAACATACACTTTCAAAAATCTTTTCCTGACATTTAAATTAATTTTTGATGTATTGAAAATTAAATTTTGGAATTGTTAGTGCAAAGTAAGCATTTTAGAGAGTGAAATGTTTTAAACATGAGAGCATACTCCCAGTTCAAGTATAGTCGAGTAGTCAATGCAATTTCAACAAAACTGAACAAATTTATCATAAAATTTAATATTTCATTTTTTTTTTATCTGCATACTTGCTTATAAAGGGATCACTGTATGTTTTTACAATCTTAATGTATTTTCATTATTCTAGTATGTACATATATTTAACTCATACTATCTCCATATGATTCAATAAGTTTAGGATTTCTTCCATATTCTACACTTATTTCTTCTGAATAACCAAAAAAACAAAACAAAAAACAACCATACAAGCAAAAATGAATTCACGCTTAGCAGACTCAATATAATATCACTAATGATTTTTTTTTTAATAAATATACAGAGGTGAGCAACAAAAAACCGAACCCATAATGTAACTGCTGCAGAATCAGTAGGTTATGTCGGAATGAAATTTTATGAATGATTTTTTTTTTGTCTTCAGTCATTTGACTGGTTTGATGCAGCTCTCCAAGATTCCCTATCTAGTGCTAGTCGTTTCATTTCAGTATACCCTCTACATCCTACATCCCTAACAATTTGTTTTACATATTCCAAACGTGGCCTGCCTACACAATTTTTCCCTTCTACCTGTCCTTCCAAAATTAAAGCGACTATTCCAGGATGCCTTAGTATGTGGCCTATAAGTCTGTCTCTTCTTTTAACTATATTTTTCCAAATGCTTCTTTCTTCATCTATTTGCCGCAATACCTCTTCATTTGTCACTTTATCCACCCATCTGATTTTTAACATTCTCCTATAGCACCACATTTCAAAAGCTTCTAACCTTTTCTTCTCAGATACTCCGATTGTCCAAGTTTCACTTCCATATAAAGCGACGCTCCAAACATACACTTTCAAAAATCTTTTCCTGATATTTAAATTAATTTTTGATGTAAACAACTTATATTTCTTACTGAAGGCTCGTTTAGCTTGTGCTATTCGGCATTTTATATCGCTCCTGCTTCGTCCATCTTTAGTAATTTTACTTCCCAAATAACAAAATTCTTCTACCTCCATAATCTTTTCTCCTCCTATTTTCACATTCAGTGGTCCATCTTTGTTATTTCTACTACATTTCATTACTTTTGTTTTGTTCTTGTTTATTTTCATGCGATAGTTCTTGCGTAGGACTTCATCTATGCCGTTCATTGTTTCTTCTAAATCCTTTTTATTCTCGGCTAGAATTACTATATCATCAGCAAATCGTAGCATCTTTATCTTTTCACCTTGTACTGTTACTCCGAATCTAAATTGTTCTTTAACATCATTAACTGCTAGTTCCATGTAAAGATTAAAAAGTAACGGAGATAGAGAACATCCTTGTCGGACTCCCTTTCTTATTATGGCTTCTTTCTTATGTTCTTCAATTGCTACTGTTGCTGTTTGGTTCCTGTACATGTTAGCAATTGTTCTTCTATCTCTGTATTTGAACCCTAATTTTTTTTAAATTCTGAACATTTTATTCCAGTCTACGTTATCGAATGCCTTTTCTAGGTCTATAAACGCCAAGTATGTCGGTTTGTTTTTCTTTAATCTTCCTTCTACTATTAATCTGAGGCCTAAAATTGCTTCCCTTGTCCCTATACTTTTCCTGAAACCAAATTGGTCTTCCCCTAACACTTCCTCCACTCTCCTCTCAATTCTTCTGTATAGAATTCTAGTTAAGATTTTTGATGCATGACTAGTTAAACTAATTGTTCTGTATTCTTCACATTTATCTGCCCCTGATTTCTTTGGTATCATTACTATAACACTTTTTTTGAAGTCTGACGGAAATTCCCCTTTTTCATAAATATATTGATCAGTTAATATAATTTATCATAAATGGCAATGAAAGCCTTATTCTAGTAAGCCAAAGTATTGTGTTAAGCAGCATGAAAACTTTTCTGTTGTCCAGTATGATAGAAGTGTATATTGTTATATTTTAAAGAATAATTTATTATTATTTTTAACATAGATTGTACATTCGTAAACAATTACATAATGAGTGCTTTAAGGCTGCTTCCAGGCAGTGGGTATCCAACTTAACCAGATATTTGTTACATTTACCCTATCGGTAATGTTTATGAGATTACTGCATTTATATTACAATTTGCGAATTTTTACATTCTGTTTCTAACAATTACATTTATGTAAACACTGATAAACATTTTCAAACATTGCTGAAGCCATTTCTCTATCAAATGGCTTTGATACCCCTCAAACATATATTTACTGATGATAAAAAACTTAACATTTTGCCCAAATTATGAGAAAGTTTAAAAGAGATCCCAATACTACTCGCTCAAAAATCAACCTGGATACTTGCATAAGAAGTAGAAGCATCTAAATTCGATATTTAACTGGCTTGTAAAGAAAAATGGTAATTGTCTCTTCCTGCTGCAGATTTTAAGCTTACCTGATAGCAAGATCTAAGATTTTATACATTAATGTAAAACAACATGAATAAAATTAAACAAAATTATAACAGAATATGGAAGGTCTACGGAATATATTATTTGAAGGCAAACGATCAAAATCTTTGCATGGTGCAAACACTATATACTGCAGACACTATATACTGGCTGCATAATCTTTGCTTAAATTAAGTTACAGGTACTTAGCAATTTCTGTTTCTTCAAAATTAAAGCCTACTCAAAAAAAAAATTTACATTATTACTTTTATTAATAATCAAAGAAGGTTAATTAATTGTGGCACTAATTCTATATTTTATATACTTTTGTTTATATTTATGAACATCCAATCTTCTCTAAAAAGACTACTTACTTATTACATATAACAACACAATACTTCAGCTTAGGAGAAAGGCCTTATTATGCTTACATCATTATTTTTACTAAATAATCATTTAAAAGATCTTTCCTAAAGAAACATATTAGCCTGTTGATAAATTTTTCAAGTAATATTAATTAAAAAATGTTTAAACCAAATTCAAACTTTCTGCATCTTGTTCAATACTAAATATGCTTATAAAATAATTTTCAATAATGCCTTCTGATATTTGAATTATTTTATAGAAATTTTTATTATTTATATATTTATTTTAACATTATCCTATCTGTTTATATTTTAAATAGATAATCTTATAATTATGTTTTTATATTTAAAATTTATCTTATGAAGATGTGATATAATGTATTATTATGTATCGATCATTATAAAAGATTTATATATCAATTTCTAATCAAAGAATTATTCTTCTGTAAACTTTGCTATTCTGCTGACTATAGCCAACAGTCTTACGTGTTTGTTTGTGCATGCACTGAACTGGAAGAGAGTGTGATTCCTAGTCATAATTTGATATCATGCATGCATGTATAGCAGAATGATATGAGGTATTCACTATGACAGTAAGTCACATCACTGTTTGCATCGACTGATTGACAGTCAAGATTGTATTCAGAATTGATTTATGTCGATAATAAGTCAATATATATGTAATAAATTAACAACTAATATAATCCACCTTACCGGCACTTTGATATGTTCTCTAGATCTTTCAGCTTACTTGGAAGCCATCATTCAGGATTTAAAATTAATGCATTAAAGTCAAAGTTTAAAAATCATAGTTAAAATTTGGCTGTCCCGGTCCTACTAGTATACTAAAGGAATATACATAACTCTGGTGGATTAAAATGAAAATCAAATGGAACCATGTTTCAAAGAGGTAATTATTAGATTAAATTATTACTTCTTTATAATTATAAATATATATATTTTTTTTTTTTTTTTTTACTACGTTAGAATTCTTTGTTAGAATCCCACCCAGTGCGGTTGTATTTTTCATTTCGTCCGGATGGACAATTAGTGTTAGTTATATTCTAGTAAGAATCCCACACAGTGCGGTCGTGTTTTCATTTCAGTCCAAGGGGACTCATAGTTTCTTGATAATGTTCAAATTCAATTATGACTAAAGTGTCATACATTCTTAAGTTTAATGTAACTATTGTAATTCAATCAAAATGTCAAGGGTGACAAGAAATTAAATATAACGATTCAAGAAAAACATAGCGTTGCTTCATTTCATCATCTGCTATCTCAACAAAAAATACAGTCCATACTAGCTCTAAATTCTACCATATCTCTTGATGGTCCTCCGGGCCGGATGATTGATTGATTCAGGAGTTACGTTAAACTCCTGATGATGGCTTCCAAGTAAACCAAAAGATCTAGAGAACGTATCAACGTGCTTGTAAGGTGGATTATATTAATTGTTAATCTATTTATTTAACATATCAGCGGTACCATGTTTGAGAAATTAATATATGTGTAATAATTATAATTCCCTCTTCATTCTCTTTTTTATCATATTATTGGCGGTAAATATTGTTGTTTGCAGCATTTGTCCTGCAGGTTAAAAAAATAAGTTTAACTCTATCTTGCTCATAGAATTATAAACTGTAACCCTCCTCAATAGTAGTTAATCATTTCTTAATCATAACGAAAAAAATTATCTCTTAAAAACAATTTTCAAACCACATATCTTTATTTTATCTTTATCAATAAAAATAAATTGATCCAAGAGTATTTCTTATTTATATTAAATTAATTTTTTTATATGATTTTTATTGTAATTGGTTTTTTTTATTACATTTATATGCAAAATATATAAATCAATGTTTGCTGTGAACAAATGTTATAAGCAAATTATTTTAAAACAACTTGTGTTTAAAACATTGGATCTTTTTCTTCCAAAGTATCTTTCAGAGCTAATTGGCAGTAAATTCTCCAGTAGCACTAATAATATTAGTGAAGCATATATTTTGAAAAAAAAAGAAACAAAGTAAAAAGTGTAACTCCACTTAAAACGTAGTGCTAATTAACTCAAAAAAAAAACCTTAAAAGTTGTTTAATATTTAATAATCTTAAAATTTTTATCATATTATTTAACCATGCTTTTCAGTGATTTCTTAATTTCGAAGCTGTTAGTTTTTTCTTATCTTTATGAGAAAGTTATTCAGATGGCATCATGTCATAATTAATTATTGTTTTACAAACACATTGAGACACTCTTTTTTGTATTTACAGAAATAAATAATTTTATTTTTGAAAATGTAGTCAAATTCTAGCTTAAATAATTACAAGTTATTACAAATTTCTCTACAATGTATCAATCTTTTATGGGGATCAAGTGTTAGTTCAGAAAGAGAAAAAAAAAATTTTTCTTTTTATCAGCAGAAATACATCGCTATCTAATTCTTAGTAAATGAATAACAATTGTATCAATTTACTCATTATTTTGCCTTTTATATTCCAATTGCTACAAATAATACTGTAACTACGAATGAGTTATATTTATACAAATATATTTATATTTATTTAAGTTATCCTATCAGAAACAACAATTTTCATTTAATTTTTTTTTTCAATTTACATGTTAAAGTTTTGTTTATTGAAATTTTGCAATTCATGCTTTTTACAATATGGCTAATAATATTTATTTCATTATTATTATTATTATTATTATTCTCAGTTCTCTTTTTACCTAACCATTCTCATTTTTTTTTTTTTACATACATAGAGTGGAGCTTGATTTCAGTCATTTATTTATAATCTGCTAGTTTCATTTTCAAATAATAGTACAAAAGGACTCTTCAATAACTTTATATGAATGTATGTAATAGTGGATATATAGATGTAATCAATAGACTACAGATTAGAAAGGTTGAAGAGAGAACCATACTATTAAAAAAAAATAATGCACTGAATGAATTCTTAAAGTAATTAAGGTATAATTTACTAAAATTTTAACAATATTTTACATTTACACTATGATTATTATAATTGATTTGAGTGTTATTTGCTGCCCTTTTTTACCACTGTCACTCTAACATTCATATTTGATGCATTTCAGAGTACTTCTTCCATTCTCAAAACTAAGATCTGAAAGTAATTTTGAGAAGTTCTCCGAAATGCATTAACTATGAATGTTAGAGTGACAATGCTCTATCAAAGAGTGACAATTAAACGTTGCTATTAAACTTAATTTTTTTAAAAATATATATTCACCTCAGATACATAAACAGATAATGTATAATGATAAGACATTTGCAATAAAAAATCAGCAACCAATATAGCTAGCGCTTGAATTTTTGGTGAAACAGGGGCCTGTTTATTTACTGTGTTCTTTGAAGAACCTCCTTGAAATGCTGTGACCATTTGCATGCGAAGATGTCCTCTTAATTCCGATATCAAGCCTTGATCTTGCAACCTAATCGTATAACAATTTGAAAATAAGTTTTAATTATTTTTTTAAGTATTACAATTTTTATAAAGAATTTTTAATATAAATAAATTATTATAACTATTTTTCTGATTCGCCTACACCTTTTTGTAAATTGTACTATTTAAATCTCATTCAATATTTATTTTTTATTCTTTTAAATTGTAATTAAAGTATAATTAACCATCTTTTTACTAGAAAATCATACATATCTTTCCTACAGCGATCAGTTACATAACACGGTACCATGTACAGTTCTGTACATATGATGTTTTAAATTGTTTACTGATGGTACACACTCTTAAATAAATATTAATTTTTTTTTTTTTTTTTACTAATCAATTGTACATTGTACTAACCTCAGTTGCCATTATCCCACGGTAATATAGCATCATTGAAGAAGGATCAATAATTCCATAAGTAAATAAAACACTTTAAGATTAAACTTAGGTTATCTACTTAAACAAAAAGCTACAAAGTCACTGCATACTTTTCTATACTTCATTATGAGCATATTTCATTGCTTAACCCACTGGGTTGGTCTAGCGGTTAAACTAATTATCGCAAATAATCTGATTTCAAAGTCAAGAGTTCTAAAGTTCAAATGCTAGTAAAGGCAGTTACTTTTATACGGGTTTTAACACTAGATTGTGCATACTGGTGTTCTTTGGCAGTTGAGTTTCAATTAGTCACATCTCAGGAATGGTCAACCTGAGATTGTAAAAGACTACACTTAACATTCATACACATCATCCTTTGAAGTAATATCTTACGGTGATCCCAGAGGCTAAACAGAAAAAGATGATAATTTGTTGCTTGGCAAATATCAAAATAATACACCCCAACCAGATGTAATCAAATTTTTACAGCATTGTAACTGCTTTATTGGTGATGATTCTTTCAAGTATTGTAAAAGTGTAGATTATTAATCTTCTGAATAGACTACATTTTTAGAAAAAAAAAATCTTAGGGAGCTAGATCTAGGTTTCTTGCTGGCCAGAAAGCAGAACAGCTTCTTTCAATCCAGCAATTAGATAACCTGCAATTGAGTATGCTTATTGAATACGTATGACAACGTTGAATATACAAATTTTAAATATTTTGAATTTTCATGAATAAGGTTTTAATCCTTCAGTGGAGTAGACGTGAATATTTGAAAACATTCAGAAATTACTTAGTGTTTATGATTATATAATATTACCTCTGGAGAATCCTGCAATTAGAAATCTTATGTTTTTCTACTTTCTCTAATTTCAAAATAAATATTTTTTTCACTCTTTTGTTTGGTTGACTGATATGGTTTTGATGGCAGTTGTTTTAAATCAATTTGTACCATCCAATTTCACCAAAATAACTGGAAAAGTGTCAAATATTTAAAAAAAAAATACTTGATAAATTTGAAAACAAGACAAATCTATTCAAAACTTCATGAAGATTGTTGTACTTATTTTTTATTTAAAGAATATTCAAACAAGGCAATGCCAATCTCCAGGGTAGAATATTATTCAGAGGTACTAGGTTTAAATCCTGCTCAGAGAGAATTTTTTCACATGCCACAAATTCACATAAAAAAACAATCAACTTATGCCCCAACCTTCTTAATTAATTAACAGATTATCTAAAAAAATTAAAGAAATAAGTTCGGAAAAGGCAACAGGAAAAACCACTGGTTTTACAACATGCTTATAGCACAACAGTATGTTATAATATTTTTATTAATTATAATTGTAACTTCATTTATTATCAATTCATTCATTTATTTGTTAATTGTATTCATTTATTATCCTAATGATATATTATTTAACAGTACTCACCAATTATATAACTTTTCCTGGAATTCATTTGCTGATAATTCTTGTTGATTTTTATCCTTTGGAGGTATATTTAACTTATCCATTTCTTAAATTTTCTTTGTCTATGTTACAAAAATTGTGTTTCAGTTGGTGTTATTATTTTTCCTGTTGTTTTTATGTACCTGCCATCTATAAAATAGTACATTATTTTCATTAACAAAAGTATGTTAGTTTCAGTATAAGGTTTGTTTATACAACATATGTTGCAATAAACTTCAAAGAAACAGAATAAATATTTCTTCCTATATATTTTTAACAATAAGTAATTAACAATATTTTTAATAGATTTGTTACTTGCTAAATAATAAAATACATTTACGACGAAACGGTTATAAGAAAACAGAACAGGTGTAAGTTAGGTCTATCGGAACTGAAGAATTGTGTTTAGAAAAACTAACCTAAGTTTTAAACCGTTACGTTACAAACAACTTTTTACTTAAGTTTAAATCAGTTGAAATTAGATTTAAAATAACTAAGTTAACATAAAAAAATTGTGACAACTGGAAAATAGAGGTTATGTTTTAAAGAATCTTTTATAATATTCCCTATTTTCATTTTCCTTTATTTTTTAAATCTACAAACGAAACGTAAACAAAATGAAAATCACGGAATGTGAACAATTTTACTACTGAAAACATACAAAGATTCTTTCAAATACAACGATATATTATAATAATCAGGTGAATGACCTCTTTCTTAGCAGAAATTAATCATATTATTATGGAACTGAATACATACGTTTGTTAAAATAAATTACTCCCGTAAAATTTTATTTGTTGTCCGTGATTTAAATTCTCCCACTTCAAATTCCGATGAGTGTTATAAACGCGTAGTGCCGCATTTTGCAGAAACAAACATTATTACATACTAACATATGATCATTAAACAATGTAAAATATATACCCTTTATTTTTAAAATAGACTGAAGAAATATAATTAGAAAATATTACCGAAAAAGCTTTGATGAAAGTTTCATATATTATTTTTAGAAATTCCATATTAAATAAAATATGGGTTCGTACCATACAATCAATAAACGTTATATACTGCATACTGAAAGTGGATTCTTCATCGTCCCTGTGGCGCAGAGGATAGCGCGTTGGACTTCTAATCCAAAGGTCGTGGGTTCGATCCCCACCAGGGATGCGCTTTTTTTTTATTGGATTCACTTGAATTTTTAAAGTAAAAAATACTAATGAGAATACTTTTAAATGTTTTTTAAATCCTTTAATATCCAATGGTGTAACAAATAATTTAAAAATTAATTCACACACAAAGTACCACTTTAATTTAAACAGAAAAAATTGGTGAAATTCTTGCAATCCTTTGTGATATCCAGGAAAAATGAACAAATATTGTTAATTTGAATTAGCATAGTTTATTTTTCTGTTATTACATAACTGGAAAATTTTTTAATATTTTGAAAAACATGTTTTATAATTAAAAAATAATTAGTACTATATCTAGTTATATAGGTTTTTGCACATTTTTGTTACTGACTCTTAGCATAATTTAAGAGTAACTTAAAAAAATCATTTTTTATTTTTTTTTTTTACCACAAAGAAATAAATATTTTATTCAAATCAATAAATTGTCCTAAATTAATGTAGAATGTATTAGGAATAAGTAAGTGTACTTCGTAGTTTAAAAATCGGAGCAGCCCCTTCATTTACCCAGAAGGACCAAATTAAAACTTGAGGAAGGTAAATCTTTTTCTGAGCATAAAAAAGTGAAAAGTGGTTAAAATCCTGTAAATTAATAGAAACAATAAATATATGAAATAATAGCGAATGAATATGTGAAGAAATTGGATAAATAAAATCGTACAAAATAAAATAAGTACATTGAAGGCATTAACTAAAATTGTTTGAATACAATACTCATTGTAAAATGTAAACATTAAACAAAGATGTTATTATTCACACTTACTTAATTGATAATATTTATTTATTTATTTGTTCATCAACTACAGGCTATTAATGGATGATAATGAATTTCATAACATTTGATAAATGTCATGTCATGTCATACTGGGACTTGAACCAAAACCTCCAGATTTATTAATCAGTTATGTAACATAACTGATTAATAAAAATCAGCATAGACTAAAAAGTTACAATTTTAAAGGTGTTTTTAATTGATAAATATTTGAGTATGTATTTAAGTACTTGTTAAAAATACATGAAGAAAATTTACATTTATTTAATTCATCCTTTTAAAAATTCAATGAAGTGATATTTTTTCAAAAAACGATCTTTTAATCTAATTTCATCTAAATTAATCATCATCATCTTAATTATTTAATTAAGATGTAATTAAATAGAAATGAATAGATTTAATTTTGTAGGAAAAAAATTACTGTTTAATATTTACAGGTTCAACAAAGATATGGCAACCCAATTTAGCATCCAGAAAACAATTTTTGACTTTTCAAAGGAACCCCATGAATATCTGAAATATTTTACATTTCAGATGTGAGTATATAGACAGGTATAAAAATATGATTTGTAATATTGATGAAATTTTAAGTTTAGAATTTTATTTAAATGTTTCAGAATGAAACAGTGTGATTTCATTTTAGTTTTTTTGTAGACAAAATTGTACTGACCATTCCAGGAGAATTTATTATCTAGCAACGCATCCAAAAAAATAATCAAAAAATAAAAATTATAATAACCTATCCATGTCTGGATAATATTAATGTATTAGAATACAGAGAATGTATTACACAGAAATATATTTTGGATGATTGCAGAAGCCATTATAAAATAAAGTTAAAGGTGAAAATAAGTAATTATCAACTTTTATAAGATCAGTTGCTTTGTAATAAATTATATTAGAACGGATCAGGAGTTCTGGTTTTACCCAAAAAGCCTCAGGTTGGGTTTTTTATACAGGTATGAAACAGATTACCTGAACATATTTATAGGCAAACCTTTCTCTTTATCAAACAGCTCAAACACCTGCATCCAAATAATTCAGAGTTTTTAAATCCTTCACATGTATCTAATACGTGTCTAGCAAAACACAGAAAAAATCACTTGTGAGGTAATATCAACATTAGGGAAAAAGAATGAATGGTAATAAGAGGATAATCTATCCAAAGTGGAAGAATAAAATGAGATAGTCAACTTCACCCTGAGCAGAACTTAGGCACTTTCTGGTCAGTTAATATCCATTCTTCTGTACACTAAATTGCTTTTGCTCCAATTACGATAAGGTTCAAGCTTCCATAAGGAAAGCCTTTCCCACATATCGTCCTTTGAGATATGTGGGATGAAGAAGTATCCAACTGAACTGAATAAATCATTTAACCATATTCTCATTGAAGAGTAGAAAAAATGAAGTTATTAGTACATTGAAAGCACTAATCAACGTAAAGTGTAGTGAAAGTAAATTCGAAAATAGAAGTGCTGAGGATGATAATTATTTGTGGAAGTGTTGTAGAAAACTAATAGATAATAGGAATACTACATAGATAACAAAACAGAGGGTAAAGATAATTAGATGATGATATCTTGGAAGAGGAAAAACAATTGGTGATGTAAAAACCAAGAAAGATTTTATAGATCAAAAAACATATTTATAGAATTTTTTTTTATCTGTGATTGATGATGAAATGTATTTAAATATTTCAAATGTTTATTATCTTAAATAGCAAATCATATCAAGTATATATTAAATACAGAATTATTAAAATTTATAGCAATTTCAGTAACTCTTATAGCAAACATCAGGGACTAGTATTGGGTTTCACCCTAAAATCAATTACTTTATTGCTAGCTGTGGTCTTTTAAACTAAGCAAACAAGAATGAAGAATCTAATTGAGAAGTGTACTCATATGTGATTTGATTTATTATGATTATTGATTTACTGCATCATTGTTGTAATGTATTAATACATTTTATAACGTTCACATGTGATCTTTTTTTTTAATATATAGAATATCAATAACAAAAATAGAATATATTTTTAAGATTAATAGGAGAAAGAAAAGCAAGATTAATAGGTGGATCAAAGCAATCAAATGGAGATGATAAAAAGAATGATACTGTATTTAGAAAAAGGGGAAACACAAATTTGTTTCTATAAATATGTTTACTAATATAATTTGACCATATTCATTTCTATTTTATGACAATGATAAAATGTTACAATATTGCTTACCATGTGTAAAAAATATAACTATTTTATTACATAAATAATTACTTTCTTTTATTAGTATTAAACATTATTACTTTTTATTACACTCTAATAAATTTTATTGTTTAATTTTATCTATGTAGATTTTATAAAAGCAGCTTATTTATTTGATTTTAATTAGTATTTAAAAAACTTTAGTGATTGTTTTTAAAGAAAAATTTAACTTTGAAGAATTACAAATTACAAAAAAATTGTATTTTTGTCATATAAATGTTTTTTTTTTATTCTTAAATTTGAATTTATTAATAAAAAAACAATAGAAATTATATTCTAACCTATTTTTTTTGTACAAAAACAATGACAGTGTGGAGTGTGCGCGTAGAGAATTTCGCCGTCATTTTAATCTGGGACGGCACGACCGTGTTCCAACAGCACATGCAATTAAACCATGGATATCTAATTTTGAGGAAACCGGTTCGGCAATGAAAAAGAAACCTCCAGGCCGTGAGCGAACCGTCCGTACAACACAGAATGTTCAAGCTTTACAAGATGCTGTCATACGAAGTCCACATCGGTCAATCCGTCGTCTTTCAGCATCTTTACAATTGCATAGTTCAAGTGTTAGAAGAATGTTAGTGAAGGACTTGCAATTTCATCCGTACAAGTTGAAGATCGTCCAGGAACTGAAACCGAACGTTGCAGTTGTGCGAGCAAAATTCTGTAATGTAATGCTTCAGAAGATAAACGATAACGATGAGTTTGTTCACGAACCGTGGATGTCAGACGAAGCGCATTTCCACCTCAGTGGGTTTGTTAACAAGCAAATTTTCAGATACTGGGCACAAGAAAATCCTACGCAGCTACACCAGCGTCCGTTGCACAGCCAGAAAGTGACCGTGTGGTGTGCTGTCATCTTACGGTGTTATAGGCCCTTATTTTTTTGAGGATGACAACGGTCTTGCGATTACAGTGATGTCGGCTCGTTACGTATCCGTCCTTGAAACCTCTGTTGTGGAATAACAAAAGAGATTTCCACCGATTCTTAACACAGCCTGGTTTCAACAAGACGGAGCAACGTCACATACTGCATGAATATCGATGGCAGCTGTACGCCGATTGTTTGGACAACGTGTCATTTCACGAAACGGTGACATTAGATGGCCTCCCAGATCGCCTGATCTCTCAGCTTGCGATTACTTTTTGCGGGGTCACCTTAAAAGCAAAGTGTTCCACAGTAGACCTGCTACAACGGAAGAACTGAAGGCAAAGATCCGAGAAGCAACTGCGGAAATTCCAGTTGAGATGTTACGTCAAACCATGAAAAATTTAACGAAGAGACTTCGTGAGTGTTTACGTAGAAGAGGTCACCTGCAAGATGTCATCTTTAAAAAAATAAACTAAAATGTATGTATCCTAAAATGGCAACATTTGTACAATTACATGAAATAAAATTCATTTTCTAAAAAAATTTTTCATTAACGTTATTTAATTTTTAAAATTTCCCGTTTCTTTGAATCACTCTGTACATATATTTAAAAATAATTTCTGTAATTTTTTTTTGCCAGTAATTACCCATTGAACGTGGCAGCCATTGAAAAATAATAAAATAATAACTGCTAATTCCATTTCATTAGAATACCATGTAGGTATTGTATTTGTACAATTGTTTTGCTATGTAGCATTACAAAGTAACTCCATTTCTTCTCTAATAGAATTTGTAGCAGTTTTAATTGAAATTCTTTCTTTCACAACAATTTTTCTATCCCATTGTTAATTGGAATTATATATACTATATAATATTTTTAGAATTGAATTGAGACAGTTGCATAGTGAAAATTCCATACAATTTTGTGCACTATGTGTAAATAGCTTGTCCATTGTTCATTAGCAGACATAAAGTGTATTTTTAGGATTTATTTTATTTTTTAAGAATTTTTTCATACAGTTTTATTTATTAAAGTTTTACTTCTTTTGGCGTGTTAGGAGAAACTGATCAAAGTGTATTTTCAGCAAGTTACGGAAGTTGCGCACGCCGATGTAACACAATGAAGATTTGCGCAGGACGAAGAGGTCAGTCAGCATGCACATGCATGTAGTGTCTAATTCAGTCAGCCGTTCAATGCAATTAAGTGATTAGCACGTGTTGTAATCATAACAGATATTGAGTTGTAATAAATATTTATTTATATACACGGATTTCCGAAGACGGATATTTTAAACTGTGAATATCGTTGTTCATATTCATAAAACTTTATTTATATTGCAGCGTATATTTATTTATTTATTTTTTTTTGTGGAAATTGTGTATCAAGATTTGAGGTTATATTTATGTAAGTATTATTTTTTATGAATAAAATTATATTTTTTAATGACACAGAAAATAGCACCCATAGATAAATTCTTGATTTTGCATAAATAATTTTAAATTTGCCAAAAACAAATTGTTGGATAAAATACACTATTATAAAAGTATTTGTATCGTATTTTTCATATCATAAGACACCGACAACCTCTTGCCTATTCAATCGTCATCCGAAGAATTAATGGAGCTGATGGAATATATCCGATGAACTTTGTTTTATATGACAATCAATACTTGAATACTTTTTAAACTGTATAAAATAAATATTATTTAATTTAATTTGTCATTTATTCAAATTTTTATCCATGGTATTTAATGTCGTCTACCTATCGTTTGACTCTGTTCAAATTTGTTTGAATGCGTAAAGAATTATTTTTTTATTCACGTCAAAGAAGTATCTTACGTGAAAACATAAGTACACACGAGCTTTTTTTATGCAGTTTATTTTTCATAATAATATTATACTCTTAAGATAAGATGTACTCTGCATATTTGAGTAACAGAGCAAAGTCAGACCTCTCTCATATCGGTCAAGTCTCTTATGTGTATAAAATCAATTCTTATTGTTTGCAGAGATGTGACAAATATTTCAGATATGGTGGTTTTGCTTATCATTACAAAAAATTCCTTTCTTGATGAATGATAATATAGCAAGTTTTTTAAAAAGATTATCACCACATTACCAGTTATCAGAAAAATTTTCACAAAAAAATCTTTCTTAAGCTGAGCCTGTACCAACAATCTCATTCATGCAAAATGTGGTAATTTTTGGTATATTTTGCTTGAAAACTGCTGAATATCATAACATTTTGTACATATTTTTCTACCTTTCTTATTTTATAAAACAATATTCTTTTTATGGTTTCAGCAATACATTATTTTATATTTTTCTGCACTTCATACATACAAAAAAACAACTCCTCAGTAGATGCACACCAAAATGCCATTGTTTTTTTTTAATATAAAAATTTAAGCCTTCTGACGAATTTTTTTTAATATGTAAATGGCAAATAAAGTGCTACAGCATAGCTATTCAGTTCTTTCCTGCTTCATATTAAGGATCATCATCATCCTCTTTGGTTCTGAACTTTCTTCTTGTATTTTCTTTTTGTCTTTTCCCTCTAGTATCTTTTTGGCCTGTAGTACATTTCTTCATTCTTCACTCTCAATTTATTTATCTTTTAAATTGCTCATAATATAATTTTATCAACATGTAACCTCAGTCCTTCTAACTCTATGATTCTTCCAGTCTTATTATTCATTAAAAATTATTATTAAATCATACACTCTAAATGATGTTGGTTTACCAAATAACACAATTTTTTAAACACAACTCTAAATTATTGAATTGAGACATATGTTTATAGCAAGTGTCTACTCAGGCAACCACTTACAAACACTGCGTGAAACTGACAGGAGTGTGTTGGACCCTCCAAAAACTAGGGCCTCATCTGATATATTACTAGCACTGAAAGGCATTAGCACTAGCACTGAAGGCCTTCACTTGATGGACTAAAGGTGAATTGTGTTGGCAGAAGGTCACAAATATCTCTAATCTCCAAACCTAAGTAAAATACTTCAAAACATGATATATAAAGGATTGGAACGCCAATCCCTAACTCCATCCATTTAAAATTAAATGCAAATATATAAACTCCAATAAAATTAAATACCCACCAGTTAAATAAAAAGGCTGCCAGCAACAGACTGAGTCCAGGCTGTGAAATGAATAAGGGTTAAGATATCCTGTGATATCCTTCCATTCCATTCTGTTCTGCAAACATACTAGTCATATTTATATATCTGTAGTGCATTTTCAGATAAACTTCTTTTAATTGATTTCACTAACCTCATTATAGCTCCTGGCTGTTGTTCTAATTCCCGGAAAACAATACAAATATTATTTGCATCAGATTTTCAAATCAAAACTATAAGTTGAGAAGGCTGTGTAGGAAATAATTGTCAACATATATCACAAAAAAAAATAGTATTTAAGAAACAATTTTAAAGAAAATTGAAGTTTTCACATAATAAAATATACACTGAAGTTCTATAAATCAATAAAAACTAATATATTATTTTTTGAATGATAATCAGAGTACAATCTCTCCTTAAACTTTCTCAAACACTAATTCTTTATAAAATCAAATTAAAAAATTAAGAAACTCAGAAATTGCACCACAGAAAATCATATAAAAGAGGATGTATTGATTAAGTGGAATGGCCATTGTTGTACATTTTTTCGAATAAATTTAAACTTTTAACAATAAATAAAGTACTTTTGCTGTGATATAAACAAATTTATTTCAAATAGAGATCATAACTCTTCATAATGTAAACTTTTTTTTTTTATTGATGTTTACTATGAAACTCTCCAGTAATATTTGGAAATTTTCTTATATAATATATTGAAGTAAAATATTTTACAAGTATGGAAATAAATTAAAATTTTCTTTAAAATAATTTATTAATTAAATTAGACCAGGAATGTTATGATGCAGACTGTTATAATAATTTATTTTAAATATGATCTGGAGAGGAATTAAACATAGGAGTCCATTTCTTAAAATGTAATGCAGTTTTCTTTCTGGGATAAGTTTTCTTTTGACAAATTAATGCTGAAAGTTAAATTTCTTAACAGAAAATTTGCTGAAACCTGAAATTAAAATCATGATGTTTTTTACCAAAAAGTGCTTAATGTTATTTGAGTTATCCATTTTTTTTTCTAAGAGTAATCTGAAAGAAAATAAAAAACTGAAATTTTTGTTTTAGTTTCCTGAGATTTCCTGTTCATTGTCGTTCTTTTTGTAGTAGTATAATATATTTCTGTCCATTTAAATCATAAAATAAATTTTCTTCTTCCTTTTATATTCCTTCTTCTTATTTAACCTTGATTATGTATTAATTTTATGAATTAAAAATTTGGAGAATATAAGAACGGAAATTATCAAAAAAATAATATAAAAATTATCCTTTTTTTAGTATCCCTTGATTAAGGATGGCAATAGTAGAATAGAAATTCCGGAAATACGTTTTGTTCTAAAGTTTTAATAAATCTTGGTAAGTATTGTAGAAAAATAAATTTATATTTAAAAAAATAAATCAACTGTTAAAAAATGCATTAAAAACTATAAAAATACAACTTTACAAATTGTCTTTGAATTTCAACTTTCAAAGTTGGCAGATAATGGAAAACAAGTAAGCACCAATTTGGTACTTACTTGGTACTCTCTAGTAGTTCAAAGATAATTTTCTTTTTTTTTTTAATTTAATCCATCAGCTGTTAAGCTATTAGCCATTATTGATTTTATGCGATCTTTCTTTGTAAATTAGGTCACATAGTTTACCACATCTTTATACGTTTAATTTACCTTTCTGTCTCTATGATGGTTCAAAATTATCGGTGTTTACACTTAAAATTAAGAAATAGTTTTATATTTAAAATAGATCAATGGGGATTTCTTAATTCATCTCATTTTCTTTTGAAGCACTTTGGGCTTTTGACCCTCCTTTTTTCTCTCTTTCTCTTATTCTTACTTTAAAAATTGAGATCCGGTTTACTCACTTGCCTTGCTTGTATCAACAAATATATTTTGGATGCATCGATTACTTCTACTTTAGGATAGAGACATTCAATAAAAAACATTAATTTTTTTAGCCATGTATTCTACTGGTATTGTTTTTAAGTTTTTGCTGTGATAACAACGGGACCCACTGACATTCTTTGTTTTATCTTTACTTCTTAAGCAGGTAATACTACCTCAAACAGTTTAATTTTTACATCAGAATGATTTAAAATGTTCTTTTCACAGTTTCTTTTCGTGCTTCTTGGTGGAAAACTGGGAGTCCTTAATGTTTATTTAGGTCTGGACATATTAACTACATAATTCTTTTTAACAACCCAGTGTGTTGATGAGAAGTTTCGTCTTCTATTTCTTTCTTCCCTTGAGAATAAAATAAAGGAAAAGAATGAGATGAAGTATCCTTCTCTCTCTCTCTCCCTCTACCCCTCTCTCTCTCTGAAATGTTGGCTGAGTCATAGTTGAGTACTATTTTTGTTTGAAACTTGGATAATTTAATAATAAAAAACAGTACCTCTATGAGTAAAACTGCTTATAAAAAAATAATGTTGAGAAGGCTGCTAGTGAATGTGAACTAAGACAATGTGGAATGTCGGAACATATATTATTCTTTTATCTGCTACTTTTTTGAATTTTCATCTTTAAATATTTTGAATATCAGAACAAAATTATGTTATTTATCATTATACTAGAGTAATCTGATATTAAACAACATCAGTATAATAAAATTATCTTTAAATCAATTACATAGACAATGTAATTTCTTTTTTAATTAAACAATTTTTCACAGTTGTTATATGGAAAAAGCTTACAACCACAGGAATCTTCTATACAGAATAAAAATATAATCATTCAATAGCTCATGTGAAGAGTAAAGCATGAACATACTAAAAAAATAAATAAGCATCACATTGAGAAACTTTTTTTAGTAGAGTAAGGTAAAAAATAAACAGTAATTTATCAACTAATGTACAGAAAGAAATTGTAAGAAATAAAACAGAATTGAGAAATTGCTAGTATCAAGGAACTATCTTATAATATAGTACATTTTTATGATCATAATGTTACTTTTAGCCATTGGTTTAATAATCACTGATTATTTAATCAGTTTTATGATCAGAAAGGTCATTTTTACATTTAAATTTGATCGAATGCATGAAACAATTCATTTATAAGACTTATTGTTATATAAAAGGAAATTGTTTTGATATAAATTTTTAATTTTAGAATAGGTTATATAATTAAATTATCCTTATTGCAGTATAAAAATGAATATATTTTTAATTTATTTATATACTTCTGTATTGAATTCAGCCATTCATATGTAACGTGACATTGTCTATTCAAAATCAATACCAGGTTTCAGGAATAGAATTATAGCTGTGGAATTTACTTCTTTTTTTCTTTCTTTCATGTAATATATTAGTCTAAAAATAGACTGTTCAAGAGTATTTATTCCATTCATGCAAACTTTGACCTCCATAAATATGGTAATCTGTTTTTTAAATAATTATTTTTCAACTTTTTTCTCTATTTGTAGCTTTAAAATATTATTTGAATATCTATACATATATAAAATCGTAAAATAGATTTAATTTTTTTTCTATAAATATATGTTGATTTATTAGTTAATTACTGCTTTTCTTAGGTAAATGAATACCACATAATTTTTAATTTATAAAAAATGGAAATTTGTTAATAATGGTCAATTAATAATAAAAAAATATAATAATCTAACAAAACACTAAATATTTTATACCACAGGCAACAGAAATACTATTATTATCATTAATGGGAATACTATCCAACAATTACCAATGTTGTATCTATCCTGAAAAGCACTTAGTTTTAAATAATAAATAAAAATGCATGGAAATTACAGAATTTTTAATTTGCTTAATACTAACTGCATTTACTCCGATCTGTCATTCAATCACCCACTTTTATAACTTAAAAATTTTGGTAGGATCTCAAAATATAATATTTTATTTTCATCTAATACACACGTTGGTAATAAATATTTGATTATGATAAAAAACTTATTGCATTAATATAATATAAAGTATTATATTTTTACATACATGAACATTATGAAATGTGTATAACATGTACGTAAAAACAAGATATTAGGTTGTCTAAAAAATATTGAGTCTTTGGAGGCCAAAATTGAGAATACTGTTATTGGAAAATAATATTATGAGACCATGTATGCACCACTTTTTTTTTCATGATCTGCCATTTTTCAGGCAACACTATAATCTTGTCACTATAGAACTTCTATGGTTTCTGGTCAAAAAATTGTGACACGTGGTTTTCACCGGCCTCTTTTGAAAATAACTTAACACCATTCAGGGAGTTCTACAGAGACTGAAACAAATACTCTGACAGTCCCAGGTCTTGGCTATACCGTGAATAAATTAAAACCTCTCGGTCAAGTTCTCTCAATTCCTGATGGGTTATTAATGATGTTTGCAGTCTGACGTTGTCAGCATGATATATGATACCCTTTCTGTTGACTAGTTCAGGCCGTTTCTTTTGAATTGCTAGGTGCAGTTGTTCTAATTATCAAAGTACAGATCTGAGCCCATCGTACTGCCTGGCGGCAGCAATTCGTGATGCACAATGCCCTTCCTATCTCACCAAATTCACAGCATATCCTTTCAGGGTGTCAGCATGGCCTTTGTCACAGATTATGAAGCTTCTCCTCACTTCGACCACAATATTTTTTGCACATTGTTGTTGAAGGTTATCCGCTTTTCATGATCAACTGCTTCAGAAAATGACCTGATTCCAGTTATGTTTCAGTAGAGATTCACAGATAGAAATTTGATCAAGTAAATTTTCCTGAGGCTGATCGTTGGCAGCCAAATGTTGAGCTTCTTTTTATAGCCAGCTTTCTCCAAATGATCTAACATTGTTTGCTAATGGATATTCATTGCCAATGTCGTGACTGCTTACATGTCAGTCTTCCTCGACTATAGCCAGAATATCATTCACTTTTTGTGTGGTTGGTCGCCCACTGCAAGGAGCATTTTGGACAACAAAATTTCCAAAATGAAAGCGACTGAACCTTCTTTTGGTTGTTGCTTTTGATAAAATATCTTGGCCACAAATTTCTTCATGGGCCTGCACAGTATTTGCGCCTTTATCAGAATAAAATAATACAATGTAACACAGTTTTGCAGAAGTGTCACTCATCTTCACGGCGCAATACCTAATGTCTGAATATAAGAATTCCAGTACTTTTTACACATCTACTAGCTTCAACTGCCAGCTGTCAAATGACAGTCAACCTGACCGACTGGGATTCATGTACCCTGAAATTTGGGATGCTAATGCTATCTCGTGTGCAAAAGGCTCATTATTTTATAGAATACATATTATTAAAATGAATAAACACAATTAAATCCAACACAGTTTTGATTATATCTAACTAATTTCTCACAATTAAAGAAAAGAGATGCCAGAAATAAGAGATACCATAGTGAAAATAGCAGTAACAAACACGCACTGAGTGAAAATATTATAAAATAGGTTATAAAAAACTAAATTCATTAATTTATTTTGGTCTTTTTCATTTAAAATGTTTATAGATAATTTCAATTGACAGCTACGGATAAAAACAGGAAAAGCTTGGTGCTTTATTGAGATATTTGAAAGTACGTAGTAAGTATGATTTTATTACATAAATTACAGAAATAAATTTTTTGAACCATACATTTGAGTTTGTCAACACAAAATCATTGTTTTATTAGATGCTGATCCTATTCTGTATAAAGATACCCTGGCCTCCTAAGAAGCTTTAAATGAAATAAATACTCATAGCCTGGGTTAGGCCTTGATGTGAAATTTTGTTGGTTTATTTTATTCTACAATCGTTTTTTAGGCATATTGTTCCACCTCTTTGTCTCTCCCTCCACAGGAATATTGTTTGTGTTTTTTGCTAAATGCTCCATGTTGCTATGTTGTGGGACGTGGGAATCCCTTTTACTTAATGCATCCTTAGTGCTTGTACATGTTGGGCAGAATTATTGGCTTTTCCTATTAATATATGCAGTGATTATAAAAAAAGCCAAATCAGGAAGGACTGATGTGTTTTTTTTTAGGGAACACTGAGCCTAACAACCTCTCTTAATGAAAAATATACATACATTTTTCAAGAAAATAATGTATCATTTGAAAAAATTATAATACCTACATATATATCATGTTAGAACAAACAGAATTAATAATTTTTTTATGAGTAGAAAATATAAGATTAAAGACTGTAAAGCTAAAGAAAGTTGGAAATTTTAAAGATTGACTATGGTATATACTTTTTTAAATCATAAAATCGTAAGAACTTTACGTATGTCTAAACTGACTTTTGTTCATACATTAAATTTCTTCAGAGATTCAAATGAAGCATTTATAAAATTTATTTAATTTTTAAAACATATTATATTAGAATATAAAGATTTAAAATGATAAATAAAGATTAGAAATATTTTATTAATATTCTTCCCAGGAACACAGTAATTTGGCAAATAAATTTAACATTTTATTTTTATAACGCTACAGTTTTCCTATATTTCTTGATGAAGAGCACTTTCGTGGTATAAATTATGTTGTCAGCAACAATTTAAATAATACATAAGTTTAAAAAAAAAATTATTTACTTATTTTTTTGGTAAAAATCATGTGTTACAGTTATTGTTGCTGACAAAGTAGTATATATTTTGAAAGCACCACATCAAGAAATGCAGAACAGTGATAAGCATTTTAAAGATAGATGTTAAATTTATTTATCAAAGATTATAAAGAAGACAACTAAGGCAAAATAATGTAAAAAAATTAATTTATGATATTATTCTTTTGACAGATTTATTAATAGAAGAGAAATTCAGTTTGAGAATAAATTAGACTAAAATTAATGGTAATGAAATATGATATAAAGAAGGATAACAGGAAATTAAAAATATTAATAATGGAAGAACACAATTTAACAGAAGTTACAGAATTTTGGTGTTTAGTGAATAAAATTATAAAGGATTGCTAAATAAGGTACACATCGTAAGCATCCTGTCACAATCAATTGAGCTTTCATGTAGAATAGATAGATATTTGTTCGTATCAAATATAGAACAAAGAATTGAAAAGAGATTTTAAAAGTATTTGTATGAGTTAAATATTTATTTTGATAGGAATATAAAAATACATTATACAGATTCCACCAATATAAAATAAATTATAAATATATAAACAGTAGATAATTAAATACTATTTAAGTCCATATTAATTGTCTTAAATTCAAACTCATTAAATAATGTTAAGGTACATTAAATGTAAAAAAAATTACTACAAAGTAATTCACAAGTCAGAAGCCCTTATTGAAAATTATTTTTATTGCATATTTATCCGCACGTTGAATGGAATGGAGATATATTTTTTTTGTTTTTAATTAATATTATTTAAAAATACAGAATAATACTGTTTCTGTAAAAGAAAATCATTTAATTGTATTTTAAATAAAAATTGTGGGAAGATTCTGTTGTCTGGTTTGATGTAGGTGGATATTGTTACTTTTTAAGAATAGGTAACCATTCTTTTTGGCAAAGATTGAGCTTTTAAGTAGTGTTGTGTTAAAGACGAGAGATTGGTGTTGAATAGTGTTTATGTTCATAAACACGAGGATAAATTAACATATGTATTTTTCTAAATAGGTCTACATTATTCATTCTTATGGGTGGCGTATAATGATGTGATAATCCCAAAACGTGGACAATAAGAAAAATAGAAAAGAAAAGAATTGAGATCTTTGAAATGTGGTGCTGCAGAGGGATGTTGAAAATTAGATGGATTGATAAAATATTAAGTGAAAACTAGCTTAAGATGTATATGAAAAAAGTGGCAAAATTTTTTAATGAGGTGAACGACTAGATTGGCAAGTCACGTATTAAAACATCCAGATGTAGATAATTTGTTTTCAGATAGATGTGTAGGAAAACAAGGATAGGGACATGTAAAATGGATTACTAAGGATTTAGGATGTAATAAATATGCTGAATTTTTTTTTTTAACCTCCGGATCCACCGTTAGGAATTCTTCAGAGGATGAGATGAATGATTTGTAGCATGTGTGAAAATGCCATGCCTGACCGGGATTCAAACCCGGGACCTCCGAATGAAAAGACGAGACACTACCACTCGCGCCACAGAGGTCAGCAAATATGTTGAGGTTAGAAGACAAGAAACAATGACCAAAAGTCTGATGATTTAAAAACAAAAGACAGACATTGTGATTAAAATTTTGTTTCACAATATAAAAGTGTGGACTTAAAACATCTACTATGAGTACATACTTGTATTTTTAATTTTAATTGTTTGTATAATTATTTAATTAATGATTTTTAAAACTATTTTGAACTAATTTTTAGTTATTTCTAAACCTATTTTAATTATTTTTATTATAATTTAATAAGACACTAATGTATTAATTTTATATTTTATTAAAATATTTCTCTTTCATCAGGAATCAAGAAGTTGCATGGAAATACCATCAAATCTCATAAATGTAATGCTTCTTCATCAAATTATTTATTCATCAAATTAAGTTTAGAAATTAAGGTAAATATTTTTCTACATATTACAATTTTTGCTTATTTTTTATATAAATATTAATAATTTTTATTTATTCAAATTTTGTATTGTGGTATCTTTTTACTGTAATGCAGGAAGAGTATTGCATTGTTCGTTGAAAGAGTACAAATGATGAAGATATAGAAGTTGGGTCATTAACCTCTCCTCTTATTCTATTTATTTCTTTATCTTTTTCTTGCTCGGTTTATATTTCATATTTCATTTCACACTTATGGTGAGCACAATATAAAATTTAATAGCAACATTGTCCCAACATCCAAAGAAACCATCTCACTGCTTTGTGTTTTTTAATTTGATATCTTAAAAATATGATATAAAATGACATTTTTTTTTAAAGATTATACTAGCTTATACCGTCTGACTGTGATAATATAGAAGAAATGCAACGCCTGTTCATATGAAATATAAAAATTTTGCTATTAAACTTTTTTACATTTAATTTATTCATGGGTTTGAATGATCAGTTATTTGTAACACTGTAATACAATTCAACTGAGTTTAAAAAATGTAGTAGGTTCTCAGTTCAGGCCTTTAATTTTTATTATGCATGACTTATTTGTTGATAGATCTGATTTTAATTATGAAGGGGAATTTTATTCGGATCTATGAGACAGTTTTGGTTCCAGATTCTAATGAAGCTCTTGTTAGCCAATCTTTCCTTATCCAATGATTTTCTCTGTCTCTGGTATCCCATTCACACAAAAAACAAGGAAACTTTGTGTATCCTCCTTGCTGTCCTAGGAGCGTCGATATTATTTTAAGATTGCTGCACATAATCCACTTATGACTGTCATATTTAATTTTATTGAGAATGAATTCCAAATTATTGTAACCCTGTTTTAAATGGATAGAATGTCTGACAGGGGTTGATGGATATGTATTTTCATTATGAAGAAGGACAAATTTGAGGCTTCTTTTGGATGAATCTATGAATAGTCTCCGATCTATACTTTTGTACAGAATGTTAAATAAATTCAAAGTCCACGTACTTCAGTGCAGAAGATTAATTCTACTTCTTCCAAAAAATCCATTTCTCTGTACCTGAATCAGGAAAATGAGGTGCCAGCTGCTAGCAGGTTCTTCTTTTAAGCCTCAAACCTAGCAATTTTGAATTTTCTTTGGTCAGATGTAAGTCTTGAACCAGATTGTTTAGTTCAGACTGTGACTAAAGCTCTGGTGCATGGCAATCTTCGGGTTCATACTCCTCGATGTTATCTTCAGTCAAATCACTTGTGGAACTGTCTATTTCAGGTAAATTTCCTGGTGGAATTGACACTGGTACATCTGGACCATGAGGAACGTAAAGCGGATGACATATTTGGATAGACGATTCTTTTTTATTCTTCAAATTGAAACATGAACACCAATCGAATAAAAGTAACAATCATTGTTGTGATTCCTTGGCTTTCACCGCAGCACTGGAATTCCAAATCTGAACGCTTCTTTTTCACCCTTTGACCACCGTCTAAGTTCTTCAATACATGTGTAGCAAACGTAGTAGAGTGCCCAAGTTTTGTCTTGATCTCCTATTTTCACTCTGAAATATGTAGGGTACATTTATCAAACAAAACTTGTCATATTTCTTTTTTGCCTTCCCACTACAAATGTAACAAAAAGAATCTGCAGAATTTTTGCATCCTTTTGAAAATGGAAAGTTTGTTATATGGCCTGAAAATATATTTTCCACTGACAAAAATGCATTTGATCATATGGAGGTCGGAAAAAAAACTTGATTTACGTATGCTGATGGTTGAAGCAGCAGTGATAGTAGTTGCATGGTGCATTAGTGGTTATCAATAAACATGTTACATCTTGTTAAATCTTATCACAAGCTGTCAGGCAAGCTCTCCCAGTGACTTTTCATCTTTACCCCCCCCCTCCCCCCCACCGTACCATCCTCTTCAAAGTGAATATATTATATTAATTTATTATTAAGAAAAAAAAAAGTTTTATTTCTATTTTACACTATCACGTTTTCACAATTTTTCAACTTAGTACAAATTTGGAAATCTGCAATTTGTGAAATTCCTGCCTTGTTGGATAAAAATGAACATTATTTTCAGATTCAGTGCTAAAAAATACATAGGAATCAATTATCAAAAGTTAACTCAATCATTCCGCAATCCAAATTTTGCAGGCTTGTGTAATGATTAAATTCCATACAGTTTTTAAAAATTTAATAAAAAACAAAATTCTATTAGACAATTCTATTCAGTCACTAATACCACATCCAAAACCATTCAATGACAGTGTCTCTGAAGAAACTTAACGTAGAGTAAAATCTAACACAAATGCATGTAAATTTTTTATAATTTTTAATTTAAAATAAACTATATTATAGTTTTTAATTTTTGCAATGTTTTAAAATCTTAGATATCAAAGTTCAGAATGTTTATAAAAATCATAATCACCAATATACTGTACTACATTATATTGTTAAAAGCCCCCCTTTCTTCCTGTTTTATTTATATCATCAGTCTACCCTTCTTGATATTACTTAATATTCATCATTGGTGGGCAGGCACATCTTTATGGTTATACATATGACCCTAGTTTGCAAAGTACAAACTATTAATAGAAATGAAAATCATATATTAATATTTTACAACAGAAAAACAAATAATCTTCAAAGAAAATATTGTATATGGTTATTTCTAGTGTAAACTGCTTTGTGTTAATGAAAAGTGGGAGATTATATATTTAGTAATTTGCTTACTTAGATAATTTCTGGGAATTGGAAGAGCTTAGTAAGGAAGTATTGAATCTTTTTTTAATCCATTGCTTGCATGTTCAAAACCAGCTTAAACTGGTTAATATTTGTAGTATACTAGAGAACTATACTGATAAATTTTTAAATTGGTATTCATATCTTCTGGCAAGTTAAAGCATTAAAGTCTTTTTTTCTTTATACTTGTTCACCTACTGATCTTCTATTGAAGTTTATCGTCTATTCACCCAGGCTATTCCAACTTTATTAACTGCAGCTCTAATTAATCTCATGATGTCCTTCTCTGACACTTCTTTTACCGTTCAACTTTCCCTGAATTAGAAAAGAAGTAAAGAACTTTTTTTTTTCTCAACGTATATTCTAAATACTCCAATTTTCTTTTGTTTATTATGTTGAAAACTTTTGAATCTTACGCAAACTCCCTAAAATGTCATCACACACTCTTTCTTTCTAAGCTATTTTAAGTATTTGTCAGTAAGTTTTGTCAGTAAGAACCTTTCAAAAGCTTCCAACTCTTTACTATCTTATTGTTTTAGTGTCTTAGTTTCCATTATATATAAAAGAAAAAACTATCTACCATCTGAGTATTAATTCACAATTAATATTTCTGTTGGATAACATCTTCCATAATTATTTTAAAAGAAGTTCTAGCAGTCTCTTTATTTCACTTTCAGATTCAGTTTGTGCATGTTAAGGACTGATCTCCAATTCAGTATATTCATGTTCCCTGATATTTATAATTAAAAATCGTTTCTATAAGAATATTGTTAATTACTAGGTGAATGTACTCCAGTCACTCTATTTGCTAAACACCATGAGTTTGGTTTTCTTGATTTTTTTTCTTAAAACCTGTAATAAAAAGTATAAATTTAAGCTTTTGGGCCAACACTTATAAAATTTTCAATATGGTGTTAGATTTAGTAAAAATAAAATAGGATCAGATGTTACAAATTTGGTGTCATCCAGAGATTATATTCCTTTTTCAGTATCATTTAAAGCTTCTGAAAAATTGCCTCTGAGTACACATTTAAAAGAAGTTCAGGTAACGCACAATCCTGATGAATTTCTCTCGTTATTCAAATGTGTTGTGTCTGCATTTCCCACCCAAATGGTAGCCATCTGTCACCAATAAGTTGTAAATAATTCTGTCATTGGAAGCATACATATCCTTTCTCTTCAAAAGATGAATTAACTGATCATGTTTATCCTATCAAGGATTTTATGAAATAAGTTAAAAGGTTTATATGAAATTTATATTCATATCAAAACATCTTTATATCATTACATTTATTTTGAAAAAAGGTTTTCTGATACTCATGGGACAGCACAGATTAGCTGATGTACTGCCACATTAGTTGTGTGTACTATCTACATACCAAAAAAATGTTTTGTAAAACACATAATTCAATGCAAAAAACATTTCCTATATTAATTAAAACCAAAATAGGAATTTTTGTTTAAATTGCTGATGTATCAGAAAAGAAAATTTAAAATAATTCTTAACGACAAATTTAAATTGCTGAAGAAATATACTACATCAATAATATTTTATCTTATCTCTTTTAATGAAGTTGTGGAGCAATGAAATTGTATAATCAGGAAAAACAGATGATAAATAGGATGATTTTGTAATATAATTACATGGTTTTCTTCAAGTAAACGACTAAGAATAATGTAGAAATGAAAATAAGGTTTAATCTAATATAAAACTATGGTTTTTCTATTTAGCGATCCATAAGATAAAACCTTTTAAAGACAAGTTCATTTTTTTCATTATACATAGCCGAATTATTTGGGATTATTTAATATAACTATTAATATTGAGTTAGAATTAAAATCACAATCAATTTTTTAAAAGAAAAACTTCTGAGAATTTTATTAATTATAAACTTATCAGTTAGACTGATAAGTTTATAAATAAATATCCAACTGTACTTATTTGTGCCAGTTTTGGGGATAGTAAAGCCTAAAGCTGTTCTTAGATAATTTTATTTTTGTCTGGAGGGAAAGCAACTTTTATTTTTACAACATATTTTGCCTAGTTAAGGATTAAGGCTATGTGGTACAAGTTACTGATGTTCAGAAATTTCTCTATTTTATCAAC